>NC_069124.1:66418588-67618588 GCF_026914265.1 Mya arenaria | reverse complement strand
TGTACTTGTCTTCCTTACTTCTTTCAAATGTATTGTTCAATTGTATTTATGTTCATTCCTATAATTGTTAAATTACTTACGGGTGGAAATAAAGATTATATATGTTCAAAGCGACTTTCAGATTGAATAAGCATAACGTTAAAATCACATATTTCACTTATATCCGGATGTAATCAAATTCAACCTGAGGTTGACATAGCGATAAATAGAAATCAATGAACCGAATTGTTTGTTACAATTAGGGAGGAGGGTATGACGTTCTCTTCCTCATGCGAACCCGGATGTTTACTCACCTTAAAAACTGTTTAATTTTGAAATCATAAAAGCAAACAAATAGATCAATTAGCTATAAAAAAGCTTTAATGGCCTGTAAAGATGTTATAGTGATTACGGTTGACAATCGAATCGAAAAGGTGTGGTATTTAGAGATATTGTTTGTTTCAGTGAAAGATCGTAATTCCACCGAGTGATCACCAAAAGCTATATATTACGAGTGGCATAGCCACGAGGGAATCATTTAGTGATTTACTTTTGATGTTAACGAGGTGAAATACATGCATTTTTACCCTTAAAGAAACAAATTTCTTTTTGTATGAAATGTGTAGGCCTATTTAAATGACATTTCATTGTATTTTTTTTTTCAGAAAAGCGCGCCAAATTGTATGCGAACGTAACTTCATTTCAGAAAAAAACGTCGTTGAATTTACGTCCCCGCCCTAGTTGTATTGACGTTTATTTTGGAATAGAAAACGATATTTTTCAAAACAGTACAAAATAACAAAATGTTAACTCACTGTTTCTAAGCAGATAATAAAATATATTTGGTTCACCGGGGACACAGTCGGCCGAGACCAAGGGAACACTCTCGATAGTGACCGAGAGAATATTGTCTGCCAAGTCCGAGGGAACATATAGACCAAGGGAGTACTGTCGACCGAGACCAAGGGAACACTGTCGACTGAAACCGACAGAACATTGTCGATGGAGACTATGGGACCACTGTCGACCGTGACCAATGAAACACTGCCGACCGAGAGCAAGGGAACACTAACGACTGAAACCGAGGAAACACTGTCGACCGAGACCAAGGGAACACTGTCGACTGAAACCGAGAGAACACTGTCGACCGCCACTGAAGGACCACTGTTGACCGAGACCAAGGGAACACTGTCGTCTGAAACCGAGAGAACACTGTCGACCGAGATCGAGGGAACACTGTCGATAGAGACCAAGGGAACACTGTCGACCGAGACCGAGATAACACTGTCGACTGCGACCAAGGAAACACTGTCGACAGAGGAAACGCTGTCGACTGCGACCAAGGGAACACTGTCGACAGAGACCGAGATAACACTGTCGACTGCGACCAAGGGAACACTGTCGACCGAGACCGAGGAAACGCTGTCGACTCCGACAAAGAGACCAAGGGAACGCCGTCGACCGAGATCAAGGGACAGCAGTCGACTGAGTCCAAGAAACACTGTCGACCCAGACCAAGGGAACACTGTCGACCGTGACCAAGGAAACACTGTCAACCGAGACAAAGGAAACACTATCGACAGAAACCAATGGAGTTCTGTCGATAGAGACAAGAGAACACTCTCGATAGAGACCAACGGAACACTGTCGATAGAGACCAAGGGAACACTGCCGACTCAGACAAAGAGAACACTGCCCATAGTGAACAAGAGAACACTGTCGACTGAGACCAAGGAACAATGTCGACCCAGACCAAGGGACCTCTGTCGACACAGACCAAGGTAACACCGTCGATAGAAACTAAGGGAGCACTGTCGACCGAGACCAGGGGAACAATCTCGATAGAGTCAAAGGGAACACTGTCGATGGCAACCAAGGGAGGACTGTCGACCGTGACCAAGGGAACACTGTCGATAGAAACCAAGGGAGCACTGTCGACCCTTATAATGGGAACACTGTCGAGCGTGAACAAGATAACACGGTCGACCGAGATCAAGGAAACATTTTCGACCGTGACCACGGGACCACCGTCGATAGAGACCAAGGGCATACTGTCGACCTCGACAAAGGGAACATTGTCGACCGTGACCAAGGGAAAACAGTCGACCGATACCGAGGTAACATTGCCGATCGCGACCAAAGAATCAATGTCGACCGAAATCAAAGGAACACTGTCGATAGAAACCAAGGGAGCACTGTGGACCGTGACCAAGCTTACACTGTCAACACTAACGAAGGGAACACTGTTGACCGTGACCAAGGGAACAATGTTGACCACGACCAAGGAAACACTGTCGACCGAAACTAAGGGTAAACTGTCGACCACGTCCAAGGAAAAACTGTCGAACGAGACCAAGGGGACAGTGTCGACAATGACCGAGGGAACATTATCGACCGAGACCGAGGGAACAATGTCGACCGTGACCAAGGGAACACTGTCAATCGAGAACAAGGGTACACTTTAAATAAATACCAAGGAAACACTGTCAACTGAGACCAAGGGAACACTATCGACCGTGACCGAAGGAACACTGCTGACCGTGACCGAGGGAACACTGTCGACCGAGACTAAGTGAACACTGTCGATAGAAACTAAGTGAGCACTGTCGACCGAGACTAAGGGAAGACTGTCGACGGAGACCAAGGGAATACTGTCGATCGATAACATGGGGACTCTTTAAAAAGATACAAAGGAAACACTGTCGACTTAGACCGAGGGAACACTTTCGACCGTGACCGATGGTACATCGTCGATATAGACCGAGGGAACAATGTCGACCGTGATCAATGGAACACTGCTGACCGTGTCAGAGGCAACACTGTTTACCGTGACCGAGGTAACACTGTCAACCGTGACCGAGGGAACATTGCCGACCGTGACCGAGGGAACACTGTCTACCGAGAACAACGGAACACCGTCGACCGAGACCAAGGGAACACTGTCGACTGAGACCAAGGACACTGTCGACCAACACAAAGGGACCACAGTCGACCTAGACCGAGGGAACACCGTCGATAGAGACCAAGGGAACACTGTCGACTGAGACCAAGGGAACACCATCGATAGAGACCAGGAAAACACTCTCGATAGAGACCAAGGGAACACTGTCGACCGAAATCAAGGGAACACCGTCGACCAAGACCAAGGACCACTGTCGACCAAGACCAAGGTACCATTGTCGACGGAGACCAAGGGAACACCGTCGATAGAGACCAAGGGAACACTGTCGACCGTGACCAATTAAACACTGTCGACTGAGACCAAGGGACCAAGGGATGACTGTCGAACGTCACCACGGGAACACTGTCGATAGAAACCAAGGGAGCACTGTCGTTCTTTACCAAGGGAACAATGTCGAGCGTGACCAAGGGTTTACGGTCGACCGAGATCAAGGTTACATTTTCGACCGTGACCAAGGGAACACTGCCGACCACGAAAAAGTGAACACTGTCGACCGAGACCAAGGTAACACCTTCGACCACGACCAAGAGAACATTGTCGACAGAGTCCAAGGGAACACTGTCGACAGTGACCGAGGGAACATCGTCGACCGAGACCGAGGAAACACTGTCGATCGATCGAGAAGTAGTGGACACTTTAAATAGAGACCAAGGAACACTGTCGATTGAGACCAAGGGAACACTATCGACGTGACCGAGGGAACACTGTTGACCGTGACCGAGGGAATTCTGTCGACCGTGACCAAGGGAACGCTGTCGATAGAAACTAAGGGTGCACTGTGTTCCAAGACCAAGGGAAAACTGTCGACCGAGACCAAGGGAACACTGTCGATTTTGACCGAGGGAACCAAATCGACCGTGACCGAGGGAACACCGTCGAAAGAGACCGAGGGAACACTGTCGACCGTGACCAAAGGAACACTGTCGACCGTGACCGAGGCAACACTGTTTACCGAGACCGAGACTGTCAACTGAAAACAAGGAGACAGTCGATATAGACCTTCTTCATGGACGGCAATGTATATATATATTATATATGTTTTATTATATTATATAATATAATAAAAAAGATCTATAGTGCTACCTTTACAACTTGTCAGTTTTGTATGTAGTTTAAATTAAGTAATGAAGGTAATCAGACTATATTTTCGTTTTAAGTATTTTGCACACGTCATTGACACTGATTTAAACCAGAATAAATAAAACATTGCAGAAGCAGTAAAAAAATAAACCATTTTCATCAGATCGTTAGTTGTTTAAATTACGTATAGTTTAAAGAGAATCTTTATTAAATTCACATAGTTATGTCTTTTTGTGTACAATTTTGTGTCAGTTGAAGCAAATAAATGTCGATATATCACCGATATATATCTCATCACCACATTAGCTAAGAATGCTGATCGTTTGAATTTTTCCATATTGTACTTTATTATATGGGTATATGCTTAGTCATAATAATTCTAATTTATAATTTTCTCACGGTGAAAGTGAAAACGTGTACATTTTCTAAATCACGTTGTCAACCCTTTTTTATTCACAAGGCTACCAAACCAACCATAGTATTTGGTATGTGCATCCACCTGGATAGTTGTCACTTGTACGTGACGTCAGAGCAGGGAGGAGCTGATCTTGAAATGGTTTAAAAGAGGCCATCAACCACCGCTCATCACATACTCGTTTAATCGTTTTGATAACCTGATAAAATATTAGAAACTATGTTTTGCAAATGTTTTATATGGGTTATTTTATTGTCAGTTTTGTACTCACTGGAAGCCAAAGTTGTGGGGAAGTCTGAAGGTTTGTTCACTTACTTTTTATTTGTAAAATACTTCGTATAGATCATCATCATCATCATCATCATCATCATCATCATCATCATCATCATCATCATCATCATCATCATCATCATCATCATCATCCTCATCATCATCATCATCCTCATCATCCTCATCATCATCATCATCATCAGCAGCAGCAGCAGCAGCAGCAGCAGCAGTAGTAGTAGTAGTAGTAGCATATTATTATTATTATTATTATTATTATTATTATTATTATTATTATTATTATTATTATTAATATTATTATCATTATTATTATTATTATTATTATTATTATTATTATTATTATTATTATTATTATTATTATTATTATTATTATTTTTATTATTATTATCATTATCATCATCATCATCATCATCATCATCATCATCATCATCATCATCATTTGATAAATACTGGTTGCATTAGACCTCTCAACGCTTCGTATTAACCTTTTATCTGATAGCGAAGAGTTAAGACAAAACATATTTCTTTGTTCAAAAGAATCTTCAATTAACCTGTAAAACATATTTAGAATCATTAGAAAGTTAACAGTTATTGCTGCAGTGTTGGCAAATTCCGTTAACCTTGTTTAAGTGTGCGTCCACTGTGATGCAGCTGATACGGCAGACCGAGGGTACCATCTATTGAATCCTTGTGCCGGCGCAATATAAAAAAGAAGAGGATAATGCATGTTTTGTCTTAAAGCTGCACTCTCACAGATTGAACGTTTTGACAACTTTTTTTATTTTTTTGTCTTGGAACGAGCCAATTTTTGCAAAAATGCATGGAAACCAGTTATATAAGACTGCTGACAAAAAATTAGATCGATATCTGTATAATTTATGTTGAAAAAATGATGTTTTATGCATTTTTCGTTATCCGTTAGTAGCCATAAAACATTAATTTTCGAACGGAAATATGAAAATCTGCGATCTGATCTTTTGTCAGCAATCTTTTAACATAGGTTTGCAGATATTTACGCAAAAATTTGATCTTTCCAAGACAAAAAAATAAAAAAAAATTGTCAAAACGGTATATCTGTGAGAGTGCAGCTTTAAATCACATGGATATATTCATGTGTTTAAATATTTGTTATTATATTTGACTACCCAAATACTGTAGCTTTGATGTGATCCCGTTTCATATGTGTTTTTTTATATTTTATTTTTGTTCGGGGGGGGGGGGAGGTTAGTATGGAAATGTAAGTGTAAGATCGTAATATATTTCACGGAGAGACTACCAAAAGCGCAGGCAGTGTTGAAATATTTACCTTTTTGTGTTCACGAAATGTAATATATAGCGATCCTACACGGAAACAAACATTTTATTTTTATTTTATGTCTTAAAATAATATAAACTGGCAGTTAAATTTCGTTTTTCTGAAAAGCACGCGAAATTGTATCCCAGCGTAACGCAATTTGCGGGCTAAAATTTGGAAGCAGTGAGAGAAATTAAAATGTTTTTTTAAATAATAATTTTAGGATATAAACTTATTTTTATTCAAAATTTATATGGAAGCTGAATGCATAATAAAAATTGGGGTGTTTCACGAACAGCAACACAAGAGTGGAATTTGTTTGAATTTTGCAAGTTTTCGAGGCTGAAATTTAAGCCCGTACTTTTTTGTGAAAACAATGGTTCTATAATTTTAAGCATGTAAACAACACATATAACAACGTCATGATAAAATCCGCCATTTGTCCTTTCAAATACATGTACTACCATCAAGAATGTATTATATTCTAATTCAAAACAAGTATATTAATTTTCATTTTGCAAATACATAAAACAGTTCGCAAACGCAAACATATATATATATCGATCGTTTTGAAACTAAATTGGGTATTATAACAATACTGTCGAAACTCGCTATGTCGAACTCTGTTATCTCGATGTTCAAGTTATGTCGAACTTCTTTTGAGTATTTTGGTTACATTTAGACGTGTTTTGTGTATACATAATATACATAATTTAAATGAAATTACAAAAAATATGCATATACCAGTTCACATTTAAATACCTTTACACTAAATGATTCCTTAACATATCGTACCGAAACCAACCAATTTTGGTCATGGCCAAACCGGCTTGGCGTCGAGAAAGATTGTGTTTCTCCTTTTGAACCAAAACCTTATATAAGAAGAATATGTTTTATACATCAGGCAAAATACGAGCCGGACGAGTCAAGAATCAAGAGCTGAACAATGGGCTGGCTTTCTCCGAGGAAATATCTGTAAATGTGGAAATGGAAGGGAAACCTACCAACACCGTCACCCTTCGGAAGGCAAATATTGACACCAGGCGTGTCAAGGACGTGAACACAAGGGTAACATCCTAGCGATTTACTCAACTGTCTAAATGTGAATTGTGCTACATGACAATGTGAAGGTAGAGAAAACAACAAGAACGAAGAGTGTTTCCTTTATTTCACACATTGTGGCATAACTGAAACATCATGTCCATTCGGAACTCCTCGGCCATTTTTATCGAAATCATACTCACAAAAATCGGTATGTTTAAGACCGCTGCAAGTAGATCGCGTAGTAATTTATTTTAGCAGTTAAAAGTTAATGACTTTTCCCTAGGGAATCTTAATAATGTTTGCAATAATACACTTCACTGGCAATCATTTAAACTTGATCAACTGACCGGTTCTGAAATCACATGACCGTCACGTGACCGACTGACCTAGCGCAGCAAAGTTTATTAGGCACCCTGCTGTCAGGTCGACTTTGATTCAAGTGACAGGATAAAACTATGAAACCTTCAAACAACATATGTCCAAACAAAAGACAAGTAGCCTTTTGAAGATGTACATAAACATCAAAAGGTACAATACCATTTTTCAGGCGTCGGCTGTGTATTTCTCAGAGGACAAGTCCATGATCTACCGAGAAGATTGTAGTGAAGATGGAGCTTGTCGAAACGTGAGTGTTATTTATTTAATAGTAAATAAAAACAAACAAATATATTCACACAATTTAAGATATAGTTTAGATTACCAGACTGGAATAAGCCAAATGCCCAATGAATATGGACAGTCGTGATTACTGGCCAGCGACAAGTGTTTTAATTGTATTATGTTCAAGACAAGTAAATGTGGAATGTCGACATAATTAAGATTGCTTTTAATTCAGAGGTATAAACTATTTATCAGTCTTTAAAACTTTATCTAATAGTTATGTTTAAGATACAAAGGAGCTCCTGATAAACTTTAAAAATGATAATATCCAGTTAGTTTACGACCGTGCATTACTGTATGTTTTTATCAAATGCCACATAATTCATCAGTATTAAAAAAGGTTTATAGGTCCGTGGTTTTACATGCAACGCAGTTGTTTCTTCAACCAAACTGTGCTTCGAAGATAAGTTTCTAATAGGATTTGGATTGTTTGATATTTGACAACAATTTAGATTAGCATTTTCAATTGCGACATGTTTGTTGTTGCAGTTTTTTTTATATTTGTGTTGAGTAGACCGAATTAAGATGTAACTATACCTCCCTATATCAGCACAGCATTTCGTTACTGATTTTTAAAAAATATTTTTGTGTTTCTTTGAAGGGAGTAATACAAAAAATACATGGTCAATCGGCGTTTAAATTGTTGGAATAGATGATAGCACATTATCATGAACATCTATGATTATTTGTTCTAAGTTTGTAAGGTCTGGTGTCCTTGACTTATTTCATGAAATATTCATAACGCCCTTAAGAACTGCACTTTCGCAGCCCAATGACAAATTCGCCATCTTGTCAATGTCCCTATGTGTACCAAATATTGTCAACAGCTACGACACCAACCTTTCATGGCATTTGTTTTATAAATATAAACACCAGTTTCGGCTTGATTGAGACCCTCATTAACATCCATGTCTGCCTGCTCTTCCCAGTCAAACCCCGCATTGCCAATATAACGATTTTAAACGTCCGACTGGTTGTCCGGCCCCAATTTCTCGAAACTTCTTAAGCGTAACAAGCTTAAGTACCTTATTTCAATTAGTCAAAGTACATACTTAAATTGATATTGATTAACGAAAAATGATTTATATGATTTATTGTGATAATCATAATGATAATTCATTTGAAGTATAAAAGCTCTTAAGGAATTAAATGTTATTCAAATTATTGAACAAAAAGAGCGAGCTTAGCTTAATCCTGTTATAAGAGACTTAAGAAGTTTTGAGAAATTGTGGCCTGGTTAGTGCAGTGGCTAGCGCACTCGCTTCTCATCTGTGCGACCCGGTTTTGATTCCCGGCGCATGTGAGTTAGGTTTGTGGTCACCAAGTTGGACAAGTGGGTTTCTCCTGGTACTCCGGTTCCCCTAAAACACAAGACCACCCTCTCGTGATTAATATAATGTTGTTATAACTTGTTTCACAATTGTTGTAAAATAGATACTAGTAAGTTTAAACATAGCGCCCACTACCTCCTAGCTCCGGCTTTTAAAACGTTATCATAGTTTATTGAATTACTTATGGCCGGGTGCGCAACTATCATACGCCGAGTTAACAGGATTAAAAGGGAGTATGCCCACTGATGTTGTTGTTGTTGATGATTTTGTAGTAGTTGTTGTTTTTGAGTATATAAAGGCTTGACCGCGACCTTTGTTGGCTGCATTATGGCTTGACCCCGTCACACCCCCAAGTGTGACTTAAACAACATTTTGAAACCAAGGGGGAGTTTGCCCCCACCGGCTGATGGAATATTCGCAAAAGGAGAAAATGTGTTCCCAAAATGCCACAAGATCTAAGATAAATGACGTCGTTATGCCCATTGTAATTTTGCCGTTAGCAATTGTATAACCCTTGGATATGAAACAGGACAACTGGCCATAGGTCATATATCAAATGTGTGTGGTTAATACGGTTTATATAAAACATTCCTGTTTGGTTTTAAAAGGAAAGTAATACACTGATCCTTATAAGACTAATGATAATGGTAACGGCACATACATTACCAGGCAAAGAAAGATTAACACCATTGCATATGGACCACCTTTCTTTCTAATCAAGTTCAATTAACCGGATTGTACGCGACAACAGTCAATGCTGAAATGCTAGATGCTGTTTGGTTTTAAATCAAATACTCGGGCTGAACATTTATTTTACCTAAGTTAAAGCCCCAGTAAGATGAACTACGTACTTGTATAAATACCTTGACTGAGTATTTTACTCTCTGAAACGCATGTTTACTTTGTAGTATGCCCTCATTCGCAATGAAAACGAGGCTGAATTTATCAGCGCGAATGGAAAGGTGCTAGAGATTCATTCCAACGAAGGTGCACTAAGAATGGTAGAGGAACCTAATCCCAACACAAAAAGTAGTTCTGCGCCAAGTTTTCGTAAATTAAAAGGTATGCATTTTTACAAGTTATTTATATTTTTCATCATATAATAAATTGGCTCTATATTTGTATTTTTATTATAATATGTTGTTATAATTGCAATACTATACCAATGATTAAATAATTCAGGAAAGACGCAATCGCCAAGACCCAAATCGGAAACAATGTTAAAAGAAGGGTCCCACACTTTGAAATCAAAACGGGCACTTAGTGACGGATTAGCGAATGCTGATGTTATAAAGTTGCTACTTTTCGTGGATCAAGCAGTTATTGACAAGTAAGCCATTCTGTTTTACTTGAATGGCTTGAGCGTTTGTCAATGTATGTACATGACCCTTGAGCGTTTGTCAATGTATGTACATGACCCTTGAGCGTTTGTCAATGTATGTACATGGCCCTTGAGCGTTTGTCAATGTATGTACATGACCCTTGAGCGTTTGTCAATGTATGTACATGACCCTTGAGCGTTTGTCAATGTATGTACATGGCCCTTGAGCGTTTGTCAATGTATGTACATGACCCTTGAGCGTTTGTCAATGTATGTACATGACCCTTACGTATTTGGATGATTCTGGGAAAGAAACGTAGCAAATAAAGTATTGCTAACTGTCTGAAAGATACACTGCAATTATGGACATGTCTGAATCTTACGAATTTTGAACATGTCTGCATCTCATAAATTATAATTATGCCTGTATCTCTTAAATTATGATCATGCCTGTATCTCGTCAATTATGATCATGCCTGTATCTCGTCAGTTATTATCATGCCTGTGTCTCGTCAATTGTGATCATGCCTTCATCTCGTTAATTATGATCATGCCTTTTCTCGTCAATTATGATCATGCCTTCATCTCGTCAATTATGGTCATGCCTTTTCTCGTCAATTATGATCATGCCTTTATCTCGTCATTTATGATCATGCCTCTATTTCGTCAATTGTGACCGTGCCTTTATCTCGTTAATTATGATCATGCATTTATCTCGTCAATTATAATCTTGCCTTTATCTCGTTAATTATGATCATGTCTTTATCTCGTCAATCATGATCATAACTGTATTTCGTCAATTATGATCATGCCTTTATCCCGACAATTATGATCATATCTTTCTCGTCAATTATGATCATGCCTTTATCTCATCAATTATGATCATGCATTTATCTCGTCAATTATGATCATGCATTTATTCCGTCAATTATGATCATGCCTTTATCTCGTTAATTTTGATCATGCCTTTATGTCGTCAATTATGATCATGCCTTTATCCCGTCAATCATGATCATGCCTTTATCCCGTCAATTATGATCATGCGTTTACCCCGTCAATTATGATCATGCCTTTATCTCTTCAATTATGATCATGCCTTTATCTCTTCAATTATAATCATGCCTTTATCTCGTCAATTATGATCATGCATTTATCATATCAATTATGTTCATGCCTTTATATCTTCAATTTATGTCGTCAATTACGATCATGCCTTTATCTCGTTAATTATCATCATGCCTTTATCTATCTAATTATTATTATGTCTTTATCTCGTCAATTATGACCATGCCTTTATCTCGAAAGTTATTAAGTTTTTGTTACCTTTTTACGTATAAGTGTGAATGCATAATTTCTATTAACGTTATCAGCATTATTTGGAATAGCTGCAGCCATGTTATAGCGTCTAGTTGTTTAACATTAGTGGAAAAAATGTAGTTTCCAGGAAACTGTTTTTAATAATGCATGTTAGAACATGGGCTAAATTTCGAGTGCTTCTTTCAGATTTCTACCTTTCGAAGGAAACGACTACTTTGCTGCTACAGAATCCATACGGGACTATATGACCTTAGTGGTCAATCAGGTGGGTACAAGTCACGTGTTTACATACGAAACAAAGACGTTGCTAATTAGAGTTTGAAGAAAGGGCACGTTAAAAAACCGTAAGGAATTTTTCGTGATCCTTTTTCACATTTTGCTTAATAATTAATCCATGTAAAGGGAATGCTGTCCCCGTAATTACTAGCGTCTTGTTTCTGAGTTTGAGATTCAGAAAATGTATTTTCAGCGGACTTCTTTGACTAAAATAACAACTTATTAAATTAAACTACATGCGCTAACATCTAATTATGATTGTTCAAATTTATATAACATCTGTCGAACACATACAACTACTTGTTTTTTTCTTTCGGCAAGTATTTTGTTTAGGTGTTACGACTTTACTTTTTCAATTTTTTCAATTAACATTCTTTTACAGTGATATGTGTTATATCAAAATAACATGATACATGTCATACATCCTCTAAGCAATACTTGCAAAGTATTTTTTTCTATCATGCTAGATTAATTATAAGCTTTTTTTGTTTTTGTTTTTTACAAACTACACATCGACGTGCAAAGCTGCTACTCCCTTGTATATTTGCTACTTCAATGAATATGATTACCCTTTAAGTAATACTGTTGAAACAACCATTTTACAGTGGTATATCAACTAGTGGAACCGTGCGCGTGTAGACTGGCCGTACAGCCGGGGAAACGTGTTGGTGGTACCACTGTTCACGATGATCTAATCCTACTTTCCTATTTGTATTTGTATGCATGCTCCAATATGTTTTCATTTTAACATATATACTTTTATATCCAAGGTCACAAGCTCATTATTATTGTTATTTGATATGTTATGCATGTTTGTTATTCATGTCGGAAAATAGCTCATTGAGATAATGTTTCTTGTTAACACATTGCCGACTTTAAATAAAGATTCGTATATCTTGTATCTCTTGTTATTAAAGTATTGATCTTTTAAGAGCACTTTTACAATAGAATGGAAATATGCTGTTCTGAATCTGAGTCTCCAATCTGGCTCAAGACGTTGGCGAGTTACATGCAATTTTTATTCAGGTAACGTGTACAAGAAAACCTAATTATATAGCCTTATATTTCCAGATGACCGCTGCCTACCAATCTTTGAAAGATTACGATAACGTTTATTACCGCCAAGGAGTGGCCTATCCGCAAGACTTTGCTGTGCAGATAGCTGACGTTGTGTTCCCACCCCAGGTTAGTGTAGAGGTCAAACAGCAACAGCGCGGCTTTGATCAATACAATTCTGTTAGCATCAACTCACGATCAGAAACAAGATGTTACTACTCTTAACAACAGCATATTACTTGCAACAACAGTGAACCTACAAATGCAGCTTTACAGCCTGTAATTGCATAACAATCAAAATTTTGACATATTGTGTGTTTATCTCTAATCGTATTACATATTGACACTTGTTAACACATTAATATGCTCTAAATATTAAAAATGCGCCAGTTGCCTTTTTTCATCCATCGAAGGTAAATACCAGCACTTTTAATCAGAGTTGGAATTCCCTTAGCTTATTTTGCCTTTAACAAACTAGTGCGACCTAGTATAGCCTAGGTTGACAATGACGTGCCCAATTAGTTAAGGATTGATCCTTATTTTTTTGGAGCGTTCATGTATTTAAAATTACACCTCTACTTCCATTTCTTCAATGAACGGCTTTCCGGCAATTGCGAATATTTTCCTATGAACGCAACATCTTCGGATATGTTCGGATCGCGAAATATCACGTACTGATATAAAAGGCGTACTTTTGTTGTTTTATTGTGGCGGTAGACAGTTTTAAACAAAATATTAAATCCATGATTTGTTAAAAGTGTTGTTGTAATTAGCGTTTCAATTTTACGTTTTTGTTATTTATTTTTATTATTATATATATTATTATTTTATTTTTTTATTTTTTGTAAACAGCGTTGGTGATATAGAATTTCTGCAAGGTTTTATGAAATGAAAATAAGTATTTTATTCACAATTCTGGAAAGAAATAATGACCTATTGGTGTAACTATAACATTAAATTATTTTTTAAAATTTAAATGGAAAGAAATTGTAAGAATATCACGTGTTAAAGATCTTTGAGAAGGGCCTTTATATAAACCACAACGTACAGGATATAATTTTGATAAACCCATGTAATGCCGTTTTTAATATATCTAGTCTTTATTTATGATTTTTAACCGGCATCCTTTCAACTGTGATATGTTTATATTTATATAACTAGTGTTCTGCTTTAACATTTTCAGGGGAGAAATTTTGATTGGTCACAAAACTCAGTAAATGGTATTTACATCAATGATAATTCAGCGCAACAGACTGGATTTTTTTACGACTTTACGACTTATATATCAACGTACACGACAAGCGTGGTCTACGACCATGCCGCTGCCATAACTGGGTAAGTGTAATTTGACAGACCCACTCAAACTTAGTTTAATGTTGTTTAATCGATATAATTAATAATCAATATTGCGTAGTTAAGTGTTAGAAAGAACCAGACCTGTTGCTGTTTCGGTCAGGTGTCTATGTCTTCCGTCCCTTCTAGTTTTATAACTGAACCATTTAATGCTTGCTCATACCTTCTGAAAAGTGTGCAATCCTATTCAAAGACAACAAACGTTGTGATTCACCACTCCAAACGTTGTCATTCACCATTCTACATCTCCAAACGTTGTCAGTCACCATTCTACTACTCCAAACGTTGTCATTCACCATTCTACTTCTCCAAACGTTGTCAGTCACCATTCTACTTCTCCAAACGTTGTCGTTCACCATTCTACTACTCCAAACGTTGTCATTCACCATTCTACTACTCCAAACGTTGTCGTTCACCATTCTACTACTCCAAACGTTGTCATTCACCATTCTACTACTCCAAACGTTGTCATTCACCATTCTACTACTCCAAACGCTGTCATTCACCAAACGTTGTCGTTCACCATTCTACTACTCCAAACGTTGTCGTTCACCATTCTACTTTTCCAAACGTTGTCGTTCACCATTCTACTACTCCAAACGTTGTCGTTCACCATTCTACTTTTCCAAACGTTGTCATTCACCATTCTACTACTCCAAACGTTGTCGTTCACCATTCTACTACTCCAAACGTTGTCGTTCACCATTCTACTTTTCCAAACGTTGTCATTCACCATTCTACTACTTGAAACGTTGTCGTTCACCATTCTACTACTTGAAACGTTGTCGTTCACCATTCTACTACTCCAAACGTTGTCGTTCACCATTCTACTTCTCCAAACGTTGTCATTCACCATTCTACTTCTCCAAACGTTGTCAGTCACCATTCTACTTCTCCAAACGTTGTCGTTCACCATTCTACTACTCCAAACGTTGTCATTCACCATTCTACTACTCCAAACGTTATCGTTCACCATTCTACTACTCCAAACGTTGTCATTCACCATTCTACTACTCCAAACGTTGTCATTCACCATTCTACTACTCCAAACGCTGTCATTCACCAAACGTTGTCGTTCACCATTCTACTACTCCAAACGTTGTCATTCACCATTCTACTACTCCAAACGTTGTCATTCACCATTCTACTACTTGAAACGCTGTCATTCACCAAACGTTGTCGTTCACCATTCTACTTCTCCAAAAGTTGTCAATCACCATTCTACTACTCCAAACGTTGTCGTTCACCATTCTACTTTTCCAAACGTTGTCATTCACCATTCTACTACTCCAAACGTTGTCGTTCACCATTCTACTACTCCAAACGTTGTCGTTCACCATTCTACTTTTCCAAACGTTGTCATTCACCATTCTACTACTTGAAACGTTGTCGTTCACCATTCTACTACTTGAAACGTTGTCGTTCACCATTCTACTACTTGAAACGTTGTCGTTCACCATTCTACTACTTGAAACGTTGTCATTCACCATTCTACTTCTTGAAACGTTGTCGTTCACCATTCTACTTCTTGAAAAGTTGTCAGTCACCATTCTACTACTCCAAACGTTTTCGTTCACCATTCTACTTCTTGAAACGTTGTCATTCACCATTCTACTACTCCAAACGTTGTCGTTCACCATTCTACTACTCCAAACGTTGTCGTTCACCATTCTACTACCCCAAACGTTGTCGTTCACCATTCTACTACTCCAAACGTTGTCATTCACCATTCTACTACTCCAAACGTTGTCATTCACCATTCTACTACTCCAAACGTTGTCGTTCACCATTCTACTACTCCAAACGTTGTCATTCACCATTCTACTACTCCAAACGTTGTCGTTCACCATTCTACTACTCCAAACGTTGTCATTCACCATTCTACTACTCCAAACGTTGTCATTCACCATTCTACTACTCCAAACGTTGTCATTCACCATTCTACTACTCCAAACGTTGTCGTTCACCATTCTACTACTCCAAACGTTGTCGTTCACCATTCTCTACTTCGAACGTAGTCATTCACCATTCTACTACTCCAAACGTTGTCATTCACCATTCTACTACTCCAAACGTTGTCATTCACCATTCTACTACTCCAAACGTTGTCATTCACCATTCTACTACTCCAAACGTTGTCATTCACCATTCTACTACTCCAAACGTTGTCATTCACCATTCTACTACTCCAAACGTTGTCATTCACCATTCTACTACTCTAAACGTTGTCGTTCACCATTCTACTATTCCAAACGTTGTCATTCACCATTCTACTACTCCAAACGTTGTCATTCACCATTCTACTACTCCAAACGTTGTCATTCACCATTCTACTACTCCAAACGTTGTCATTCACCATTCTACTACTCCAAACGTTGTCATTCACCATTCTCTACTCCAAACGTTGTCATTCACCATTCTACTACTCCAAACGCTGTCATTCACCATTTTCTGCTCCAAACGTTGTCATTCACCATTCTACTACTCCAAACGTTGTCATTCACCATTCTCTACTCCAAACGTTGTCATTCACCATTCTACTACTCCAAACGTTGTCATTCACCATTCTACTACTCCAAACGTTGTCATTCACCATTCTACTACTCGAAACGCTGTCGTTTACCATTCTCTACTCCATACGTTGTCATTCACCATTCGACTACTCCAAACGTTGTCATTCACCATTCTACTACTCCAAACGTTGTCGTTCACCATTCTACTTTTCCAAACGTTGTCATTCACCATTCTACTACTCCAAACGTTGTCGTTCACCATTCTACTTTTCCAAACGTTGTCATTCACCATTCTACTACTCCAAACGTTGTCATTCACCATTCTCTACTCCAAACGTTGTCATTCACCATTCTACTACTCCAAACGCTGTCGTTTACCATTTTCTGCTCCAAACGTTGTCATTCACCATTCTACTACTCCAAACGTTGTCATTCACCATTCTACTACTCCAAACGCTGTCGTTCACCATTCCACTTTTCCAAACGTTGTCATTCATCATTCTACTACTCCAAACGTTGTCGTTCACCATTTTACTACTTGAAACGTTTCAGTTACCAAACAAGTTCTTTTTAATTTTTGTTTTATTTCAGGTACGATTATTTTACATATGATGGAACTGAAGTTAAAGATATAGCGGGTTAGTATAGATTGACTTATATTTGTTTTATATTTGATAAATATTGTAGCCTTACTTAAAACTAAACCAGGGCAAATTGAATTTGAAATAATCCTATGCAATGACCATTACCGCATCAAGTTTGGATATTCCATCTGGCAACCCGTAATAGGTTTCAAAATGTCGTGAAGATGGTAGAATACACCAGACGAGGTCGATTGAGAGGATTATTTGACAAAAAATACCGCTGAGAAACCCGTGAACACTTATTACAATTTGTTTTTATCTGAAGCGTTCTCACCAAATAAAACATATCTGTGTCAACTTCAACTACTGACTAACCATTATAACTTATAAATGCGTCAAAGTCCATTGGTAATGTACATGTATATCAAGTTATTGAAACACATTTAAATAAGTACAAAGTCACGATGGTAGTATGTATTTACTTAATTTAATATCATTAGGAAATCCCCAGGGATGGACCGGACCGCGCACAAAATATGATTTTTATATCATTTTCTATTAGCGCATCTAGTGCATTTTTTTTTCTAATTTCAGTTTTTTTTATTGTCCTCTGTCATAATTATGTTTTAGGCACGATTAGCGGCGAGATAAGAATTTCTAGCTTGGTAATTTTTTGATCTGCTTATCTGAGGTTGGAGAAATTCTTATCTTGCCCAAGGGCAAAGATAAAACAAGTACCTGCATGGAACTCCTTTTTAATGGTCATCGCATTGTAATTACCTTCCTTGTTGAGGACTGTCGTCTGTTGCATCATAGTAAATTTGTCTTGTGGCAATATTTAAAATGCTAATTAACTATCTCCCGCTTCAAATGCCACCATAATAAAGTTTTCACGCACCTTTCAAGAAATAATGCTGCACTCTCGTCAGAACTATTTTAAGACCGATTTCACTACATGTATTAACATAATCTGAATCACTGCGCGCATATTCATGACAACCACGAATTATCATATATCCCTACGCATTTATTTTTACTACGCACAAAAGAGTTCCAGAAAAATATGCATTTTTACTTTATTTTGTTAAAATGCGGTGGGAGCAAAAGCATCTACCATAGCCGCTCGTGTAAGATAGGTTCATCCCGACCCTCGCGTAGGGTAAACCTCGTTTCCGCAAAACACCCTCTGGTCGGGATGAACCTTTCTTACACTCTCGGCCATGGAAGATACTTATAATCATGCACACGGGAATAAGATAAAACTAGAACCCGTACGGAACTCCTTCTTAATGATCATCACATTGGTATTAAATCTTTTTTTAAAGACTGTTGTCTAAAGCATCATAGAAATCTTATCTTGTGTCAATATTTAGAACGCTAATCAATTATTTCTCGCTTTAAATGTCTTCATAAAAAAGTTTTCAAGCACCTTTCAAGAAATAATGCTTCACTCTCCTCAGAACTATTTAAAGATCGATTTCTCTATTAACATGATCTGAATCACTGCGCGCATATCCATGACAACCACGAATTATCACATATCCATACGCACTTATTTTCACTACGCACAAAAGAGTTCCATCAAAAAATACATTTTTACCTTTTTTTGAATATCTGAGGTGGGAGAAAAAGCATCTACCATTGCCGCACGTGCAAGATTGATTCAATCCAACCCAACGCTCGAGTCGGGATGAACCTATCTTACACTCTCGGCCATGGAAGCTTCTTATATACTCGCTCGAACTCTTAGGGACCGGCGAAAATACATCGAGCCTCGGAAAATTCGAGCCAAGTGGTAACTTTTACTTTCAGTTTGAAGAAATTGGGCCTGTACATCTAGTTCGAGCCAACGAGGATTTCGAGCCAAGCGATTTCGAGTTAACGGTTTTCGACTTATATATATATATATATATATATATATATATATATACATGTATATATGTATAATTATACTATTCGTTAGAAAAACTTTTAATGTTTGAATTACACATGCTTTACTATTTTAGATAAATCCTGTTGTTATTTGTTATTTGTTATGATTATCAGTTTTAAATGACTCCTTTGATAACATGATAACATTCCAGTTGTTGTCATGGTCAAATTTCAATATTGAGATTTTTTTTAGGTGTATTCATCTAGCAGCGTCCCTGAGCCGCCGTTTATAGAATGGTCAGTCTTCCTTAAATGAAGCCAAGTGGCATTTGTGTTTTCTGTTGTAATTTTTAACTAGGTTATGTTCATTTTATTCCAGGAAGAGCCTGGCTTACTACACTTTGCAATCAACCGAACAAAGAACTTAGTCTTTCTGTCAACGAGTTCAATGATATTTACATTCATCTTACAATGTCACATGAACTAGGCCATGGGTAAGTCTCAATCATTATAATAATACATTAATGCCGTTAAAGCCAGTCTCACACACTAGCGCCGACGAAACCTATCTAAGTCACTATCGCCGTATTCAATTTCAATCTCTATGTGTATTTAATCGCCGTTATATGTTATATACGGTCTTCATAACTAACGTCGTATAAACCACTGTCATTTATTATCGCCGTACACAAGTCGCCATCGCCCTATACAGAAGTCTAAATCACTTATTATGCAATCGACGTTAATACAGTCTTAATCACTAGCGCCGTATTCTTCGCTGTATAGAGCAGTCTTAGTCACTATCGCCGTATGAATAAGTGTATGGCCAGATTAACAAGTCTCAATTACTTTCACCGTATAAACCAATCACCATCATTATCGCCCTAAAAACCAGTCTCGGTCACTATCGCAGTATAAACCAGTCTCAGTCCCTATCGTCGTATAAAGAAGTTTAAGTCACTATCGCCTTATAAACAAGTCTTAGTCATTATCGCCTTATATACTAGTCTTAGTCACTATCGCCTTATAAACAAGTCTTAGTCACTATCGCCTTATAAACAAGTCTTAGTCACTATCGCCTTATAAACAAGTCTTAGTCACTATCGCCTTATAAACAAGTCTTAGTCACTATCGCCTTATAAACAAGTCTTAGTCATTATCGCCTTATAAACAAGTCTTAGTCACTATCGTCTTATAAACAAGTCTTAGTCACTATCGCCTTATAAACAAGTCTTAGTCACTATCGCCTTATAAACAAGTCTTAGTCACTATCGCCTTATAAACAAGTCTTAGTCACTATCGCCTTATAAACAAGTCTTAGTCACTATCGCCTTATAAACAAGTCTTAGTCACTATCGCCTTATACACAAGTCTTAGTCACTATCGCCTTATAAACAAGTCTTAGTCATTATCGCCTTATATACAAGTCTTAGTCACTATCGCCTTATATACAAGTCTTAGTCACTATCGCCTTAAAACAAGTTTTAGTCTTTTAAGCCGGATAAACCATTTTCAATCACTATCGCCAGATAAACCAGTCTCGATTCCAATCGCCGTATAAACCAGTCTCAATCATTAACGCCGTATAAACCAAACTCAGTCACTATCGCCGTATAAACCAGTCCCAACCACAATTGCCGTACAAACCAGTCTCCATAGTTACCGCCGTATAAACCAATCTCATTTTTTTATCACCGTATAAATCAGTCTCAATTATAATAAGCCATTGTCAATCACAATCGCCGTATAAACCTAGTATTCGTAGCTAGCGCTGTATAAACCAGTTTCAATCTCTATCGCCGTCTTCCTTACAATCGCCTTATAAACCGGTTTTGACACCTAGCACCGCAGAAACCACTCTCAGTCATTATCGCCGTATAAACCAGTTTCAGTCACTCTCGCGATATAAATCGGTCTAACTCACTGTTGCCGTATAAACCAGTCTCCAAAGCTAGCGCCGCATAAACAACTCTCAGTCACTCATGCGATAAATAATCAGTATAAGTTACTGTCGCCGTATAAACTGACTATCACCGTATTGTCCAGTCTAAGTCACACTCGCCGTATAGACTGACTATCACCGTATAGTCCAGTCTAAGTCACTATCGCCGTATAGACTGACTATCACCGTATAGTCCAGCCTAAGTCACTGTCGCCGTATAGACTGACTATCACCGTATAGTCCAGTCTAAGTCACTATCGCCGTATAAACTGACCATCACCATATAGTCCAGTCTAAGTCACACTCGCCGTATAGACTGACTATCTCCGTATAGTCCAGCCTAAGTCACACTCGCCGTATAGACTGACTATCACCGTATAGTCCAGTCTAAGTCACTATCGCCGTATAGACTGACTATCTCCGTATAGTCCAGCCTAAGTCACACTCGCCGTATAGACTGACTATCACCGTATAGTCCAGTCTAAGTCACACTCGCCGTATAGACTGACTATCACCGTATAGTACAGCCTAAGTCACTGTCGCCGTATAGACTGACTATCACCGTATAGTCCAGTCTAAGTCACTATCGCCGCATAGTTCAGTCAAAGTCACTATCGCCGTATAGACTTTGACTATCACCGTATAGTCCAGCCTAAGTCACTATCGCCGTATAGACTTTGACTATCACCGTATAGTCCAGTCTAAGTCACTGTCGCCGTATAGACTTTGACTATCACCGTATAGTCCAGTCTAAGTCACTGTCGTCGTATAGAATTTGACTATCACCGTATAGTCCAGTCTAAGTCACTATCGCCGTATAGACTTTGACTATCACCGTATAGTCCAGTCTAAGTCACTGTCGCCGTATAGACTTTGACTATCACCGTATAGTCCAGTCAAAGTCACTGTCGCCGTATAGACTTTGACTATCACCGTATAGTCCAGTCTAAGTCACTGTCGCCGTATAGACTTTGACTATCACCGTATAGTCCAGTCAAAGTCACTGTCGCCGTATAGACTTTGACTATCACCGTATAGTCCAGTCAAAGTCACTGTCGCCGTATAGACGTTGACTATCACCGTATAGTCCAGCCTAAGTCACTGTCGCCGTATAGACTTTGATTATCACCGTATAGTCCAGTCAAAGTCATTATCGCCGCATAGTTCAGTCAAAGTCACTATCGCCGTATAGACTTTGACTATCACCGTATAGTCCAGCCTAAGTCACTATCGCCGTATAGACTTTGACTATCACCGTATAGTCCAGTCAAAGTCATTATCGCCGCATAATTCAGTCAAAGTCACTATCGCCGTATAGACAAAGGAAATGTTAGGAAAATGCCGACCACCTACCTTTATTGTTGTCTAATGATTTAATGTCATCGTTCAATACCACTCACACGTTTTGTAACACGAATCTGTAGGCTGTATAGTTAGCCCAATCTCTTCTTCCAGGGCGTCCAGTTTTTGATTTCTGGCATGGGTCAATGTGGATTTGATTAGGTCACCAAGTAAGCCAAGTGGGTTTCTGAAAGCAGTACTCAGTTTATCCCCACAATGCAAAACCACTATCACGTGTAAAATCGTTCAATGCAATATTGTTATTCAACTTTCTTCACAATGGTTGTAAAATAAATATGTTTAAACAAATTAATTAACTGTTTAATTTGAAATATCTTTATCTTTCTATGAACATTTGACATGCCTCTTAGCGATGTATCATGTTCAAGTGACTGCCCGGAATTCACATATCAGGGGTTGATCGAGGATTCAACGTTAGTGGAGGCGTAACTGAGGGGCGCCCCTCCCTCAGATACGAAATGTATTTGGTTTAAAGTGTTGGAAGAGGGGTTTTCCCCCCAAGAAAATTTTAACATTTTCTAGTCCGTAATGGTGCATTTTATTACTTTTTCTTCTCCTATATTGAAATTAAATGTAAATTTGAACGATGCCGCTATATCCGCCAGTGCATATCATATGCCATCCGGGTAACTTACTCCCTATGATCAAACTAGACAAGAAACCATGCTTTTTAAATATGTTTAAATGCTTTTAACAGATTTGGCATGTCCCATGATGACGTTTCCCGTTCGCCCGACTGCCCCATAAACAACTTTATTATGTCACCTGGGTTGTTTTCACCTAGTGGGTCAAGCATTGACACTTTCCAGAGCTTTTCAAATTGTTCTTCAAAAGATGTCGAGTCTTACACTTCGTCGTAAGTTGTATTTTCTCTTTCTTATTATCATTCACTGGGCCGATTGTTAAGAACTTTGATAATGTTAACAACGTTGTTAACGTCATTATTGCCAACATTCTCAACATTGCTGCTCTGAAAGTTTACTGGATACTCAAGTATTTGCTGTATTTCACGTGTTTTATTAATTTAACAAAGCTCAATTGAATTGAACAATCGGCCCCATGACTTAATTGGTAAACCATGGTTTTGAAAGATAAACAATATATATTTCAAACTACGTTGTCATTAAAAGGTTTTACAAATGATATAAGCGTTGTTTCCGAATTGCTTTATTCATGTTACTATCTAGCAGCAACACAGAAACAACACAGGATTGTATCTCATGCCGCATTTTACGTTCATTTTCAAATAGTTTTAATGGTTCCTGACAAGTTCTCCCGTAGCTTGTCCGTGAACAGATGCTGTCAATATTCTCAAAAGTAAGGTTTTGTGTATCATATACTTCCCTTGTGGAATACTCATTCCCTGTATTATTAAATATATTGCCTAAGTTTAAGGAATGTAAGAAATTTATGGCACTATACAAAATGTTCAAATTACTTTTGATTTTTTGATAATCATTGTTCTATCTATTGAATGAAAACCTTGGTTCCGCACTATGTAAAACATACACATTTAAGCTATACACATTTCTTTCAGTATCTCGTCCTCCGATTTCATCCCCTCATGTCTGGCACCCATCGACGAAGGTTTCTTTGAGGAGTTTTGCAAAGGTTTCGTTGGTGCATTGTATTCTATTGATGATTTATGTAAGCGAGCTTATGGGGAAAACAGCGTCAGGTGTAATATTAATGTACGTGTTTCATTCTCTATATATATATTCATCTTACCCATCTGATTTAAAGTATTCTACGGATAATTTCTTTTTCATAAACAACTTGTTTGTTCATAGATATTGCCCTTGTTTGAAAGAATCATGATTTTACCGTTTAAATGGAATGTGACAGTTGACTATTTTAACATAATGATATGTATTCTTAAACGTATCAAAACGGTCTACCCCACACATGTATACCATTTAGCCTAATAACTTTATTCATACGTTTCAGCGGCAGTTTTTGTAATATATTGTGATAATTTCGATGTTTTACTTTGTTTGGAAACTGTTCCGCAAACCACTATGTTGTCTCTTGGTTATTATATGTGTGTATTACAGCAACCAGGCGAAGCTAATCTTCAAGCTGGGTATGTCAACGACTGTGTACGAGACCAAGCCTCTGGCTACTGGCCATTTTACTGTACACGCCCGGGTGACGATGCATACTGTTATGCTACATACGAAATAATTCCATCTGGATCAAAATGTGTACTTGATGGCATGCTGGACCCAAACAATGTAAGATTGTTTTCAATGTGTTTATTTACAATAATATAATGATATTTATTTATCCATGTAAGAAAAGCAAATTCCTGCTTACCGTGATTGGTAAATTGTTGTTTGTGTTTTAGCAAGAATGTAACGATATCAAGAACTATACATTAACATTTGTTTAAACCAAATATTGCAGAAAAAGAAAGTCTTCTTAGCATATTTGAATTTTACAAATCCTTTACAATATTGTAAATAAAACAAAGTCATACAGTAAACATTATGCATTATAGGACCTGGCAAATCAGCATTGATGAAAAACATTTAAACAATTATTATATTTAATAAATTTGTACAATTGGTAAACATATTTCAGATATGCTATCAAGGCAGATGTCAAAGCATTGAAATTTGTAGTAATGCTACTACGACAACAACACCAACTACAACAACACCAACTACAACAACACCAACTACAACAACACCAACTACAACAACACCAACTACAACAACACCAACAACAACGACACCTACAACAACGACAACAACACCAACTACAACAACACCAACTACAACAACACCAACTACAACAACACCAACTACAACAACACCAACTACAACAACACCAACTACAACAACACCAACTACAACAACACCAACTACAACAACACCAACTACAACAACACCAACTACAACAACACCAACAACAACGACACCTACAACAACGACAACAACACCAACTACAACAAGACCAACTACAACAACACCAACTACAACAACACCAACTACAACAACACCAACTACAACAACACCAACTACAACAACACAAACTACAACAACACCAACTACAACAACACCAACAACAACGACAAGAACACCAACTTCAACGACACCTACAACAACACCAACTACAACAACACCAACTACAACAACACCACCACCAACAACAACTACTACGACTTCAACACCAACAACAACGACTACAACACCAACTACAACAACATCAACAACAACGACACCCACTACGACTACATCTTCAAATGGCTCTTGCCCTGCTCTCTGCACAACTTCCCTCTGTTGTGACAATAAAAAAGCGGACGGCTCTTGTTGCAGTGGCTGTAACACTAAGATCAGACGTGGCCAAACGACTTGTTCCTTACCCTCTCAAAAGGGAGGTGGTGGAGGGGGGAAGAAGAATAAGGCAGGCTAACAGGCGTTGAAACACTCAAAGTTATTACAATTATACGACCCTTCGAACTCAATCACATGATTGACAGTTACACAATGACTTCTTGATTTTATATTATCGCAATGTTTTATTATAAGAACAATGTTTCTGGACCAAATAAATGTAACTAATAGATTATTGGACTCAAATATTTTTTGTCTACAAAAGCAGACGCAATCAATGGCATCGACGGATTTTCAGAATATCTGAATTTGCGACACTGCATCGACATCGTGTTACGAACAAAGTTTAACATTTGTAAATTTTTTTAGCAATTTCGACTTGTAAGTTAAGTAATCCGTATATACCGTTTTATACCGATGTTTACCGAGTACATACAGAATGATCGGAATGGATTCAAAGCAAAATGTTAAGTTATCACATATTATCTTGACTGCAATATACACGGCATTTATACATTAACTAGTTCAGTGACTACCTAAATCACAAATTTATTAGTTTATAACTTTGGTTAATGAACATCAAGATTCGTTATGTATTGGGTGGCTCGTTGTTCCGACCATGTTGTTTGTCAAGGTCTAGTATATGCCACAGATAAGTTAAATATGTGTTTTTTTCCAGTTTGGCGACCAACTATCCTTATTTGTGGCGGTAACCTGACTGCCTCTCAATTTCTTGGCTAGTCCAACAAAAGTTGAGTTTGACGTGGACATTTTTTTACGTTGCACTGCCTTACTTTGGAGTGGGACGAACCAAATTAAATCACTATAATTATATACGCACCAAGCAGCTGAGTTGGCGGATTTGTAGTCTAGTCGGTACACACTTTACTGTCACCCCAAGAGTAGCAGGCTCGTTCCCCTGCCTCAGCAGTAAAATGCTAATCGTCTCTCGGGAGGGACGATAAACGGGGGCCCCACATAACAGTGTAATACACAGGTGCCCTTTAAAGAAACCGGGTAACTGTAACCAGGGTTACAACCCGTCTGCGCACAAGAGCGATGCTCTCACTAGAGCCGACACCAGTGGATTGGCCAGTGACTTCGTAAAATAAACGTACAATGGCATCGCAATCCGTACTGAGCGATCGGTCGGTCAGCACACCAATAATGAATAATTTCCGGTGAAAAGCTGACCTTTGAAAGATAATTGGTACAATTGAATTAAAGCAAATTAAAGAAATTTACTTCTACTTTGAATAGATTTCAAATTCTCAATCATACTTCTTCGTACGTTATATACGGCAATAATAGTTTTGGTATTAATTCAGAATACATATTAAAAGCTACATTAGGCTCAAGAGATTCATGTACATATATATTTATGCAAAAAAGTGATAAAAACGCATGCAAGCATTGTTCTCTCACTTACAATGATTGCATCTACATTTTATATAATTTTGTAACCTTGGATTGCTTATACCAGAATAACGATTAAAATCGAGCATGTTATCATCAGCTTGAACTATTTTTTGTACAAAACAAAAAAACTTGCGCTGCAGCCGATGACGATATTTTATAAATATTCCGAACAATCAAATAGCTAATTGTATTCAATTGTGACACAACTTTCCATCAACAATACCTTATAAGTAAGTTATAACATTTATGTGACTCTCGTCAATATATCGACAATACAAAAGTGAGACGAAATCTAATCATATTATATACTCTAAATCGCAATTGTCTTTAAACTAGCACAATACTACAAGATGACTAATTCAATACCTAGATGTTTAAGGCTGTTTAGCTATGTAACGACGCATAACAGCATCGCCGCAGCATCGCCGCATAAACGAAATCGACCACGTTTATGCGGTGATTTACAACGAATAAAAAAGACTTTCTTATGTGGCAAAAAGGCACACTTTCGCCGCATAAAACAAAACACATAATAGTACAAAAGTGGTTGATAAAGTTTCATCAAGATCGGACTTAGGTTTTTGTGTTCACTTAACCAAGATTTGAACTAGACTTTTAGAGACGTACATTCTTACAAAGATTGAATTTTCTGCGAAAACGTTTGAAATGACGTTTGGCCCGACTAAAGGCGCGATTATATGTTACGACAACGCACAACACCGTCATTTGGGACAATCAGAAAATTGAATCGTTGTATGAAGTAACATATATTCTAGCCTTTTTATCAGACTGACGAGCATGTACCCTTGACAATGCACACTTTCAACGTCATTTCAAAAGTTTCTAGAAAAGTCAGTTCTTAACGACGGACAAACAACTGAAATCCAACAATCCTCACAGCTCCACATTCATATTTAGCTTTATAAATGGTTAAGTTAATCCTCTTTATGTGGCAAAAAGACACAGTTGCGCCCCATATAAGCAGTTTTTGCTCTATGCGTTGAGCATCGCCGCATAGACGTGGTCGCTCTGTTTATGCGTTGAAACTCACCGCATAAACGAAAAAAAAAACACGTTTATGCGAGATGCTGTTATGCGGCGTTACATAGCTAGAGGGACGCCTTTATAATGGCTTCAATATTGTTTTAGCAATGGAATGACAGTTTTGTTCTAAACTTTCGACTTCTAAATTGGTAATTGACCTACGTTAAATGGGCCGCTAATTGACGTTATGGCTAATATAATGTCGGTGTGTACTGAAGTTGGAACACAATTGTTTCTTGCTGTACGAAGTACGCTGGTATTTTTTACACT
Organism: Mya arenaria; assembly: GCF_026914265.1. NCBI lineage: Eukaryota > Metazoa > Mollusca > Bivalvia > Myida > Myidae > Mya > Mya arenaria. The sequence goes on along the minus strand of NC_069124.1, from coordinate 67,589,868 downwards.
GCCATACATTCCTTCATGAATCAACGGCATTTAGTTCCAAATACGATGTCTCAACACTTTTATTACCTCAAATATGGAACCTGTCATTGTATAAAGAGTAACGTTTTTGAAAAATGAAAATGTGAAAAATTCTAGCTTTCAATCAAAAACGAAATAAGTTTCAACAATATTACTCTAAAATAGTATTGAATGCAATATATGACAAGAAAAAAATGTTGACAATTTTATAGTAATTCTAACAATTTGTAGAAAATGAGAAAGGTGGTAATACGTATTATGTTTATTGTTAGGTACAGGGTCAAACACCACCATGGCATTGTTTAGTGGTATAGTAACAGTGCTTACCCTTGTCGAACACCACTGTGGCATTGTTAAGTGGTATAGGTACAGTGCTTACCGTGGTCAAACATCAAACAGCACCGTGGTATTGTTTAGTGGTATAGGTACAATGCTTGCTGTGGTCAAACACCACCTTGGTATTGTTAAGTGGTATAGGTACAGTGCTTGCTGTGGTCAAACACCACCGTGGCATTGTTAAGTGGTATATGTACAGTGCTTGCTGTGGTCAAACAGCACCGTGGCAATGTTTAGTGGTAAAGGTACAGTGCTTACCGTGGTAAAACACCACCGTGGCATTGTTAAGTGGTACAGGTACAGTGCTTACAGTGGTCAAACAGCACCGTGGCATTGTTAAGTGGTATTGGTACAGTGCTTAGCGTGGTCAAACACCACTGCAGCAATGTTTAGTGGTAAAGGTACAGTGCTTACCGTGGTCAAACAGCACCGTGGCATTGTTAAGTGGTATAGGTACAGTGCTTACCGTGGTCAAACACCAGCGTGGCATTGTTAAGTGGTATAGGTACAGTGCTTGCTGTGGTCAAACACCACTGTGGCATTGTTAAGTGGTACAGGTACAGTGCTTGCTGTGGTCAAACACCACCGTGGCATTGTTAAGTGGTATAGGTACAGTGCTTGCTGTGGTCAAACAGCACCGTGGCAATGTTTAGTGGTAAAGGTACAGTGCCTACCGGGGTCAAACACCACTGTGGCAATGTTTAGTGGTAAAGGTACAGTGCTTACCGTGGTCAAATACCCCTGTGGCAATGTTTAGTGGCACAGTTACAGGGCCTACCGTGGTTAAACATCACTGTGGCATTGTTTAGAGGTACAGGTACAGTGCTTACCGTGGTCAAACATCACTGTGGCATTGTTTAGTGGTACAGGTACAGTGCTTACCGTGGTCAAATACCCTTGTGGCAATGTTAAGTGGTACAGTTACAGTGCCTACCGTAGTTAAACACCACTGTGGCATTGTTTAGTGGTACAGGTACAGTGCTTACCGTGGTCAAACATCACTGTGGCATTGTTTAGTGGTACAGGTACAGTGCTTACCGTGGTCAAACATCACTGTGGCATTGTTTAGTGGTACAGTTACAGTGCTTACCGTGGTCAAACACCACTGTGGCATTGTTTAGAGGTAGAGGTACAGTGATTACCGAGGTCAAACACCACTGTGGCACTGTTTAGTAGTATAGTTACAGCGCTTACCGTGGTCAAACACCACTGTGGTACTGTTTAGCGGTAGAGGTAAAGTGTTAAACGTGGTCAAACACCACTGTGGCATTGTTTAGTGGTATAGTTACAGCGCTTACCGTGGTCAAACATCACTGTGGCATTGTTTAGTGGTACAGGTACAGTGCTTACCGTGGTCAAATACCCCTGTGGCAATGTTTAGTGGTACAGTTACAGTGCCTACCGTGGTTAAACACCACTGTGGCATTGTTTAGTGGTACAGGTACAGTGCTTACCGTGGTCAAACATCACTGTGGCATTGTTTAGTGGTACAGGTACAGTGCCTACCGTGGTCAAACATCACTGTGGCATTGTTTAGTGGTACAGTTACAGTGCTTACCGTGGTCAAACACCACTGTGGCATTGTTTAGTGGTAGAGGTACAGTGATTACCGAGGTCAAACACCACTGTGGCACTGTTTAGTAGTATAGTTACAGCGCTTACCGTGGTCAAACACCACTGTGGTACTGTTTAGCGGTAGAGGTAAAGTGCTAAACGTGGTCAAACACCACTGTGGCATTGTTTAGTGGTATAGTTACAGCGCTTACCGTGGTCAAACACTACTGTGGTACTGTTTAGTGGTATAGGTAAACGAGGTAAAGTACTTACCGTGGTCAAAAACCACTGTGGCATTGTTTAGGGGTAAAGGTACAGTGCTTACCGTGGTCAAACACCATTGTGGCATTGTTTAGTGGTAAAGGTACAGTGCTTACCGTGGTCAAACATCACTGTGACATTGTTTAGTGGTAAAGGTACAGTGCTTACCGTGGTCAAACATCACTGTGACATTGTTTAGTGGTAAAGGTACAGTGCTTACCCTGGTCAAACAGCACTGTGACATTGTTTAGTGGTAAGGTTCACTGCTTTCCGTGGTCAAACATCACTATGGTATAGTTTAGGGGTAAAGGTACAGTGCTTACCCTGGTCAAACATCACTGTGACATTGTTAAGTGGTATAGGTACAGTGCTTACCCTGGTGGTCAAACATCACTGTGGCATTGTTTTGTGATATAGGCACAGTGCTTACCCTTGTCGAACACCACTGTAATATTGTTAAGAGGTATAGGTACAGTGCTTATCCTGGTTAAACAGCACTGTGATATTGTTAAGTGGTATAGTACAGTGCTTACCCTGGTCAAACAGCACTGTGGTATTGTTTATTGGTATAGGTACAGTGCTTACCAGGGTCAAACAGCACTGTGTATTGTTAAGTGGTATAGATACAGTGCTTACCGGGGTCAAAAAGCACTGTGGTATTGTTAAGTGGTATAGGTACAGTGCTTACCGGGGTCAAACAGCACTGTGGTATTGCTTAGAGGTATAGGTACAGTGTTAACCGTGGTCAAACACCTCTGCAGTAATGTTTAGTGGTAAAGTTACAGTGCCAACAGTGAACAAGCATCACTGTGGCATTGTTAAGTGGTATAGGTACAGTGCTTACAGTGGTCAAACATCAAACAGCACCGTGGTATTGATTAGTGGTATAGGTACAGTGCTTGCTGTGGTCAAACGCCACCGTGGCATTGTTAAGTGGTATAGGTACAGTGCTTGCTGTGGTCAAACACCACCGTGGCATTGTTAAGTGGTATAGGCACAGTGCTTGCTGTGGTCAAACAGCACCGTGGCAATGTTTAGTGGTAAAGGTACAGTGCTTACCGTGGTCAAACACCACCGTGACATTGTTAAGTGGTATAGGTACAGTGCTTACAGTGGTCAAACAGCACCGTGGCATTGTTAATCGGTATAGGTACAGTGCTTAGCGTGGTCAAACACCACTGTGGCAATTTTTAGTGGTAAAGGTACAGTGCTTACCGTGGTCAAACACCACCGTGGCATTGTTAAGTGGTATAGGTACAGTGCTTGCTGTGGTCAAACACCACCGTGGCATTGTTAAGTGGTATAGGCACAGTGCTTGCTGTGGTCAAACAGCACCGTGGCAATGTTAATTGGTATAGGTACAGTGCTTAGCGTGTTCAAACACCACTGTGGCAATTTTTAGTGGTAAAGGTACAGTGCTTACCGTGGTCAAACACCACCGTGGCATTGTTAAGTGGTATAGGTACAGTGCTTACCGTGGTCAAACAGCACCGTGGCATTGTTAAGTGGTATAGGTACAGTGCTTACCGTGGTCAAACACCACCGTGGCATTGTTAAGTGGTATAGGTACAGTGCTTGCTGTGGTCAAACACCACCGTGGCATTGTTTAGTGGTAAAGGTACAGTGCCTACCGGGGTCAAACACCACTGTGGCAATGTTTAGTGGTAAAGGTACAGTGCTTACCGTGGTCAAATACCCCTGTGGCAATGTAAAGTGGTACAGTTAAAGTGCCTACCGTGGTTAAACATCACTGTGGCATTGTTTAGAGGTACAGGTACAGTGCTTACCGTGGTCAAACATCACTGTGGCATTGTTTAGTGGTACAGGTACAGTGCCCACCGTGGTCAAACACCACTGTCACATTGTTTAGTGGTACAGGTACAGTGCCTACCGGGGTCAAACATCACTGTGGCATTGTTTAGTGGTACAGGTACAGTGCTTACCGTGGTCAAACATCACTGTGGCATTGTTTAGTGGTACAGGTACAGTGCCCACCGTGGTCAAACACCACTGTGACATTGTTTAGTGGTACAGGTACAGTGCTTACCGTGGTCAAACATCACTGTGGCATTGTTTAGTGGTACAGGTACAGTGCTTACCGTGGTCAAATACCCCTGTGGCAATGTTTAGTGGTACAGTTACAGTGCCTACCGTGGTTAAACACCACTGTGGCATTGTTTAGTGGTACAGGTACAGTGCTTACTGTGGTCAAACATCACTGTGGCATTGTTTAGTGGTACAGTTACAGTGCTTACCGTGGTCAAACACCACTGTGGCATTGTTTAGTGGTAGAGGTACAGTGCTTACCGTGGTCAAACACCACTGTGGCACTGTTTAGTAGTATAGTTACAGCGCTTACCGTGGTCAAACACCACTGTGGTACTGTTTAGCGGTAGAGGTAAAGTGCTAAACGTGGTCAAATACCACTGTGGCATTGTTTAGTAGTATAGTTACAGCGCTTGCCATGGTCAAACACCACTGTGGTACTGTTTAGTGGTATAGGTAAAAGAGGTAAAGTACTTATCGTGGTCAAAAACCACTGTGGCATTGTTTAGGGGTAAAGGTACTGTGCTTACCGTGGTCAGACACCATTGTGGCATTGTTTAGTGGTAAAGGTACAGTGCTCACCGTGGTCAAACATCACTGTGACATTGTTTAGTGGTAAAGATACAGTGCTTACCGTGGTCAAACATCACTGTGACATTGTTTAGTGGTAAAGATACAGTGCTTACCGTGGTCAAAAAGCACTGTGACATTGTTTAATGGTAAGGTGCACTGCTTTCCGTGGTCAAACATCACTATGGTATTGTTTAGGGGTAAAGGTACAGTGCTTACCCTGGTCAAACAACACTGTGACATTGTTAAGTGGTATAGGTACAGTGCTTACCGTGGTCAAACACCACTGTGATATTATTAAGAGGTAAAGGTACACTGTTTACCCTGGTCAAATAGCACTGTGATATTGTTTAGTGGTATAGTACAGTGCTTACCCTGGTCAAACACCTCTGTGGTATTTTTTAGTGGTATAGTGCAGTGCTTGCCGTGGTCAAACATCACTGTGGCATTGTTTTGTGGTATAGGCACAGTTCTTTCCCTTGTCGAACACCACTGTAATATTGTTAAGAGGTATAGGTACAGTGCTTATCCTGGTTAAACAGCACTGTGATATTGTTAAGTGGTATAGTACAGTGCTTACCCTGGTCAAACAGCACTGTGGTATTGTTTATTGGTATAGGTACAGTGCTTACCGGGGTCAAACAGCACTGTGTATTGTTAAGTGGTATAGGTACAGTGCTTACCGGGTCAAACAGCACTGTGGTATTGCATAGTGGTATAGGTACAGTGTTAACCGTGGTCAAACACCTCTGCGGTAATGTTTAGTGGTAAAGTTACAGTGCCAACAGTGAATAAACATCACTGTGGCATTGTTTAATTGTATATGTACAGTTTCAACCTTGGACAAACCTCACTGAGGCATTGTTTAGCTGTATATGTACAGTTCCAACCGTGAACAAACATCACTGAGGCATTGTTTGGCTGTATATGTACAGTTCCAACCGTGGACAAACATCACTGTGGCATTGTTTAGCTGTATATGTACAGTTCCAACCGTGGACAAACATCACTGTGGCATTGTTTAGCTGTATATGTACAGTTCCAACCGTGAACAAACATCACTGTGGCATTGTTTGGCTGTATATGTACAGTTCCAACCGTGAACAAACATCACTGTGGCATTGTTTAGCTGTATATGTACAGTTCCAACCGTGGACAAACATCACTGTGGCATTGTTTAGCTGTATATGTACAGTTCCAACCGTGAACAAACATCACTGTGGCATTGTTTAGCTGTATATGTACAGTTCCAACCGTGGACAAACATCACTGTGGCATTGTTTAGCTGTATATGTACAGTTCCAACCGTGGACAAACATCACTGTGGCATTGTTTAGCTGTATATGTACAGTTCCAACCGTGGACAAACATCACTGAGGCATTGTTTGGCTGTATATGTACAGTTCCAACCGTGAACAAACATCACTGTGGCATTGTTTAGCTGTATATGTACAGTTCCAACCGTGAACAAACATCACTGTGGCATTGTTTAGCTGTATATGTACAGTTCCAACCGTGGACAAACATCACTGAGGCATTGTTTGGCTGTATATGTACAGTTCCAACCGTGGACAAACATCACTGTGGCATTGTTTAGCTGTATATGTACAGTTCCAACCGTGGAAAAACATCACTGTGGCATTGTTTAGCTGTATATGTACAGTTCCAACCGTGAACAAACATCACTGAGGCATTGTTTAGCTGTATATGTACAGTTCCAACCGTGGACAGACATCACTGAGGCATTGTTTAGCTGTATATGTACAGTTCCAACCGTGAACAAACATCACTGTGGCATTGTTTAGCTGTATATGTACAGTTCCAACCGTGAACAAACATCACTGTGCCATTGTTTAGTTGTATATGTACAGTTCCAACCGTGGACAAACATCACTGAGGCATTGTTTAGCTGTATATGTACAGTTCCAACCGTGGACAAACATCACTGTACCATTGTTTAGTTGTATATGTACAGTTCCAACCGTGGACAAACATCACTCTGGCATTGTTTAGCTGTATATGTACAGTTCCAACCGTGAACAAACATCACTGAGGCATTGTTTAGCTGTATATGTACAGTTCCAACCGTGGACAAACATCACTGTGGCATTGTTTAGCTGTATATGTACAGTTCCAACCGTGGACAAACATCACTGTGGCATTGTTTAGCTGTATATGTACAGTTCCAACCGTGAACAAACATCACTGTGGCATTGTTTAGCTGTATATGTACAGTTCCAACCGTGGACAAACATCACTGTGGCATTGTTTAGCTGTATATGTACAGTTCCAACCGTGAACAAACATCACTGTGGCATTGTTTAGCTGTATATGTACAGTTCCAACCGTGGACAAACATCACAGTGGCATTGTTTAGCTGTATATGTACAGTTCCAACCGTGGACAAACATCACTGTGGCATTGTTTAGCTGTATATGTACAGTTCCAACCGTGGACAAACATCACTGTGGCATTGTTTAGCTGTATATGTACAGTTCCAACCGTGGACAAACATCACTGTGGCATTGTTTAGCTGTATATGTACAGTTCCAACCGTGAACAAACATCACTGAGGCATTGTTTAGCTGTATATGTACAGTTCCAACCGTGGACAAACATCATTGTGGCATTGTTTAGCTGTATATGTACAGTTCCAACCGTGAACAAACATCACTGAGGCATTGTTTAGATGTATATGTACAGTTCCAACCGTGGACAAACATCACAGTGGCATTGTTTAGCTATATATGTATAGTTCCAACCTTGTACAAACATCACTGTGGCATTGTTTAGCTGTATATGTACAGTTCCAACCGTGGACAAACATCACTGTGGCATTGTTTAGCTGTATATGTACAGTTCCAACCGTGGACAAACATCACTGTGGCATTGTTTAGCTGTATATGTACAGTTCCAACCGTGGACAAACATCACTGTGGCATTGTTTAGCTGTATATGTACAGTTCCAACCGTGAACAAACATCACTGTGGCATTGTTTAGCTGTATATGTACAGTTCCAACCGTGGACAAACATCACTGTGGCATTGTTTAGCTGTATATGTACAGTTCCAACTATGGACAAACCTCACTGAGGCATTGTTTAGCTGTATATGTTCAGTTCCAACCGTGGACAAACCTCACTGAGGCATTGTTTAGCTGTATATGTACAGTTCCAACTGTGAACAAACATCACTGTGCCATTGTTTAGCTGTATATGTACAGTTCCAACCGTGGACAAACATCACTGTGGCATTGTTTAGCTGTATATGTACAGTTCCAACCGTGGACAAACATCACTGTGGCATTGTTTAGCTGTATATGTACAGTTCCAACCGTGAACAAACATCACTGTGGCATTGTTTAGCTGTATATGTACAGTTCCAACCGTGGACAAACATCACTGTGGCATTGTTTAGCTGTGTATGTACAGTTCCAACCGTGGACAAACATCACTGTGGCATTGTTTAGCTGTGTATGTACAGTTCCAACCTTGGACAAACCTCACTGAGGCATTGTTTAGCTGTGTATGTACAGTTCCAACCGTGGACAAACATCACTGTGGCATTGTTTAGCTGTATATGTACAGTTCCAACCGTGGACAAACATCACTGTGGCATTGTTTAGCTGTATATGTACAGTTCCAACCGTGAACAAACATCACTGTGGCATTGTTTAGCTGTATATGTACAGTTCCAACCGTGGACAAACATCACAGTGGCATTGTTTAGCTGTATATGTACAGTTCCAACCTTGGACAAACCTCACTGAGGCATTGTTTAGTTGTATATGTACAGTTCCAACCTTGGACAAACATCACTGTGGCATTGTTTAGCTGTATATGTACAGTTCCAACCTTGGACAAACATCACTGTGGCATTGTTTAGCTGTATATGTACAGTTCCAACCGTGAACAAACATCACTGAGGCATTGTTTAGCTGTATATGTACAGTTCCAACCGTGGACAAACATCACTGTGGCATTGTTTAGTTGTATATGTACAGTTCCAACCGTGAACAAACATCACTGTGGCATTGTTTAGCTGTATATGTACAGTTCCAACCGTGGACAAACATCACTGTGGCATTGTTTAGCTGTATATGTACAGTTCCAACCGTGGACAAACATCACTGTGGCATTGTTTAGCTGTATATGTACAGTTCCAACCGTGAACAAACATCACTGAGGCATTGTTTAGCTGTATATGTACAGTTCCAACCGTGAACAAACATCACTGTGGCATTGTTTAGTTGTATATGTACAGTTCCAACCGTGAACAAACATCACTGAGGCATTGTTTAGCTGTATATGTACAGTTCCAACCGTGGACAAACATCACTGTGGCATTGTTTAGTTGTGTATGTACAGTTCCAACCGTGGACAAACATCACTGTGGCATTGTTTAACTGTATATGTACAGTTCCAACCGTGAACAAACATCACTGTGCCATTGTTTAGCTGTATATGTACAGTTCCAACCGTGGACAAACATCACTGAGGCATTGTTTAGCTGTATATGTACAGTTCCAACCGTGGACAAACATCACTGAGGCATTGTTTAGCTGTAAATGTACAGTTCCAACCGTGGACAAACATCACTGTGGCATTGTTTAGCTGTATATGTACAGTTCCAACCGTGAACAAACATCACTGTGCCATTGTTTAGCTGTATATGTACAGTTCCAACCGTGAACAAACATCACTGAGGCATTGTTTAGCTGTATATGTACAGTTCCAACCGTGGACAAACATCACTGAGGCATTGTTTAGCTGTAAATGTACAGTTCCAACCGTGGACAAACATCACAGTGGCATTGTTTAGCTGTATATGTACAGTTCCAACCGTGGACAAACCTCACTGAGGCATTGTTTAGCTGTATATGTACAGTTCCAACCGTGGACAAACCTCACTGAGGCATTGTTTAGCTGTATATGTACAGTTCCAACCGTGGACAAACATCACTGAGGCATTGTTTAGCTGTATATGTACAGTTCCAACCGTGAACAAGCATCACTGTGGCATTGTTTAGCTGTATATGTACAGTTCCAACCGTGAACAAACATCACTGAGGCATTGTTTAGCTGTATATGTACAGTTCCAACCGTGGACAAACATCACTGAGGCATTGTTTAGCTGTATATGTACAGTTCCAACCGTGGACAAACATCACTGAGCCATTGTTTAGCTGTATATGTACAGTTCCAACCGTGGACAAACATCACTTTGGCATTGTTTAGTTGTATATGTACAGTTCCAACCGTGGACAAACATCACTGTGGCATTGTTTAGCTGTATATGTACAGTTCCAACCGTGGACAAACATCACTGTGGCATTGTTTAGCTGTATATGTACAGTTCCAACCGTGGACAAACATCACTGTGGCATTGTTTAGTTGTATATGTACAGTTCCAACCGTGGACAAACATCACTGTGGCATTGTTTAGCTGTATATGTACAGTTCCAACCGTGGACAAACATCACTGTGGCATTGTTTAGCTGTATATGTACAGTTCCAACCGTGAACAAACATCACTGTGGCATTGTTTAGCTGTATATGTACAGTTCCAACCGTGGACAAACATCACAGTGGCATTGTTTAGCTGTATATGTACAGTTCCAACCTTGGACAAACCTCACTGAGGCATTGTTTAGCTGTATATGTACAGTTCCAACCGTGAACAAACATCACTGTGCCATTGTTTAGCTGTATATGTACAGTTCCAACCGTGAACAAACATCACTGTGCCATTGTTTAGCTGTATATGTACAGTTCCAACCGTGAACAAACATCACTGAGGCATTGTTTAGCTGTATATGTACAGTTCCAACCGTGAACAAACATCACTGTGGCATTGTTTAGCTGTATATGTACAGTTCCAACCGTGAACAAACATCACTGTGGCATTGTTTAGCTGTATATGTACAGTTCCAACCGTGAACAAACATCACTGTGGCATTGTTTAGCTGTATATGTACAGTTCCAACCGTGGACAAACATCACTGTGGCATTGTTTAGCTGTGTATGTACAGTTCCAACCGTGGACAAACATCACTGTGGCATTGTTTAGCTGTGTATGTACAGTTCCAACCTTGGACAAACCTCACTGAGGCATTGTTTAGCTGTGTATGTACAGTTCCAACCGTGGACAAACATCACTGTGGCATTGTTTAGCTGTATATGTACAGTTCCAACCGTGGACAAACATCACTGTGGCATTGTTTAGCTGTATATGTACAGTTCCAACCGTGAACAAACATCACTGTGGCATTGTTTAGCTGTATATGTACAGTTCCAACCGTGGACAAACATCACAGTGGCATTGTTTAGCTGTATATGTACAGTTCCAACCTTGGACAAACCTCACTGAGGCATTGTTTAGTTGTATATGTACAGTTCCAACCTTGGACAAACATCACTGTGGCATTGTTTAGCTGTATATGTACAGTTCCAACCTTGGACAAACATCACTGTGGCATTGTTTAGCTGTATATGTACAGTTCCAACCGTGAACAAACATCACTGAGGCATTGTTTAGCTGTATATGTACAGTTCCAACCGTGGACAAACATCACTGTGGCATTGTTTAGTTGTATATGTACAGTTCCAACCGTGAACAAACATCACTGTGGCATTGTTTAGCTGTATATGTACAGTTCCAACCGTGGACAAACATCACTGTGGCATTGTTTAGCTGTATATGTACAGTTCCAACCGTGGACAAACATCACTGTGGCATTGTTTAGCTGTATATGTACAGTTCCAACCGTGAACAAACATCACTGAGGCATTGTTTAGCTGTATATGTTTATTGTATATGTACAGTTCCAACCGTGAACAAACATCACTGTGGCATTGTTTAGCTGTATATGTACAGTTCCAACCGTGGACAAACATCACTGTGGCATTGTTTAGCTGTATATGTACAGTTCCAACCGTGGACAAACATCACTGTGCCATTGTTTAGCTGTATATGTACAGTTCCAACCTTGGACAAACATCACTGTGCCATTGTTTAGCTGTAAATGTACAGTTCCAACCGTGGACAAACATCACTGTGCCATTGTTTAGCTGTATATGTACAGTTCCAACCGTGGACAAACATCACTGAGGCATTGTTTAGCTGTATATGTACAGTTCCAACCGTGAACAAACATCACTGTGGCATTGTTTAGCTGTATATGTACAGTTCCAACCGTGAACAAACATCACTGTGGCATTGTTTAGCTGTATATGTACAGTTCCAACCGTGAACAAACATCACTGTGGCATTGTTTAGTTGTATATGTACAGTTCCAACCGTGAACAAACATCACTGAGGCATTGTTTAGCTGTATATGTACAGTTCCAACCGTGGACAAACATCACTGTGGCATTGTTTAGTTGTGTATGTACAGTTCCAACCGTGAACAAACATCACTGAGGCATTGTTTAGCTGTATATGTACAGTTCCAACCGTGAACAAACATCACTGAGGCATTGTTTAGCTGTATATGTACAGTTCCAACCGTGGACAAACATCACTGTGGCATTGTTTAGCTGTATATGTACAGTTCCAACCGTGAACAAACATCACTGTGGCATTGTTTAGCTGTATATGTACAGTTCCAACCGTGGACAAACATCACTGTGGCATTGTTTAGCTGTATATGTACAGTTCCAACCGTGAACAAACATCACTGTGGCATTGTTTAGCTGTATATGTACAGTTCCAACCGTGGACAAACATCACTGTGGCATTGTTTAGCTGTATATGTACAGTTCCAACCGTGAACAAACATCACTGAGGCATTGTTTAGCTGTATATGTACAGTTCCAACCGTGGACAAACATCACTGTGGCATTGTTTAGCTGTATATGTACAGTTCCAACCGTGGACAAACATCACTGTGCCATTGTTTAGCTGTATATGTACAGTTCCAACCGTGGACAAACATCACCGTGGCATTGTTTAGCTGTATATGTACAGTTCCAACCGTGGACAAACATCACTGTGGCATTGTTTAGCTGTATATGTACAGTTCCAACCGTGGACAAACATCACTGTGGCATTGTTTAGCTGTATATGTACAGTTCCAACCGTGGACAAACATCACTGTGGCATTGTTTAGCTGTATATGTACAGTTCCAACCGTGAACAAACATCACTGTGGCATTGTTTAGCTGTATATGTACAGTTCCAACCGTGGACAAACATCACTGTGGCATTGTTTAGTTGTATATGTACAGTTCCAACCGTGAACAAACATCACTGTGGCATTGTTTAGCTGTATATGTACAGTTCCAACCGTGGACAAACATCACTGTGGCATTGTTTAGCTGTATATGTACAGTTCCAACCGTGGACAAACATCACTGTGGCATTGTTTAGCTGTATATGTACAGTTCCAACCGTGGACAAACATCACTGTGGCATTGTTTAGCTGTATATGTACAGTTCCAACCGTGGACAAACATCACTGTGGCATTGTTTAGCTGTATATGTACAGTTCCAACCGTGGACAAACATCACTGTGGCATTGTTTAGCTGTATATGTACAGTTCCAACCGTGAACAAACATCACTGTGCCATTGTTTAGCTGTATATGTACAGTTCCAACCGTGAACAAACATCACTGTGGCATTGTTTAGTTGTATATGTACAGTTCCAACCGTGAACAAACATCACTGTGGCATTGTTTAGTTGTATATGTACAGTTCCAACCGTGGACAAACATCACTGTGGCATTGTTTAGCTGTATATGTACAGTTCCAACCGTGGACAAACATCACTGTGGCATTGTTTAGCTGTATATGTACAGTTCCAACCGTGGACAAACATCACTGTGGCATTGTTTAGCTGTATATGTACAGTTCCAACCGTGGACAAACATCACTGTGGCATTGTTTAGCTGTATATGTACAGTTCCAACCGTGAACAAACATCACTGTGGCATTGTTTAGCTGTATATGTACAGTTCCAACCGTGAACAAACATCACTGTGGCATTGTTTAGCTGTATATGTACAGTTCCAACCGTGAACATCACTGTGCCATTGTTTAGCTGTATATGTACAGTTCCAACCGTGGACAAACATCACTGTGGCATTGTTTGGCTGTATATGTACAGTTCCAACCGTGAACAAACATCACTGTGGCATTGTTTGGCTGTATATGTACAGTTCCAACCGTGGACAAACATCACTGTGGCATTGTTTAGCTGTATATGTACAGTTCCAACCGTGGACAAACATCACTGTGCCATTGTTTAGTTGTAAACGTACATGAACAAACGAGGTCAAACATGGCTGTGACATTTTCAATGACTTATGTACAGGGCCAACCGTAGACAAAATCAATGTAACGTTGATGAATGACATGATCAAGGGGCTGATCGTGGTCAAACATCACTGTTGCATTTTAGTGACATAGGCACTGCAAAAGTCGTGGTCAAAAATCAGTGTTGCCATGTTGTGTAGCAACCTAATAAGAAACAAATGTTTACACAATTTATAGGGATGATATCTCGGATAAGTCTAAATATTCGCCTTGTTACACTGGTTGCTGTTAATAGTAACATATACATGTCAGAATACAAGAGCTCCTTGCATAATACAGCATTAGCTGGTAAACTTATATACTAATATCGCGTATAAAAAATAAGTGCACATGGCTAAAAAAGGAATCCATAACCGCGATTGTGATATCACCGTGGTGACGTTATTCGTTGCAAAGGGTTGGCTTCGATTATGATTTTATTTCGACTAAAAGTTTCTTCGTCTGGAAGTAATGTAAGCGGGGCACAGGAATAGAACTAAAACTGTAACCGGTCTGAATTCTGTATTTAAGTTATGCACCATGGGCCTAAAACATGTTACACCGTTCAACTGCGATCATAGGTACTTTAATTACATACAAAAATACAATACTTAATTGTAAAATACTTATTTAAAGATGCACTCTTACTCCCAAATAAGATTTACCACAATTAATATAATTGTTTTAATATACCAAATCGGATGTATAAATATCGAAAACAATGGTTTTATGGAGGATACCGAGTTAAATTTGAGAGAAATGTGGAGAAAACACGATATTTTAACTTTATAAGCAGAATATATGGTAGATCGCACTAAATCTTTTAGCATTCGCCAATCATTTAATATTTTTGCGTTTTCAGCTATTAAATATACGGTTACAATCTTGTTATCAGTAATTAATAGTTCCCATAAATGCATTATTTAGTAAGTAGTTAAAGGTTTATCAGTCAAAATTTATGTTTGTTATACATGTGTATGTATTGATTTTGAATAAGAGTGTCAATTTAAAACTATTTGAACATAAACTACTCAACGAATTGATATTACCAATACATATCGTATAGATTATGACACATGCACGTGGTAACCATATCAGCGGTAAAGTCCGGGTATTGTCGGTAACTTGGCATTCTAATTCAAATCTTTAATTCATTCACGAGAGAGGTAGACAGAAACTGATAAAATTTCATTCCTTCAATTGGTTTAAAAACTTGCATTCTAACAGATTGACTGACCGTTTTGATAACTTTTTTTGTCTTGGAATTAGCCATTTTTTTGCATAAATGTCTAAAACCAGTGACATACGACTGCTGACAAAAGATCAAATCGCAGTTTTTTCATATTTACTTTCAAAAATGAATATTTACGGCTAAAAGCGTTACTAACGCTTTAACAAAAGTGAGGTTTTTCGGCAGTTTTCCAAATCAGTCGAGATACGTTCTATTGTGAATCATCTTATATAAATGAGTTGAAGCCATGAGACCAAAAACAGCTGATTTCGAGACAAAAATGCAGAAAAAGACAAAACTCTCAATCTGTTAGATGGCAGCATTATATTTAAACTTAGTAACCCAAATCCCGATCTAACTGATCAATAGAATTAAAACTAGTTGACTCCCTTAGACCGTAAATAAAATATAAATATATGCATCAAGTGAGTAGGCTCAGTGGTGGTAGTTATAATGCGAATTAAGTCCTCAATCTTACGGTTATACATCATTGACGGCTGTATAGGTCCGTTATTATACCACGCCCTATTATAACACAACACTTTTCTTATGCAGATCGAATACGAACCAATATTGAATACCAACACAGATACAAAACATACAATAATCAAAATCACATGTATCGTTTAAACGTAACCTTTCATATAAAGATAAATTATCCATTGAACTTGTTTAGTGAACATTATCAAACCCAACTAAAACTTATTGAATGCACTGAACATTAAAATTAATCAGGTCGCAAACTACCTGAAACAAGTCATTTCAACATGATATTATCATGATATTAGTTAGATTAAGGCCCATTCCCGCGTATCGGCCAGTTTGTTTGTGTCCCTTAAGCTAATCTGCTTGAGGGTGATGTATCTTCCCTTGAGACGCTTATTCTTAACCAGATAGTCTTACGTATCATGTTCCGCGCAGCTCGCTTACCGTCGCTCCCACCCGCAACACTGAAGGTGTATCGCCGGACTGGCCGACATAAATTGCATCACTTGAATTAGGCGTACCCGACAAATTACAACAATTCGGAAGTGCCTACAAATTACATGCCTTATTTCTTTTAATGGACACCTGACAGTGAATCAAAGCTTGGTTATACCATCTCAGACCATTGACCACCTTCCTTATGTATAGGTTTTTAAGCTGAATAATTTGTGATTTCAAAAAAGGCTAAACATGCTGGATCTTCTTGATCTACGTTTTATTGTTTGCATTTTCACCGCATGTTTTGTCCTCGTACAACGGATATTGTCATTTTGCCGAATACACAATTGTTACGTTTATCCAATTTCCTTTTTCTAAGGAGAAACTCATAAGAATGCATGTCAAAATCAGCAAAAACAAGTCTAGAAAAGCAGACACCATGAATGAATAATGGATAAATACGGCTTCAATGTGAACAAAAGATATGTTATAAGAATGGTTTTAACCAAAATGGTAATAGTTAATTCATAAAATACTTATGAATTAGGTGATTTCATATTGGCCCAGTTATTTGTCCTCGGTCAGCTGTGTTTGCCTTCGCCCTTTCGGGCTCAGGCAAATACAGCCAACCTCGGACAAATAACTAGGCCAATATGAAATCACCTAATTAATAACATTACATTATTTAAATATGTATGACTATTTTGTTGAATATTGCCTGGTGTCCTTTTAAAACGAAGTTCGAGCATGTGATATATATATATATATATATATATATATATACATACATCAAACATATTACATATCACAACATAACATCACAGTTCACAATAACTTAGCATAATCTTATCACACATGAAAATAATTATCATGAAATAACAAAAAAAATAATACCATATTCAAAGATTTCACTTTCTATTACTAAAACAGAAATTATCCCTACTTAATATCTTGCAAAAACAATCTGAAATTAATAAAGTCATTGATTTAAATGTAAAGTAGTAACAAGTGACTACAGGTTCTCTAAAGAATGTATATATGCAGAATAGCACATTAAAGTCAAAGAATTATTTCCAATGGGTTATTCTTGTGTAGAAAGCGTTGCTATTCTCAATCAGAACTCCAATAATACGGAAACACAATGCTATAAAACCCTGAGCAATTCAATGAATTATGCTATTTGAAAACTGTATGTTTCATGATAAAATGATAACATTTGAATAAACAGAAACACTCAATATAGTTTTGACCTCTATATGCCCAAGAACTGGTTCTTTCCATCCTTGTTGAAGTACACATATTATTTTTCTCATTACTTAATTTTTGCAAAGAATTCCGAGTTTGTGTGCAGTTTTAGGTAATATTTTTATCCAGAACAATCCTTTGCCTTTAAAGAAATATTTTTCTAGATTTGACTTTCTTGATTATACCATTAGCAAATGATTCACCTGACAAATTATAATCAATTACCTATACTAAGTGTTTTTACTTTTTGTTTTGAATTAATGACATTGTCATTATAGAAAACAGAAACAAAACTATAATTATGTTTTTTTCACATTTCGTCTAGTTGCCAAACGAACACTAAGTTTTTCCAAGAAAATAGAGATAATTTGTTGTCAATAAGCCATGTAAAGCCGCATAACAGCATCGCCGCATAAACGAAATCGACAACGTTTATGCGGTGATTTTCAACGCATAAACAGGACTTTCCTTTGTGGCAAAAAGGCACATTTTCGCCGCATAAGAAAAATGACAATTGAAACACATACTAGTACAATAGTGGTTGATAAAGATTCATCAAGATCGGACTTAGCTTTTTGTGTCCACTTAACCAAGCTTTAAACTAGACTTTAAGAGACGTAAATTTTAACAATGATTTAGAAAGATCGGTTTAAATGTGAACCAAACCAATTGATCTTTCTGCGAAAACATTTGAAATGACGTTTGGCCCGACTAAAGGCGGGAATATATGTTACGACAACGCACAACACCGTCATTTGGGACAATCAGAAAATTGAATCGTCGTATGACATAACATATATTCTCGCCTTTTTATCAGACTGACGAGCATGTACCCTTGACAATGCGCACTTTCAACGTCATTTCAAACGTTTCTAGAAAAGTCAATTGTTAACGACGGACAAACAACAGAAATCCAACAATCTTTACAGCTCCATGTGCTCTTTGTGCTCAGATGAGCTAAGAATGATTTCATTGGCAAGTGCGATTGTGAAATTTATTCACGTCTAGGTCATCAGCGTATATCTATGGAAACCAGGGCAACGAAAGGAGAACACAAGATTAATTTTGGGAACTTGAACAAGAGGACTCAGATGACTTGCATAGGGTCATCATGGACGTCTTCCTTTCATTGAGTGTGTTTTATGCATTAGTCATTTGTAACCAAGAAAAAGGTAGATGTGAACACTCCAAGGGGAGTAACAATTTATTTTCAAATTTCAGTTTTGGCAACCACCACCATCATCATCATCATAATTATCATCATCAACAGCGTCATCACCATCGTTTTTGTTGAAACATAAGAACTCTATTTTTTAGCTTTATAATAAATTGTTAAGTAAATCCACTTTATGTGGCAAAAAGGCACAGGTGCGCCCCATATAAGCAATTTCTGCTTAATGCGTTGAGCGTCGCTGAGGGACATCGTATGAATTGCTCTGCTGTAGATGTCTCATGAAAGGCTTAGTTTAAGGAATGTTTGGCATGACAATCCCCTGCTGTGCACTTCCTGACAATTGCACTGATGTAAGAGTAGGTGCCAATTTCCTGTTTATTTGTTTATTGGCTCATGGCCATTTAGGGTCCATTTTCTATAATAAAACCTCCAAAACTGCACAGCAGGATATTCAGATCGGAGATCTGATAAGACAATTAGGCATTTAGATTAAGATCAATAAACAGACATTGTGTAAAATACATGGGTTTTTTTTTTGGGGGGGGGGGGGGGTCGGGGGGTCGGGGCTTTAACATGTACAATTAGGATCCTGTCAGACAGATCAGAACTAAACCAATCAACCAAATCCACACCCATCTCACTAACTTCTTGTAGTCAACATTGCCAAATGCTCTCTGTAGGTCCAGCATAATCATTCCTGCATAAAGACCCTTAAGTTTGATGACTGTTACCGTATGTAATCAGTTAAATGAATGAAGCAAGGGTCCGTTGAGCACCTGGCTTTTAAATCAGACACGATGTTCATAGGGAAGCTTATTTCACAAGACATCATTGTTAACAATATGTGGATGTACCTCAATGTCGACATGAAATAAAGGTATTAGTATCAGAAGCATTGTTAGAAAAATAGTCCCAATTTTGAGTGTGGAAACTGATTTAGTATCCGCCGCCCAAGGTTTCGGCGAATGGATATAATTTCGAACGTTTGTGCATGTGAGTGTGTACGTGTTTGCAAGTGCAATGTGTCCTTTTATGATCACTGCAATTCTGATTGAATCATATATACTGTTAAAACGTCAACAGAAACAAAACCATTATAATAATACAATACGCAATGCTTAAAAGTGTCAGTGTTTTAGTGTTATCGCCGACAAATGACATGGCACAATCATTTAGAAAGCCTCTGATGAAAACAGCCGCCAAGATAGAGTGACTTGTTTGATTAATAAAGTGGGATATTTATCATTTGTCTTAGTGGAATAAGTTATTAAGTGCAACACAAATAAACAAAAGTGATATCATATAATTTATAGTTTATAGATAACACTGTCTTATGTTTCTAATGTGACCTTTTATTTAAAAAAAACATATTTTAAGTAACGTCATGCTTAACATTTGAATATTATAAGTTTTGAATAAGAAACAGATTATATATATTGATATTGCGCAAAAACGAAAGCCGGTAAGGTACGATCTTTTTGATATCAGGTGATTTATCACGAATTTTGAAATAAATATAATTAATTAATCAAATATCAAATGATTGGGGTTTTCAGATTTTCCGCGCGAAAATGGATGTTATCGATTGATAAAAAAAAGCCACGTAAGACAAATAATAAAAATCCGTAAACGTTTTTACAAGACGCGTTTGAAAGTGAAATTTCATTGTGCTTACGTCTTTATTTTATTCTGCGAAACCTGTTTCAGCTACGTTAAAGGTAAAAATGCAACAGTATATACACCCTTTTATGACGTGGGTGTAAACATATACAAATTATACCTTGTTGCTTGTGTAAGTCACGTGTGAATCGGATAGGTAACATAAGGGTTATTGCCCTTTTTAATCAAAGCGCTTCAAGCGCTGAAGGCTTTAAAATTTAAATAGTTGATGGACACCAAACGTACCGAAAAAAACCCATTACTCTTAAAACAATAAACTAATTGATTAGCGTCAAACTTTTACTGTACATGATCCTTAATTGGTATGAACCAGACAATTATTACTTAATTATCAATCAATGCTACAGCAGGAAACATATATCTTATAACGACGTATCATATTGATTCTACTGCGTCTTGTTCGTTATGTCCATTTTGTGGTTGTTTTCTCCTGATATATGGTCCTATTAGTCCCGGCTCATTGTCCGTTATGTCCATTTTGTGGTTGTTTTCTCCTGACGTATGGTCTTGCCTGTCCCGGCTCATTGTCCGTAATGTCCCATTTTGTTGTTGTTTTCTCCTGACATATGGTCCTGTCTGTCCCGGCTCATTGTCCGTTATGTCCATTTTGTGGTTGTTTTCTCCTGCCATATGGTCCTGTCGGTCCCGGCTCATTGTCCGTTATGTCCATTTTGTGGTTGTTTTCTCCTGACACATGGTCCTGCCTGTCCAGGCTCATTGTCCATTATGTCAATTTTGTTGTTGTTGTCTCCTGACACATGGTTCTGCCTGTCCCGGCTTATTGTCCGTTATCTCCATTTTGTGGTTGTTTTCTCCTGACATATGGTCCTGTCTGTCCCGGCTCATTGTCCGTTATCTCCATTTTGTGATTGTTTTCTCCTGACATATGGTCCTGTCAGTCCCGGCTCATTGTAAGTAATGTCCATTTTGTGATTGTTTTCTCCTGACATATGGTCCTGTCAGTCCCGGCTCATTGTCCGTAATGTCCATTTTGTGGTTGTTTTCTCCTGACACATGGTCCTGCCTGTCCAGGCTCATTGTCCATTATGTCCTTTTTGTTGTTGTTGTCTCCTGACACATGGTTCTGCCTGTCCCGGCTTATTGTCCGTAATGTCCATTTTGTGGTTGTTTTCTCCTGACATATGGTCCTGTCTGTCCCGGCTCATTGTCCGTAATGTCCATTTTGTGATTGTTTTCTCCTGACATATGGTCCTGTCAGTCCCGGCTCATTGTCCGTAATGTCCATTTTGTGATTGTTTTCTCCTGACATATGGTCCTGTCAGTCCCGGCTCATTGTCCGTTATGTCCATTTTGTGGTTGTTTTCTCCTGACACATGGTCCTGCCTGTCCAGGCTCATTGTCCATTATGTCAATTTTGTTGTTGTTTTCTCCTGACATATGGTCCTGTCTGTCCCGGCTCATTGTCCGTATTGTCCATTTTGTGGTTGTTTTCTCCTGACATATGGTCCTGCCTGTCCCGGCTTATTGTCCGAAATGTCCATTTTGTGGTTGTTTTCTCCTGACATATGGTCCTGCCTGTCCCGGATCATTGTCCGTTATGTCCATTTTGTGGTTGTTTACTCCTGACATATGGTCCTGCCTGTCCAGGCTCATTGTCCGTTATGTCCATTTTGTGGTTGTTTTCTCCTGACATATGGTCCTGCCTGTCCAGGCTCATTGTCCGTTATGTCCATTTTGTTGTTGTTTTCTCCTGACATATGATCCTGCCTGTCCCGACTCATTGTCCGTTATGTCCATTTTGTGATTGTTTTCCCCTGACATATGGTTCTGCCTGTCCTAATGTCCATTTTGTGGTTGTTTTCTCCTGACATATGGTCCTGCCTGTCCCGGATCATTGTCCGTTATGTCCATTTTGTGGTTGTTTTCTCCTGACATATGGTCCTGCCTGTCCCGGCTCATTGTCCGTAATGTCCATTTTGTGATTGTTTACTCCTGATATATGGTCCTGCCTGTCCCGGCTCATTGTCCGTTATGTCCATTTTGTGGTTGTTTTCTCCTGACATATGGTCCTGCCTGTCCCGGATCATTGTCCGTTATGTCCATTTTGTGGTTGTTTTCTCCTGACATATGGTCCTGCCTGTCCCGGATCATTGTCCGTTATGTCCATTTTGTGGTTGTTTACTCCTGACATATGGTCCTGCCTGTCCCGGCTCATTTTGTGGTTGTTTTCTCCTGACATATGGTCCTGTCAGTCCCGGCTCATTGTCCGTTATGTCCATTTTGTGGTTGTTTACTCCTGATATATGGTCCTGTCAGTCCCGGCTCATTGTCCGTTATGTCCATTTTGTGGTTGTTTTCTCCTGACATATGGTCCTGTCTGTCCCGGCTCATTGTCCGTAATGTCCATTTTGTGGTTGTTTACTCCTGACATATGGTCCTGTCAGTCCCGGCTCATTGTCCGTTATGTCCATTTTGTGGTTGTTTACTCCTGACATATGGTCCTGCCTGTCCCGGCTCATTGTCCGTTATGTCCATTTTGTGGTTGTTTACTCCTGATATATGGTCCTGTCAGTCCCGGCTCATTGTCCGTAATGTCCATTTTGTGGTTGTTTACTCCTGATATATGGTCCTGTCAGTCCCGGCTCATTGTCCGTAATGTCCATTTTGTGGTTGTTTTCTCCTGACATATGGTCCTGTCAGTCCCGGCTCATTGTCCGTAATGTCCATTTTGTGGTTGTTTACTCCTGACATATGGTCCTGTCAGTCCCGGCTCATTGTCCGTTATGTCCATTTTGTGGTTGTTTACTCCTGACATATGGTCCTCTCAGTCCCGACTCATTGTCCGTTATGTCCATTTTGTGGTTGTTTACTCCTGACATATGGTCCTGTCGGTCCCGGCTCATTGTCCGTTATGTCCATTTTGTGGTTGTTTTCTCCTGACATATGGTCCTGTCAGTCCCGGCTCATTGTCCGTTATGTCCATTTTGTGGTTGTTTTCTCCTGACATATGGTCCTGTCAGTCCCGGCTCATTGTCCGTTATGTCCATTTTGTGGTTGTTTTCTCCTGACATATGGTCCTGCCTGTCCCGGCTCATTGTCCGTTATGTCCATTTTGTGATTGTTTTCTCCTGACATATGGTCCTGTCAGTCCCGGCTCATTGTCCGTTATGTCCATTTTGTGATTGTTTTCTCCTGACATATGGTCCTGTCAGTCCCGGCTCATTGTCCGTTATGTCCATTTTGTGATTGTTTACTCCTGACATATGGTCTTGTCAGTCCCGGCTCATTGTCCGTTATGTCCATTTTGTGGTTGTTTTCTCCTGACATATGGTCCTGCCTGTCCCGGATCATTGTCCGTTATGTCTATTTTGTGGTTGTTTTCTCCTGACATATGGTCCTGCCTGTCCCGGCTCATTGTCCGTTATGTCCATTTTGTGGTTGTTTTCTCCTGACATATGGTCCTGTCAGTCCCGGCTCATTGTCCGTTATGTCCATTTTGTGGTTGTTTTCTCCTGACATATGGTCCTGCCTGTCCCGGCTCATTGTCCGTTATGTCCATTTTGTGGTTGTTTACTCCTGATATATGGTCCTGTCTGTCCCGGCTCATTGTCCGTTAGGTCCATTTTGTGATTGTTTTCTCCTGACATATGGTCCTGTCTGTCCCGGCTCATTGTCCGTTATGTCCATTTTGTGATTGTTTACTCCTGACATATGGTCCTGTCAGTCCCGGCTCATTGTCCGTAATGTCCATTTTGTGGTTGTTTTCTCCTGACATATGGTCCTGTCAGTCCCGGCTCATTGTCCGTAATGTCCATTTTGTGGTTGTTTACTCCTGACATATGGTCCTGTCTGTCCCGGCTCATTGTCCGTTATGTCCATTTTGTGGTTGTTTACTCCTGATATATGGTCCTGCCTGTCCCGGCTAATTGTCCGTTATGTCCATTTTGTGGTTGTTTACTCCTGATATATGGTCCTGTCAGTCCCGGCTCATTGTCCGTAATGTCCATTTTGTGGTTGTTTTCTCCTGACATATGGTCCTGTCAGTCCCGGCTCATTGTCCGTAATGTCCATTTTGTGGTTGTTTTCTCCTGACATATGGTCCTGTCAGTCCCGGCTCATTGTCCGTTATGTCCATTTTGTGGTTGTTTACTCCTGACATATGGTCCTCTCAGTCCCGGCTCATTGTCCGTTATGTCCATTTTGTGGTTGTTTACTCCTGACATATGGTCCTGTCAGTCCCGGCTCATTGTCCGTTATGTCCATTTTGTGGTTGTTTTCTCCTGACATATGGTCCTGTCAGTCCCGGCTCATTGTCCGTTATGTCCATTTTGTGGTTGTTTTCTCCTGACATATGGTCCTGCCTGTCCCGGCTCATTGTCCGTTATGTCCATTTTGTGGTTGTTTACTCCTGACATATGGTCCTGTCAGTCCCGGCTCATTGTCCGTAATGTCCATTTTGTGTTTGTTTACTCCTGATATATGGTCCTGTCAGTCCCGGCTCATTGTCCGTAATGTCCATTTTGTGGTTGTTTACTCCTGATATATGGTCCTCTCAGTCCCGGCTCATTGTCCGTTATGTCCATTTTGTTGTTGTTGTCTCCTGACATATGGTCCTGCCTGTCCCGGCTCATTGTCCGTTATGTCCATTTTGTGGTTGTTTACTTCTGACATATGGTCCTGTCAGTCCCGGCTTATTGTCCGTTATGTCCATTTTGTGATTGTTTTCCCCTGACATATGGTTCTGTCTGTCCCGGCTCATTGTCCATTATGTCCATTTTGTGGTTGTTTTCTCCTGACATATGGTCCTGCCTGTCCCGGCTCATTGTCCGTTATGTCCATTTTGTGGTTGTTTTCTCCTGACATATGGTCCTGCCTGTCCCGGCTCATTGTCCGTTATGTCCATTTTGTGGTTGTTTTCTCCTGACATATGGTCCTGCCTGTCCCGGCTCATTGTCCATTATGTCCATTTTGTAGTTGTTTTCTCCTGACATATGGTCCTGCCTGTCCCGGCTCATTGTCCATTATGTCCATTTTGTGGTTGTTTTCTCCTGACATATGGTCCTGCCTGTCCCGGCTCATTGTCCGTTATGTCCATTTTGTGGTTGTTTACTCCCGACATATGGTCCTGTCAGTCCCGGCTCATTGTCCGTTATGTCCATTTTGTGGTTGTTTACTCCTGATATATGGTCCTGTCAGTCCCGGCTCATTGTCCGTTATGTCCATTTTGTGGTTGTTTTCTCCTGACATATGGTCCTGCCTGTCCCGGCTCATTGTCCGTAATGTCCATTTTGTGGTTGTTTTCTCCTGATATATGGTCCTGCCTGTCCCGGCTCATTGTCCGTAATGTCCATTTTGTGGTTGTTTACTCCTGATATATGGTCCTGCCTGTCCCGGCTCATTGTCCGTAATGTCCATTTTGTGGTTGTTTTCTCCTGACATATGGTCCTGCCTGTCCCGGCTCATTGTCCGTAATGTCCATTTTGTGGTTGTTTACTCCTGATATATGGTCCTGCCTGTCCCGGCTCATTGTCCGTTATGTCCATTTTGTGGTTGTTTTCTCCTGACATGTGGTCCTGCCTGTCCCGGATCATTGTCCGTTATGTCCATTTTGTGGTTGTTTACTCCTGATATATGGTCCTGCCTGTCCCGTCTCATTGTCCTTTATGCCCATTTTGTGGTTGTTTTCTCCTAACGTATGGTCTTGTCTGTCCAGGCTCATTGTCTGTAATGTCCCATTTTGTGGTTGTTTTCTCCTGACACTTGGTCCTGCCTGTCCTGGCTCATTGTCCGTAATGTCCATTTTGTGGTTGTTTCCTATTATACTGTCAGTCCCGGCTCATTGTCCGTTATGTCCATTTTGTGGTTGTTTTCTCCTGACATATGGTCCTGTCGGTCCCGGCTCATTGTCCGTTATGTCCATTTTGTGGTTGTTTCCTCCTGACACATGGTCCTGCCTGTCCCGGCTCATTGTCCGTTATGTCCATTTTGTGGTTGTTTTCTCCTGACACCTGTTCCTGCCTGTCCCGGCTCATTGTCCGTTATGTCCATTTTGTTTTTTGTTTACTCCTGACATTTGGTCCTGCCTTTCCCGGCTCATTGTCCGTTATGTCCACTTTGTGATTGTTGTCTCCTGACACATGGTCCTGCCTGTCCCGGCTCATTGTCCGTTTTATCCATTTTGTTTTTGTTTACTCCTGACACATGGTCCTGTCTGTCCCGGCTCATTGTTCGTTATGTCCATTTTGTTTTTTGTTTACTCCTGACATATGGTCCTGTCAGTCTCGGATCATTGTCCGTTATGTCCATTTTGTGATTGTTTTCTCCTGACATATGGTCCTGCTTGTCCCGGCTCATTGTCCGTAATGTCCATTTTGTTGTTGTTTTCTCCTGACATATGGTCCTGTCAGTCCTGGCTCATTGTCCGTTATGTCCATTTTGTGGTTGTTTTCTCCTGACATATGGTCCTGTCAGTCCCGGCTCATTGTCCGTTATGTCCATTTTGTGGTTGTTTTCTCCTGACATATGGTCCTGCCTGTCCCGGCTCATTGTCCGTTATGTCCATTTTGTGATTGTTTTCTCCTGACATATGGTCCTGTCAGTCCCGTCTCATTGTCCGTTATGTCCATTTTGTGATTGTTTTCTCCTGACATTTGGGTCCGTTATGTCCATATTGTGGTTGTTTTCTCCTGACATATGGTCCTGTCAGTCCCGGCTCATTGTCCGTTATGTCCATTTTGTGATTGTTTTCTCCTGACATTTGGGTCCGTTATGTCCATATTGTGGTTGTTTTCTCCTGACATATGGTCCTGCCTGTCCCGGCTCATTGTCCGTAATGTCCATTTTGTGGTTGTTTACTCCTGATATATGGTCCTGCCTGTCCCGTCTCATTGTCCGTTTTGCCCATTTTGTGGTTGTTTTCTCCTGACATATGGTCCTGCCTGTCCCGGCTCATTGTCCGTTATGTCCATTTTGTGGTTGTTTTCTCCTGATATATGGTCCTGTCGGTCCCGGCTCATTGTCCGTTTTGCCCATTTTGTGGTTGTTTTCTCCTGACATATGGTCCTGCCTGTCCCGGCTCATTGTCCGTTATGTCCATTTTGTGGTTGTTTACTCCTGATATATGGTCCTATTAGTCCCGGCTCATTGTCCGTTATGTCCATTTTGTGGTTGTTTTCTCCTGACATATGGTCCTGTCAGTCCCGGCTCATTGTCCGTTATGTCCATTTTGTGGTTGTTTTCTCCTGACATATGGTCCTGTCAGTCCCGTCTTATTGTCCGTTATGTCCATTTTGTGGTTGTTTTCTCCTGACGTATGGTCTTGTCAGTCCCGGCTCATTGTCCGTTATGTCCATTTTGTGGTTGTTTTCTCCTGACATATGGTCCTGTCAATCCCGTCTCATTGTCCGTTATGTCCATTTTGTGGTTGTTTTTTTTCTGACATATGATCCTGTCAGTCCCGGCTCATTGTCCGTTATGTCCATTTTGTGGATGTTTCTCCTGACATATGGTCCTGTCAGTCCCGGCTCATTGTCCGTTATGTCCATTTTGTGATTGTTTACTCCTGACATATGGTCTTGTCAGTCCCGGCTCATTGTCCGTTATGTCCATTTTGTGGTTGTTTTCTCCTGACATATGATCCTGTCAGTTCCGGCTCATTGTCCGTTATGTCCATTTTGTGGTTGTTTTTTTCTGACATATGATCCTGTCAGTCCCGGCTCATTGTCCATTATGTCCATTTTGTGGTTGTTTTCTCCTGACATATGGTCCTGTCAGTCCCGGCTCATTGTCCGTTATGTCCATTTTGTGATTGTTTACTCCTGACATATGGTCCTGTCAGTCCCGTCTCATTGTCCGTTATGTCCATTTTGTGGTTGTTTTCTCCTGACATATGGTCCTGTCAATCCCGTCTCATTGTCCGTTATGTCCATTTTGTGGTTGTTTTCTCCTGACATATGATCCTGTCAGTTCCGGCTCATTGTCCGTTATGTCCATTTTGTGGTTGTTTTTTTCTGACTTATGGTCTTGTCAGTCCCGGCTCATTGTCCGTTATGTCCATTTTGTGGTTGTTTTCTCCTGACGTATGGTCTTGTCTGTCCCGTCTCATTGTCCGTTATGTCCATTTTGTGGTTGTTTTCTCCTGACATATGATCCTGTCAGTCCCGGCTCATTGTCCGTTATGTCCATTTTGTGATTGTTTTCTCCTGACATATGGTCCTGTCAGTCCCGTCTCATTGTCCGTTATGTCCATTTTGTGGTTGTTTTCTCCTGACATATGATCCTGTCAGTCCCGGCTCATTGTCCGTTATGTCCATTTTGTGGTTGTTTTCTCCTGACATATGGTCCTGTCAGTCCCGGCTCATTGTCCGTAATGTCCATATTGTGATTGTTTACTCCTGACATATGGTCCTGCCTGTCCCGGCTCATTGTCCGTTATGTCCATTTTGTGATTGTTTTCTCCTGACATATGGTCCTGTCAGTCCCGGCTCATTGTCCGTAATGTCCATTTTGTGATTGTTTTCTCCTGACATATGGTCCTGCCTGTCCCGGCTCATTGTCCGTTATGTCCATTTTGTGGTTGTTTTCTCCTGACATATGGTCCTGTCAGTCCCGGCTCATTGTCCGTAATGTCCATATTGTGATTGTTTACTCCTGACATATGGTCCTGCCTGTCCCGGCTCATTGTCCGTTATGTCCATTTTGTGATTGTTTTCTCCTGACATATGGTCCTGTCAGTCCCGGCTCATTGTCCGTAATGTCCATTTTGTGATTGTTTTCTCCTGACATATGGTCCTGCCTGTCCCGGCTCATTGTCCGTTATGTCCATTTTGTGATTGTTTTCTCCTGGCATATGGTTCTGTGAGTCCCGGCTCATTGTCCGTTATGTCCATTTTGTGGTTGTTTTCTCCTGACATATGATCCTGTCAGTCCCGGCTCATTGTCCGTTATGTCCATTTTGTAATTGTTTACTCCTGACATATGGTCCTGTCTGTCCCGGCTCATTGTCCGTAATGTCCATTTTGTGGTTGTTTTCTCCTGACATATGGTCCTGCCTGTCCCGGCTCATTGTCCGTAATGTCCATTTTGTGATTGTTTACTCCTGACATATGGTCCTGCCTGTCCCGGCTCATTGTCCGTTATGTCCATTTTGTGATTGTTTTCTCCTGACATATGGTCCTGTCAGTCCCGGCTCATTGTCCGTTATGTCCATTTTGTGGTTGTTTTCTCCTGACATATGATCCTGTCAGTCCCGGCTCATTGTCCGTTATGTCCATTTTGTGGTTGTTTACTCCTGACATATGGTCCTGTCTGTCCCGGCTCATTGTCCGTTATGTCCATTTTGTGGTTGTTTTCTCCTGACATATGGTCCTGCCTGTCCCGGCTCATTGTCCGTTATGTCCATTTTGTGATTGTTTACTCCTGACATATGGTCCTGCCTGTCCCGGCTCATTGTCCGTTATGTCCATTTTGTGATTGTTTTCTCCTGACATATGGTCCTGTCAGTCCCGGCTCATTGTCCGTTATGTCCATTTTGTGATTGTTTTCTCCTGACATATGGTCCTGTCAGTCCCGGCTCATTGTCCGTTATGTCCATTTTGTGATTGTTTTCTCCTGACATATGGTCCTGTCAGTCCCGGCTCATTGTCCGTTATGTCCATTTTGTGATTGTTTTCTCCTGACATATGGTCCTGCCTGTCCCGGCTCATTGTCCGTTATGTCCATTTTGTGATTGTTTTCTCCTGACATATGGTCCTGCCTGTCCCGGCTTATTGTCCGTAATGTCCATTTTGTGGTTGTTTTCTCCTGACATATGGTCCTGTCAGTCCCGGCTCATTGTCCGTTATGTCCATTTTGTGATTGTTTTCTCCTGACATATGGTCCTGTCAGTCCCGGCTCATTGTTTGTTATGTCCATTTTGTTGTTGTTTTCTCCTGACATATGGTCCTGTCAGTCCCGGCTCATGTCTGGTCCTTTTTGTCATATCTGAAAAATATATGTTCAAAAGGCACGATGCCCAACACAGGGACACCACTAGCACATGTTAACATAGTAGCTAAAAACAGTTGCTAACAAGTGTTCACAGTGGGTACAGCTTCGTAAACTATTGTACATGTATAGAAATATTAACGGTACATTTAATTTTAATCAATCAAAATTTTGAAGTATTATCTGATTTAACATATAAGTATAGATAAACCTATAACTAAAGCTATGAGACCAGCTTTCCGGAAAATACTATCGCGAATGTTTTTGCAAGTCGAGTACCGCATATATTTAGATTACCCGATATGGCAAGGTAAAATATTTGTCCAATTAGTCCTTAATTCCGAAAAATAGCTACTACTTATATTTGTTGATAGCAGAAACATTATCTAATCATTAAATACTATTTTAGTTAAAGGACGGAGCATCAGAAAGCTGTAGTCAATCCTGCGTTGCATGAAATGTATATATATATATGTGCACAAAAGTAGAGTAAGCACAAGCTACCAAAGCATGGATATTTGTTTATTAGTCGCAAAGTTTGTATTTCAAAGAATGCAACAACATCATGCGCAATGGCAACATAATTTGTACCTTGAAGTCGTATTTACATTTTGCTGGAGTTTGCAAATATTTCATAAATCTGACAAGGGTATGGACATGCCCCGGAACGAAAGAAGCGAAGTGTGGATAGATCGGAGCGAACCCGAAGAGAAACGCTGCAACCGATGACCAATACGACTAGCATCATTATTCTTGGCTACTTGGTTGACAAACACTTCGTGGATGTGTAAGGAAACCTCGTAATATATTGTGGAAATAGTTTGTACATGCACCAGAAGACAAAATATTTTGAAAAGGCATGACTATAGACAAATCCTTAAATTTTGTTTATAATGCCCCAGTCATATTTGCACTACGGCTAGGATACATGCGGCGATCGCATACTATCTGCGGTGGCCCCAAAGTCACCATAGAGCGTATCCCTAATCCTTTAAACATGCCGTAGGGGTCGTCGTATAAATATAGCACGGTGCCTTATCTTTTTTCATTTCTTAAGACATATCTTAGCAATGCGGCTGCCCTAGAGTCTTATGAATAACAATTGACTTTTGCGGACTGACAAAATATTAGGGTGGCGGCATGAGTTTTACGGCCGACCTGTCAGCCTTAAGGCGATCCTACGGTGTCCGAAGGGTGATTTTGTGGTATGTGGCACACCATGCGCACGCACGTCTCCCGTACGCTCGCTGCATGCCATCCGTACGGCCCCCGAGGCAGTGTGCGCCGTGCGTGGAGCAGGTACCATGTCTTTCATACGACCGTCACAAGGACGGCGGCGACCGTACATAATCGCTTCAAAGGCCATACAGCAGCCGCAGATTTTCTGTCTCAACATATTAAAAATACGCCGTGCGGTTACCCTTACATTTGTGATTTCTACAGTATGCTACCGTCGGAATGCTGCGGCGGCCCTATAATTGCTATTAGCCGTAGGTAGTTTAGACCCGATGGCCGCCGCGCCAAATTTGACTGAGGCATTTATTAACGTTTAAAGTGTACGAGATGTAAATTAATATTTTTTTCTGAGATTTTCATAGTAAAGGTATCAGTTTTATGGAGTTTGATTTTGAAGCACATTGACCAAATAACGACAAAACTTGACAATGATGCATTATCATTGATTTCGATGAACAATAGCATTTAAACACAACTTGTTCATTTGAACCGCTGGATGTGGTCTGTGCTTCTGAAACATCAAGTGTTCAGAATGTTGAGACTTTATGTTGTTTTTATTTCCTTTCAATTACTTGTATCTTCATTTGTTTTGTTCAGCTCTTGTCGTGAGTACCGATATTAATAACAAAGACATAACACAGATGAAGAAGTATCTGACTTTGATAACTAACGAGGTAATGGCTTACTCTTTCGTTTATTGGTTCCTGATTATTGATTGAATAGTTTAATATATTGAAGTCTATAAATCATGTATCTGTCGTTTTCCAAACCCATATTATCGCAGAAACTAACTTTTAAATACAGATGTTTATTCAAGTTTTAAGCATTATCAACTTACTTTTCAGTAACATTTTTGGGGGGAACGTACTTTACGTTCTAAATTGAAAATATTTCAAATGTATTCAACTGCAAATATGTGTTTATTTTACAAGATCGTGCACACGATTATTAATCCGATTGATTAATGACGTAAATTTCACAATGGAAATTCTTGGAAATGTTTTGTAAAATCTAAGTGAAAATACGTTGCTTTAAACCAAAGTCGTGCGTCTAGGGAAATAATCAAAGGAGTCATAATTATGGTAAAAGGGTTTTTACGAAATAGCGCTTTTCTGACGACCTGTATCACGTCAGGTTCGGTGTATAAACAAACTCGGTCTCGACGGATATGCGTTTGTAAACATTCTGAGCTCAAAGTGAAACAAGACGTGATGAGTCTTACCGCTACCGGATCCCGGTTGGGAGGGGGGCATCCGCCCCCCCCCCTCAATCTTCTCAGTATATTTTTAATATTAATATTTTATATTTTTTAATTTTAATGTCAAGATCCGGGGAAAAAACCTAATAATATACGCCCTAAACGCATCACTTCGGACTAGAAAGTGTTCAAAATTTCTTCGGGGAGTATCCCCATCCAATGCAAACATTTTAAACCAACTAAATTTTGGTTTTGAAGTAGAGGTGCAGGTCAAAAGGTCCAGTCCCTACGTAACGACCCCTCTTACGTCAATTCCTGGATCTGTCCATGCCCATGCCCCTGCTTACCGACACAGTAACTGCACATGGAGATCATGACGTCCAACACATACTTATGTTTCCTTTACAAGCAGGTATCCATGGCCTTACAAAGCCTCAAGACGTACGGCGATCGTTATCCGTTTGCCTATGTCAGCCCATTCAATATACGTTTGCCTACAAACACAGCGGTAGGCATAATAATAACAACGATGCTATCTATTCTTTTAAGGTAAATCTAGTTGCTTTTTTAATATTTATTCATATTCTTAATCATTGCAAACGTCTGTGTTTTTGAAAGGCAAGACAAACACATTTTCATTCGTTCTTAGAAACTGCGACTGGTTTTGGTGTTTGTAGTTTGAATTTTTCTTGAACTTGATGGAGCTAGATTATTTCCGTAGTTAATACAATTTATTTGTATACGTGAATAATATATGTCAATCTTAATAAGAAAAAAAACTGTTTTTACGGTTTCATAAAGCAGCGAAGACTTATATTTAATGTAATGGTTTATGTGGAAAAAAGAAAGATCCATGTCTCAAAAGAAAATCTGATTGTACACATTACATTTTTGTCTTTTACAAGATGGAAGCTTGATAAATCCACCTTGGTTGGAAAATAATAGAGACGAGATCAAAGTTTATCAAAACTTTATATACACCGAAGATAGAAATACGAAAACAGTTATCTACACTGGCGACCAACGTGGTGTCTTTACTGACTGTGCCAACCAGATGAAACATTAGGAAGACACCGTGGATTATTTCATATGTTTGACCGGGTAAGCAGTTAGTCTAACGTCATCTTAGGCAAACTTAGTTATCTAACTATCGGTCCAGTGATTGAATAACCTTTCTTTAAGTTATTTTAAGCAACTAAGCGAACGGTTCAAGCTGTTATTGTATGGAGTAAACTGATACTTAAAGATGCACTCTTACTCTCATATAGATTTTCCACAATAAATACAATCATTATTGTTTTA
Source organism: Mya arenaria (assembly GCF_026914265.1). Lineage (NCBI taxonomy): Eukaryota > Metazoa > Mollusca > Bivalvia > Myida > Myidae > Mya > Mya arenaria. The sequence goes on along the minus strand of NC_069124.1, from coordinate 67,555,852 downwards.
ATTTACCAAGAAGTATGAATAAATGTCCAAAATAATGGTTCTTGTAAAGGATAACCGTTTTAATTTGCAAGAAAGGTGCAGCAAACACGGTGGTATTTCTAAACTACGAGACGATAGTAGATCACAGTAAATCTTTAAGCACCCACCAATCTTTTTTTGCGTGTTCAGCTATTAAATACACGGTTACAAACTTTTTATCAGTAATTAATATTTTCCATCCATGAATTATTTAGTAAGTAGTTAAAGATTTATCACTCAGTAGTTATGTTTAGTATACATGTGTATGCACTGATTTTGAATAAATCAATTTCAATACATAAAAGACTTATCGCTGTCGCTTTATAAATATATATTCTTCATTTTTTCATCGAATTAATTTCACAAATAATTTACATATGGATGCAATACACTCTGCTTTTTCGTAAAAAAGTAAAATAAATTAGTTGATTACTATATCAAGCTTGATGTTGGTTACTTTCTTCGCATTTATTTTTGGAGATTGGATTTGCACAACAGATAGGTATTACGAATACATAGACGAAAACAATTCAAGTGATCGAAACAAATGGAGCCGAACACACCTGTAATAATGTGAAACATACTATTTGTCTTACTTATGGCTTGTGTTGTCTAAATAAATTTGGTTATACTGTGATGCTTGTCGAGAATAAATGTGTGTAAAGCTTATGAAATCGTAATTTATTGAAACACCATTAAAGGTTTGTTACAGGCTGCTTAATTTACTGAAACGTTGCATTTGATGTTACCACCAACACTATATATAAATACATGTATATATAACGAAATCCTACTTGTGGAAGTTGACTGATGTTTTCATCTCCCCCCAGACAGAATGTTGTAAACAAATTATGCGTGCTTAATGGTACAACTTCATGTTACTCAACAAAATGATATTAATGACATGTATTGGAGGCCAAATGTAAACTTTTCTTGTTTCAAATTTGTATCATTTGTTTCGATCCAGCTGAAAGTATATATCAACGTGCAAGTCTTATTAATCATTTCCCTCGTTAAACACGTGCTTATAGGGTTGTTGATGCTTGCAGAAGTCGCTCTTCTTAAGCTTAAATACATGGCACAATAATGTAGTCCAATTTAACATATCGTAGTAATTAAAAGTAGTGCAATTTATGTTTCGCTACATTGTTCTGATTTACGGTAGTAAAATACTGCCATTTGCAACCATCTCGTAATTGAGCTTTAATGTAAAATAAGGTTTGCTAAAGTCAAAATAAAATACCTGCTCCTGAGATACAACCAATGTATTTGTAGGATTGTCAGACATCGGCACAGTGTGTAACAACAACTTCTAAGCAAAGGGTAACCCATGACTGGTGTCTAGTTGTCTAGTCAGAAAAATTCATGATACTTTCAGTAGAACTGGACCATGGGAAATGTCTACTTGTTCTACTTTATACGTCAAAGAAAAGTTCACTTTATTACATGAAGTTGACAAGTAAACGCATAGTCAACATATAGATTCGCATTGTTTGCAATCGGAAATATATAACGAGAATTTTTTTTATTTAGAATGATCGTATATAATTGTATAACATTCCGTTATTCAGTATAATTTATATCTCTATGTAATAGTTATAGGTTATGTTTGATCTCCTAAACGATTAAGTCGGCAGGTCGGTCTAACCAAAAATAAATGCTAACTTTCTTAGTGTAAAATGACCAATATGGCGGTTTTGTTATCTGCTTAATGGGTTTTGTCAGCGCTCCTCATCGTAAATAAATGTGAATCTGTCCGGCGATCCCATTGACGGAGGCATGAGACTGAACACTAGACTATTCACTTACTATAGCATGGTATTCACAGTAACCGTTTATCACTGAGCTAGTCCTTATTGGGTTTTTTCATATTTACAAGTGGTACTTGCTGAAGATCAATGATCCCTTTGAAGTGAGGGTGCGATTCATGATGACCAAGTTGGCTGTCCAGATGCAGTCTATATTATGACAATCGATGCATTTACGCCTTGGCAGCCAAAAAATTACGCCATATTTTAAATTCTTGATACCCACCTATAAAAGTAAGTCTTATTTATGATTTGAATCAAACCACCATTCTCGAGCTTTTGTGTGGAGGAAATTTATGACCGCATTTCAAATTTCGTTTGTTTTATAAGCGTGAAACAAAATCGTGTTTGTAAGCGCATTATGGCCTAGCAAAACATACAATGAAGTCATTAATTAAAATAAAAGCGAACGAATGATATTTGTGCGAGGAAGATGTGTGCGGTGTGAACAAAAAAATAAAGGTATGCGTGATTTTGCAAACAAAATCACGTTTGTCTTATATTTCATGAACTTTATACAAAACAATAATTAGAAGGACTCGCTCATGCTTTTCTTTAAATAATCACTTTTGTAAGACGTAAAAAGTGTGGTTTATCATAAGGAATGTTAAAACTGATCAGTGTTAGTTACGCTAATCAACAAAAGACTTAAAGGTTAAATTATCCCTTAGCTTATGTAAAAGTCAGTGTGGATGAGCCGATTTGTTGTCACCTTTCTGAACAAAATCTTGACTGTACAGGTGTAGGTTCGCTCCCTACTAAAGCCAGGTTTTCTTTTAAACTTCAGTTGTATAAAATAATTATAATGTTGGTGTTTTCAGATGTATTACCATGAACAATATTTTGGTCCAAACCGTGAGCGAATCCCTTTAAGAAGGGCCGAGTGAGCAATGCAATCTTTATTGCGTAATCTTTTAGGTTGCAAAAGTTCATGTCTGGATTTTGGCTAGAAAATGAAAGTTATGATCTAATTTTTATTACACGGCCCATTTCTGACATGAATTGAAACAAAAACAAACACCTTTTATAACAAACTAACACTCTATCATGTGTCTCGTAAAGACTACCCATTTCATGTTATGTTTTCTTGAAAACCAGAAACTACTCCTTATCTTAAATGTAGCAAATTGGAAACAGCTTTACCTAACATAGTTTTTCTTTAAACCATTTAATCAAACCTATATAGCTTTCAAAAGGCGGTTATACTGTTTTAGTTGGTCCATTCCATCAGTGATACGTAATAAAACATGGCCATGAATTGATACGAAAAATCTAATTCATTCATACGATTATAATGTTTCGTTTTTTTCGCAGATTTAACAACATACCAGCCTAATGTATGAACAGTCCTGTGACAGAAGACGAAGTTCTTAACGTATTGTGTGCTGGTCTTACTGGTCAGATAAACTCAATTGATGACCATTGCGAACGAATCTACGATAGCACAAGCGGGCGCTTTGGTGTAATTATTTCCCCCCTTCGACTGAAAGGAAACATATAGTTAGTTTATAGTTTATGTAAGTCTCAAATTGATTGTCTCTGTCCGCCAGTCTGTCCGTCCGTTACAGATATGACGACCGTATCTCAAAAAGTATATAAGCCAGAGTGATGAAGGGATGTTAAGCAGTTGTGTACGTGGGGCTTGGTGTGAGACTGCACAAGTGTATAGTTACGGCCCTTAACATAGTTGAAAAATATTCTCAGAGCATGCTATTTTGTTTTCGCGTATCTCCAAAAGTATATTAGCCAGAATCACACAACTTTACAGGAATGTTACATAGTATGTGAGAGTATGAACCTGTCTTTTTGTGCAGAGTTATGGCCATTGACTTTATGAAATATGGGGCATGGATCATGCAATCGTGTGTCACACATATCTCCAAATATATGACTGCCAGAGTCATGAAACCTGAATGAAATGTAAACCAGCATGTGAAGGTGTGCACAATGGGTTTATAACGCGGCTGCCTCCAGTATAAGAAGAGTTATGGCCATTGACTAAGTTATAGATTTATAAAAAACATTTCATATAATATCATCATTATCTCGATAAATATATGAGTCCTAAAGCTTAAGAGGAATTTAAACCAGTATGTGATATTGTGCATCTGGTGCTTGTACGTGGCTGTGCCTAGCAGAAATTGTGTCCTTGACATATCTAAATTGGCATGTAGAGTATATAATTCATCGAACTAATACCCAGCATTATAGCGTTTAAGTGTCTCACCTGTAACGTACTAAGGCAATAAAGACATTTTAACAAATGAATTATAGTATCGGTTGTCCGGCTAGCGCAGTGGTTAGCGCACTCACTTCTCACCTAGGCGACCCGAGTTCGATTCCCGGCTTGGACGCATGTGAGTTTTGTTTGTGGTCACCAAGCCGGACAAGTGGGTTTTCTCCGGATTCTCCGGTTTCCCCACAACACAAGACCACATTCTCGCGTAAAATCGTGCCAACGAGAGTGATTTACATAGTGCTGTAATAAATTGTTTCACAATCGTTATAAAATAAATAAGTTTAAACTAACTCATTATAGTAGGCTAAGCGGTTTAGCCCTGATGTGTTACTAGTATTGCCCTATGCAACCTTATTTTGAGGTAACATATACCAAACACATCTTGTTTACATTCATTTCAGTAATGAATTGTTGACGAAACACTTGATCATACGGAATGTCGGCTTTATGTCTGTCAGACATAAAGTCAATAACAGCCATGCTCGTCAGAATTTAGAAATGTTTCTGTCAGCGTTTCTATCCCTTTATTCATCTCTTTGAACATTTTGATAAAACAATTTGTATAATAATCTACCATTAATAAAAGTTGGTTATATAGGCACCATATTTATGCAGGACCAGAAATGGCAGAGTAATTGCACTTGACAAAGCAAGAGAACTATATTTATAATATACATTTTTTGCATGTATGTCAAGGGACATAACTGAAACGTCAAAACTAACACGATTGTCGCACTATTTCCTTCATTGCGTTCACGCAATACTCAATTCACATAATAGGGCCAGATACAAAATAATAGAATCTCTTCCAGATTTTCAGAGAAGTTGATGGGCGTTGCTTTATATATGATTTATGTATAATTTCAAATAAGTTCCCCGAAACCTCAGCAAAAGGCCTTTGGGCATATGACTGTTTTCTACAGGCCATTAACATTCAACACGATATTGATCATTCAATTTTATTGACACACTTCATGAAACTAACGATTTCTACTACTTTCTTGTGCATAAAAATAAAGTTGTTTTGAATACAGGACATAGTAATAGGGACATACGCATAACAATTCCCAGTTATTTTTACGGATGGATGTAGTTGAGCAGTTTTGTTGTCGCTTAAAGCAACAATGCGCTTCTTTTTGGTGAAACCAATCATTTTGTTTCAAATGGATATCAAGATATTGAATTTTCAAGTTTATGACCACTTTCACCAAGTGACTCCTTAAACCAGTGCGGAACTTTTACTACATATTTGGAACAATTATCGTGTGAAATAAGAAATATCAGTGTCAAAAGGTTATGAAAATAATGAGTGTTTAAAAAGTTGACATTTTTTACCCTATTCGACCTTGACCTATGATCAAACACGACTAGTATTTACACAACTAATTAACAACATGATTCATTTTCTTATAAAAGTCCATTTGAAATCATATAATGAAGTGATTTTTACCTTTAAGAGTGCATTATTTAAAGAAAGAGCCAGCATTGTTGACGATCTGATCTGTAATCATGACCGTTAAAATTCAGTTACTAATATGTTTGTATGACTAGACTTTAGTTATCGGATCATTGCCCGTTGACTTTTAGTATAGGTATTCATAATACTATATTTGATAATAGCTTTGTGCATGGAAAATTAAGTTGTTTGGATTACAGAACAGAGGAACATATTTTATAATGTTTGCATAATCATTCCCAGTTATTTTTGGGATTTGCTGTCTGGTTATATGCCTCTTGATGAATGTACGGAAACATTTTCAATTACTGTTAACGACATATCGTTTAATTGCTTTGGTAAAGCGTATATCAAAAAGGCTTCAAAATTTTCTTGGTTTGATGAAAAATGTAAAAAGAGCTGTAAAAGGAATTATTTTTAAAAGCCAAGCGATTATTGTCTTTAAATAAAAGTGAGATAAATAAGATTGAATTTCTCACCGCACGGCGTGATTATGCTGCAGCTAAAAGAAACTCTAAAGGATTGTTTTATAGCCAGGAAAAGTTGTGTCAACGTCAATGCTACTAAATGAAGGTAAACGGTTGAAACTGAATAACTTTAGATTGGGTTGACAAATCTTGACTGAACGTGGTATTTAGGAAGAGCTTATGGAGACCTTTCAGGGGATTGCATTTGGGGGTCATGGTCAAGGTCACTGTAACTAAAAAGTAGAAAAACAGTTTAAATTAAATGACTTTATTTAGAGTTTACACATCTTGACCAAACTTTATATATATATATATGAATAGTTTATGGAGGCCTTTCATGGGATTAAGTTGTGGGCCCCTTAGGTAATGGTCAAGGTCACTGTTACTAAAAAAAGAAAAAATGGTTTGAACTGAATAACTTTAGTTAGGGTTCATATCTTGACTTAACTTGGCATTTTGGAAGAGTTTATAGTGACGTTTCATGGGGTTGTATTAAGGGTTCCTGGGGTCAAAGTTAAGGTCACTGTTATTAAAAATAGAAAAACCCTTGAACCCGAATAACTTTAGTTGGGGTTGAAATATCTTGACTATACTTGGCTTTTAGGAAGAGTTCATGAATACCTTTCATTAGATTGCGTTTGAGGCCCCTGGGATCAAAGTCAAGGTCACTGTTACTGAAAAAACTGAATCTCAGAATGAAAGATGAAGTTATTCTGTCAAGCATTGAAAACCTGGTTTCGTCGCATTGCGGTGTTTTTCTTGTTCAAGATTGGAATGCTTTTACAAATGATATGCCAACACTTTCATTGTCTTGCAATATTTAAGAATAACTTTTGTTTTGAGAATTATCTTGTGCAAATTAAAAAGGATGGATTAAAAAAATATAAGACCTGTATTAGATTATCAGCACATAACCTTGAAATTGGTAGATATTCTGGTACTGCCAGAGCTGATAGAATATGCAAAAATTGTTCTTCATATATGATAGAAGGAGAGTATCATTTGCATTTCTAAGCAATTTAACTAGTAAATAACTAAATACTGTAAAATTGATCAAATTGATCAAATTCGAAATGGAATTAAGAAAATCTACCCTGGAACTTTAACTGTTTCTTACAGATACTGTATTAATTAAGTATACAAAAACTTTGTCAGTTTATATGAATTGTATTATCACCATGACCATGTGTTTAATGGCCATAGGCATTTGTATGCCGATTTCCAGCAATAAACTTTGAACTGTTTAAATTAAGTAAATTTAGTAAAACAACATCAATGCAACATGACAATTAGGGGACATTTTCAAGTAAATGGCTAAATATATGTTTTGAATACCGGTCCAGGAAGAAATCAACAGGAATTGATCGTTCGTTTGCTTGTTGTTTATAATTATAAGATTCTGATTGCATTGTAATTCCGTATTTGATAAATTATTGAACATTTGTACACACACTGATGAACAGAATGGCTTCCGGAAACATAGAAATACCATTGATCATGCAGCTACTCTGTGCAATATTATAGATACAAGGAAGAAGCTTAAACAGTCAACCTTTTGTGTTTTTTATCGACAACAAGAAAGCGTATGACTTTATTAATTGTGGACTCCTTTGGAAAAAGCTGTTTGATACTGGCATAAAAGGTAACATGTTTAATGCTGTACGATCCCTGTACCATTCTGTGTCAGTATGCATTAGAGTCAATGGATTATATACAGATTGGTTTGATAGTACTTGGCTTGCGACAAGGTTGTTCCTTGTCACCTTTGTTATTTAATTTGTTTCTTAATGATTTAGTGGCAAAAATAAAGATAATATTGTTCGTATAGCTAAAAATGAAAATGATTTACAGTATATGTTAGAAGTATTATCCAACTGGTGTGCTGCTAACACTATGACAGTAAACCCAGAAAAGTAATATAGTCCATTTTAGACCAACATCTGTTGACAAAACATCTTATACTTTCACTTGTGGTAACCATACTTTACAAGTCGTCAGCCAGTACACCTACTAGGGTCTTCTTTTGGATGAGCATTTAGATTTTGAAAAAAAAACCCGCAAAGTCTGTAACACAAAGTGCTGGAAGAGCACTAGGGCTCCTGATAGCAAAATCGAAAAGCCTTGGTGGCATGCGATATAATGTTTTCACAAAACTATATGAAAGCTCGGTGTGGCCCATTGTTGCTTATGGTGCCTCTATATGGTGTACTAAGTCCTACTCAAGTATAAATACGGTGCAAAATAGGGCTATGCGCTTCTTTCTAGGTTTGGGAAAGTATACCCCAACTGCGGCTTGGCGACCAGCTTTTGTGAAACAGTGGAGATCTGTAGCTAGACAGTGGCATAGATTTAATAGTATGAAAATAACTAGACTGAACTATAAAATATATGAATACTGTAATAATAAAGCAAGTCCTAGATGCAAAAACTGGCAGTATATCTTTGTACAACAGTTAGAAAAAACAGATTTGTCCAATTTGCTGAGTACACATTCTCAGTTCTCATCGAAAAGATTTTGTGATCTGGTCGAAAAAAATAATATGGATTTATATGTTAATACGTGGAAAAACTGTATAACCAGTGTAACTGGGCCTAGTGGACGTGACAGAAATAAGTTGAGAACATATTAATTATTAAAATCTCATTTTGAAACTGAGTCCTATGTATCAATTCCAATGCCTATAAAATATAGAACAGCACTTGCTAAGTTTAGGTGCGGGGTTGCACCTCTTCGTCTGGAGAATGGCAGATATGAAAATCTGGCATTGATCGATAGAATCTGTCCTATATGTAAACACGATGTTGAGTCAGAGTTACATGTGTTAACTAAATGCTCTGCTTACCAAACACTTAGAAATGCACTATATGATAAAGCTAAGGATATCAATGTTGAGTTTGTTAACATGGATGATGTACATAAGTGTATTTTTTTACTCTCCAATGCAGAAATTGTTTAATTAACCGCCAACAACCTGTTTTAATATACTTGAATTCGATTCAATACTTTGTAAAAGTAGTTATGTGATACTCCTTTTAGATGTATAATAGTTTCTTAGCTTAAATGAGTCATGTAAATAAGATTAAGTTTTTAGAATAGACTTAATTGTTTTTATCCTTTATCAACAATGTCGAGATATGATTTTAGTCTCCTGTAATTCAATTTTATGAATGGATGTGCACTGAACTCTTAGATATTTGTATTTTATGCTTTGTCATGCTGTGTACATATAAGACATGAATAAACTATAAAACTACAAACCACACCAGGTGCCAATTACATAAAACAAACTTAATATGATTTTCAAGGTTTGTTTTCAATACTAATTATCGGGTGAAATTGTTTTTGTATGATTTAGTCGTTGAAGACATAATTTAAAACAATGTTTTACGATCTTTACTTAATTGGCAATAGCAAAACAAATGAAAAAATGTCGTGTACTGTGCATTTCAATACACAAAGTCATGTATTTTAAGATGCTGCACGAACTCTTCTTATACGTGTAGTAATTACTATTATGTCGGCAAAATATTCTAATGATTATTGTTTTAAAATGCACACATGAAACAAATTCCGATTTTCTCAAACACATTTCTTGTATAAAAACAACGTTGGTAGTCTAGAACGGAAATGGATGCTAAAAAAGGCTCCCAATTATGAATGAAAAAGGTTCAATTGTATTACATGAAAATCTGTCTCCGGATATTAAACGAAAGGGAAAGATCAAGATGCTTCACTATTAAGTTTTATTGCCACAGCAGTTAAACATGGATATATGGTAAAGACAGCATTCCTAACAGTAACGTGCAGTTATTTGAAGACCAAAAAGAACCACTATTGTATTTATACCGTACTAATTAAACTTACTATCACAATAAGCAATTTAAGAGTAATAAGAGTAGTAAATCATTTGAGCTTTTCCAAATATTGGGTCAGATCTAAATTGGATCCACTTGAAGCCCATGATAAAATTGTTGTGTCTTTGACATGACAGAAGATGGAAAATGTTTGTAAACGAATATCAGCTATTTTGCGATTACCCGGACCGGATATTATCCGGACACAAAGACAGATATTCTCTGAAAATTTGCCCGCGGCGAGTGTATAATGGAAATATCTTCAAAAAAAATGCGAAGTCGACTTTGCAGGTTTAAATTCAACGTAATAGAAATTCTGAAAATAGGGGAATTTCGGAAGTAAATAAGTATGTGCGGGCGCAAAAATATTACTTTTTTTCGTTTTTGATTTTCATAGGTGCGACAAATCTGACGAACAAATCATCAACTCAATATGCCCCCCCCCCCGACATCTGGGATAAACTGTTGTTTGGAATGTGTGACGTTTTCGTATGAACAACATTTTACAGATACATTTTTTGATATGTGTATATTACGTTACGCGGTGGTGAAATTTCAAAATTTTCTGAAATATTTGTACGTATTTGTCTTAAATGTTTGAGGAATTCGTACGTATTTTTCACACATGTAACGAATTTGTCTGTGTGAATATAACGGTTCAATATATGTTATACGTAACATTTGAAAAATTGAATACACAAGGTTATACGATTCCGATCTGAGTGTCAAACAGAATTGCAGATTTGGAGATTTTGCTACACCTTGCCGATTGTTGGTGATTTGTATAAAATATTCTCAGTTTGTGTGACTGTTTTTGTTAAAAGGATTTCATTTTATTTTGTTTATTGGTATCTAATGGTGTGCGGCTGTTTTATCATTCAACTGTAAACGAACTATATCGACAGTAAAATAATTGGTTTCAACGATTGTTATAATAGTATTGGTCATCGACGGTTTTAAAACCAAACAAAAACGAAACAAAAATCGACATGAAATTTGAACAGTTTCACAATAACTTGAAAATCTTCCATCCAATCCAAATGACCCATTTCCAGTGATGGATTTTGAAGGATAACCAAAAATACAAAAGAACTTTTATCTGTAATGAAACTATTTCAACAAAAAAGTACAAAGTTTGGTAAATAAAATGTGATCATACAAGGGCGTGAAGACTTTGAAGACGTGATCCGTCTTTCCAAACAAAAGAGAATTAATCGCCCGTCGTTTCGTAAGATTTACGTAATTTTGTTCAAATGTATGTTTCGAAACCATAAATGACGACAATGTCGCTCAAAGTGTTTGTAGAGGTAAACTGTATAATTTTCGTAATTCAATAAGGAATACCAGGAATTATACATATTTTGTTTTCATTGAGGTTTGTATATTTTTTTGTTTTATCTAATGCAGGTTAAATGAGTTTTCAAATATATTGTAAAGCCGCTGTCCCTTTATTCGGGCTAATATGACATCCGTTTAGTGGGCCCTCAGGTACAACTAGTTCCCATTTATACATTTGGCATACTTTCATAATGAAGTTATACATCTAAATGAATTTAGAAATAAGAATTAGTACACTTTTTTATTTTATTATGTTTTTTACTTGTTTTAAATGACAGATACAAATTATTTCTGGTAAATTAAGAAGACAATTTTCTATCAGCATAAAGCTTCAATGAAAAAAAGAAAATAACGGACATTCGAAACGTCGTTTACATTGGTCAAATGAAGTCGACATTTACAATCAAGAGTTCAAGAGTTCAACAATGAAATAAACAATGACGTCTAAATATCGGGCGGTCCATGTTGCTTTTCTTTGTGAAAATATTTTGAATACAAATAAACTAATGTGTTTCTTTTGAACTCAAAGGTTAAGTTATATTAGTCGTATATTAAGATCTTAAACAAAATGTCTGTCTCGTACATGCACATTTTTATTTTCTCTCACTTTAAATGAAATAAGGCGGCAAAGATAAGATGCTGATTTGGATAGATATTAAAATATAGAATCTCATTTGTCACACATTTCGAACACATATGTCACTGGTCATGTGACATTTGTGATCGAAGCCCGTTGATGATGTACCAATAAATCAGTTTTTTCCTTGTCAAAATCATCATGCATCATAATCATATTTTTGCACATATGGATATTCAAAGAAATTAAAAACTATTCTCTTTGTATAATGGTATAAAAATTACCCCTTACTTAGAGTCGATATAGAAATTTTGGTTTTGTTGATAAAAATATGTTCAACAAATATATACTTTGTTTTATGGTGCTGTTGTTGTTGACAATTATATTGTGTTTGTCATTGATGCACTGTAAGTCACGTTGACTGCGTTTGTAGCCGTAAGTGTGAGTCCTATAGTTTTCTGACTGCCGACTTCAGTCTTTAGAGAGTGGTATTTCAGAAACGCGACTAGCTGCCTTCCGCGTCCAAATATACATTCAAATATTAATACGCCAACACCTGTTTATCAGCGGAACTATTTTCGTCAATATGTACATCAATAGCATGCTCGTGCGTATTTCAAGCGTCATTTCAAGTATTTTTTATGACAACACATTAAGTGCTATTTATAGAATAGCTGTACTTGTAATATGATGAGATTAATTCAAGAAATTAACGTAAATATCGCATTTACATACGAATACAATTTAGTTCCCGTGCAACTACGCATTCGTTTTGCACAAATAGATTGTTCTCGTGTGAAGACTCACATATCCCGGCTTTCAATGCTGTCCGCACTCTTGGTAGGCAAATAATACACTGACTCGGTAGAGTAAACATTGATGAATGAAAGCTATTTATAACTTATTCATTAGCAGTTGTGCGTAAAAAATATATCCTGAAATATAAGTCCGTTTTGTTTCTAATGATTTTTTAGCAGCAATAGAACCAATTTTAACCTATCATTTATTTGTTTCGCAGACATACTCGGTCGAAATTAGACGTTTTTCTTTGAGATTCAGATTAAAACCATCCGAACATGTCAATGTGATACCCCAGATATAGTCAATCTTTTTTTTTCAAAACTAATTCTAAATTGAATCTTGTAGAAGATTGTTTTTCTTTTTCTTTTTATAAATTGGTTCACGTATCGCCGCCCAATTATTTCAAAAACTCGAAAACCTTCCGCTTATCTGCCGGCGACAAACTAATTGTTATCTGCTGTTTTATACTATAGAGCGCAGGTTTTAAAATAACAATATTCACATAGCGATAATGCATACGTAAAGACGACTTAAACAGATGTAATGTTATTGTCTCATCATCTGGTGAGGTAAAAAAGGGATCTATTAATTCGTCTGCAAATGAGAAATTTGGACCATGACAAACCAGAAATGACCTGCTAGCAGGTGTTCGAATTCGGACACGTAGATAAGAGCATGCGTCTACATCTAGGTTACATCGTCTCATTCACGACTATATTGTGATGCATTTAAACCTGTGTAGGTGTTGTTGAATCTCTGATATCCCAACCGACCACATTTGTGGTTTGAGTGTTTGCCTCATCGGCTTGATAACTTGTACCGAACAACTTACAAGGCGCATTGTTCAAAGTTTAAACTTATTTAAAACCGTTTTAGTCTCTAGAGTTGCCAACGCCGAGTATTTTTAGCTGTATCACACAGGATTCAAAATGAATGTACCTCTGGAAAGATGATAAGTATTTTTATTGGCAAAGCTTAAAACTGTAGTGTGTGTAAGTAAAACCAGTCGTCCGTTGAGCTCAGTTTGTAAGAGCGTAGTGTTTCGGGGTCGTGGGTTCCAGCTGCATACTTGTCACAGTTTAATTCCCAATTTTGTTTCAATGGTGGCAACGATAAATGGCAGGAATGCCTCCAACAGCCTTAAAATGTTAATGGGGGAAGGAGTGTAGTGTGTGTGTTGTTAAAAAATCAGACGCCTGGTTAGCTCAGTCAGTAATGGTAGTGTCCCGGTGGTCATGTTTCCGAGCCTAAAACCAGTCACTCTTTTCCTCCCTTGTTTTCTTTAGAATCCATGACAAAGGGATTGACAGCCAGTAATTATTTGTCAAATGCACGTTTTATGTATATTTTTAAAAAAAAATGAAGTGTGGCAAATCATAAGCAGTGTTAAAACTTAGATATTGAAAGCTGGAACCCTTCAACAGATGTTGATATATGCTCAGATATTTTCTCTGGGTTCCATGATTTTGAATAAAGTTAGTAACCTGATTCATCAAAAGGCTGTAGTGTAATTGCTTGATTGGCATTATGACCCCAATACAGGTTGAATTACCCGTCAGCTTGTGTATGAGTCCCTGTGGGCTAATGGATATGGAATTACATTTGTATATTTTTTTCTATTTTTTTACTGTGCCAGTTTATCTTTTTTAAACTTTTATTCTATTTTTTCTATTTTTTCGGTTTCAAAGAGTAAAATAAATATAAAAATTAATATAAGTGTGTTCAGATGCATTACTAGGTAACTCGTTTTTTGGTGCCAAAACATGAGCGAGTCCATTTGAATGAAATATTTTCTGAACCTCGTCTATTCATAAATCCATCTTCAAAGCAACATTTCAACTGTTAGTTTGCTTGCTGCAGATATGTGAAATCCGTTGACAGAATACGTTCTGGAAGGTATATTAAGTGTTATTTTGTTGTTTTGTCTGTTGAATCTTATATATAGTTTGTTTTATGTTTTGCATTGCAAAACCATTGCCATTTACAGAACCAAACAAAATGAAGGCATGTAAAGTTTTACTAAAATTGTGGCAAAATAAGTCAAATAGCATAACTTGAAGCATTTCAAACATAATATATTAAACTGACCTAATCTATCCATTGGATACTTGATTAAGATATAATTTATCATATGTGACCTTTATTTAAGCGAGTTCATCAAATAAATGATATCGATTTATCGCTTCTCTCTTGAAAGGACTTAGTATTTGATTCATTTATCTCACCGACCGTCTGTAAACGCTTTCAGCGCTTTGATTCAAGTTGTTGCTGCCGTATGCTTTGTTATGGTAGTTAATCAACATAGTACATGTATTGCCCTTTTGTTTTTGTTATTAAGTAATTAGTAGTTTTATCAAATAAATATATAATGGTTCGTGTCGAGGTTGTATTTGTAGTTGTCGGCGTGTGTGTGATTATTGTCCGCTTAATTGTCGTAGAAGAGGAATTATTATGTGTATGAAATACGCATAGTTGTAAGAATGGTTGAAGTCATATTATTGGCTGGAAGGTTGTTGTTGGCGTAGTAATTGGTGTCGTGCCGCAGTGGTGGTAGTTGTCGGCATTGTTGTGGTTGCTGAAAGATCTAAATCTGGCCATTGTCAAACAATATATTATGTCCCTTCGACTTAAAAAAGACATACAGTTTTTCATAATATTATGGAAATACATGTAAAGGCCGCGCTTTCAAAATGGTTCAGTTAGTTGGTAGTGGGAATGGGGGAAGGGCTCCTACCTTCGCATAGCACCTCTTAAACTGTAAAATGAAAAACAATGTTCTACTTCATTTCTGAGAGAAATGTAGCGTTTAAGCTAATAATACTGTTTCTTTGATGTATTTTGCTGAAATATTGAGTTTTATGAGTGAAATAACAAAAGTGATTTTTTTTTATATTTTCAATGCAAAATAAGGAATGAAAATATCAACTTTAAGAATTACTTCTAAAATCCATTGTAGTAACTTCCCCTTGATCAAAACGAAACACATCACTTCTGAACCAGAAAATGTTGCCAAAATCAATCCTTAAAAAAGTTACAGAAGTTTAAAGCTGCACTCTCACAGATTGAATGTTTTGACAACTTTTTAATATGTTGTCTAGGAAGGAGCCAATTTATCCGAAAATGCAAGGAAACCGGTAATATAAGACTGCTGACAAAAACTCAGATCGCAGATTTTCATATGTAGGTTAAAAAATGATGTTTTATGCGTTTTTCTTAAACCGTTAGTAACGCTTTTAGCCGTAAAACATTAATTTCGAACGGAAATATTAAAATCTTCGATCTGATCTTTTATCAGCAGTTTAATTTCACTGGTTCGCAGATAGTTACGCAAACAATGGCTCATTCCAAGGCAAAAAATATATAGTTGTCAAAACGGTAATTCTGTGAAAGTGCCGGTTTAAATAAAGACATGTGGAAATACTTACCGTTTACAAAAATATGGAACTTTGAAGCTGAATGTTAACTTTGTTTAATACAAAACAAATTGCAGATGAAAGCAATTGCTCGAACATAAACAGGATGTTAAATAAAC
Source organism: Mya arenaria (assembly GCF_026914265.1). NCBI lineage: Eukaryota > Metazoa > Mollusca > Bivalvia > Myida > Myidae > Mya > Mya arenaria. The sequence goes on along the minus strand of NC_069124.1, from coordinate 67,539,761 downwards.
TTTTAAATATCTTTCTGAACTGTTAGTCGGTGTAATATGTTATTCAAATTTCCCGGAAAATCCACACAATAATTAACAGATTAACTGTTGATTTATTTTACCCCATTCATACCTCAAAAGCGAATCAGACTGGTTTCTGACAGTGAAGGATGACTATCCATGTATCATGAAACAAACTCTTAAACTAAGAAAGATGTATTACCCATTGATTATCCGCAGTTGTTTTTCTAACACGTTCGCCCGCTCAAATTGTCATTCAATAAATATAGCGGCGTAGTAATTTGGTCATGTTTTTATGCCCTCTGACTTTTATTTAAAAGTGCATCGTCATATTTTGGAACACTGATGGATTAATAAAAGTTCATTGATAATGTTTATAAAATGTTTGCACTAAAAACGACTGAATAATCAACTATAAAAAATATATTCAAGAACTTTTTCTCGTCGAACCTGAAATTGAATATTGACAGCTACGTAAGCAGCTTTAATTTTATGGCAGACAAATTGAAATTGTGTAATATCTATTTACAATCTTAAAAAGATATGATGTCTCCAATTTATATTATATTGAAAAGTATTCTCGAAGGAAGGGTTGAGAGGACAAACCTCAAACCCATCATCATCATTGTTACTACTGCTAATAACACAACCACTACCTACACGACCACCACCACAATCGCCACCACCACCACCACCACAACTATTACCACAATCGCCACCACCACCACCACCACCACTACTACCACCACCACCACACCACCACCACCACAACCACCACAACCACCACAACCACCATCACCACCACAACCACCACCACCACCACCACCACCACCACCACTATTACTACTACCACCACCACCACCACCACCACTGGCTATAGAAACGATGAAAAGTTTATGTGTCAGGAGTTGTCTTTCTTTTCCCGACGTTTTATTTTAATCGACGGGTAAAATTCGGAGCTGAGGGAATAAATAGTTTGGGATTTCCAATTTTATTTTTTTACTGAAATCGTAAATTGTTAAACGTACATTCAAAAAACAGTGGCCAGGAGAGAGAGAGGGGGTGGGGGGGGTAGAGAGAGAGAGAGAGAGAGAGAGAGAGAGAGAGAGAGAGAGAGAGAGAGAGAGAGATAGGCAGGGAGGGAGGGAGAAATAACATCACACTCAGTTATAGCAATAAATGTATAAGTCAAACTCAATGACATGATTCTTTAAGACAAGATGGCAATCGGTCATCGCGGTGATTATGCGTTTAAAAAACAGGGTTATTTCTCCTAATATGTGAGAGAGTACGCTCCACACACTTTTGTCATCTTCCCTACCAAGTGAGTCTCCAATATGGAACGGTATCGAAGCAAAAATTACATCTTGCATTCTGACTTGTACATTTTGCTTTCAGACATTTACATCTTGTTTTCTGAGTTGTACATATTGCCTAATTCGTCATCTGAGCATCATTAGGGTTAAAAGTTATATTGGTTATGTTGCTTGATGCTTAATTCTATTCAGTTCGTTTTTCAAAGTTAGTACCGGATTTTTGATTTTGTTAACTTAAGTTGCATAGTGCTATTTGAGTATCATATCAATAAGAAACTTCACATGCTCCTAATGACTTAAGAGCAAATGTAAGCAAGTACTTCGTAACATGCCACAAAGCAGAATGTAAAACAGCTCCGTCTTTTTACACAAGAAGGAGCAAGTTCGGAAAACCGCTCGGAAACTCTCGACCAGTTACGAGTTTGTGATATGCAATTCGAAAGGTGTGTCCCGTGTTTTCAATTTAGCCATAACGTTACGTCGAGGTATTCCGACTTTTGCAACGTGTTACGTTTCTCGGTGATCATCTAACATACTTAAACCTATATTCATTCATACACATTATGAACTGTGCACTTTTCAACTGTTTTATTTACCAAATCCAATTGAAATGGAAATTTAAAAACAAAGGTACGTAACTTTGTATAATCAGCCCGTCGCCATCCCGTATTTATAATCATTTATAATGCAATATTCGTCCTGACGCTTGCTCAGTGTGTGTATACCACGCAATTAATTGCGTCATAAATGCTACGTCGGAAGGCAATATTTTGCTTCGAATGAATACTTTAAACAAAGATAACTTTCCTATTTCTTTATCATTTTAAATGAAACATAGCGTAGTCTACGCCGCTTACGGAGCCCTGGCTTCGGTCTTTTACCAGAGTTTAATTGAGAGTTTAGCTTCTTAAAACACTTCGACAAACCTTTTCACAATATGGCCGTCTGACGGAGCACTGTCAAAACATTATTTTGGAAACAGGTTTGTCGAAGTGTTTGATGAAACTAAACACCTTATCAAACTCTGGTAATAAAACGAAGGAGAGGCTCTTTAAGCGGCATAGACTGTCCTTTGTTTCATTTGAAATGGTTTAGTAAAAGAAAAGTTATCTTTGATATGTCTTCATTTGAATTAAAATATTTCCTTCCGACGTAGCATTTATGACGTAATTTATCACGTGGTACACACACACACTGTTGCTGACATTCGTCATTCATGTTGACTATTGGAAAACAAAGCAAGGGAAGAAAGTTAGTCAGGAAGTAAGCTATAAAGCTAGCTAGAGTAAAGAGATCGCTAAAATAAGAATTTTAACTGACATTAATGAATAAATTTATAACTGACTGACAAGAAATTCAGAAAACATACGCATGCATAGGCGAACGTTGAAAGTCACTTTAGACCATCCAAGATACAAGAAGGAACTTTCATGAAGCTAGCATAATAGTTGCCCAAATAACGAATTAAGGATGAAATAACGCAAGTTGAAAAAGTAACAAGGCAAGATGAATAAGTTAGAACGCAAGATGTAGTTTTTGCTTGAATCGCGTTTATCACTGCTGCATATTTTAAGATCTAAATGATCCAAAGTATCTCTAAATTTATTACACCTTGTCTTTATATGTGCACCACACTCATTAAATATGCTATCAGACAATCAATTAAGCTAAATGGTTTCGGATCTTGTGTCGTCGTTGATTTTCCCCATAGGCTGATATTGGCTTTTATTTTGCTTATAAAATTAACATTTGTATATCGAAAATGATTTTAATCATTTTGACAAGAAAGCCCTGAAGCGGAAAACCCCCTTAGTCGGCGTTTGGCGTTTTTTGACGATATGCATGAGCACAAACTACACCTGTATGCTCTCTTGACAAGAGTCTTGACGCATACTTCGTGTTTTTCGTCTTTATAAATATGTAGTAGAGCCTCGGCCATTTACATCCTTTAATTAATATAAATACCACGGCTACCGCAACTTGTCACATTCTAAGGGGAAATAAATTCAATTCCTCTAATAACCAAGGTATTTTTTTAATTCGTAATCCTGACCACTTTAGTGGTTATGATGCAGAACAAATATAAAAGCTCAATCGTTACAACAAAGAGTTGTTGGAGTATTAAATCGTTTGAGAATATTCCGAACTAAAAACTGAAAAACACAAAATTCAAAATTACTGACAGATTTAAAAGACAAAAGTATATTTTCTAGCATGTTTGTATTTAACTTCAACTGCCGCGCACGTTAAATATGTTTTAATGATACTTGCATACTTTTAACGTTTTACTGACTGTACCCTGGTTCATGGGTGTCACCCAAACATTTCACTGACCGTATCATTGGTGTCACCCAAAACGTTTCACTGACCGTGCCATGGGTGTCACCCTAAGCGTTCCACTGACCGTATCATGGTTGTCACCCCAAACGTTTCACTGACCGTATCATGGGTGTCAGCTCAAACGTTTCACTGACCGTAACATGGTGTCATCCCAAGCATTTCACTGACTGTGCCTTGGGTATCACCCTAAGCGTTTCACTGACCGTAACATGGTATCAACCTTAGCGTTTCAATGATCGTGACATGGTGTCACCTCAATGTTTTACTGACAGTGCCATGGATGTCACACCAAACGTTTCACTGACCGTGACATAGTATCACCTCAATGTTTCACTGACAGTGCCATGGATGTCACACCAAACGTTTCACTGACCGTGACATAGTATCACCTCAATGTTTCACTGACAGTGCCATGGATGTCACACCAAACATTTCACTGACCGTGACATGGTGTCAACCCATGCATTTCAATGATCGTGCATTGGGTGTCACTCTTATTGTATCACTAACCGTGCCATGGGTGTCACCACAAATGTTTCACTTACAGTGCGATAGGTGTCATCCCAAACCTTCCTCTGACGGTGACATGGTGTCACCCCAAACGTTTCACTGACCGTATCATGGTGTCATCCCGACACCGTTTCACTGACCGTGACATGGTGTCATCCCAAGCATTTCACTGACCGTGCCTTGGGTGTCGCCGCAAACGTTTCACTGACCGTATCATGGATGTCACCCCAATATTTCACTGACCGTGCCATGGGTGTCACCCCACTGTTTCACTGACCGTGCCATGGGTGTCACCCCAAACGTTTCACTGACCATGACATGGTATCACCCCAATGTTTCACTGATCGTGCCATGGGTGTCACCCCAAACATTTCACTGACCGTGACATGGTATCACCTCAATGTTTCACTGATCGTGCCATGGGTGTCACCCCAAACATTTCACTGACCGTGACATGGTATCACCTCAATGTTTCACTGATCGTGCCATGGGTGTCACTCTAATGTTTCACTGACAGTGCCATGGATGTAACACCAAACGTTTCACTGACCGTGACATGGTATCACTTCAATGTTTCACTGACAGTGCCATGGATGTCACACCAAACGTTTCACTGACCGTGACATGGTATCGCCTCAATGTTTCACTGACAGTGCCATGGATGTCACACCAAACATTTCACTGACCGTGACATGGTGTCAACCCATGCATTTCAATAATAGTGCCTTGGGTGTCACTCTAAGTGTATCACTAACCGTGCCATGGGTGTCACCACAAACGTTTCACTTACAGTGCGATAGGTGGCATCCCAAACCTTCCTCAGACCGTGACATGGTGTTACCCTTAGCGTTCTCCTGACCGTATCATGCATGTCACTCCAAACGTTTCACTGACCGTATCATGGTGCCATCCCAAACGTTTCATTGACCGTGACATGGTGTCATCCCAAGCATTTCAATGACCGTGCCTTGGGTGTCACCCTAAGTGTTTCACTAACCGTGCCATGGGTGTCACCCCTATGTTTCACTGACCGTGACATGGGTGTCACCATTAACGTTTCACTGACCGTGCCATGGGTGTCACCCCAATGTTTCACTGACCGTGCCATGGATGTCACCCCAAACATTTCACTGACAGCGCCATAGGTGTCACACCAAACCTTCCTCTGACCGTGACATGGTGTCAACCTAAGCGTTCCAATGAACGTATCATGGGTGTCACCCCAAATGTTTAACTGACCGTGTCATGGGCCCAAACGTTTCACTGACAGCGCCATAGGTGTCTCACCAAACCTTTCTCTGACCGTGACATGGTGTCACCCTAAGCGTTCCAATGAACGTATCATGGGTGTGACCCCAAACGTTTTACTGACCGTATCATGGGTGTCACCTCAAACGTTTCACTGATAGTATCATGGGTGTCACCTTAAACGTTTCACTGAACGTATCATGGGTGTCACCCCAATCTTTCAACTGGCCGTGACATTGGGTCACGACAAGCATTACACTGACGTGCCTTAGGTGTTACCCTTAGCGTTTCACTGACCGTGACATGGTATCAACCTTGGCGTTTCACTGACCGTGACATGGGTGTCACATCAAACGTTTCACTGACCGTGACATGATGTCATCCAAAGCATTTCACTGACCGTGCCTTGGGTTTCACCCTTAGCGCTTCACTAAACGTTCCATTGGTGTCACCGCAATGTTTCACTGACAGTGCAATGGGTGACACCACAAACGTTTCGATGACCGTATCATGGGTGTCACCCATATGTTTCACTGACTGTGCCATTGGTGTCACCACAATCGTTTCACTGACCGTACCATAAGTGCAACCCAAAACGTTTCACTAACCGTGCAATGGGTGTCACCCCAAACGTTTCACTGACCGTGCAATGGGTGTCACCCCAAACGTTTCACTAACCGTGCAATGGATGTCACCCCAAACGTTTCACTAACCATGCAATGGGTGTCACCCCAAACGTTTTACTGACTGTGCAATGGGAGTCACCAGAAATGTTGCACTGACCGTACCATGGGTGTAATCCCAAACATTTCACTGAGCGTGACATGGTGTCACCCCTAACGTTTCACTGACATTGCTTTGGGTGTCACCTCAAGCGTTTCACTGACCTTGCCATGGGAGTCACCCGAAAAAGTCCTAATAATGATGTTTTGATTTGTGTGTTGTCTTGTGCCGTTTTGTGTAACCCGTTCAGGATTTGTTTAGTCATGATTCTTGTGCCTTTAAACAGGGTCTTGATTAAATGCTGGGCTACTCAGGGCGACACAATAAAGATCTTCGTTGACTTTAGTCTTAAATTGAAAATATCTTAATATATGACAACGTATTTTAGTGAACTTACCTTTAGTCTGAAGTGAAAATGAACCGAAAATTGCGGAAATAATGAATGTGTTTTACTTCTGACGTTCATACAGCTTTGCGAGCATTTAAGTATTTCAGTTATGACTGAAATCCACTCGCGAAACGGCCCCTTTGCCGGTATTCATAAAGCAGCTTTAATCATTACTAAAGTAAACTTCTTAAGTTTCATAGTCAAAATAAAGGGATAGGTATTTTAAAATAAAAGAATGTACATTCAATATTAATACAAATCCTACGTAACTTGAAAAAATATTGTTTTACAAATGACGCATACAAGGTGCTTTTAAATATTTCAAAATTATTTCAATTTCAAACCCAACTTAAAACAAATTTATTAATGTTGTATCACGCTGTTTTCATAAACGTTTCTCATACGATGAACATAATATAATATCAAATGTCATTCAGATAAGATTATTAACCGTTTTGTTGATCATTCACAGAACAGTATGTGTGGTGAGTTGTAAATGTTTTGATCAGATTGGCTGAAGCGTGCTTTACGTAACAATTACTTCCGAAAGGAAAAAAGAATATCTTTATTCGATTGATGATATTACAAAAAAATTTGAATTGAACTCTAATCGTTGACGGTAAATTGCAGTTTTACCGATCACATTTAACCACATTATTACCTAGATGATTTTATTGAAAACTTCTTTCCTTGTGATAGTGTTATTCCCTCATTTAACAATGTCATTGTATGTTTTATCACGCAGACATACCGCTTTCGCGGCGATATTCGCAAATAACAATCAGTTCTTGGAACGTCTATTGTATCAATCAAAATGCATATTTCTGCATTTTCTTTTTGAACTGTTCAACTATTAATGAAACATTGTTATTCACATTACAAAAGCAAGAGTAATTAATTCAAAACCACTAATGATTCACAAGAAAATTAATACCAATTAAATTATCTAAAATACTGACTCCCTCCTATTGTCATAATCATCATTTAAATAAGAATGAAAAATGTTTGAATGAATTTTAGTACCATCATTTACATAAATAGGAAATACAAATGTAACTTTGATTGAGCTATATGACATTTTTTTATAAAGACCTTTTGCCATCAATCAATTAGCATCGAATTCAAATGTGCCTTATATGTATCTAGTCATTCAACACAACAACCAGTTTGCTGTTGGTGCTTGGCTGGGGAGGCAGTGACTAAGAATTCATGAACACCTAGATAGTTACGTTACACTTGTTGGAATTTCAATTTCCCGAAGAAAAGGTATGATTTTCTGTACTGTGCAACATTGCACGTGGCTGTTTTGCTCTTTCGTTGTAAATGTTTGCTTCATTTGATTGATATTTTATTTTTTTCGATAAAAAGGAATTCACACAGTCATTATTGACGTCATCAGTTGAAGGATATGGGCGAACGAGTTGCCACCCCCGTTTTAACATTTACCTAAAATTAATATGGTTAAACATTTTATCTTCAAAGTTGTTCACACATAAGGCAATTAATCTTCGCGTGCGTTATTTACGTTATGCATTATTATAAATTAGATGGCAGTTCACATTTAACCATAAACATAGATTTACACAGCGAGTTTTAATCGCATTTGATATATAAGGTTTATACGATATGGAAACTTAATTATTTGCTGGCAGTAGATGAACACTTTGTGAAAAGCTGAAAACAATTAATTTGTATTTTATAGGAAAGGTAATCATGGGGTGGAAGCCCAAACAGTTAACTCTATGTGTCCTGTGTCTGCTGATTACAAGGACATGTGGGGACAGTATGATGGACATGCCATTCCTGGAGGACGTCGGCGGAGGAGGATTCCAGGGACCATCACCTTTAAATTTGTTCAACACATATAATTTCGGCGGAGCTAGAACTATTTCAGATATTTTTGCGAATCGACCTCCTAACGCATCTTTACCAAAATTTAACAGACCACCAATGACTGCAAATGCATTCAACACACTACCGCAGCTTCCCATTAGAATGGTGAGCTTCCCAACAAACAAGTCCCTTATTGGACCAGCAATGGTACCGGGTGGGGATGGCCGAGCATACCGGGGTTTTGTGGCTGTCCCTCCTGGCTCACCACTGGAATTCCTGAAAACACCTACATGGGCACTTCAAAAGTCACCCACGGCTCCGAGTGCCCTTGGCGTGGCGATAAAGGGCACCGTTATGGGTATGGCCCCCAATGGAGGTCCTCAAACAGACCCTGTGCATCAACTATCATCCAACCATCTCTTTGTACCAGTCCCCGTTGGGCAGTCTGGACCAATAAAAGGTAAACGATTTAATTACACCTAATTACATCTATCTCAATAAACATTGTTGTAGATCTATAAATTACTTTGTTAATAGATATGACCAAAAATGACAAGGCAGAATAATGTTACTATTTTTATGATGTCTTATTGTATTAAAGTACTTAAAATTCGCATATTTGAACATAATGCTCATAAAATTGCCAAACATTGTAATACATAATTTTGAAGATAGTATTAAGAAAGCAAACATTAAATCAGAATTGAGCATAGAAATTTATGTTTTTTTAATACATTTATCACACACAAAAACTAGATGCCGTACTTTGATATATATTTAAAAAGGTATGGTAGTATTAAACATTACTTGACTTAAAGCTGCTCTCTCACAGTTTGAACGTTTTGACAATTATATATTTTTTTTTGTCTTGGAGCGAGCCATTTTTGCGAGAATCCAAGAACTGCTGACAAAAAAATAAATCGCAGATTTTTATATTTAAGTTAGAAAAATGTTTGATGCATTTTTCTTAAACCGTTAGTAACGATTTAAGCCATAAAACATTAATTTTCGATCGGAAATATGACAATCTACGATCTGATTTTTTTCAGCAATCTTATACTATTGGTTTGCAGACACTTATACAAAAGTTTGCTCTTTTTCCAAGACAAAAATTAAAAAAAAGTTGTAAAAATGATATATCTGTGAGAGTGCAGCTTTAACTAAGACCTTACATTTGCACTTTTGTTCATATTTCACAAAACTATGCCTGCACTTTTTTTAATATGTAACTTATAAATCTTATACAAGTATCTTATAGCATAAGGTCACACACATTCGTTGTCATGGTAAGCGGAATGTTTCTGACAATCGAGCAAGCGAGCGAGCGAAAATGAATATAACAAAACGGAAACCCCCCAAAACAGTTGACAATAAAAATGGCTTCTTTATCTTTTAAAGTACATACTTTTATACCAAAATTATATCATATAATACGATTAGATAGTTAATATACTTCAAATTATCAAAAGCCAAAAAAAGAAGAACTTGCCCAACATTATTTCATAGTCTAATTTTTCTGTGGACGCTATGTTTCGGTATAATTGCTAATTTGTTTCTTAAGAATAAAAAAAAAACATTTTATGCCCCGGCACATGCATGAATTCATCCGAGAAGCTGAAATTTTCTAATCTTAGTTTGGCTTTTCTAAGTAAGTTACTGTGATTAACAGATTGTGAAACTGCATACGAATGATTCATTTGTATTCACAAATGCTATGGACACTACAAATGCACGGCAAACTGGTCATATGTATAAGATATATAGATGCTTTACAACTGATCCTAAAACAATCGATGTTAGCCGATATCGATTGTTATTGTAACACATGGGATTGTGTTTTAATGTAAATAAAACAAAAACTGTTGTGTGTGTTTTTTTTTTTAAATCAGTTCCCATACTTTATAGAACTTTAAAATACATATTTCTACGATTGATGTAGTTTTCTCTTTCAAATATTTAGGTGTGCATCTTTTTATACAAAAAAATTGGCATCGCACTCAGCAAAAAGTCGCATAACAGGCATCGTTCTCACTCCATAACCTTACTGCAATAATCTAGACCTGCTAGATATGGTAATATAATTGATTTTTTCGACTCGTTTGTACTACCAACACTACATTATGATGCAGAATTATGGGGCTACCTTCAAGGACCGGGTGTCGAATCATAAAATAAACGTGTTTTTTGCCTATGTCATATATGTTTGTTCATTATAAAAATGTCAGTTCGTGTGGAAATGTTACCATAATGGCATATATAGTTTTTTGCAAAGTATCAGACTGTTAGTTTTTTTGTTATTTCACACAGTTATCATGATATATTTATCGCATTTTGGTGAAGTCAACTAGTTTTTGGTATGTTTAATATGTTTCAGACAGGTCTATAATTTTTCTTTGATCAAATCGCATAAAGCGCCATCTGAAATTTACGGCTAGTTTTTTTTGAATGAATTTTTGATTAGAGATGTTTTGATTTGAAGAAACTATCAATTAAAGTGCATATTAAAAGATTGTTTTAAGTTTTTACGCATTCATTAAAATGTCTTGGTCGCATGCTGATGCAACGCAACTTCTTGCAACGCTGCCTTATGTAGTGTGCGACTATATAAAGACCAAACTCCCAATTAGTTAGATAAATGTTTTGTATCGATACACAAATAATTGACAAAACCCGCTAAAATGACTGCAAATATAAAATTGTCCTCAACACGCCAATTAAAAAGTATATGCCATTCATAAGAGCATCATATATCGCATTAGCTTTCCAACCTTTTTATCCATATTTAAAGTGAATATATTCATTACATATGCGTGAAACAAAGCAAACTAGTTAGCCATTTTATTGGTTAAAATTATAGATTATTATACAATGCATTTTACATATGAATATTTCTGCAAAATTCTCAAGCTAGTAATAGTTATAGTTGGTGAAAATATATGCATTTTGCATAGGCAAAAAGAATAATGTTCCTGTCTTATTTGTTTTTTTAACAATATGTTTTTGTTGTTGAAATGATACTGCGCAAAAAAATTATATGTCAACGCTTGTGAAGGTCGAACAACATTCATGTGGTAGGTAAAACTGCTTTAAACCTAAAAAAAATACATGTATTAAACGTGTGCGATAAATAATTCAGAACTATTTTCTGGAATGGGAAATGATTTCTACAATAATGATTGCGGTCATGTAATATATGTGTCATGTGAAACACTGTATGTCATTTTTGATAAATGTAAAATGGTTTATTGCGATTATCATGAAATGCTAAAGTCAAATCTCAAACTCAGTCTCAACATAGCATCAAAATGTATTAAAAATAATGTTTTTACACCTTTTAAAAGCGCATTATATTACAATATATGCTGATTGGTCGAACTCCAAGAAAAAGAAATTCAATACACAAACATGTATTTTAGTACAACTTGTAACAACACATTCTATTAGAAAAAAATATTTCTAAAAAGTATAAAAAACATGCAAGATTTTTAATCAAACTATGCTTTTATGTGGTAAAATATGATTTAGATTGAGATTTGACTGGAGTATGCATGGGATGTTGGGGCCAGGTATGTATTGTTGTTTGTGTTTTCACAGGAGATGCTCCCCCGACAAAGCCTGTTGCAGACATCCTGATTGTCATTGACGCTTCTAAAAACATGGGGCATATCGATGAGAAGGGAGTGGTTGTATGGAATCCATCGATCGTCGATTTCTTAAATAAATTTATTGCAACTACACCAATGGGTCCGGAAGGGAACAGAATAGGCATCGTATCTGTGAGCTTTGGCATTGATGATATGATTGCGCTTACGTTCGATAAGGAATCTCTTGTCAGGTCCCTTGGCGAACTACGACCGTTGTTTCGAGGTGGATGCACTGAGAAGGGAATTCGAACAGCAAGCAGCCTCTTTTACCAGTACGGCCGGCAAACAGCCGTCAAACGCATTGTTCTTTTGACCGATGAGGCTTCAACGTGTCCCTATAGAAATATGGCTGAAATATTGTACGCAAGGAAATGCGGAATTGATATTATCCATGTGGGGTTCGGGACGACTAAGAACATTTCAGGACCAATCGACGAAGCTCACAGGTCTCAATGGATGGTGCAGGGGATGCAGATGCTTCCAGACATTGTCCATCCAGTAGCAAAAAGAGCTTACATCGGTAAGAGTGGGTTTTTGTTTTTATTTTATCTTAAGCTTCAATCGGTTCTTCAATATTAGACACGAACTATGTAGATCATATTTACTATTCTTGAATCATTTCTTTTTAGATTCAGTTTAATCCCTAATTAATGAATTAAAATGACCAGTACGATTGTTATATGAATTATTCGATACATAAAATTGGCCGATTTTTCCGAACTTTTTAAATTCAACATCATAAATTACGTCATTGTTGTTATTTTTCAAATCTTTACTTCCCAAATAATCAGTGTGTGTATATACCACGTGATAAATTACGTCATAAATGCTACGTCGGATGGCATTATTAAGTGGTGAAGAAATGGGGAAATTATCTTTGTTTAAAGGCTTCATTCAAAACAAAATATTGCCTTCCGAAGTAGCAATTATGACGTAATTAATCACGTGATATACAAAGACTGATAATGACGTATCTACACACTTGTGATCTGTAGAGCTTGATTCTTTTGTATCAGTATGGTAGTAAAGGTGGACCTTAGTAATGAGACTTGTTTGAATAATTGCAATAAACATTAGTTTTGTTGTTTAATAAACTTGTGATGGATTATTGTACGCTATTCCAATAGATATGCGTACTATTTATAGCAACTCAATATAATAATTTCAAAATATGAACTATCAAATAAGTTTCGCTTACTCGACATAGCAAGATGAATGGGCATTAAGGAAACTACACACACTACATAGGAAACGATTAGAACACATTTGTCATGATTACAAGTTTGTCATCTGTCGTAATAATATAAACTATACTTGTAGCTGAAAAAACAGTAGTGGTATAAAATGTTAAGCATTTATTTCAAAATTCTTAGGCAATAAGCTCATGTGTACACCAACAATACAACATAATGTGCTATTACAAGGTCAAGGTCAGCCAAATATCAAGGACACATTGTCGTAACAATCATTGGTTCATATTGCAATAACTTTATCGTATAATGAGTTAAAATATTACAGCTTTTCATCTATAATGAATATTATAAAACAAAATCAACTCAAGAGCCTTCAATCATACATTGCTATATTTTTCTATGTACATTCACATTTTGAGGGGGATGGGGCATACTGTGATCATATTTGGTGTTACATAATGAAATATCTCTTTGTTTGTTTTTCTAATATCAGTTTATCGTTTGCATTCAAAAATGTTTGAGCAGATAACAAAAGAGGAAATTTCATTTCTGTACAAGGAGTATATTCTGGCTTTTCCATCCTCCTCCATCTACTTATTATATGTGCGCAGATACTCTTTTTCTCGACACTTCAATGCAGTAATATAACATTATTACAGAACGACTGTTATATAAAATCTGATTATATACACAATGAGTTAGATTGTATCTCGACATGTGCTATATGCAGGTTACAGAAATGGGTTTGATGTGATAATTTGCTGGAACCAAATCATTTACCTGTTCACTTAAATAATGAAACCTGCCGATATGACACAAAGATATCTTAAAACCATAACCTTAACTAATAGACGTGCCTTATATCAAAACTGTGCTTCGATTACGTTCAAATATAATGCTTAACACTTCACTTGAAAAGGCAGCAAAATTGTATATAATTCAATCAGTAAAATTGACCATTCTTAAAACAATGGAGTTACGAATAATATTATCTTTTTTTTATTCATTACATAAGGGTACATTCACTTTGTCATGCATAAAACACATTTTAGACTTTATGTATCAAGTTATGAATAGAAACTGTTCTAACTGGACAAATGAGCTTTTGGTTTCTTTTTTGTTTGTTGTTCAATTATTTATAAAAGAGACAGCTGTTGTTTTATTCCTTTTCCCCTGCATCAGCACGCAGAGTTCGAAATATCTTCCTTTGAATAGTTTTGTGAAGGAAATGACAAAGATGAACTGGATTTCACCTATTGTGTCATACTCAATTTTTGGACTCAATTACTACCATTGTCAGTGTTTTGATCGATTGGTTCAATGATGATATATTTTATAAGGAAAAATAATTTATTAGATTTCTTAAATTATTCCTGATGAATAACAAACGCCTTTTTTATAACTGCTGATGATTATTATGGACTGTCGAATATTATAGTGATATATTTAAATGCTGGCATATCTAATCTAGTTCAGTGTTATAAAGTAATCATTCTAAATTAAACAGCAATACTTCAATGAAATGGACACGTGAGGCTGTAACAAAAAAAGCATTAACCACAGCCTTATTTTCCTACATAAGTTATTTTCAAGCGTTTTGGGTTTGCATCAAGAAGCGTTCATTAGAACTGAAAACAACAACAATTAATAATGCAAAAACACACAACATTCTTAAGCTTAAAAACGATGGACATTAGAGTGTTTATTGCTATTTTGTTGCTGCATGATGGGCAATAAACTTTCACTAGGATGAGATGAAATAAAACATATATTCTAATTTTAACATTTGTTGAGGAATTACGGTACATTAAGCAAATGATTTATAACTGCAGCTTGTCGAAAATGACTTCCATTAAGAAGTCATACAATAAATTTACTAGAAGCATGTACCATTATTGAACACATATTATTTCCACTTATGATCCGTCTATTTCTTCATTTCAATGATACCTTTGCTTTTGACATTCCAATTATAATGGAAAATACAGGGACATGCTCGGTACCAAAAACACAGCCAAACCATAAACAATGGCACAAGGTTCATGGTCTTAAACATTTACTTTTTCCCATGTAATCCCTATAGATTGCATTTCTATGATACCATCGCGGTTTCCTAAGTTCAGGATTAATTCTAAAACCAGGATTGAGAGTTTTTAACTGAATAATATTTTTTAAATTTATAAAGACTGTTTTCTTTGTATCGAACATTTGCATCAAAACAGTAGAAACGACTAAACTTATCATTGGAAACAACTTCAAAATAGGTCTTAACGCATTCATCCGGCTTGGTCATGAATCCCTCATAATACTCATTCAGATTATTCCGGTTATTGTTCAGGATTGACAAGTACTGGCTGTTAAAATCCCTGTTGCCTTTGCTATCCTGAATACGTTTATCTCATTCCCTTTTAGCCCCTATTCACGGTGGCTGGTCTACATGGTCTGATTGGAACAGGTGTTCTGCTGACGCCGGATGCAGCATCGGCTACCAGATGCACTTCCGGCTGTGCGACAACCCGAAACCTATGTTTGGCGGCCGTAACTGCGAGGGGTTTGCTGCAGAGACCCGGATGTGCCATATGAGGCCATGTATCGGTACGTTTTAGGCTTCGCCACAGTTGACGTATGAATGTATGTAGTTACTGAAGCTATTGGACATAGCCTTATACTTGATTTGACAACTAAATTCCACACCATATTTGTACGCAAACATTTACATTTTACATACTCATTATAATTATACATCTATTTCAATTTGTTTGTGATGCATATGGCAAGTTGTTTTTATTTCAGTGTCTTTTTTCATAATTAAAGCATATTGTCAGTCATTGTCTCGTAATCGTTTGTTTATTTACCTTAATCAAAATGTCGAGACATCTTAAATGATCCTAGACAATGACAATCATATCGATGGATGCTTTATTTTAAATCACTTTGCAAGATGTTGGCTCCTTTGATAAATTGGCAACTTGTACGATACAATCGACATCGGAGATTCGTTGGATGTATATGTGTTTTTAATGAGGCTTCATAGTCTCCCTTAATTGCAAATGTTTTATCACAATATTTGAGAAAATTGCCTCATGAAATACTTAATCTTAATTCCGAATAGAATTTTTTTTCCATCTTAAAACCAACGCACTACAGTTCAATATACTGTTAATAGCAATTACGGATACGCATTGCGGCTTACACGCATTTTTGCCCGACAGCTGAGAAAGTTATAAAACACACTGAGGAATTAGAACTCAAATAAGCTTAATAAAGTTAAAACATATTCAATAAAGGACAATTGTTCGTTTTAGTGTAAGATTGCCATATACTACACCGAGTAAGCATTATAATCTATATTCCATGAGCGACAATCCTGTAGTGAAATATCTGAAGGTGATTTCGATGTGAAATTTAGTGCGATCAAACACTAATACAAACAATGTTTGTTTTTACTATACGCCTTGAAGGGATATACAACAACAGTTTAATGTCTTTAAAAACAAATAATCAAAGGACCAACTTGTACGCGGTATTTCGGTAATGACGTTTCGAAATTGTGTTTAAGCCCTATGAGCGCCGATTTTTGATTAAAACGTAAGAGCGGACTAAAACTGAAAAAAACAAAACAACAACAACAATAAAACAATTAATATGTTACTGTTTTCTCTGAAAAAAATATCTATAAAGAATGTTAAGACTATAATAAACATGTTTTGCCCGCCGTCTATTCGAAAGCACTTTGTCGATTTAATTAGCAACTCCCTACGTTGGTCATAGTCTTTATTAAACACCTTACATTTAGAAAGGTTGAATTGACACTTTGTGGGAAACTTTTTTTGAAAAATACTAATATTTGTACAAAGAAAATAACAAGGTGCTAGAAAAACCAAACTATGAATTCATATAAAGACATTTGATTAAAAGAAGAGGGGATTTAAGTTATACGCTTTCAAAAAACACATTGTTTTCACTTACTGAAATTGTAAACTAAAATGCCTTATGAATAAGTCCCAAAACAACATACATATTTCAGACCTGTACACGGGCCACTGGACGCGGTGGACGGAGTTTACACGCTGCTCGTCACCATGCGGGCTGGGCACCCAGAGTCGCCAACGCACCTGTATCACCATTGACGGCTACCCCAGCGCAAATTGCAAGGGACCTTACGTGGAACGCGTTGACTGCCTCGTCAGGGAATGCCCACGTAATTTATAGAATATGAATAGGGAAATCATTCTAATATGCATGGCATATCAATTACAATTACATCACAAGCATATTTCGTTGATTTAACATTGTTGAATTACCGTCACATTCTCTTTTGGTTTTAATTATTAGACTTTCTCTTGAATTACCGCATTTTAATTCTTACATTTTGACAGGATATGTTGACAAGTAACATAGTATTCCTTGGAAATGTGATAAATGAACTGCATAAAAGAAAGGTGACAATATCGGTCAGGAATGATAACAAAAGGTTCACCATAACTGACCGGGACTACCATATAGAGCCAGTATGATAATTTCAATAATTAGATGCCTTACTTATATTTGAATTCTTGACCGGTTGTGACTTTAATAAACCTTTTTCATATGTATTGTAGGGGACGGTGAGTGGTCAGTTTGGTCCACGTATAGCCGGTGCTCTCAGTCATGTGGATCTGGGATTCAAATGCGAGCCCGCCAATGTGACGCTCCCTCCCCTGCTAATGGAGGAAAACCCTGCGCAGGTAACGTCAAGCGTATTTTCTGTTCGCACGTGCTTGGGATCCATTGAGCGTTAGAATCTCTCAGATATTGTTTAAATTAATAAATTTAAAAATGTACATGGTGTTTAGCATAAACGTTAAAAATCCAAATTTGTTTAAAACAATAAAGTAACACAATAAGAGAGGGGACTGCACGTTTTAGTTTTATACATTTATATCTTCGACGTCAATAAGAATCAAAGGTTGTTTTGTTCCGGTTTCAGGACCTGCTGTTGAAGAGAACATTTGCGACACAGGACTGCCCTGTCCTATACACGGAGAATTTGGGCCTTGGTCTGAATATGGTATCTGTGAGGGAAATTGTGGACTTGGAAAGGCCTGGCGGTTTAGAAAGTGTGACGGTCCTGCTCCACAATACGGTGGCAATCCATGCTTAGGACCTTTAGAAATGTTTAAACCGTGTGATACGGGAATACCATGCGCAATTCATGGGCAATGGGGCGATTGGAGTCCCTACTCCTTTTGTACAGCAACGTGTGGTGTTGGAATTAAAACGCGCGTCAGACAGTGTGACAACCCACCGCCTCAGTTTGGAGGTTTGCTTTGTGACGGACCAGACTTTGAAGAGATAAAATGTGAAACTGAAGTCCCTTGTCCAATAAATGGCCAGTGGTCCATATGGTCTGAGTATCAGTCATGTTCTACACAGTGTGGAATTGGTTTCACACAAAGAAAACGCATTTGTAATAACCCCTCGCCAATGTACGGCGGATTAGAATGTATTGGTGCTGCAGTAGAAGAAAGAGAATGCGATACAAAGGTTATATGCCCTGTTGATGGCAATTGGGGTCCATGGAATGCTTTTTCTAAATGTTCCGTGGACTGTGGTGTTGGAATTATGTCTCGGGAACGTTCTTGTAATAACCCATCACCAATGAACGGAGGTTCGTTCTGTATTGGACTAAGCATAGAGCAGCGAGAATGTGTTGCCGAAAAGAAGTGCGTTGTACACGGCTACTGGTCAAACTGGTTGCCCTGGGGTGATTGCTCAGCAGCTTGTGGCACCGGGTTTCGTCAGAGGCATCGCTTGTGTAACAATCCTGTCCCATTGAACGGAGGTCTGTCTTGCGATGGAAGTCCTATTCAGGAAGACGAGTGTGACACTCGCGTACCTTGCCCTATTGACGGTGGCTGGTCAAAATGGTCGGAACCTCTTCCATGTTCGGTCTCCTGTGGAATTGGAACAACTAAACGAACACGGCTCTGTAACTCCCCAGAACCAATGTTCGGCGGAACAGGTTGTTTCGGACCTGATACGGAAGTATTCGAATGTGACTCACATGTCCCATGTTCGGTCCATGGTGGATGGTCGCCTTGGTCGGATTGGTCGATTTGCGATGGGAAATGCGGTGTATCCATTAAGAGACGCAGTCGAGCATGTGATAATCCACGCCCTGCTTTTGGTGGAAATCTCTGTTTAGGAATGGCGCTAGAAGAAATACAATGCGATACTGGAATTCCTTGTCCTATAAACGGGGGTTGGTCGGAGTGGTTAGATTGGTCTCCCTGCTCGGAAAATTGTGGATATGGTACTTCTTTCAGGAAAAGATTTTGTGACGCTCCTGTCCCTCAATTTGGAGGATTGGCGTGTGACGGTCCCGATATCCAGGAGTTAAAATGTGACACTAAAAAACCATGTCCAGTAGATGGAAATTGGACACCTTGGACTGATTTATCTTCTTGTTCAGTTTCATGTGGCATGGGAGTAATGCAAAGGGAGCGATCGTGTGACAACCCACGACCCAAATATGGAGGACTAATGTGCAGCGGATATGGTTTGGAAGAGCTTCCTTGTGATACGCTTATTTCTTGTCCGATCGACGGTAACTGGGGACCTTGGGAGCCGTACTCAGAATGTTCAGCACAATGTGGTTCCGGTCTTAAAGTGAGAATTCGCAACTGTAATTCTCCTATACCACAATATGGAGGAATGCCATGCGAAGGAGTCGCGCATGAAGAAGTTCCTTGTGACACGGGTAAATTTTGTGCACAAGACGGTGCATGGAGTCCTTGGAGTGAATATACACCATGTAACGTGAACTGTGGTGTTGGTATTATCAGCAGAGTACGCAAATGCGACAATCCTCCACAATTGTACGGTGGAAAGCCGTGTGTGGGATTTGATTTTGAAGAAAGCACGTGTGACACAGGCGTGTTTTGTCCGGTTGATGGTAATTGGGGACCTTGGAGTGAATATACACCCTGTTCAGTTGATTGTGGTCTAGGTACACAAATAAGAAGCCGTGAATGCAATAACCCTCCACCAAAATACGGCGGCGGGTTTTGTCCTGGAAATCCACTCGAAAAAATAGAATGTGATATGGGGGTTCTCTGTCCCATCGACGGTGGATGGTCAGAGTGGTCGATGTTCGGTGAATGTGATGCAACGTGTGGCATGGGCATGCAACGTAAAGTTAGGGTTTGTACAAATCCATTGCCTATGTTCGGTGGTAAGGATTGTTCTGGGGAATCGTTTATAGAACGACCGTGCGATACTTACAACCCATGTCCCATGGATGGTGGGTACACTGAATGGTCAAGTTGGACTGCTTGTTCTGTCGATTGTGGAATTGGTATGTCCCAAAGAAAACGTGACTGTTCAAATCCCCCACCAAGGTATGGCGGATTACCTTGTATCGGAAAATCGACGGAAATTATCGACTGTGATACCGGAATCCACTGTCCAATACATGGCGGATGGAGCGACTGGTCCCAATATGGCGAATGTTCAGTACCGTGCGGAATTGGAATCGCACAGAGATCACGAGTTTGCAACAATCCTATTCCACAGTATGGAGGAAATCTCTGTATCGGTCCAGATACAGACGGTGTTGAATGTGATACAAAAACCCACTGCCCTATAGATGGAGGATTCTCACCTTGGTCACAATGGAGCGTATGTAAAGCTGACTGCGGCGAAGGCCTACAGATTAGAGAACGTTATTGCAACTCACCGGATCCGCAGTTTGGTGGTGTTCCTTGTAAAGGTATAACAATAGAGGAAAGATCATGTGATACAGGAGTGTTTTGTCAGCGTCCTGGCGAATGGGGTAATTGGTCTCCTTTTACCAAATGCTCACACGAATGTGGAGTAGGTGTCATAGAAAGGACACGTCTCTGCGATAATCCGCCTCCTATGTATGGAGGCAAATATTGCATTGGACCGGATCTCGACTCACAACCATGCGATACAGGAATATATTGTCCAATAGATGGTTTCTGGAGTATGTGGTCTCCATGGACGTCATGCTCAGTAAGCTGCTCAGTTGGAGTTCAAGTGCGAGAACGCCATTGTGACAACCCTCCCGCACAACATGGTGGACTACCATGCAAAGGTGAGCCGCTGCAAGAAAAGATATGTAATTCAAATGCTCACTGTCCAGTTCATGGTCAATGGAGTTTCTGGTCAGACTGGTTGCCGTGTGATGTGGAATGTGGCAAAGGAATGCATTCAAGAACTCGCACTTGCACTAATCCCCATACACAGTATGGCGGTTTGCCTTGTGAGGGACCTGATGTTGACACGACAGTATGCGACACTGGAAGACCCTGTCCTATACCTGGAAACTGGAGTCCTTGGAACATGTGGAGCATGTGTACAGCAACATGTGGGTCTGGTCTTCAACAACGAATAAGAGAGTGTTCCAATCCCGCTCCAATGAACGACGGTGCAATGTGCCCGGGATTTAATGAAGAAATAAGAGAGTGTAAAGCCGATATTGCTTGCCATATACATGGCAACTGGTCGCCATGGACACAGTGGACACCTTGTTCTGAGACATGTGGGCTTGGCTTTCAAGGAAGAACCCGATCATGCACTAATCCTGCTCCTCAGTTTGGTGGGACATTTTGTGAAGGTATCGATACTGAAAAATCCGAATGCGCAACAGGAGTTCCATGTCCGATCGATGGTAACTGGTCTCCGTGGACAGAGTACGGTGCATGTGACGTTCCATGCGGAATTGGAAGTCATGTAAGAACAAGGGTGTGTAATAATCCACCACAAGCGTACGGAGGTCAAATTTGCGTCGGAGAAGCAATGGAAATAGGTTCCTGCGACACAGGAATATTCTGCCCAATCAACGGAGGGTGGTCACTGTGGTCATCTTTCGGTGTCTGCAATGGTGTCTGTGGATATGGGTTTCAAGAAAGAAAGCGAACATGCGACAACCCGAAACCAATGTATGGTGGAATAATATGTGACGGTCGTGATATTGATGTTCTAGAATGTGACACTGAAGTACCTTGCCCTGTAGACGGTGGGTGGTCAACGTGGTACAAGTGGAGTCCGTGTTCTTCTAAATGCGGACTAGGCAAACATGAAAGACATCGAGAATGTAATAGTCCGAAAGCATTATATGGAGGTAAACCGTGCGCTGGTTTCAGCAAGGAAATAGGAGACTGTGATTCTGGAGTACACTGCCCTGTCGACGGCGGATGGACTCATTGGTCACCGCCAACAGAATGCTCTGCATCTTGTGGTAAAGGATTGCAGACGATGTATCGAGAATGTTCAGATCCAAAACCTCAGTACAATGGACGATTATGTCAAGGAGCGGACAAGGATATCATTGAATGCGATACTGGCATACCTTGTCCGCAGAATGGAAACTGGGGACCTTGGGGAAAGTTTGAGACATGTAATGTGAAGTGTGGAGTCGGACTTCACATGCGAACTAGAGTGTGTGATAATCCACCGCCAATGAATGGTGGATTAGATTGTGTTGGAACGAATATGCAGGAGTCAAAATGTCATACTAATATTGAGTGTACAGTTAACGGCGGTTGGTCGTTTTGGTCGCCTTGGAGTGACTGCAAAGCAAAGTGTGGACTTGGACAGCAAATTCGGGTTCGTGAATGTAATAGTCCGTCCCCTATAAACGGAGGGGTTTTATGTGATGGTCCAGACTCAGAAGTTAAAGAATGTGACACAGGTATTATTTCTACTATTTTAACATTAAAAAACGTTTATAGAGTAAGAACATTTATTGCGTTGTTGGAAAATTTAGAAAATTCCTGTTTTGACTATAAAATGATTATATAGATACATATACATTTATGTAGGTCACCCTTGCACTATTCCTGGTGGATGGGCGCCGTGGGGAGAGTGGCAGATATGTGATGCATCGTGTGGTTCTGGCGTTCAGAGCCGCTTCCGTGACTGTTCTGCACCGGCACCGCAATATGGTGGTCCACCTTGCGCTGGACAGCCTGCAGAATCGAGAGAATGCATTACAGGTAATCCAAATTATATGTAAATATATGTAGGGAAGTGGATTTTTCAAAACACTAAGTTAAATTAAGTATCAGGATAAGTGAAGTTAATTATTGTGAGTAACCATCAGGTCGATAAAATATACAAATCTCTAAATGAACTTGATCCTTGATCCACTGAAAACCAAACAGATTATAATATGCTTTTATCAAATCTAAATTCTCACTGAAGTGTGATGTCTTGAAGTATATTGTACACCCTTGTTTTTGATAAACTTATGTATGTTTTGTTACGTTTTTTTTAACAGATACCAATGTTCCGCTGTGTTTATTTATAGTTGTTTGTATGCCGTCTGTAACGCTTTTATATAAATTACATTAATATTAGTGTTTTTTCAGTTATGCATGTTTTATTTAATTGAAACAAACCATTTCCAGGTATACCATGTCCTATAGATGGTCACTGGACAGTATGGACTGTTTGGACGAGCTGCTCAGACACTTGTGGAATGGGTGTGAGGAAACGTGAACGATTTTGTGACGACCCACCACCGCAGTTTGGCGGCCAACCTTGTATTGGGATATTTGTGGACACTGAAAAATGCGATGCTGGAGTTCCTTGTGCTATTCCTGGTTCTTGGTCACATTGGGCGCCATGGCAACATTGTTCGGCGGATTGCAATGTAGGCGTTCAGATCAGAAAGAGGTTTTGTGATAATCCAGCACCGCAGTTTGATGGTCCAGAGTGCCCTGGACCGTCTGAAGAGATACGTGACTGTGACACCGGTGTTAAATGCCCGGAACCAGGTAATTGGGGATTTTGGACTTCTTGGTCTAAATGTTCAGTTGAATGTGGAGCTGGAATACAAAATAGATACCGAAAATGCGACAACCCAACGCCAATAAATGGTGGAATGCCTTGCAAAGGCTTTGCAGAAGAGGTCAAAGAATGTGACACAAAAATAATGTGTCCAATAAATGGAAATTGGTCACCTTGGTCGACGTTTGGTGAGTGTTCAGTTATATGTGGTATAGGTGTTCAAAGCCGGCGGCGAATTTGTGACAATCCTCCAAATCAGTTTGGAGGTTTCCCGTGTAAAGGGCATGAAGAAGAGACTGTGTCTTGTGATACCGGAATGAACTGTCCTATAGACGGACAGTGGGGTCCATGGTTTGCGTGGTCTAAATGTTCTCAGACGTGTGGCATTGGGGAAATTGAGCGCAGAAGGGAATGTACCAATCCCAAGCCGCAGTATGGAGGAAAGACATGCATTGGACCTGACATGGATATCGGACAGTGTGATACTAATATACCTTGTGCAATAAATGGAAACTGGGGTCCGTGGTCTGATTTCACCAAATGTTCATCCATGTGTGGAATTGGAAATCAACAAAGACAGAGAGTTTGCAATAACCCACCACCTCAGTTTGGAGGAATGTTATGTGATGGGATGAAGAGTCAAACCGAAATTACAGATTGTGATACAGGAATACCTTGCAAAATAGACGGGAATTGGGGAATATGGGGAAAATGGGAGAATTGTCCTGTAAAATGCGGTGTTGGCATTACCATTCGTAAAAGAATGTGTGATTCACCGCCTCCAAAGTTCGGTGGAATGCCTTGTGAAGGATTTGATTTTGAGGAACAAAAATGTGACACAATGAAGGCATGCGTACAACATGGAGGTTGGACCTTCTGGTCACAATGGACGAAATGCTCTGCGTCATGCGGTTTGGGCATCATGACTCGTTATAGAGATTGTGACAGTCCCAAACCATTAAATGGTGGAAATCTTTGCCAGGGTCTGGCAAGTGAAACAATGGAATGCGATATGGGAGTACCATGCCCAGTTCATGGAAATTGGGGGCCGTGGTATGAATGGAGTAAATGCTCTGTAAATTGCGGTGTTGGTGCAAAGGAAAGAACGAGAGACTGTAATAATCCGGCACCACAGTTTGGTGGGTTTCCATGCAAAGGAAAGATGACAGACGTAGTCGAATGCGATACTCATACCCCTTGTCCTATTAATGGTGGTTGGACACTTTGGTCACCATGGGCAGGGTGTTCAGCTACGTGCGGAGTGGGAATGAAAGGACGAACACGTGAATGCTCATACCCACCACCCGCCTTCGGTGGATTCCCATGTGAAGGACCCAATGAAGAACTTTTGGCATGCGACTCAGGGGTTCAATGTCCTATACATGGTGGTTGGAGTACATGGTCAGATTCGTCGACGTGTGTAGGAAAATGTGGATTTGGAGAACAGAAAAGAATTCGAGTGTGCGACTCACCTCTACCACAGTATGGTGGAATGGAATGTGAAGGTCCGGCAGTTGAAATAGTTAAATGCGATACTGGACGGCCATGCTCTATACCGGGCGGATGGACTTTCTGGAGTGAATGGACGCAATGTGATGCAAAATGTGGTGTTGGCATAAGCGAACGATGGCGACGTTGTACCAACCCGCCGCCTCAAAATGGAGGTGAAGATTGTACGGGTCCTCATTTAGAAATTGTTGACTGTGATACTGGAGTCCCGTGTGCTGTTGACGGAAACTGGTCTCCATGGTCTGATTGGTCAAAATGCTCAGAAGAATGCGGTGTGGGACAGCAAATAAGATTCCGAACCTGCAGTAATCCCAGACCGTCACTTGGAGGAAAACTGTGTAGTGGCATGCCAGAAGAATCGCGGGAATGCAAATCTGGAAAACATTGTTCAATAAATGGTAACTGGGCCCCTTGGTCTGATTGGACAATGTGTGATAAGAAATGTGGCAAAGGCTACCAAGAACGGTTTCGAACATGTTCCGATCCAAAACCAATGTACGGCGGACGAATTTGCTTTGGAATTCCAAAAGAACAAAGAACTTGCGACTCGGGTGTAAATTGCCCAATACCCGGCGAATGGAGTCCATGGTCACTCTGGGGTTTATGTAGTGCAAAATGTGGAAAAGGCTTCCAGAGTAGGGTGCGGACCTGCACCAATCCGAAGCCTCAGTTTGGAGGCCCGCCTTGTGAAGGATTCGCAGAAGAGAGGCGTGATTGTGATGACTCATTGTATTGCAAAATTGATGGCGCCTGGGGTAGCTGGTTGCACTGGGAAAAATGTGATGCTAAATGCGGATTAGGAATGAAGAGACGGTAATTGATTACAACGATATACCAAGCGTAAATAAAAGACATCATTGATTGTTTCGTAAAAAGTGCAGTATTATTCATAGTCGCAAGGGTATCATTTTAATAATCTTTCAGATTTCGGATGTGCGATAGTCCCATGCCACAAAATGGCGGAGCTCCATGTTTCGGATACGACGCTGAAGAACTTAGTTGTGATACGGGGATATCTTGCGATCGTATTGGAGGAATGGGACATTGGATGGCGTGGAGCAAATGCTCGGTGTCCTGTGACAATGGTGTCCAGGTGAAAACTAATTATTTACCTTGTAAGGTCTGACAATATTATGCTATAGTTGTAAATCTGAAATTTATACATACTCGTATATAGTTTCAATATATATAATATACACATATATATACATTATGAAAAATCATTATTTAAAATCAAATATCGAATCAACAGCAATGTTTACCTTATTTTTACCAATGTTTACTAGATCCGTGAACGTTTGTGTAATAATCCGCCCCCGAGCTCGCCGGACCTTGGATGCCTGGGTACCGCCATTGACGAAAGGCCGTGTAGTTTGCAAGTCAATTGTCCTGTCAATGGCGGTTGGTCTCCGTGGGACCCTTACGGAAAGTGTATTGCCGACTGTTCACAAGGTATGCAGAGTAGATTTGATTTTCATCATGACTAATTTCCGAAGTCACTTGATAATTTACAATAATCTGCTCCTAAACATTACGGGTGAACAATTGGCTTATCTCTGAAATGTACGATTTCAAACACGGACTTTTTAAAACATATTTTGATAATTTATGTTTTTTTGAATATATTCTAAGCATTTATGCACTGTTCCAAGTCTTCTAATCAAACGCAAATACTTAAAAGAAAACACTCGTTTATAATCGTAATATTGTGAGCTATATGCCTAAAGTGCATTTCTCAGTTTGCATATTGATATCTATATCCTGATTATAATGTTCTATTGTGGAAGTATTTTGTATTTGGTATGTCAGTGTCGCTTTGTACGTCCCTCGTTGAGGACCTGATGATCTTTGACATCGTGCCCTTAAACAGGGTCATCGTAATTTGTTTGTGCTTCCTGGATTGTCCCGGTAGTTTTTTTGTATTATTTAAACACTTTTAAGGGTATTTACGATGTATGTGTCCATGCCTTTAGATAGTAAATGAACAAATTATTCTCTTTTTAATATTATTCGTCGATTCGGCCTTTTCTTATTCATTTCAGCACATTGATTCAAATTCGGGATCGAAATAAATAATATGACATCAGCAATTTAATCTTAATATAAAAGTAGTATTACCCAAGGAGTTAAACCATAAGAATTCCTTTTTGTAGGCCCACAGAATGCAGTCGGTTTCAAGACGCGGACCCGTTACTGTTCTAATCCGGAGCCGGCATTCGGCGGCCAAAAGTGTATTGGCGTGTCTGAACAGGCTGTCCGCTGCTATGACTTCCCGCCATGTTTCAAACCAGGTCAGAAAGACATTATAATTATTAGTCATGTCTAGGAGCAAATATGTTTGCAATTTTCGATGGGAAGGTGTCCATGGTAATTGTTCATAAGAAAATTAATTTCTTACTGATAACCCTTCTTCAACTTTAATTAAAATGTGTGGTCAATCACCTTGATACTGCGTCTAAAAACTTCTAAAACGGCATAAAACATAAATCAACCTTACGGTTAAAACGAAAAATTAAAAAAGTTATTCGCTGTCTTTTTAGTTGTGCTGGTCGCCGGTCATACCAGAAACATTCACTTTCTATGAAAACTATTTGTATAAACTTTGTGAAGCATGTGAAATATACGGGCATAATCTCAATACTAGTTTATGTATTTGGTAAACATATAATTGCCAAAACACGATACTAATTTGAATTTAAGTAAAATAATTTGAAAGTTAAAAGCTTAATTCACATGATCTTAAACAGTTATTAATGATAAAAATGTACCCCGAAAAGAACAAGGCCGAAATAATAAATAGGACAAATCGACCCGAGCTACCAGTCTAGATTTCAGTCGTTTTCGCGATTACGCTTGCGGGAGACGCTGAGTAACTACGATTGTGAACGTTTTGAAATTATCGTCTGCATCAATAATGTATCACTATTTTGTCACGTGATGAATCCGTCATAATTCGAATAATTCAGAGTTTATTCGGAATGTTAACAAAATAATGCCTAGTTTTAATAACTATAAGTCATTATTGATATAAAGGTCATTGTTGCTATGTAACAACTTTACAACAACTTGACCGTTAACTATTCAACTCGTGAGTACCCTCATGTACGCATTAATAATTAATATATACATTTAAATAAACCCTTTCAGCTGCGTCTTGGATAATGTGCATCATTATCTGTCTTGGGTTCGATATGAATAATTTATATTAGATTGTTTATTGCAATGACTTTAATGTTTTTTTAAAGAACAACGCCCGCTGCTCGTGTAACAATTGTGTTACGAAAGACCTTCATTAATTTTCAATTATAGCGAAAATACATATTAAAGCTAATTGTTTACGTCTCATACACAAGTTTCAATCACCACACCAATATATATCCTCTTCTAGACTGGTCTCTGTGGACAAAGTGGAGCATGTGTTCTGCGAAGTGTGGACCTGGCGTCCAGGAGCGGACCCGTTATTGTGTGGACCGTACCGATGGCCAGCCTGATAACAACTGTATCGGGGATGTACGGGAAGTTGTGCAGTGTCAAATCGTCAGCTGCCCTAGTAAGAATTTCATTAGCAAACAAATAAATAATGATGCGAATGGTATGTGATCGAACTTCTTAATTGTCATATAAGGAAATAATATAAACAAGCAGATAATGAAATTTAGGTATACATGTCAAACTTTAATTGCATGAAATATTCTATTTATATTTTAAGGCTTTGAGAAATGGTTATTCATAAAATTATAAACATACATCATTCATAAATTACCGATCATTAGTTTTTGCTTTATTATCAGTCAATACTCTGGTAGCTGTCAAAAGTTGCAATTTTTCTTGTTTTTTTTTTTTTACTTTTAGTAATAACATTCGTTAATTCTGTTATCATTAGTAGCACATATTGGTATGATGATATCAACCAAAAATGGTATTCAATTTTATTTCCAATTGGAAACTCTTAGTGTACGTTTGCATCTTGTTAAACTAATCAGCGTATGCTGACTACCTTAGTGTTGTAATTATGCGCTTGTGAAAGTGGCGCATTTCGACAACAGACAGTTATCACAAATGTCCTTACCATCTTGTATATTCAGCCTCGCCACTGAACTGTTCGACGGAGTGTAAGTGGGATAACGGTATCGGGTACGCTTCCTACCCCGGCGAATGCTCCCTGTTCGTCCAGTGTGATTCCCTTTACGGCACACCAAAGATCCAGAAGTGTCCATGGGGTCTTCTCTGGTCTCTCGAGATGCTCCAGTGTGTTTTCCCACATCAATCAGAGTGCAGTAGGTGTCTGTTTAATAAGATCGTATGAGTTTTTTTTCGGCGGAGGAACCGCACTACCTATACAGTTGAAACCCGTTGGCTCGATGTCCCAGGGACGAACCAAAATACGTCGATCCTCGCGAATATCAAGTCAAGCGGGAATGTTTACATAGAGTTAATAGCAATCGATCCTATACATAAAGTTCGAGCAAACGAGGAACTCGAGCAAAGCGATATCGAGCCAACGGGTTTCCACTGTATTTCGTTGCACTTAATATTAAAAACGGTATAAAGCCATAATGGAGTTCGTTGTGTGAGCGCCCTTGACGTTTTGATAAGCCTTAAGCCTGTCTCACACAGAACACGGTTGGGTACACGGTTCCAATACGGTATACTCGGTTATACACGGGTTGACTGGTACGAGTATTGAGCTCCATCCGTGCCTGGGGATGAGTTAGTACGATTTAGACTCAAATGTAGCACGAGTATGTACGAACAAAGCACGGATATACTCGGTCAAGCAAGATTTGTCACGGTTTGAACACGATTTGCAAACGATTTTCATACGATTGTTGTACGGTTCCAAGTACGGTCTAGTACGGTCTGTTACGGCCTAGTACGATTAAACACGACTTTTACTCGATTAACTGGACATTTACAGGGTTTACATACGGTCCCACCGACTTTTGTTCGAGTTATGCTCGAATCTATCACACATTCGTGTATGTTTTGATATAAATTGACTCGTTTTGATGGCTTGGCTTCATAAATTTTCGAACTTTCAACAATATGGCCCTTTTTGTATTCTCGCTGGTAGAATCTTCCATGGTGGGGATTCTTTTGGGGACCTTCTCCTTCTTTGGAGGCATTATGTAGCAAGTACTCTGTTGTTTCAAGGTGGCAGCAGGTAGTTGTGTTTTCTGTTGTGTTCGAGTGCTGTATGATCATACACGAGCTTTGTACAGACGTAGAGACCGTGTCTGGTCGTACTTGACCATGTATAATTCGTACTTGAACCGTATTGCTCGTATGGCGATCGTATAAAACCGTGTGTACACTCGTGTGAATCGTACGGTGATCGTGTGACATTCGAGTGTTAATCCGGGTGTTTGATGTAGGACTTGGGAACGGTTTCACACGATTCCATACGATTTATATACGATATTGACACGGTTGAGCTCACTCGTGGAGTGGACTTAATGTGCGGTTGTATATACGGTCTCGCACGGTCTCACACGGTCTCTCACGGTCTTGTACGATCGCTAATACGATCATACACGGACATGGCACCCGTGCAAGTTTTAAAAATCATACACGGCTTTCACGGATACACTCGAATGGCCCGAGTGTAACTCGGATAAGGCCACGGTTGGTTCGGTTGTATGTACGGTTTACACGGGTGGCCAACCGTATAAGCCGTGTGTTCTGTGTGAGACAGGCTTTAATTTATATCGTAAGTGACGTCGCCATCATCAGTTAAAGTCGTTGTGTATTTTTTATATACAACTTGTGTTAACGTGAAAAATGTAAAACGTTGAATACGTACTAACACCAGCTCAAAACGTATCTGGAATTGATTTTTAAAAGTCGACACTGGAAAAGAAAATTTCACATGGGTACTTTTAATTACTTTGGCCATATGCCATGTTCTACAATATTAATGTTACGTTAGCTTATTATTGCATATGATATAAATGTCACTTCGTAGTAAACGTCTTAGTTTTGACATCAAGTGAAGTGGTGAATTCAAGAATGTTATTATGAAATTGTTAGCCAACAACTAACTTCCATGATTAAGCAAAACAGATTGAGTTACATTTTGTTGTTTAGATAGCTAATTTATAAAACTTGCCCAATAAACTGTCAACGATTAATATATTTCTTAACCTGCCAATCAAGCTAACCGCATCATGAAGTAAATGTAAATGCAGGAAATAAAGTTTGGCAACAAAATAAATTATGCAATGTCCATCAGGAAGTCATTGAAAACACTAAGGGTTATTGTTATATTCCACGTTATAAATAACTTTATTCTTCTTCTGATTTTGTGCGATTCAGAAAGAATGAGTACAATATGTTTGCTATGTTATTTTTATCAACTCATTCCACATAATAGAGTATATATATATCCAGAGTCTTTCTAAACCAAGATGGAAAATGTAATGCGAAAATTATAAACAGAAAGTAAATTGTTGTTTGGTAAAACATTATCGTGTTTCAGTGTAAATGCTGAAACTGATTAGGGTTTTACTCGTCGCAGTGATAAATATGTGTTTTTTTAATATAACACCTTCAACTTAAACATGCCTCTGGTACTTCATGTTCAGCATCTATTCCTTCATTTACATCTCGTAAATACTAAATAAGCCTTGAAAAATTATGCGAAAACAACAAAGCTGTATTATATCTGAACACTGAATTAAACAAAAGTTTATGTAATGATTTCAATGAAAACACCTTTACATGACAGACGCGTGTGCGGACAGACCAGGACACCTGCATGCCTACCAGATATCATGTCGGGGGTACTGGGACTGCACACAATTGGTGCCCGTGCCCAAATGTTGTCTACCGGGCGAGCGATTCAACCCCTTCACATTTGCCTGTGAACTCGATGTGAAGGGACAATGCAACGATGAATGCAACCCGTCAGACAAGGCACTAGAGCCAACTGGTATGTAGTAGTAGTAGTAGTAGTAGTAGTAGTAGTAGTAGTAGTAGTAGTAGTAGTAGTAGCAGCAGCAGCAGCAGCAGCAGCAGCAGCAGCAGCAGCAGCAGCAGCAGCAGCAGCAGCAGCAGCAGTAGCAGTAGTAGTAGTAGTAGCAGTAGAAGTAGTAGTAGTAGTAGAGTACTAGTAGTAGTACTAGTAGTAGTAGAAGTAGCAGTAGTATTAGTAGTAGTAGTCAAGTAACGTATACATTTGGGATGCTGTGGTATTTTTAATCTCTTCAGTGATTAATGCAACCGACCGATATTTACACAGTAGCCAACTGGTATATATATAACGGTAGACTTTCATCTCTGCAACAATGAATGTAAACCGCTAATTAAAAAAGTAGACTGTAGACTGTACTGGTCATCTGGGATCTCTGCAGCGAGGAATGCAAACAGCAAAGGATGACACTGGAGTCTGCAGCTGGGTGTAGTGGTGGTGTTTCATATCTACAATGATGAATGGCACCCTCTTGTCAAGACACTGGAACCAGTTGATACATATATCTGTACACTTTAAAATAAACAACAACACTTTTTGATGGATAACAACGTTGAATAATTTTTATTGGAAAGCGCTTTGCTGCTTTATTTCATTAACTGTTAAATTATTATACTAATAAAGGTTTTATATTCTCTAGCACGCTGTAATATATATTTTTCTCCTATATACATCCTACTGCAGTAAATGAGACGACATAGTTCCTTCGGCAATCTAACCACAAACTACACAATAAACTATTATGCCTTTCATTGTACTTCTTTCCAGTGTGTGAATTCAAGGAGTCTAGCCTTGGAGGCAAATGGTACGAACAAAAAATCGGCAGCGTTTGGACGCCTCGGCCATGCGGGGATGGAACAATTTACTCGCACGAGAACTGCGGATGTATATACTTCTATGACGGCATCAGCCAAAAAGATACCGGTAGGTGAACTTACTAGTTTTTCAACTATTTCTATATGTGCTTGTCAATCAGTATTTATATATAAAAAAAAATATACATCGACTTATCTCTAGAACAAACAATGTGATACATAACAATGCCTTTAAAGCTGCAAATATCGCAGATTGATATCTTTGGCATTTGTTTTATTTCTTTGCCTCAGAAATAGCTTATTTCTGCATCAATGCCTATAAACCAGTCATATAAGATAAATCAGAAATATGAAAACAGCGATCTGATATTTTGTAAGCCGTCTTATTTCACTGTTTTCAAGACATTTGCACAAAAGTTGGCTCATTTCAAGACAAAATTTAAAAAAAAGTTGGCAAAGCTGTCTGTGAAGAGTGCAGCATAAGGTATTGATTCTCTGTTCTAAACCAAATACAAAACCATTTTCATTCTCAAAATAGTTTTAAAGCGTATCAGTATTTCGACTTATGTCAATTTATATCGCATGTTTGGTGATGTTTACAATAAATATGTTGTCGTTAATATAACGTTCCACAAACAAACAGAAACATGGACAGTCGGATACTGAGTACTTAATCTAAAAAATGAAATTTCCAGTGACTTCGGCGAATAATCATTTACCTACGAAAACAATACATACACATTTACTGCATGCTTTGTTGAGTTAGATTTTCTTTATGCGTCGAATATAGTTTCATCGCTAGACATTAGGATCTCTTTTTTCGGAGTATTTTCACTATTTGGCCGATTGTTCAGAACTTTATTAAAGTTAACGAAGACGTTACTGTTGTTAATTTCCAAAAGGTTTCTGCACTGGACGTGTTATCGATACTCTCATTTTCTGTTGTATTTCTATCATGATTTGAGACAATTGCATTAACTGTGTTTGTTTATATTTAGATATGTGAGCAGATCATCAAATAGTTCACGTTTAAAAGTTAACAACAATGTCTTTAATCAAGGTGTTAACGTAAACAAAGTTCAGATAAGTCGCTCTAATGGGTTCAATCAAACGTAGAAGAGGAGTGTTAACACTAATACATGTATACACCTAATTGATTCAAGCTTGCCTGCTGTACTTTGAAGATATATTTCCATACAACTGCATCAAGTCATTACTCATTATCGAATACTACCGGTTCTACCCATCAATTATTCAAAACGACATTTTAGTGGTTAATACAATGTTTGGTATTTTCCGGCAGTAATCGTGAACAATAAATCAGTAAAAATATTATTCGGGAAATACGGTATTACTTAATTTGATGTCATTTATAATTGTCATTCAGATATGTTCTAAATTGAATATAAATGGCCACCAATCAATCAAAAGTTGCAAATGTCATAATAAAAGAAGATAAATGTCGATGGCCTTGCAGTTCTGTATACAATATCAAGCATACATTTGTTTTCAAATTTTACCCTCCATACGATCAAAAACGACGAGTTAAAACACATCGATTGGCAACTCAATTTATGTGTTTTTCTCTCTCCTTTTTTCATCAAACGTCCGATGTTCGGTCCATTAACCTTATACCCTCGGATGAATGCATTTAAGCCTAAAAGTTTGTTTCATATATTTGTGTAATCTTTCTTCGTAAAACCTTAACACACAATACATTGTATTTTTTCTCTCTTTCTTTGTCAACTGTTCACTAAATAACGTCTTTTTTCAGTTTGTGAACCTGATCTATTACTGACCTTCGACACACTTCGAAAAGATATAAAACGTAATGTAGGGCTGCGCGTTGAAAACGTCACCTACCTCGGTGATGGAACGGCACATTTCGACGGTACAGCAGCTATTAACGATAACATTTTCTCCAACGCCGAGTGGGGAACAGACGTGTATATGTATATAAAATTTAAGCCCGAAGGCAAAGGCCAGAAGCAGGGACTGCTACACAACTCTGGATGCGGGCCGTCAGATATCGGTCCGTCGGTTTTTGTCGGCATCGATAGGGACCATGAACTCTACGGGGCTGGCAACATGAACATGAAGTTCGCTGCAGTTCCAATAAAGACGGAATTTGAGTACGACTTTGTCAACATAACCGTGCCGGTATGTTGTTCATTTTGAAGATTTAGTTTGTTATCTGATATATCAATTTAGATTTTTAGGGCATTACTATTCCATTGCTTCGAAGAACACGAACATCGGTAATCGATTATATGAAAGGAATTCGTTGTCGTATTTTAAAGTGACTCGCTCATGGTTTGTAAATGAACTTTATTTGAATTACGAAATGAAATGTGGCAAATCATACGAATCGTTATAACAAAAATACCAAAAGCTAGAACCCTTCAGCAAATGTTGATATTTGCTCAAATATCGTCTTTGAAGACCACAATTTTCATTAGCGTTAATAACGCGATTGAAAATTAATTACGGCTATGGTGTTGCGTGATTGGTTGATTGACATTATCACGTTATGTTATCAATGTATCCTTAACAGGTCAACATATCCAGAACATTTGTTATAGTCCTGATGGTCATGTGGACTAGCCACCTGTTTACTAATTAGTTCTATACTTTACCGGCATGGGTTCAATCCCACTAAAACCAAAATACTTTTTTATGCTATAACTGTATTATTTGCTGTAATGTCGATGCTATAGAGTAAAATAATGATAAAATAAGTCTTTTCAGAAGCATTACCGGAAAAACTAATTTTTGGTCCGAAAACGTGAACGAATCACTTTAAACAATTACAATACACATTTAGTACAAATGAAATCATTTATCTTCAGGACGGAGAAATGATAGAAGCGTGGTTCAAGTTCAGCCATGGAGTATTTGAAGCGCAAGTCAACGGACAGACAATTCGCCTTGACATACCTGACGGTCTGCTCTTATATACTATTTCTGTTGTGTATTAGTAAAATTGTTGTTTTTAATTATTCTTTCTTATGCAATCAATCAATATTAAATTGTTTTTGATGAAAACAAATATTATTGAAGAGCGTTTGTACAAGTTATTTCTAAGTCTTGTTACATACCGAAATATTTCGCAGCCAAGTGTTTCAAAATTTGTCAACAAACAAATTATTACTATTAACTTTAACGTTTATTTTTACCATTTTTAGCGACGTCCATCGCTCGTCGGCACGGAGCATTGAATATTGCCGGCAACCTGTGCCAGATTGGAACCGAGGCTTATGGTCCCTTCCTCGGAATCGTAGATGAGGTGAGAAAATCGGCGTTATTTAGTTCTTATCAACGTTCGTAAGTTCAGCTGCGAGTTCATGATAATTTCAACGATTGTGAATATATCAACAAGTTATAACAAATTATATGAATTATTCTCGTTTGCACGATGATATGCTAGAGATTGGTATTGTATTGATGGGATAACTGGAATATGGAGGAACTTGAT
This sequence comes from Mya arenaria, assembly GCF_026914265.1. Taxonomy (NCBI): domain Eukaryota; kingdom Metazoa; phylum Mollusca; class Bivalvia; order Myida; family Myidae; genus Mya; species Mya arenaria. Next base: position 67,502,997 of record NC_069124.1, on the reverse strand, counting down.
AAAAAACAAACCAAAATAACATGCGTCCAGGCCGGGAATAAAACATGCGTCCAGGCCGGGAATAAATAACATGCGTCCAGGCCGGGAATAAATAACATGCGTCCGGGCCGGGAATAAAACATGCGTCCAGACCGGGAATAAAACATGCATCCAGGCCGGGAATAAATAACATGCGTCCGGGCCGGGAATAAAACATGCGTCCAGGACGGGAATAAATAACATGCGTCCGGGCCGGGAATAAAACATGCGTCCAGGCCGGGAATAAATAACATGCGTCCAGGCCGGGAATAACACATGCGTCAAGGCCGGGAATAAATAACATGTGTCCAGGCCGGGAATAAATAACATGCGTCCGGGCCAGGAATAAATAACATGCGTCCAGGCCGGGAATTAATAACATGCGTCCAGGCCGGGAATAAATAACATGCGTCCGGGCCAGGAATAAATAACATGCGTCCAGGCCGGGAATTAATAACATGCGTCCAGGCCGGGAATAAATAACATGCGTCCGGGCCGGGAATAAATAACATGCGTCCAGACCGGGAATAAATAACATGCGTCCGGGCCGGAAATAAATAACATGCGTCCGGCCCGGAAATGCCTTGACGAGAAGCGAGTGTACTAACTACTGAGCTAACCGGACAACTCTTAAACCTTTAATCGTCGAGGTCGTTTCCTGTATATAGTCACACCGACATGAAATGCACTAATGAAGCGCTTTGTTGCAGGACGTGTCAGTTATATTTGACAGGTCTATTCACAAAATGTTAGCAAACATGTTTTATAATCGTTAATTTTACTAACTGTCAAGGTCACCATTGTACCATTACCATAAAAATTATGTCACGTACAAAACTGAATGTCATCGATAATAAGAAAGTAAATTAATGTAAATGTTGCTTCGAATGTGTTTGAGATATATATATACATATATATCAACTATGATCATATTGCCCCCGAGTTGAACTTATGCCGCACTTCATCATTCAAAAACAGAATAATACCGATACTGCGTTAGGTCAATGTCATTATTTAGCTGTTAAATGAAATGGAATACATCAATTCATCAGGTTCAAAACATCTTCAAAGCAAAATCGCAGTTCCCGACAGTGATTGATAACCGCATAATGAATAACAAAGGCAAACTTCCTTTACAATTTACTGTCCTTTTTAACCAAACGAGAAGAAATATAATGTCTTTTAAATGAAAGGCGGGTTCGCTTTGTTTTTGCCGCTTATGATGCAGTGTGCATTTATTGTATAAAAACACAATTAAATGACATATTTGCCAAAGCGTGTTATATTATGCATACTCACTGTTTTTCACATACAAAAAAACCCTTAAATGCCTGTTGTAAATAAAGGGTTTTAATCAAATTTGAATTTCATTGTTAACGGCCTGATATATGTACACATCATTTGTCTTTCAGGTACGTGTATACAAGTGCAAGCCACCACAGTTTTCCGATCCGACCAACCCACCAATCAAACCCAAGATGCCACCAGTGAAGATGCTACCAAAACCTCTACCAAAACGAACCCATCGATTTCAGCCGGCACCTTTTCCCATTTGATAAAATATTAACATCTTTTTGAACTACTTAGCTGCTTTGTGATACAATATTACTTTTTGATTTTAACTTTGTACACACATGTACGCGTATATATGTACATCTGGCATGGGAAGGTTTAAGAGACCACGTAAATACCATGTTCGAAAATCTGCCGCTTGTACAAGGTTGAAATGTAAACCCGTTTGCTGTGTACATTCACGTTAATGGTTAAGCTCCTAAAACTGACAAGCATTAACCCGATGCTATAGACACATACATATATTTTCAAAAAGTCCGTCTATTGAGTAACATTGTTATTATTATTATTTATTATTATTATTATGATTTTTTTTCCATTTAACCAATAATTTAATCAAACGACTCTGCCCTATGTAAAACAATTGTTAAGACCGATTGAGTCAAAAGCGTTAAAACTAAAATGAAAGTTACATAATTTTGTTCGCGATGTAGAGGTTTAATATATATGGCTTTGTGCAGCTCCAATTGTGGGTGAGATATATGGCTACATGTATGTGTAGTTGTTATTGAGATAAATGGATATGTGCAGCTGCGCTTGTGGTTGTAATGAGGTAAATGACAATGTTGGAGTACAGTTACTGCTGCTGCTGTTAACCCATTCGTACCATTATATATATTTAAGCATTTGTCATTTTACATCTCATATTAAAAGTCCTGTGAAACTATTCCGTTTTGTATTTCTAGCTTTTATCCGAATTTGTTGCGCTCTTCCACGAACAAAATAAATACCTGAAATGTCGACAATCTTATTTCATTTGTGTGAAACAATTTTTTTTTTTTTTGTAGTTTTTATCCGAAATAGTTACGGATCTTAAGGAACAAAATAAATATCTGACGTTTGAAGTGTGAAGATGCATTCTGAAAGGTCAACATTTTTAACGTTCTTTAAAACTGATTTGTTGGTTTTTAATTTATTCCGGATTTGTATACTTATTAACTACTATGTGGTATGTGAAGATTGAAGAGAACATGTGATTTCCATGTTTGAAAAGATGAGATATGCACCGCGTTCAGAACATGCACGTTTGCTGTGTCATGTATGCCAATGGCAAAGTTCCTAAAACTGCCAGGCCCAAATCTAAAGCATAGACACATGCATTTTGAAAACTGCAAAGTTTGTCTTTTAAATTCACTGTTATTATACTACTGTTTTAAAAAAAGTATTAAAGGGAAAAGTGATCTATTTTATATTTTGCATACTTTACTTAAACTCACATTTAAGAGCTTGCTTGCGTATCTATGAATAAACAACGCCAGTGATTTCATTAAATTAATGAAAATGATTTGATGTGAAAAATATGTTGATGCGAATCAACATTACTTATAATCAATGTGTGTTGCTGATTATTTTGATATATAACATCGATATCTTTTCAAACGGCTCTGCCCAACGTAAAAGCTTTCAAGACAGATTGTGTTGAAGGCGTTAAAACAAAAATATAATGACATATCTTTCTCTGCGAATTATGTCCAGGTTTGATTGAGATATAAGGCTATGTGAAGCAATAGTTGCTGCTAATGTGTATGACAATGAATAGCTGCAATAACTGCTGGGGATATATGGCAATATGTAGCGGCACTAACTGCTAGGGTATGTGGCAATGTGTAGCTGCAGTAACTGCTGGGGTATGTGGCAATGTGTAGCTGCAGTAACTGCTAGGGTATGTGGCAATGTGTAGCTGCAGTAACTGCTGGGGTATGTGGCAATATGTAGCGGCAATAACTGCTAGGGTATGTGGCAATGTGTAGCTGCAGTAACTGCTGGGGTATGTGGCAATATGTAGCGGCAATAACTGCTAGGGTATGTGGCAATGTGTAGCTGCAGTAACTGCTGGGGTATGTGGCAATATGTAGCGGCAATAACTGCTAGGGTATGTGGCAATGTGTAGCTGCAGTAACTGCTGGGGTATGTGGCAATGTGAAGCTGCAGTAACTGCTGGGGTATGTGGCAATATGTAGCGGCAATAACTGCTAGGGTATGTGGCAATATGTAGCGGCAATAACTGCTAGGGTATGTGGCAATGTGTAGCTGCAGTAACTGCTAGGGTATGTGGCAATGTGTAGCTGCAGTAACTGCTGGGGTATGTGGCGATGTGTAGCTGCAGTAACTGCCGGGGATATATGGCAATATGTAGTGGCAATAACTGCTAGGGTATGTGGCAATATGTAGCTGCAGTAACTGCTAGGGTATGTGGCAATAACTGCTAGGGTATGTGGCAATATGTAGCGGCAATAACTGCTAGGGTATGTGGCAATATGTAGCGGCAATAACTGCTAGGGTATGTGGCAATATGTAGCGGCAATAACTGCTAGGGTATGTGGCAATATGTAGCGGCAATAACTGCTAGGGTATGTGGCAATGTGTAGCTGCAGTAACTGCTAGGGTATGTGGCAATATGTAGCGGCAATAACTGCTAGGGTATGTGGCAATGTGAAGCTGCAGTAACTGCTGGGGTATGTGGCAATATGTAGCGGCAATAACTGCTAGGGTATGTGGCAATGTGTAGCTGCAGTAACTGCCGGGGATATATGGCAATATGTAGTGGCAATAACTGCTAGGGAAAATGGCAATATGTAGCTGCAGTAACTGCTGGGGTAAATGGCAATGTGTAGCTGCAGTCACTGCTTGGGTATATAGCAATGTGTAGCTGCAGTTACTGCTTAGGTATATAGCAATGTATACCTACCGCAACTGCTTGGGTATGTGGCAATGTGTAGCTGCAGTAACTGCTGGGGTATATAGCTATGTGTAGCTGCAGTCACTGCTTGTGTATATAGCAATGTGTAGCTACAGTAACTGCTGGGGTATATAGCAATTTGTAGCTGCAGTAACTGCTTGGGAATATAGCTATGTGTAGCTGCAGTAACTGCTGGGGGTATATAGCAATGTGTAGCTGAAGTAACTGCTGGGGGTATATAGCAATGTGTAGCTGAAGTAACTGCTGGGGTATATAGCAGTTTGTAGCTGCAGTTCCTGCTGGGGTATATATAAATGTAAAGTTCGCAGTAACTGCTTGGGTATATAGCAATGTATAGCTACAGTAACTGCTTGAGTATATAGCAATGTATAGCTGCAGTAACTGCTTGGGTATATATCAATTTGTAGCTGCAGTAACTGCTAGGGTATACATAAATGTATAGCTGCAGTAACTGCTTGGGTATATATCAATTTGTAGCTGCAGTAACTACTGGGGGTATACATAAATGTATAGCTGCAGTAACTGCTTGGGTATATAGCAATGTATAGCTGCAGTAACTGCTTGGGTATATAGCAATATATAGCTGCAGTAACTGCTTGGGTATATATCAATTTGTAGCTGCAGTAACTACTGGGGGTATACATAAATGTAAAGCTACAGTAACTGCTTGGGTATATAGCTTTGTGCAGCTGCAGTAACTGCTTGGGTATATAGCAATTTGTAGCTGCAGTAACTGCTGGGGTATAAATCAATGTGTAGCTGCAGTAACTGCTGGGATAAATGACAATGTGTAGCTGCAGTAACTCCTGGGATAAATGACAATGTGTAGCTGCAGTAACTGCTGGGGGTATATAGCAATGTGTAGCTGCAGTAACTGCTGGGGTATATAGCAATGTGTAGCTGCAGTAACTCCTGGGATAAATGACAATGTGTAGCTGCAGTAACTGCTGGGGTATATAGCAATGTGTAGCTGCAGTAACTGCTTGGGTATATAGCAATTTGTAGCTACAGAAACTGCTTGGGTATATAGCAATGTGTAGCTACAGTAACTGCTTGGGTATATAGCAATTTGTAGCTGCAGTAACTGCTGGGGTATATAGCTATGTGTAGCTACAGTAACTGCTGGGGTATATAGCAATGTGTAGCTGCAGTAACTCATTGGATATATAACAATGTGTAGCTGCAGTAATTGCTTGGGAATATGGCTATGTGTAGCTGCAGTAATTGCTTGGGAATATGGCTATGTGTAGCTGCAGTAATTGCTCGGGAATATGGCTATGTGTAGCTGCAGTAACTGCTGGGTTAGGTGACAATGTGTAGCTGCAGTAACTCCTGGGATAAATGACAATGTGTAGCTGCAGTAACTCCTGGGATAAATGACAATGTGTAGCTGCAGTAACTGCTGGGATAAATGACAATGTGTAGCTGCAGTAACTGCTGGGGGTATATAGCAATGTGGAGCTGCAGTAGCTGGTTGGGTATATAGCAATGTGTAGCTGCAGTAACTGCTGGGTTAGGTGACAATGTGTAGCTGCATTACCTGCTTGGGAATATGGCTATGTGTAGCTGCAGTAGCTGCTGGGGTTTATGAAAATGTGTAGCTGCAGTAACTGCTGGGGTATATAGCAATGTGTAGCTGCAGTAACTGCTGGGATAAATGACAATGTGTAGCTGCAGTAACTGCTGGGGTATATAGCAATGTGTAGCTGCAGTAGCTGGTTGGGTATATAGCAATGTGTAGCTGCAGTAACTGCTGGGGTATATAGCAATGACAATGTGGTGCTGCAGTCACTGCTGGGATATACGGCTACGTGCAGTTTCAATAACTGCAGCTACATATAGCTATATACCCCTTCAGTTATTGCAGCTACACACTGTCACATTCCGCAGCAGTCACATGTGAAGCTGCAGTTGCTGCTGGGATATATGATTTTGTGCAGCTGCAGTTGCTGTAGTGATTCATTGCTATTTGCAGCTGTAGTTACTGTTGAGATGTATGGCTATGTGCGACTTTAGTTTCTGTTGACAAATATGGCCATGTGAAGCGACAGTAACTGCTGGGATATGTTGCAACTTAGAGCTGTAATTGCCTTTGAGAAATACAGTTATATGTAGTTGTTGTTGCCGCTGAGGGACAAGGCTACGTGTAGCTTTTATTGAGAGTGACTCACCATTATATAATTATTTGTGATATTCGTTTTGCCTTTGTACTTTTGATCGATTGGTTTAGCTATTAAAATCAACAGAAAAATACCTGACGTTTGCAGTGATCAAAAAGAAATGTCGATATGTTTTAATTTATATTTGCACGATTGGTTTTGATGTGTAATGCTCATTTAGACGTATCAATAATTACATTATAGAAAGCGTCGGCAATCTTGACGAAATACAAACATGTGTCGGCAAAGAATAAATAATCGATCGTTCTTCAATTATTTTTCGTCATTTATAAATCAAATAAAAAATGAATGCATAATGTGCATTCTTTAAACGATGTATTGCATTATGTATGCAGCTGAGGTTATTGTTATCATTCTTTCCTGGCTAAGTCTCAAGTTCAGTCTAATCAATTTTAATATGTGGGAAAAATCTTATCCGAAATCGAGGCGTTCATAATGTGTTTTGTTTAGATTTTTGCTAAATCAGCGAAGTTGAAGATAACCACGCGTAATATATTACGTATTATTCATGTTGATCCTCTTTATTCATCTTTCCGAATTGCATAAGCCATAGTCGTGATGAACACAACAAATTTTATTTTCATTTTTAGGCTGTAGGCCGCAACATAAACGAATCTCGCCACACATCGCACACTTTGCATTACCATATGAATTAGCTGTTAATAATTATGACTTAAAACTTACCTTCGAATTAACGGACATTACCTTAACAATACACCAGTGTTAACATGTTGACGTATAGATTTTGTCAACTGACAATGACTGAACAACACAAAATTGTAAGCATTTTGTTGTAAAGATTTTGTCCATTTACAACGCCTTAACAACACAATTTAAGTGTAAGCAGTTCGTCAACAGACAACGCTTCGACAACACAATATAGAACATACTCGTCAGAGGTTGTCACACAGAGTTCGTCAACAGACAACGCTTTGACAACACTATATAGGACATACTCGTCAGAGGTTGTCACACAGAGTTCGTCAACAGACAACGCTTCGACAACACAATATAGAACATACTCGTCAGAGGTTGTCACACAGAGTTCGTCAACAGACAACGCTTCGACAACACAATATAGAACATACTCGTCAGAGGTTGTCATACAGAGTTCGTCAACAGACAACGCTTCGACAACACAATATAGAACATACTCGTCAGAGGTTGTCATACAGAGTTCGTCAACAGACAACGCTTCGACAACACAATATAGAACATACTCGTCAGAGGTTGTCACACAGAGTTCGTCAACAGACAACGCTTTGACAACACACTATAGTACATACTGGTCAGAGGTTGTCACACAGAGTTCGTCAACAGACAACGCTTCGACAACACAATATAGAACATACTCGTCAGAGGTTGTCACACAGAGTTCGTCAACAGACAACGCTTCGACAACACAATATAGAACATACTCGTCAGAGGTTGTCACACAGAGTTCGTCAACAGACAACGCTTCGACAACACAATATAGAACATACTCGTCAGAGGTTGTCATACAGAGTTCGTCAACAGACAATGCTTTGACAACACAATATAGAACATACTCGTCAGAGGTTGTCATACAGAGTTCGTCAACAGACAACGCTTTGACAACACAATATAGAACATACTCGTCAGAGGTTGTCATACAGAGTTCGTCAACAGACAACGCTTTGACAACACAATATAGAACATACTCGTCAGAGGTTGTCACACAGAGTTCGTCAACAGACAGCGCTTCGACAACACAATATAGAACATACTCGTCAGAGGTTGTCACACAGAGTTCGTCAACAGACAACGCTTCGACAACACAATATAGAACATACTCGTCAGAGGTTGTCACACAGAGTTCGTCAACAGACAACGCTTCGACAACACAATATAGAACATACTCGTCAGAGGTTGTCACACAGAGTTCGTCAACAGACAACGCTTCGACAACACAATATAGAACATACTCGTCAGAGGTTGTCACACAGAGTTCGTCAACAGACAACGCTTCGACAACACAATATACAAACATACTCGTCAGAGGTTGTCATACAGAGTTCGTCAACAGACAACGCTTCGACAACACAATATAGAACATACTCGTCATAGGTTGTCATACAGAGTTCGTCAACAGACAACGCTTCGACAACACAATATAGAACATAATGGTCAGAGGTTGTCACACAGAGTTCGTCAACAGACAACGCTTTGACAACACAATATAGAACATACTCGTCAGAGGTTGTCATACAGAGTTCGTCAACAGACAACGCTTTGACAACACACTATAGTACATACTGGTCAGAGGTTGTCACACAGAGTTCGTCAACAGACAACGCTTCGACAACACAATATAGAACATACTCGTCAGAGGTTGTCACACAGAGTTCATCAACAGACAACGCTTCGACAACACAATATAGAACATACTCGTCAGAGGTTGTCACACAGAGTTCGTCAACAGACAACGCTTCGACAACACAATATAGAACATACTCGTCAGAGGTTGTCATACAGAGTTCGTCAACAGACAATGCTTTGACAACACAATATAGAACATACTCGTCAGAGGTTGTCATACAGAGTTCGTCAACAGACAACGCTTCGACAACACAATATAGAACATACTCGTCAGAGGTTGTCATACAGAGTTCGTCAACAGACAACGCTTCGACAACACAATATAGAACATACTCGTCAGAGGTTGTCACACAGAGTTCGTCAACAGACAACGCTTCGACAACACAATATAGAACATACTCGTCAGAGGTTGTCATACAGAGTTCGTCAACAGACAACGCTTCGACAACACAATATAGAACATACTCGTCAGAGGTTGTCATACAGAGTTCGTCAACAGACAACGCTTTGACAACACAATATAGAACATACTCGTCAGAGGTTGTCATACAGAGTTCGTCAACAGACAACGCGTTGACAACACAATATAGAACATACTCGTCAGAGGTTGTCATACAGAGTTCGTCAACAGACAACGCTTTGACAACACAATATAGAACATACTCGTCAGAGGTTGTCACACAGAGTTCGTCAACAGACAACGCAAGGGCCACACACTGCAGTAAACATGTAGTCGTATAGATTCGTTAACGGAGAACGCTTTAACAATTCAATAGGGTACAATGTTGTCTTTTAGCTTTCGTAATAGGACGAAGTCAATACAACACAAACCAGTAAACATATTGCCGTACATAAAATTCGCCCGCGGCGAGCGTTTTAACAACAAATATTCGAGGAATAATGTACACTTTGCCCTATAAATTTGGTTAACGGACAAAGCTAGGACCAACAAATAGGGGTAACAAACAAGTTGTCGTGTAGATTCGTCATCGCACATCGCCTTAATAAGACAAAGGAGTAAAATGTTGTCTCATACCTTGCGTCATCGGGCAACGCCATAACAAAGCAATAGAGTAAACATATTGCCAAAAGGACTTCGTCAATTGACATCGCCATAACAGCATAATATAGTAAATATATTGTCGTGTAACGTGCGAGGCCAACAAGGCCAACAGATCCCTTCAGAGAAAAGCATGCTCGACCCTGAAGGGGAACACTGTTCTTTTACATACAGTAACTCATCAATCCACACGGAGCCCGGGCTTTGCTAATTTGCATATTACAAACCAAGTAAACATACGTACTATGTACGTACTTCAGTCTGTAACGGGATGTTATACGATGAACGCACGTCCGTTACGTAACAGTGGACCGTTACATTACTTTCCCCTACGAGAAGACTCGTCCCGATGCTTGGCCTGGGATAATTCTGGGTAAGGCAACTCCGATTCGGCATCTGTCAACATCCCACCACTGCCACTATTTGTAACCTGCGAGGCCAACAAGGCCAACAGATCCCTACAGATAAAAGCACGCTCAACAATGAAGGGGTCGACTGGTCTTTATATACACATAAATTCTCAATCCACACGGAGCCCGGGTTTTGCTAATTTGCATATTATCAACCAAGTAAACAAACGTACCATGAACGTACTTCCGTCTATAACGGAATGTTATATTATGAACGCACGTACGCTACAGCGGACCGTTACAGTCGTATAGATTTCGTCGACAGACAACGGCTTTACCAAACAATACACTACGCACGTTGTCGTATATATTTAGGTCACGAACATTGCCTTAACAAAACAACTGTTTTAACATGCTGTCGTATATAATTTGTTGATTTAACATCTTGGCGTATAAATTGTGTAGGCGGATAATGTCTTAACATCACTATAGAGTGATAATCTAAATTTTGATTGCATCCATAAATCACATCACAGCGACACATTCAACTCTTTTAATGGTCAATTAGCAACATTTCTTAAATTCGTTTAAATTATAATGAAAAGTGTTCAGCTGTGCGTCGGATAACTGCATGATGTTTGTAGTTGCTTATATATTTTATGAAGCAGTATTTTCGTTGAATATAAATCGTCGATTGTGAAGGCTCAAATAATTCTTTCTGAACCAACGTCGGCTGTTCATCCCTGGATTTACCGCTGATTAAAAGCTGATTTCCCGGGCCAAGAAGTTCCAGAGCAACCCATCACACATGATATTGCTTCAAATACAAAAGGTTTATAGAAAAGAACAATGTACGGCGAACCCAAAAAATCGCAATTGGATAATTCAAAGAAATGTACTTTTATCATTGCGGTCTATCCTGAAACACTCCATGGTTTTCACATTTGAAAAATCTCATTTAATAAAGAAACCACTGTTTCTCACATCAACGTATCGTGATATTTGGTTTTGAAAGATAAACATGTAATATTTAATAAACTTTAAATCATACCCCTGTTGAATTCAATTGTTTTGTAAGTGTATTAATATTATCTAAACAAGAGAACAAAAATGAAGAAGAAAATCTATATAAAATTTGCTTCCCATGGGATATTCAAAAAAATAAAATAAATTGGAAACTACAGAAGAAACTAATCCAGTCTATATTTTAACTTTAGCATGTTTTATAATTTAAAGGGACATCAAACAAATTTAGAGGCTACAGCGCCGTGTTATCATTACATACATCAAGGGGTACTTAAAACAGGCATTGAGTATTCAGCCCTACAGTTCTCCACATTAACAAACGAAATGTTTTAAGAGCACAAGGCCCGAAATGAACAATAAATACATTCTCAAAAAGGCTTAAACTTTATTATCCTATTTGATTGAACCATTCATTGACAGCAATGAAACGCTGTATACGTCCCGTAGCACAAGTTGAGGCCGTCTTAGCCTATTGTAACACTCAGTACGATATATTTACTGACAGATCGTGACGTTCACTTCATTCCATTACGTGATGTACGCACATACATAGCGTTACGTCATTAAGGAAGTATTGGGATTCTGATTTGAATCATGTTGATCTTGACGTTCACTTCATATTTTAACGCTAGAACATGGCGCTGGAGGTAATCATATTTTGTTATTCATATTCATTAACAAGTGCACGAAACAATAACCAGTGACAATTTTCCAAAATTATCATGTTTTGTTAAAACTTGAGACTCTCAGGTCAATGATGACAAATCAAAGCCTGAATAGGGAAACGACAATATGAAACGGATTAAAGCTAGTTAAGCTATTTAATCAAAGAAGAGTATATCAAATAAATGGACACACACTATTATTCATTAAACCCATTGATCACTACAAACATGAGTGATGTTTGAAATTAGCTCGGGCCGAAGGATGTATATATGTACTGTAATAAATGGTATCTTGACTTTAATGCTTTGATAAATGCAAATGAGACAAAACCAAATTGATGTTTCGCTCATATATTGACCGCATCTATTTTTGTTTAGAAATTACAAAAAATGTCTCGATTTAGCTTAAACCAATGCACATATTTCGAGAAAAGGCGCATTCAAGCGAAACCATGCTGCATAAGGCAACACAAGTCAAAGCATGCTTTTCTATGACTCAGGCAACTTTCTGAATACTGAAACAAGAAACTATGAATACTTCGTTGGGGACTTCTTTAAACTTACACTGCGAAAGGTGATTAATGTTGATATGGTGAATCTGGGTTTCTAAGTGGAAGACGCGGTCAGTTAAATATGCTTTGGTTGAACGTTCACTGTAGATTACAGAAGACATGACATTGTAACTGATTTTGAATAATATATAGACTGATGGGTCTCAATCTGATGTATCCAATTATATTGTTCAAAAAGCAATAACACATATACATGTCGCATTGTTTAAAGTAATCGTTGTTGAACTGTGCTTTTTCATTACACGTTTATAACGTTCCTTCTTCTTACAAACGTCTATATTACCACCAATATTATGAATTTATTATGACAGACTGACATACAAACAGAAGTTAAATTAATGTACCTCATCAAAACACATAGCATATATTTCACTTATGAAACAGACCTAATATAGACAGTATTTAATCAAACTATTTCATTTCCTGTGTTAATAAACATTACACTGAAATTTTATGTGATTTCTTTTGGTAATGATAATGGTCGACGTCGGTTTACGGATGAATAGTTCTCTTACATTTTTTTTAAAGTTTATGAATTACTCGTGTTTCAGTCCAATCATTTTTTTATTTTTACAACAAACTTTATTTTATGCATTTATGGTCTAAATAACAAAAAATGATGTTCAAAACAAACAAAATTGAACAGCGCATGAATACATTTGACTAATTATGACTAAATAACACTGGCCGGAATTCCCTGAATGAAAAATTTGAAAGGTCAAAGGTAAAATAAATTTGGATTAAAAGTGGTTCCTAGTTTGTATCGTGGTAGCCAATGACTCTCAGTCAGGGATGAATTGATGAATACATGTGTGTGGCATATGGCCACTAGCATGGCAAGTTTGGATTGGTGCAAAACAGACACCATATGTGTTTGTTTAGTTTCCTCATAAAAACCCTCGCCTATTTATTAACAGTGTATTTTTCAATAAATTATTGATGTAGAAATTGTCATACTCTGTCACAGTGGCATATATCTTTTAAAATAAGTTCATACTTTTAGAGTATGTAATCAATCGTTACGGTTGTAGTTAAAGCTAACTCGTCTTCATCACACTATTTTTTACAGAGTATAATTTATTTATGATATATACAATGATCGAATGTGTTACTTGACATGGTGAGAAATTAATATCATTCTTTTTTATTGAATAATATTTTCATAATTGACTTGAATGTACTTACCTGCAAATTTCTTTTTGACGGAGAACGAAGCGTCGCACAGTCGACCAAAATAATTACCTACTTTCATACAAATGTATAATAGGAGTATCACATGTAAAATTTCAGTGTACTGTTTATTAAAACATCCAATTGAAACAGATTGTTTAAATACTGTTTATGTTTTGTAAGTGTTTAATATATTATATATGCTATTTGTTTTGACAGAACACATTTTACAGGTCATTTTACAATTAAATATTTTGTTCGTTTGTCTGTTTGTCCGACATACAAATTAATATTACTGATGGTGATATAAACGTTTGTATGAAGAAGACACGCTATAAACGTGTTCTGAAATAGCACAACTCAGCAATGATTATTTTTGATACTGCAACATAAATATGATTTACTGCCTTTTGCACCATGAAATTAGATATATCAGATTGAAACCCGTCAGTTTATACGTTATTCAAAGTCAGTTACAACTGCACGTCTATTGTAAATAACAGTAATGGTTCACCCCCGTGAATATTAAAAAAAAAATGCCGACCACCCAGAAACCCTTCACTCTGAAAACTATCTGAATCGTTATGTTTGAGTAAGAATGTTGCCTGAAACTATAATGTCAGATTACCGAGAGGGGATGCAAATAGGTTTAAGTATGTATATGAACTAGTATTACGACGTATTACCGCTTTGGCATCGCAAACAATTAAATTAGCGTTTGTTATCGTCCATATAGCAGCATTTACCTCCTCTCTCCCATCTGCTCGATGATTTTTTGTGTATACATTGACTCACTCGAATCGTAAGTAAAACAATTATTTACTAATCTAAATAGTGAAATATACCAGACACCGCAGACTATGTAGAGTCTTTCTACAAATTACAAGAAAGATAACAGTCAAATATTAAGATTATATACTTGTTATTGGCCGCAAATACCGAACAGTCCAATTACAATTTAAATGTATAGTACATTCTTCTGGATGGTAGTCAAGTTTTTCGTCAGAGTTTGTGGTCATTATCCAGATAAAGACCGTCATAGGTACGCCATAGTGACATTCAGCCGAAAGTGTTACATTTCTAATGACGTGGTAAACGCTTCGATATGGTTCCGTAACACCCAAATCGTCTTAGTGAACCGAAACTTAAGACTAATTTAAGAATTGTGGTAATATAAGACCAGAAATAGCACATGCCTTCTTATTAGAAATATAGCTCGACTTCATGTAAATAATTTGTTAGATAATAATGAACCTTAAAACCTTAGGCGGGCGGGCGGAACACCGACATTATCAACAAAACGTAACTAAATTGCTGCCACAGTTAAAAGTCGCGAATGGTGTAATCTAATTACGTATGCGGCTATTACTTCCTTGATGGAGAATTACATTGATAAAAAACTTCAGCCCAAAGAGGACCGACTTACTTTTTATTCCTTTTACCCTCTTTGCCATGCCATTCATTGCCTTTTCTTTGTTGAAATGAAGTTTAATGTATATTGTTCTTGACGATTTTTTGACTGGTGCTTTAATTTGTTAAAACTTGCAAATGTGGGATATATGGGGCACTACAATGAGCGTTGTAACATGTACATAGCATATTTGTGAATACAATTCTTGGATGAGTCTTATAGTTGAAATAAAACAAACAACAGTTTTAACCTTCTCTTTCTAATTGTCATTGCAATTTGATTTATTGCAAGGAATACTTCAGTTTCGAAAAAAAGGAGGACCATCGAAGAAAATAATCCTTGAAAATGAGTCAGTGTTGAAGAAACGCGACTCAATAGGAGGTTGTGAAAGCAAAAGTTTAAAATATAATTCTGACAGTCACAATGAGTCACCACAAGCAATGTTTTTGTGTGAGCGATATATATTATGCAAGGTTTCTTAAAAACTACATGATAAACAATATCGTGATGATGATATTCAGCATGGTTAATTTCATTATTTATCTTAAGTCGCTGTTTTCGTCTGAAGTCGCTGTTTTCGTCTGCAGTCGCTGTTTTGCGCCTGAAGTCGCTTCATTAGTCTGAAGCCGCTGCTTTCATCTGCAGTCGCTGCTTTCGTCTGCAGTCGTTGTTTTCGTCTGCAGTCGCTGCTTTCGTCTGCAGTCGTTGTTTTGCGCCTGAAGTCGCTGCTTTCGTCTGCAGTCGCTGCTTTCGTCCGCAGTCGCTGTTTTGCGCCTAACGTCGCTGCTTTCGTCTGAAGTCTTGCTTTCGTCTGCAGTCGCTGCTTTCATCTGAAGTCGCTGCTTTCATCTGCAGTCGCTGCTTTCGTCTGCAGTCGCTGCTTTCATCTGCAGTCGCTGCTTTCGTCTGAAGTCTTGCTTTCGTCTGCAGTCGTTGCTTTCATCTGCAGTCGCTGCTTTCATCTGCAGTCGCTGCTTTCGTCTGCAGTCGCTGCTTTCATCTGCAGTCGCTGCTTTCGTCTGCAGTCTTGCTTTCGTCTGCAGTCGCTGCTTTCATCTGCAGTCGCTGCTTTCGTCTGCAGTCGCTGCTTTAGTCTGAAGTCTTGCTTTCGTCTGCAGTCGCTGCTTTCATCTGCAGTCGCTGCTTTCATCTGCAGTCGCTGCTTTCGTCTGAAGTCTTGCTTTCGTCTGCAGTCGCTGCTTTCATCTGCAGTCGCTGCTTTCGTCTGCAGTCTTGCTTTCGTCTGCAGTCGCTGCTTTCATCTGCAGTCGCTGCTTTCGTCTGCAGTCGCTGCTTTAGTCTGAAGTCTTGCTTTCGTCTGCAGTCGCTGCTTTCATCTGCAGTCGCTGCTTTCATCTGCAGTCGCTGCTTTCGTCTGAAGTCTTGCTTTCGTCTGCAGTCGCTGCTTTCATCTGCAGTCGCTGCTTTCGTCTGCAGTCGCTGCTTTAGTCTGAAGTCTTGCTTTCGTCTGCAGTCGCTGTTTTCGTCTGCAGTCGCTGTTTTCGTCTGCAGTCGCTGTTTTCGTCTGCAGTCGCTGTTTTCGTCTGCAGTCGCTGCTTTCGTCTGCAGTCGCTGTTTTCGTCTGCAGTCGCTGTTTTCGTCTGCAGTCGCTGTTTTCGTCTGCAGTCGCTGTTTTCGTCCGCAGTCGCTGTTTTCGTCTGCAGTCGCTGTTTTCGTCTGCAGTCGCTGTTTTCGTCTGCAGTCGCTGCTTTCGTCTGCAGTCGCTGTTTTGCGTCTGCAGTCGCTGCTTTCGTCTGAAGTCGCTGCTTTCGTCTGAAGTCGCTGCCTTCTAGATAAAGTCTATCATGTCCGTCGATGCTTTAAAAAAAGATAAAATAAAATAAACAGACGATGTATGATTACTTTGTTAATTTAAATGATAGATTTAAAAAAAAACACAACTATTAACTGTATTGCCCCTACTTAGAATAAAATAATTCGTAGATACCGTTTACAGCATACTTGTGCTCTTGTCTTTGTTTGTTACATATTTGATTAGAAATGTATCATTATAGCTCAAACACCAATACATAGGTTTGACTTTCTTAAATTGGTTGCGTGATTTATTATTGCTCTGAGCATGAGTTTTAAACTGTCACGTTACAGCGATGAGAAGTAATAAACCATTGTCTCAATCACTATAGATTCAGATCACGTTATCAGGAAAGTCATCTACATTCTAACCTTTACAAAGGTTAGATCGTTGAACTGAACGCATTTCCGCTTACTTTACTTTTAACGTTTCAGTTTGGTTCGTCACGTTGGCGCCACATGTTACGTTACTCGCTTTTTATTGCGACACACTCTTTTCTGGCAATGGTGAATCAGATAAATCAACTAACATATCGTGACAAAGTTGCCATTAGAAGAGCTTAATATTCAACTTTAGTATTAAGTGTTTTAGGGGGAGAGGGGGGGGGAATAATTCCAGTCGACTTATTATTTCAATACTAACGCTCAAATTTATAATCTCCCTCTTCCCCTTCCCGTACAGAGTGATGATGCTATGCGTGCCATAGTAATTTTATTATGATGTGTTAGAGTTATCTATATCAAACCTGGTGGTAAGAAAACATGTGTGTTTCTAACAAACGGAAAAAAATAACTCGTGTTTCTTTCTTTGATTGTTTAATTAAGCTTAAGAATGCCCTAGAAAACATACTATTCAAACGAGATCGGGCACAAAAAATGGCCCATAAAATGACCATAGTGACATCGGTTACACTTGTTTGTTTTAAGGCAAATCTAGCTGCTTCGAAATGTGTGTTATAACGGCAAAACTTAAGTTACATCGCAAAACTCAGTTCAACCTCAAAGCACAGTTTTAGATCGAGACCAGATCAGAGGTATACGGTTACAATAGTTACTATAAGATACGAGACAAGAGGGTTTTTTTACGACTCAAACATCGAGTTACGCGGTAAAACAGATATCAACCGGTTACGGAAAGAATATGAAAGGTGATCTTAATATGTCTCTAGTTCAGTATTATAATGATGCATGTTTTGAAGAACATAATGGCTCTCGTACAGGGACATAATGATGCATATGTGATAGAACTTATATCTCTCGTACAGGGACATAATGATGCATATGTGATAGAACAATATATCTCTCGTACAGGGACATAATGATGCATATGTGATAGAACAATATATCTCTCGTACAGGGACATAATGATGCATATGTGATAGAACAATATATCTCTCGTACAGGGACATAATGATGCATATGTGATAGAACAATATATCTCTCGTACAGGGACATAATGATGCATGTGTGATAAAACAATATATCTCTCGTACAGGGACATAATGATGCATATGTGGTAGAACAATATATCTCTCGTATAGGGACATAATGATGCATATGTGATAGAACAATATATCTCTCGTACAGGGACATAATGATGCATGTGTGATAGAACAATATATCTCTCGTACAGGGACATAATGATGCATATGTGATAGAACAATATATCTCTCGTACAGGGACATAATGATGCATATGTGATAGAACAATATATCTCTCGTACAGGGATACAATGATGCATATGTGATAGAACAATATATCTCTCGTACAGGGATACAATGATGCATGTGTGATAGAACAATATATCTCACGTACAGGGATACAATGATGCATATGTGATAGAACAATATATCTCACGTACAGGGATACAATGATGCATGTGTGGTAGAACAATATGTCTCTTGTACAGGGATACAATGATGCATATGTGATAGAACAATATATCTCACGTACAGGGATACAATGATGCATGTGTGATAGAACAATATATCTCACGTACAGGGATACAATGATGCATATGTGATAGAACAATATATCTCTCGTACAGTGATACAATGATGCATGTGTGGTAGAACAATATATCTCTCGTATATGGACATAATGATGATATGTGATAGAACAATATATCTCTCGTACAGGGACATAATGATGCATGTGTGATAGAACAATATATCTCTCGTACAGGGACATAATGATGCATTTGTGATAGAGCAATATATCTCTTGTACAGGGATATAGTGATGCATATGTGATAGAACAATATATCTCACGTACAGGGATACAATGATGCATATGTGATAGAACAATATATCTCTCGTACAGGAATAGAATGATGCATGTGTGGTAGAACAATATGTCTCTTGTACAGGGATACAATGATGCATATGTGATAGAACAATATGTCTCTCGTACAGGGATATAGTGATGCATATGTGATAGAACAATATATCTCACGTACAGGGATACAATGATGCATATGTGATAGAACAATATATCTCTCGTACAGGGATAGAATGATGCATGTGTGGTAGAACAATATATCTCTCGTACAGGGATACAATGATGCATATGTGATAGAACAATATGTCTCTCGTACAGTGATATGTAGATGCATATGTGATAGAACAATATATATCACGTACAGGGATATAGTGATTCATATGTGGTAGAACAATATATCTCTCGTACAGGGACATAATGATGCATGTGTGATAGAACAATATATCTCTCGTACAGGGATATAGTGATGCATGTGTGATAGAACAATATATCACACGTACAGGGATATAGTGATGCATGTGTGGTAGAACAATATCTCTCACGAACAGGGATATAGTGATGCATATGTGATAGAACAATATGTCTCTCGTACAGTAATATTTAGATGCATATATGGTAGAACAATATATCTCACGTACAGGGATACAATGATGCATGTGTGGTAGAACAATATGTCTGAGGTACAGTGATACAATGATGCATATGTGGTAGAACAATATACCTCACGTACAGGGATACAATGATGCATGTGTGGTAGAACAACATATCTCTCGTACAGGGATACAATGATGCATGTGTGGTAGAACAATATATCTCTCGTACAGGGATATAGTGATGCCTGTGTGGTAGAACAATATATCTCACGTACAGGGATATAGTGATGCATATGTGATAGAACAATATGTCTCTCGTACAGTGATATGTAGATGCATATGTGGTAGAACAATATATCTCACGTACAGGGATACAATGATGCACGTGTGGTAGAACAATATATCTCACGTACAGGGATACAATGATGCACGTGTGGTAGAACAATATATCTCTCGTACAGGGATACAACGATGCATGTGTGATAGAACAATATATCTCACACGTACAGGGATATAGTGATGCATGTGTGGTAGAACAATATATCTCACGTACAGTGATACAATGATGCATATGTAGTAGAACAATATATCTCACGTACAGTGATACAATGATGCATGTGTGGTAGAACAATATGTCTCTCGTACAGGGATACAATGATGCATGTGTGGTAGAACAATATGTCTCACGTACAGTGATACAATGATGCATGTGTGATAGAACAATGTATCTCACACGTACAGGGATACAATGATGCATGTGTGGTAGAACAATATATCTCACACGTACAGGGATACAATGATGCATGTGCGGTAGAACAATATATCTCACACGTACAGGGATACAATGATGCATGTGCGGTAGAATAACATATCTCACTTACAGTGATACAATGATGCATGTGCGGTAGAATAACATATCTCACGTTCACGGATACAATGATGCATATGTGATAGAACAATATATCTCACACGTACAGGGATACAATGAAGCATGTGTGGTAGAACAATATATCTCACGTACAGGGATACAATGATGCATGTGTGGTAGAACAATATATCTCACGTACAGGGATACAATGATGCGTATGTGGTAGAACAAAATATCTCACGTACAGGGATACAATGATGCGTATGTGGTAGAACAAAATATCTCACGTACAGTGATACAATGATGCGTATGTGGTAGAACAAAATATCTCACGTACAGGGATACAATGATGCGTATGTGGTAGAACAATATATCTCACGTACAGGGATACAATGATGCGTATGTGGTAGAACAATATATCTCACGTACAGGGATACAATGATGCGTATGTGGTAGAACAAAATATCTCACGTACAGGGATACAATGATGCGTATGTGGTAGAACAAAATATCTCACGTACAGGGATACAATGATGCGTATGTGGTAGAACAAAATATCTCACGTACAGGGATATAGTGATGCATGTGTGGTAGAACAATATATCTCACGTACAGGGATACAATGATGCATGTGTGATAGAACCATATATCTCACGTACAGGGATACAATGATGCATGTGTGATAGAACAATATATCTCACGTACAGGGATACAATGATGCATGTGTGGTAGAACAATATATGTCACGTACAGGGATACAATGATGCATGTGTGGTAGAACAATATGTCTCACGTACAGTGATACAATGATGCATATGTAGTAGAACAATATATCTCACGTACAGGGATATAGTGATGCATGTGTGATAGAACAATATATCTCACGTACAGGGATACAATGATGCATGTGTGGTAGAACAATATGTCTCACGTACAGTGATACAATGATGCATATGTAGTAGAACAATATATCTCACGTACAGGGATACAATGATGCATGTGTGATAGAACAATATATCTCACGTACAGGGATACAATGATGCATGTGTGGTAGAACAATATATCTCACGTACAGGGATACAATGATGCATGTGTGGTAGAACAATATGTCTCACGTACAGGGATACAATGATGCATGTGTGGTAGAACAATATATCTCACGTACAGGGATATAGTGATGCATGTGTGATAGAACAATGTATCTCACGTACAGGGATACAATGATGCATGTGTGGTAGAACAATATATCTCACGTACAGGGATACAATGATGCATATGTGATAGAACAATGTATCTCACGTACAGGGATATAATGATGCATGTGTGATAGAACAATGTATCTCACGTACAGGGATACAATGATGCATGTGTGATAGAACAATATGTCTCACGTACAGGGATACAATGATGAATATGTGGTAGTATAATATATCTCACGTACAGGGATACAATGATGCATGTGTGGTAGAACAATATATCTCACGTACAGGGATACAATGATGCATGTGTGGTAGAACAATATATCTCACGTACAGGGATACAATGATGCATATGTGGTAGAACAATATATCTCACGTACAGGGATACAATGATGCTTATGTGATAGAACAATGTATCTCACGTACAGGGATACAATGATGCGTGTGTGGTAGAACAAAATATCTCACGTACAGGGATACAATGATGAATATGTGATAGAACAATATATCTCACGTACAGTGATACAATGATGCATGTGTGGTAGAACAATTTGTCTCTCGTACAGGGATATTATGATACACATGTGATATAACATTATGTCTCTCGTTCATCCCGACCCTCGCGCAGGGTGTTTTGCGGAAACTCGGTAAAACTCGTTTCCGCAAAACATCCTACGCTCGGGTCGGAATGATTCTTACACTCTCGGCCATGGAAGATACTAATAGTCTGTCGTACAGTGATTTTATGATGCATTAATGGTAGAGCATTATGTCTCTCGTACAGTGATATTATGATGCATATGTGGTAGAACATTAAGTTTCCCGCACAGTGATATTATGATGCATATGTGGTAGAACATTATGTCTATCGTACAATGATATCATGATGCATATGTGGTAGAACATTATGTCTCTCGTACAGTGATTTTATGATGCATGTGCGGTAGAACAATATATCTCTCGTACAGGGACATTATAATGCATGCGTGGTAGAACATTTTGTCTCTCGTACAGTGATATAATGATGCATATATGATGGAACAATATGTCTCTCGTACAGGGACATTAAGA
The DNA here is from genome assembly GCF_026914265.1 of Mya arenaria. Lineage (NCBI taxonomy): Eukaryota > Metazoa > Mollusca > Bivalvia > Myida > Myidae > Mya > Mya arenaria. Next base: position 67,480,109 of record NC_069124.1, on the reverse strand, counting down.
TGCATGTGTAGTAGAACATTATGTCTCTCGTGCAGGGATATTAAGATGCATGTGTGGTATAACATTATGTCTCTCGTAAAGGGACATTATTATGCATGCATGGTAGAACATTATGTATCTCGTACATGGACATTATGATGCATGTGTAGTAGAACATGATGTCTCTCGTACAGGGACATTATGATGCATGTGTAGTTGAATATTATGTCTCTCGTACAGGGACATTAAGATGCATGTGTGGTAGAACAATATGTCTCTCGTACAGGGACATGATGATGCATGTGTAGTAGAACATTATGTCTCTCGTACAGGGACATTATGATGCATGTGTAGTAAAACATTATGTCTCTCGTACAGGGACATTATGATGCGTGCATGGTAGAACATTATGTCACTCGTATAGGGACATTATGATGCATGTGTAGTAGAACATTATGTCTCTCGTACAGGGACATTATGATGCATGCATGGTAGAACATTATGTCTCTCGTACAGGGACATTAAGATGCATGTGTGGTAGAGCATTATGTCTCTCGTACAGGGACATTATGATGCATGCATGGTAGAACATTATGTCTCTCGTACAGGGACATTAAGATGCATGTGTGGTAGAGCATTATGTCTCTTGTACAGGGACATTAAGATGCATGTGTGGTAAAGCATTATGTCTCTTGTACAGGGACATTATGATGCATGTGTGGTAGAACATTATGTTTCTCGCATATAATGTGTTAGACCCTATCCTTGTGTCTTTAAACATGTTCACAATTAAATATTGAGCTTCTGTGCTTGTTCCTGTAGTTTTCTTTGTATTATTAAGTAATGGATACTTCTGATATACACAGCAGAGACGTCGGTTTGTTTCATTCTTTCACACCACACGAAATCTGAATCAATTTTTACCTTTGGCTTATCGACGATTAGAAACGAAGTTTGATAGTTAATTAAAACATTCTACATCAATAATCAAAGGCGGCATTTTATAAAAACACTGCTTAACTAACAACACATTACCGTCTTGATATATTTGCCTGTTCATGCTGACAGTAGATTAAACAATTACGCAGTCCCATTTAAAAACCTAATGTCATTTTGATAATGACGGAAACGTTATGTTTTTAATTATAGCGACTATCTCTATAATAATGCATCTAATAAGCCAGTTAAGATTGTTCTGGTTGATTAATTTGCTTATGTTAGAGAAAAACAAATACTGTTACGTTTTAACAAGCTCATTCACCACCATTTAATATTATAAACGATATGAGTAATTTTCATATCGCAACAACCAAGCTTAAAAAATCAGGTTAAATATTGAGGGATCCGCGGGATCAGAAAGTGATTTTGGAAAAGTGTGATTTTTAACTCAATATGTATTAACACAAGTGAAGTCGGTCTAAAACATTAGCATGAGAATTTAAATTGGAATCATGCTGACTTTGAATTGTAGTGACATCCAAATAGGTATTTATTCAATAGACAACAATAAACAAATCACATTAAAACATATAATGTGGAATGAGGAAAATAAAAGGAAACAGTTTCCTTTTTCAATAATTATGCCTTTTTGAACATCTTTTATGCAATGAATACAAGTTTAGCATTGCTCCTTGATATATTTTGTACCGGGGCTGTTATGACAGTAATTGCCCTGAAAATAGTCCGAATATATTTTTGATTGTATTGTGATAGACATTGTGGCAAGTTAAAAATTTCTTTGCAAGACCAGTATCGGTAGAGTTTTTGCACTTGACAAAGCAAGAGAACTATAGATACATTTATTTAAAGATTGTTTTAGATATTGCTATTTGCATATATACATCAAACTGATAGGATAAGTTTGAATGTCAAGGAACATAGGTGAAATGTCAAACTTAGTAGCACGACTGTTGCATTACTTTCTTCATTGCTGCCACACAATACCGAATTTACCTTAAGCCAGAGATTTTTTATAGATTCTCGTTTGGATTTACAGAAGAGTCAAGGCAGAAGTTGCTTTACCAATGATTTCTGTTCATTCCAATAAACCAAAAATGTATATTAACAGCCATAGGGCATGGAATTTTGGACAAGGGCGTGTGGGGATGATAATTAAAATAATTGAATTGTGGCTTAAATCTCTTACAACTTCATGACGGATCGAGGATTCCGTATAAAAGGCAGATTCATTGTTTTACTAAGATCGGTTGATCGGTTTCACCATTTGTTAGATTTTAAGTATCAGTTACCTTGATCTTGACCCTAAGGCCCCCATCCTAAAGGCGATCCCAAGCTAGCTCTTCACATACGTTACCTACACACCTCCTTTTAGTACTATCCATTAAAACTAACTTAAGCGTTTGGGCTTAAACAAATGTTTGACGGCCGCCCCTTCACCCGCCCAACGACATCCTATTCTAAAAGCCTGGTTTTCGTTGGAAACCTATTAATTATAAGAAGAATAAGAACTTACGGACATGCAAAGCAGAAATTACCTTTTAAGTTTCGGGTTTAGTTCATGATTTACAATTTGATATTATATCCAAAGTAAGTGGAAGCGATTTGTTTTTTGATTTGTTATACATTTACTATAGCCGCCTTACAATTTATCGCTGAAAGTTACGTTAAGAATGACTTATAAATAATGAAAAAATCGAATTCGTCACGTACCCAAATGAATAAAATAATGTGCACAAAATACATTCCTCTGATTGGCTTGTTTGCGATGAACCACATTTTACTTTGAATTCACAGAACATTCAACGAAGAACAGAGAACAAATCTTTTTAAAATATAACATTGGATTGATTGTGTTCCAAAATACGTAATGGTCCAAGAGGAATAACCAAGTTCTGGCCTTCCTTGTACATTATGGTAACATTGGGCTTGGCTTTGAGTTGAGTACTGTTTAGATTTTATATGATTCTAGGCAATAACTTGTAGACTCGTTCGTGTCTTTACGCTTACCCAGTCAGAATGCAATTCTGAAATAAACAATGCGGGATAAACAATGTAAGAGAGTCAATAAATAGAATGAGGGTTTTATCGTAAGGATCTTGGCTTCATCTCTTGTGCACCTTTTCTTTGTCGACAGCTTATTTACATTCAAGATGAATGATTTACACGGTGCTCGAAAGGTGTGTTATTTGAGAACTAAGCGAGACCATTAAGACAACAATTTAAACAAGACATATTCCAAATTTAGGATGTTTCTGGGATGTGAACTTACGCTGAAGCTGCTAGAATAATTATAGTTCTATTTTTCTACAAAATGTCGAGCCAAAATGGCGATCGCCAACACAAAATAACCTATAACTTAAGGTTTACCAAAATATCCATTTGGCACTTATATATATAACCCTTTAACCATATACACAAGACCGTTTTAATTGAGCAACCATATTCTTGAAACCTAAACCTTTACATTTCCAATCCTTGCATACTGTTTTGTAGCTTCAACCAATGTCACAAATTGAACGTCTAGTCGGCAGTTTGTAAATTGAAGCAGCAAAAAGAGAATAAATGCGTCGATGAAATAAAATGCCATTTATCGGGACTCGGTCACGTTTTAATGCCTAGACGGAAGTTCATTCATTATGGCAGCAAGGAAATACTGCATTCAGTTACGATGACATCTGCACAGCAATCCCTGTTTTATTGTTGTATCGTTTCTCTTTTAATTGTTTAGCGCTGGGCTTATAGTTTTTAATGAATCATTTCCTAAATCATCAGCATGTCTTCATTCGTAACGTTTGTACATCAACTTTGACAGACAAACTGTAGGTTTTGTACCTGACATTTATCGCTTTCGCCAAAAATACCTTTTAGTCGATTATATAACGCAATATATAAATACTGGACAATTTCCATCTAAGTATGAATGGAAAAAAAACTATCAATAAAAGCGTGTTACTCCCAGCTAGACAAACTACTTTTGAACGAACCGTGAACGAAAATCGAGCAATGCAAAATATGATATGTTTTAATAACTGTTCGCCACTATGGATTATTGCAAGAAATAAACCCAAACTGCGATCAATCTGTAAGCAGATTCTAAGTGATTTTGGACTAATTGCGTCACGCTCATATATACAAATTTGTAAGTGCTGTAATTTAAGGACAGATAATATTATTGTTCATTTCTTACATTATTGTCATGCGAAAGAAGAGTACCGTAATTCCCTTTGGGATACAATTTACGAACAGTGTGGTATCGACATTTTTAAGTCGATAATGACAATGACATGTACTGATTAATGTGTGTATTTAGTTTCACTTAGTACCGATATTTATGATGAAAGCTTTGTCAACTATCCTGTCACAGTTGCAATAGTCAGACTCTTCCGGAGGGTGTAACTTTAGATTACTAAATAGCTTCGAAAACGGTTTCACTATAAAATTTTCGTTTTGTTTAAGGCAACCTTAGTGTTTACTTTGCTAGGCTATAACTAATCTGGACAAATGTGCTTCATTTGTATTTTACACAGAAAGCGCCATGTAGAGATTGTCTGTAATACATCTTGAGTAGATAACTCTGAATAATTATCGATCATTTATTTTGCTAATTTAGACTACATCAGACTATCTATACATAATTATATGTGCATGGAAGATGTTGGTTTTGTAAATGATTACTCGAAATGTTTAATGTTCGTAATGTCCATCCATATTATATCATAATGTTCTTTTGATGTTCGTGTATATCATATTATCGATGTGTGTATATATTCTTTGTTACATATATTATATATTCTGTATATATGTATATATGTTAATCTCTTCACTTATGGAGGAATAAAAAGTATCTATCTATCCGTCCGTCCGTCCGTCCGTCCGCCCGCCCGTCCGTCCGTCCGTCCGTCCGTCCGTCCGTCCGTCCGTCCGTCCGTCCGTCCGTCCGTCCGTCCGTCCGTCCGTCCGTCCATCCATCCATCTATCTATCTATCTATCTATCTATCTATCTATCTATCTATCTATCTATCTATCTATCTATCTATCTATCTATCTATCTATACGTAGAAAACATTTGACATGTATACAAAGAAGTATCTTTCATATGAAGAAACCTGTTGTTTTGCGATTTTATGATATCGAAAAAAGGGGAGGGGAATGGGCTAAAAAAGAAAGAAAATGCCCATAAAAAGATTTAAATAAAAAGAAAAGAGACAAACTGGCTTTCTAAAATGTATTATATATCTGATGATTATAAAAAAAAGCCCATTTTTGCAAATGGACATTTAGCTTATCTTTCATAATAGCTATTTCACGTTCGATATTGATTCGAATATATAAGTATTTTTCAAAATTTCGGAAGTAAGGAATTGTTTCTCTGTTGTTTTTTTTAACAGAAAATGTTGTATTTTAGAAGTATAACTATGAAGTTAAATGCAGCTATAGTTTTTTTCATCGTTTATTCCTAATAAAACATTTTTTTTAAATTTAGTTCGATTCTAATATTTTTTGAGCGGAGAAAGCGTTTCAAGTCATTCCACAGGTCTTGTATGATATAACACTCCCAGAACATGTGGTTTATTGTTTCCTCAAAGCTGGAACACATGTTGCATAAACTAGAATGGGATAATTTGCATTTAAAAAGATATTTATTTGTTGGTAAAATTCAGTTGATTATCTTAAACTGAAAGGCTCATATACATGTGTCGATTGTTGCTATATATGGCAGTAAATATACTTCCTTCCAATTAAGTGTTTCGTTTAAAGAGTTTTCCCATACATGTTAATGTTTTATTTCAACAGTGTTATTTTGAATATGTTTATTATACAGAAACTCTGTGATCTTTTTTGGGTTTTAATTTTTTCCAACATCGAATTTTTTTCAGCCAAAACAGTAATATCTGATATTTTTAGTTCATTTTTCATATGTTGCGGTATATTATTGATAAGTTGTAGATACTTTAAATAGTCAACATTGGGGATTTCGTATAGAAGCTGCATGTTATCAAATGAAAAAAACTTCTTAAATCTAAAGTCGAAGATATGTTCGAGATCGAGTATCCCCTTGTCGTGCCATTCTTTATAATATATTGTTTCATTATTACATTCTTATTCGGAGTTGTTCCAAATTATGACTATTCTTATGTGTGTGTTGGCTTGTTTCTTTTTAAACATGTTCCAAGATGTAAGGATGTTTTAAAAAAAGTTTTGACCACATAAAATTTTGATATCGTTTTCATACAGATTACGATCAAATATCATATTTCCACCCTTTTGATAAAGTATTTTATTAAAAAATATTTTCCATTTCCCATGATTACCATCATCAATTAAACTTTTAATCCAGCTTGATTTAATAGCTTGTATAAATATTTTAAATTCGGGAGACCTAATCCCCCGTTTTCACGGGAGAGGTATAGCTGTTCTCTTTTAATTTTGTCAGGGTTATTATCCCATATAAAAGCAAAAATAGATTTTGTTATTTCGTTTATCAGTCGATCAGGGGGATTCAGTAACACAGTAAAAGGAAAAATTAGCTTAGGTAGGGCGAATGTTTTGACTACATTAACTTTTCCAAGAAGGGTTAATTTTCTATGTTGTCATTGTTTAAGACATTTGTTAAATTCCAGAATACTTTATAAAATTCAACAGATAATCCATCCGAACCAGGGCTTTTATTTACACTCATTTCGTTTAAAGCATTTGTACATTCATGTTCACTAATTATGCCTTCACAACTCATTTTTTCCTACTTGCTTAACTTTCTTGAGGGCCTTTCAAGGAAGTTTATATCACTACTGGGTTGTTTTTGTTTTTTGTACAGATTTTTATAAAAATTTCTTTGTTCTCTTAAAATATCATTTATGTCCGTTAATACAGTATCATTTGGTTTAAGCTTAGTTATTGTTTTCTATTCGTAATGACGTTTTTCGAGATTAGCAAAATATCGACTGTTTTTCTCGTTGTATTCCACGTGTTGAGCTTTTGGACGTAATACCATTCAGTTTATTTTTGCTGTCGTATAACTATCCAATTCTTGTTTTAATGTTGCTATTTCTTCTGCAAAATCAGCATTGCTATTAGATTGTATTTGATTTTGAATTTTATTTAGATTTTCAGTTATTTCTTTTTCTTTCTTTTCTTTCTCTCTTTTTGTGTAAGTTGCATATCTGATTGAAACGTTTCTTATAGTACCTTTAATAAGTTCCTTAAGAGTATTGGGATTACAGCTGTTATTTATTTCAACAGTTTCTCTTACAGCAGTCTTAATTTGATTTTGATATGCTATGTCATTTATAATGCTGTTATTTATTTTTAAGGAACCAGGCCCTCGTTTTTGGTCAAGTGTGTTAAGGGAAAGTACTACAGAAGAGTGGTCTGTTTTAAATCCTGGTTTTATACTACATTTAGGTATAGTGTTACGTAAATATTCAGAAATAAGAAAATAGTCCAAACGAGAATAATGATTGGTTTTGTATTGGAATGCCAGGTGTATTGGTGCAAATTTGGGTTATTTTCGCGCCAAATATCGACCATGTTGAAATTAGACTTAAGTTTGTTAAGTACATTTTGACATTTTTTATTCGTATCCGATCTACCATTTCGTTTATCAATTAAAGGATTAAGGACAGTGTTGAAGTCACCGCCTATTATTATATTTTTTTTCACTATTGCTAGCTACAAAATTTTCAATGGTGTCAAATACAAAAGTATTGTTATCATTTGGGCCATAAACATTAACAAGAATCACAACTTTATTATTTACTTTTATAACGAGTGTTATTAAACGACCTACTATTAACTCATTAAAATTTGAACATTCAATGTTTGATTGTTTGTTTACAAGAAAGGCAACGCCTTCTTTATTTGATTTGAGTCCACTAAAGAATGAGTGACCTGTCCAGTCTTGTTTCCAGGATAGACTTGTTAATATATCGGAGTGAGATTCTTGTAAAAATATAATATCATAAGATTTATTTTCTAGATATTTAAATACTTGTAAGCGTTTAAGTTTATAACTAAGCCCTTTAGTGTTTAAGGTGCATATCGTAATACTCATTATTTACATATGTTAATAAGTAAATCATTCCGAAAGACCAGTTGTCTCGCAAAAAAGATGTTTTCCAAAAATTTCATACATTTCAGACATGATTAAAAAAAATGAAATCAATGAAAAAAGTGAAAATAGAAAATATATGTTTTTGTAAAGCTACAGTACAAGTTATAAAATATGACACGTATCACTAAGATACTCATATAATCACACATACATACACATGTACACACATTTACACAGTCATACATATTTTTTTAATACAGACTCAATTTAGGCACACTATATCAAACTTGCTCAATTCATGTTTATATGTAGAAAAACTGCATATTTGTTTTATAAACGTCGTTTATGGAGCGATCATTAAACAGAATTGCATATTATGATATATTGATCAAAAACACATTGGTCAACATATGCTTTTTTATCGTGCTCTAATATACATATCTTCTCATAAAATTGTAACAAAGGCGAGTTTTGCCTTATCCCTGCTCTTGGTAAAATTATGAGTTGTGTTTCATTATATAACCAGTGATATATTTCGCATAAATGCGTACAATAATGCAGATTAGATTGCTTTAGAATCGTATGCATAAGTTGTGATTAAAAAGGTAAATAATTTTATTTCTTAACTTAAACCTTTTTGTTCCCTTAGTAATTGTAGATTTAAAGTATATTAAGAAAGCATAAAAACTTGCATTTAAACAAGTTTTATTTATAAGGGAACAACAAAAAAATAAAATAAAAAACAACAAAAACAATCCAACTACTATTGAGGTTTTCAGATACGAATTGTATATTTAGGGAAACGCGTTATGAACATTTACAATGATATAGTTTTGTAGGCTATTTGTACGAACGTTTATTCTTAACCGATAGGGAAATAAAACCTTTGTAGCCAAAATAGGAAATGGCCATTAGCGGGGAAAAACACACTAGGGATTCGTCAATAAATGAATGTAATCCTAGGGACTCTCAAAGAAAATGAAGAAAGTGTAATAAAAATAGACTCCTATTAATGTTAATTTTCTGTGGTTGTTGTTGTTTTTATTTCGGACAGACAATGCTTTCTTTGTATATAAGTTTGCGCAAGCATTTTGGTATAAATAGTTATCCATTAATACAAGATGTGTATGGCATCGAACTCCTTGTAATGTGCAAAACGTTTCATAATTAAAATAATAGTTCCATCAAAATATGCTAGAAAAATAATCATAATATTCACCAGAAAACAATAATAACTGTCTGACAAATTACATTGAACTCCCTACCATGGCCATTTCTGATGTAATTATATACATTTGTATAATAAACACAAATAATGGGTGTTATTTTACTTGAACAGATTTGTACTTTAAACCCCTCTTATACACATGCTAAATAATGTCTGGCATTTTTTCTTCCAGAAAACAAACGCCGAAAACGATCCGACTATCAACCGCCTTTATGTGAACAACGAGTCAATATAAAAAAAAATAGTACAAGAGAACGACATCTTCCAACATGAATGATAAACGAGAGTTTCTTTATCAAAAATTATTTCTGTATCAAATACTTTGTTTAACAAAACACTGAACGAATTATCATTTTAACAAAATCAGTGCCACATATAGCTCTTGTTTTGAGCTCTACCTTATCCTGTCTTAAAATGGTTTATCCGGATCGGGTCAGTTGTCATTTAACTCATAAAAACAACTAACCTATGTCCGTCCGTGGCCATCACTACATTTCTCATTGACAGAAATTGATTAAACGTATGTATAGAGTGTAAAATATTATGGTGTGCTCAATCTAAATCGAGTCAGTAATAAAGGAGTTGTTGCCTTTTATTTGATTTGAATAATGGAACACGTATGTAATGTTCTTTAGCAGCCGTTAATACACAACTGACAGAAATGACTGGCCTGACCTATGAAAATAAAAATGTATTACTTTTGCATGGGCTTATTAGATATCAAACGTAAATGGTTAACGAGATGGCTGTGTTGTTATGAAGTGATACCTCGGTTTTGAAAAAGCTTGAACGAAAAAAGTAATTTGACAATATTAAGAGTGTTATGTGTTAAACAGGCGTGTATAATAGTCATTACGGGAATTAAGTTATGTCATATTATGTCAGTTATATGTGTACACATTTCAATGAACTAACTGAATGATCTTCAATCAGCATGTGATGACTTTTAAAACATTCGAATTATATATTTTCTGGTGTGTCTAGCTCTTTCTAGTTACGTAACATACATGTACTCATATTACGTTGATCTGTTACTTATAAGGGAATAACTTAATAAAGCCTTTAAAGAAGTTCTAAACACTCACAGAGTCTAAAGTAGAAAGAAATTCATTATACGTATGTCATACCGTTTTTGTTCAAGTTAATATTGCAAACAATATGACAGTGCTTTTTAAAGTATCCGTTGTTTTTCTAACAATTTCACAATTGCCTGTCAAAAACACAATAATGGATGACAGACTTAAACTTTGTTCAAGCTGATTTTAGTGCATTCAATTTATTTCGTTATAATATTGGGTATCGGATTTAAAATCACGTCCTGTGGAATTATTTTCAACGAGGGTAAACATACCCATGGGCTATGTTGGAGTACATGGGTGTTCTAATGGAGTACTGAGTATCATTATGAAGTCTTGGAATTTTCTAGGTAGTCTTAGGATGTCCTTGGCTAGTCTGGTATGTCTTTGGATAGCTTTGGAGTGGCCTTCATTAGTCATGGGATGTCCTTGGGTAGATGTGCAGTGTCCTTGTTGGTCCTAGTATGTTCTTAGGTAGTTATGGTGTGACCTCGGGTAGCCCAAGAATAATGTCCTTTAGTAGTTATACGTGTCAATGGGTAGGCATGGAATGTCATTGGGTATCCCTGGAGTGCACAGAGACTTGAATGTATGATGTAGATCCAAACAGTTGCCCCTGGCGTACTTTAAATAGTTGCCTGTGGCCTCAGCTGGGTGAAATAAGTCATGATCCTGAACCTCCATCCAAACCTTGACAAGACTACCAACTTGCCCAAACATCTGTAACTCCAGCTTATGAATAACAGCTATTGTTTGAGGCCAACATAACAGTTTAACTCCAACTGGTATAGTCATTCTAATAAGCCCACCACCACTACTTCAGCTCCATCAACCAGGCTTAACTGCTCCAGCGGGGCGGCACTAGTCAGCATTTGTTAGTACTAGCCGTTACACGCTTTGTCTGCCTGTCTGTGTCTTTGTTTAATCAAGGGATGTCCTTCGATAGTTTTGTGGAGTCATTTGTTAAATTTTAAGTGTTCCTGGGTAGTTCTGATATGTTCTTGGGGAGACTCTGGTGTGTCATTATGCAATTCTTGGATATTTAATTGTAACCAAGGGATGGTCTTCGATGTCTTGGAGTAGTCCTATGTGTCGTTGGATAGCTATGGGGTATCGGAGAAAACGAATCATTACCGAATATTCCATTGAGTCAATAATTTGAATAAATCAGTTTCCATTATCATTTGTTTGAAACACTAATACCATTAAGTTCTAACAATGCTGTTCGAGCATTAAAGACAGTGACCTTCTTGACTAAACATGGAAGTGAACTTGAATTCATGAACACACCTTTTTTACCAAAGACCATTAACATTAATCAGAAAATATGTATCATCCAATCGACTTTTCCATGTTAGGTGTATAATATATAATTTCCCATGAAAATGAATGGTCCGGAAGTTTTCAGTTTTTTTTTCAATTTTTCACCTTGTGGCCTACTTAAAATTACCCATAATCAAATTGACCTTAGAATATAAAATTTTCACGTCATCTCTTCGTGAAATTTTGATAATGGTAACTATGAACAATGCTCGATCAAAATTGTTAAAGTGATTCGGAAAAGAAATTCAGGTAAAAGTGTTTTTAAATCAATTTTCTTGGCCCTTTGAAAACTTACAATTTATATTCACGTTTTAGATATAAATAGGATGTAAACTGATTAATGCGCTAATTGAAGTCTTTTTTTCACACGGGATCATTTTAGACAAAGAAATCGGGTTATTTTCAAACGTATTTTTTTCAATACACATCTACTAAAACTGAAAGCAGAATTGGAAAGAAATATATATTTCAATGATTGTTTGTCTGTTTGCTTTCTTTTTACATTTGGTATTTTTAAATGAGTACATTGTCTGCATTCAAAAACCTATGAGAACATTACAAGAAGGACATTTCATTTCTGCATCAGCTGCTGTTTTGTTTTTCAACAAACACAAACTACTTGTTGATATGAGCGCAGTTGTCTTACTCTCGAAAATTCCAATACGCAATATAACATCATTAATGAACGAAGGTTACTAAAATCTGATTATATGCAAATTGAGTTAGATGGTACCTCGACTTGTACCTTATGGGCATGCTAACTAGTTCAAGCCCTCCAGTAGACTCTTGTTTTAGTGATCGGTTCAAGGCAGTAGTCCAATCATTTAACGGTGAGGCAATTTTGATGTGGGTACCAGGGTATGGTTTGTTTGTGGTATTTGTATTTGTTTATATCGTGTGAGTTCGTTTTGGTGTCTGTAATCGTGTATCTGATAATAAGTGTGTGTGTGTGTTAATATGTTTGTGTCTCTAGTTCATTGTCGTGTGGTCCCTAGCCTTGTGCCACTAAACAGGGTTTAATTTTAAATCTTGTCTCTGAATTTTTCTCGTTTTATTTTCTATTTTGTATAAATAGATAAATTTCGGTCTTTACGGTTTTGTATTAATTTATATCTTGAAATAGATATAATTATATCTGTACACGTTTTTTTGTAATACATTAATAACACCACATATAATGAACATGATGACGTGCTGCTGTGTTTTTAAACTAAATGTTTTTCATTGAATCGTCAACATTGTAAGACATTAAATAAGATATTAACTTGCTTATAGTTATAAAATGAGTTTTCTCAGTAATTAAGAAAATTCACAGATCAGAATTATTAGAACGGTGTTAACACTGGCAAAACTAGCTTTACTTCAGGATTTCGTGAATATAGTTAAGCAATTTACATTACAATTGCTTCTCATGACGTGATCATTTGGATACATAAATTTGATTGACATAAGTCGTTCATTTCACATTTACGACATGTCAGTTTAAAGGGCAATGTCGCCTGAGAATTCCTTAAGAAAGTGTTATGCACATTTTCGATATTAACGTCAACAATTGTTTTCTCGCTTTCTAAACAAACGACTGACAAATTATTTCAAATAGTTTAACAAAATTGATCATTAGCCTTCATTAACTGAAAATAACAACAATTAATAATGAAATAAAACATGATTCAGCTTAAAAGACGACCATTAAAGTGTTTATTGCTATTTCGTTGCTGTATTATGGGCAATTAATGCTCACTGTGTTAAGCGAAATAAAACAAATATTCTAATTTTAACATTTGTTGAGGAGTTACGGTACATACAGGAAATGATATATTATTTTAAAGTGACACTCTTATTCAAAACTAATACATACACATGTGTAACAAACATAAATTTTGATTGATAAACGTAGAACTTCTTACTAAAAATTGCATTTATGGAAACTTTTAATTACTAATAACAAGATTGTTACCGTGTAAATAATAGCAGAAAACGCAAACAATATAAAATGATTGATTGTGGTCTACTATAGTCTAATAAGGCCAAAAACAAAATACCTGTGTTTCCGGTAACCCGACAGACCCTATTTTTTTTTAAAAAAATTGATATAAAATATTTTTTTTTTTTTTTTTTAAATTCTATCGTTATATATATATCGTCATTATTTTCGTTGTTTGTCTTTCGATGACACCGGAGAATAAACTTTCATCAAAATGGCGGAAGGCGGCGAACCCTGTCCGATATCTTCTAATTGGCAAACGCATGTTTACGGTCCAAACACGTGGTTGACCACAGGATACATCTTTTGTTGTCTTTATAATGAAATATTTTGAATTATAGTTCGCGGTATTTATCCATATCCATGTCAAAAATAAAACTTACTTTTTTACGATTAGGCTTTGCGAATTCATGCAGGCTTCTTACAATTAGGCTTTGCGAATTCATGCTGGCTCACTGCAAGGTTCCAATACACATTTCATTAATCGTTACATTAATTTAACCGCAATTATTAATGGTTATTTATTTCGCCTTATTTAAGTCCAATCAACTGAAATCCAAACAACACATTTATTGGAAAGTGTTAGCTGCAGCTCAAACGGTACAATTTGTGACGTCAGAGCACGAGCGGTGATAAGATCAAAGGCGCGTGGCGATGGTTTGTATTCAATTCGGTCAGTCGGTTACCGTATGATCCCATTTGATTGCCAGGATTTCGCCTAGGCTGGTAAGAAAATACCATACGATCGAAAAATTGATAATCAATAACCGTCGTCTGGGAATCTTAAAACAATGACCGAAATGTTTGAATTCACTATAAATATGAATGAAACTTTGATTGTACGAAAATAAGATACGTAAAATTAAATCATATCCGCGTTTACTTGTTCTATTTTTAACCTACCTCCACTTGAAGGCCTTAAGGAGCTCACAGTTGACAAGAAAATCGGTGATTTTCCTCAAGAAAATTAACAAATTTAGTTGTTAATTGACTGTTTGGCTAGAATATTATTACAGATTTGTAGAAATTGAAGTGCTTGATTTTTCTTAAAAACCGTTCGCGACTTATAAACGAGTATTGTATACAAAAAACACCAGATTTCATGGGCAAAATTGGGGGGAAAATACGGAAGTCAAAGGTAAAGAAATGATTTCAGACATTTAAAAATGCTATTTTTATCAGACTTTTTGTAAATTAAGAAACGCTTGGATATAACATAATTGATCTGATGCAACAGAAAATTGAATGATATGAAAACTGTAAAAAAAAAAAAATAAAAAAAAAACCGACAGACCCTATTTTTTTCGCCATGTTACCGGAGACACAGGTAATTTTTTTTGGGCCTACGGTAGAACCGTTCTTTATGCTAATTTCTTTCAAATTAAACTCGGTATCCTTCATAAGAACCGCTGTTTTCGACATTTGTTCCTCCTTTCTAGAATATTAAAGCAAATTTGTTAACTGTGGTAAATCTTTTTTGGGGTAAGAGGTCTTCATCAAGCTGGTCGAGAATAATAGGCATTGGGAATGTTTTTGAAGAGTCATACAAATTATTTACTACTGATGCATATCACATTATTAAATGCATATTCTTCCCACTGATGATTCGTCTATCGTTCCTATGATACTTTTACTTTTGACATTCCAAGTGAAGAATGAAGATTACAGTGTCATGCCCAGTATCCTAAACATTAACAAGATGTTTTAAAACATTTACTTGTTCCCTTTCAATTACTGAATATTTCTCTTAAGATACCGTCACGGTTAATAAGGTTCAGGATTATCCTGATATCAGGATATGATGCGGATATCACCATCAAAACAGAAGGAATGACTATAAATAACTTTGGGAACACTTTTTTAGGGGTGTTAACCCATTCGTCATTCTTTGGCATAAAGCTCTCATACACAAACTGACTCCCGGTTATATTTCAGCATTAAGATCTTTCGGCTGCTGGAAGCTGTGTTACCATTGCCTTTGCTATCTTGAATATGTTTATCTTATTCCTTTGGCCCTTATTCATGGTGGCTTGTCCATCTGGTCTGATTGGAAATAGTGTCCCGACGACGCTGGGTGCATCATGTGTCACATGAGGCAATGCATCTGTAAGTTATAGAGTTATTTAAAGTTACCGTATGAATGTAGAAAATGTCTGTGGCTATATTATTATTTAGGGTTTGGCGTGATTGCATTGAGTTTTAGTTTTAAACTCTGAAAGAATTTGTAACCAATCGGTTGATAGTAAAAACTTCTGGAAGGCGAAATTATAAAAGCGAGGTTCATATTCAGCCATTGAGTAATAGAAGCGGAAGTCAATGGACTGACAGTTCGCCATGACATACCCGGAGGTTTGGTCCGGTTATTTTTTCGAATACAATCAATTAAAATTAAATGACTATTAATTTCAACGGTTATTTTTTACCAGTTTTAGCGACGGCAATCGCTCGTCAGCACGGAGCATTGAATATTGCAGACCACCTGGGATGAGGTGAGGTAATCGGCGTTATAAAGTGTTAGTCAATATACGTGACGTTAGCTGCGAGCTCATGCTGATGTCAACGGTTGTGAATAAATCACCAGGTGATTACGAATTATACCAACTACTATCGATTGCACGACGATACGCGAGCGCTTGATATTGTGTTGTTTGGGTAACCGGAATTCATAGAGGATCTTGGTGATCACAAACTAAACTTACATGCGTCCAGGCCGGCGAGAAGATGCTTTGGCGAGAAGCATGTATTCTAAACAGGCTAAACTTGTGCAGCGTTAGTAACTGCAGGGATGAACGGCTCTGTGTAGCTATAGTAACTACTGGGGTATTATGCTCTGTGCAGCTTCAGTAACTGCTGGGATGAACGGCTCTGTGTAGCTATAGTAACTACTGGGGTATTATGCTCTTTGTAGCTTCAGTAACTGGTGGGATTTACGGCTCTGTGTCGCTTCAGTTACTAGTGGGATATACGGCTCTGTGTCGCTTTAGTTACTAGTGGGATATACGGCTCTGTGTCGCTTCAGTTACTAGTGGGATTTACGGCTCTGTGTTGCTTCAGTTACTAGTGGGATTTACGGCTCTGTGTCGCTTCAGTTACTAGTGGGATTTACGGCTCTGTGTCGCTTTAGTTACTAGTGGGATATACGGCTCTGTGTCGCTTCAGTTACTAGTGGGATATACGGCTCTGTGTCGCTTCAGTTACTAGTGGAATATACGGCTCTGTGTCGCTTCAGTTACTAGTGGGATATACGGCTCTGTGTCGCTTCAGTTACTAGTGGGATATACGGCTCTGTGTCGCTTCAGTTACTAGTGGGATTTACGGCTCTGTGTCGCTTCAGTTACTAGTGGGATATACGTCTCTGTGTCGCTTCAGTAACTGGTGGGATTTACGGCTCTGTGTCGCTTCAGTTACTAGTGGGATTTACGGCTCTGTGTCGCTTCAGTTACTAGTGGGATATACGGCTCTGTGTCGCTTCAGTTGTTGTCTCTAAAACAGTCTAATTATTTTAGATATATTAAATATGTGAGAAGTATGTCCTCTGATTAGAAACTGAAGCGTTCACCAGATGTATTGTTTCGTTTTGTTGAGGTTAACCCCATGTTATCTATTATTTGCTAAGGCTAGCAAGTCAAACTTCTTTTTTTCATCTTTCCGATTTGATTCAAATTAGCCGTTTTCGGTAGGAACACAGCATATTGTTTTCATAACGGTATCAATAAATAATATTGCAAGTAAACTATTTTGCACCATAAAAAACCCCGATTCAATCACTCGAGATGACGAAAATCACGAAGATTACGAGTTGGTTTTAGTGAGCTGGTTGATACTTCCGGTGATTGAACAGTCACCTGCGATATTTATACGTTTCTGGAAACGTTTCTGGAAAATTAATTGGTTAAGAGCTCAAGAAAAAAAATTGTTGTTGTAAATTGTTGTCAGTGTTGGTACTTTCTTTTAATTGTTGGACCTGTGATGTTATACATGAATGAACTTCACTTGTTTCGTGTGATAAATTGATGATAAAAAGGTGATAATCAATTCTTCATCAATTTATATATAAAACTGACGGTATTTTGTTTGAAAATTAGATTTGAAAAGATATCGACCACCATCAATCGTTTCGGTTAAATAATGTAATAATAAGATGACTAATTGGGTGATGTGAGCGATCAAATCGTTTAATGACAATTTTAATTCATCATTGTCGTCTGTTTACATAAAAAAATACACTTGTTAAATAGGAACATTCGTTATAAACACTCTTTATCCTCTTTTCCGTGTTTGTCCCTGTAGTTTCCATTTTATCATTAAGCAATGGATACCTCTAATATACACAACAGAGACGTCGGTTTGATTTACTTTCATTTAACATTTGCTGATTTGCTGTATTTTTTTCTTACATTCCATACGAAATCTGAATCAGTTTTAACCTTTGGCTCACTGGCGATTAGAAACTAAGTTTGATGAGCAATTTAAACATTTTACATCAACTTCAAAGGCGTTTTTTATAATAAAAAAATGCTAAATCAACAACACATAACTGTCTTAATATATTTGCACGTTCATGATGACAGTAGATTAAACAATTACGCAGCCTCATTTTAATACTTAATGTCATTTTGATAATGACGTAAACGTTATGTTTTTAATTATAGCGACTATAATAATGCATCTAATAAGCTATTTCAGATTGTTATTTCTGGTTGATTTATGTACTTTTGTGATAGAAAAACACTTACTGTTACGTTCTCACAAGTTCATTTAAAATATAAATGATATAAGTGATTTTCATATCGCAACAACCAAGCTAAAAGCATCAGTTAAAATATTGAGGGAACCGCGGGATCCGAATGTGATTTTGGAAACATGTGATTTTAAACTCTCCATGTACAAACACAAGTTAAGTCGGTATAAAACATTTACGTTAGGATTTTAAATTGACAAAGTGCTGGCTTTGAATTGTAATGACATTTAAATAGGCATTTATTCAGAAGACACCAATAAACAAACCACGTCAAAACACGAATTGTGAAATGACGAAAATAAAAGGAGACAGTTTCCTTAGTTCAATAAATATCCCTTTTTAAACATCTTCTATGCAATTATAGTATAGTATTGCTCTTTGATTTGATTTTTGTACCGGGTCTGTTATGACAGTAATTGCTCTCAAAATAGTCCGAATCCGTTTTTGATTGTATTGTGATAGACATTCTGGTAAGTTAACAAATTGTCCGTATACGTAATTTGAAAATTTGAGTAAACTTATGTACTGTATATACGTATAGGCCCGATTTCTGTGCAAGACCAATTATCGGCACAGATATTGCACTTGACAAAGCAAGAGAACTAATAGACACATTTATATAAAGATAGATATTGATATTTGTATCTCATACGTCAAACTTATAGTACAAACTGGAATGTCAAGGAACATAATTGAAATGTCAAACTTAGTAGCACGATTGCCGCATTATTTTCTTTATTGCTGTCACGCAATACCGAATTTACCTTAGGCCAGAGATTATTGTTATAGATTATCATCCAGGTTTACAGAACAGTTGGTGCGATTGGGAATTGCTTTACAAATCATTTCTGTACAAATTTCAAATAACTTTCAAAATATCTCATTAAACTGCCATGGTCTTTTAGAAAGAGGCGTGCGGGCATGATAATCAAAATATCTGAAATACTTTGCACAAAATACAATACTCTGATTGAGTGTTTCCGATGAACCACATATTAGTTTAAATCACAGGAACCTTCAACGAAGAACAGGGAAAATGATATTTTCAAATATTACATTGATTGTGTTCTAAAAAACGCAATGGTCCATGAGAACTAACATTTGGCCCTCCTTGTACATTATTGTCATTATTGGGTTAGGCTTTGAGTTTGAGTACTGTTTGGCATTCATGTTACTTTAGGCAATAACTTGTAGATTCGTTACATGTTATTCAATATGCAGCATGACTCCAAAATGACAAAGGACGCCAATACTAGGGTGGCATTTAGAAAATTGTCCATAAATATAATGAGGGTTAAATCGTAAGGATCTTGGTTTCATTTCTTGCGAAATTTTACTTTTCAGGCAGCTTATTTGCATGCAATAACAAAGATGAATGATTTACACGGTACTCGAAAGGTGTGTTATTTGAGAACTAAGAGAGACCATTTAGACAACAATTTAAACATAATATATCCCAAATTTAGGATGTTTCTGGGATGTGAACTTACGCTGAAGCTGCTAGAATAATTATAGTTCTATTTTTCTACATAAAGTCGAGCCAAAATGGCCATCGCCAGCACAAAATAACCTATAACTTCACTTTTGCCAAAATATCCATTTGGCACATTCTGTATATAACCCTTTAACCATAAATACAAGACCGTTTTAATTGAGCAACCATATGGTTGAATCCAAAACATTTACATTTCCAATCCTTGCATACTGTTTTGTAGCTTCAACCAATGTCACAAATTGAACGTCTAGTCGGCAGTTTGTAAATTGAAGCACGTCGATGAAATACAATGGCATTTACAGGGACTCGTTCACGTTGTAATGCCTAGACAGAAGTTCATTCATTGTGGCAGCAAGGAAATACTGCATTCAGTTACGATAACATCTGCAAGGCACTCCCTGTTTTATTGTTGTTTCATTTCCCTTTAATGAATCTTTTCCTAAATCATCAACCTGTCTTCACTCGTAAAGTTTGGTCAAATTTTTGTCTATTTGTACGAATGTTTATTCTTAACCGATAGGGAAATAAAATCTTTCTAGCCAAAATAGGAAATGGCCATTAGCGGGGTACAAATACATAAGGGATTCGTCCATCATAAATGAATGTGAGCCTAGGTTATCTCAAAGAAAATAAAACAAAGTGTAATATAAATAGACTCATATGAATCCTAATACTCTAGTGTTGTTCTTTTTATTTCGGACAGACAATGCTTTCTTTCTTTATTAGTTGGCGCAAGCATTTTGGTATAAATAGTTATCCATTAGAGCAAGACGTGTATGACATCGAACTCCTTGTAATGTGCAAAACGTTTCATGATTAAAATAATACTTCCATCAAAATCTGCTAGAAAAATAATCACAATATTCACCAGAAAACAATAATAACTGTCTGACAAACTACATTGAACTCCCTACCATGGCCATTTCTGATGTAATTACATACATTTGTATAATAAATACAAATAATGGGTGTTATTTTACTTGAACAGATTTGTGCTTTCAATCCCTCTTATACACATGCTAAATAATGTCTGGCATTTTTTCTTCCAGAAAATAAACGCCGAAAACAATCCCACTACTAACCGCCTATATTGTAAAGAACGAGTCAATATAAAAACAATTAGAACAAGAGAACAACATCTTCCAACATGAATAATAAACGAGAGTTTCTTTATCACAACATATTTCTGTATCAAATACCTCGTTCAACAAAACACTGAACGAAACATCCTTTTAACAAAATCAGTGCCACATTTAGCTCTTGCCTCGAGCTCTACCTGATCCTGTTATAAAATGGTTTATCCGGATCGGGTCAGTAACTCAAGCGGTTTTTGTCATTTAATTCATAAAAAACTAGCATATATCCGTCCGTGGCCATCACTATATTTCTCATTGAAGAAATTGATTAAACGTATGTATAAAGTGTTAAACTATTGTGTTGTGCTCAATCTAGATCGGGTCAGTAACAAAGGAGGTGTTGCCCTTTAATTGATACGAATAAGGGAACACGTATGTAATGTTCTTTAGCAGCCATTGATACATAACTGACAGAAATGACTGGAATAACCAAATATTTATATAAATGAAAACAAAATGTATATCTTTTGCATGGGCTTATCAGACATCAAACGAAAATAGTGAACGAAATTGTTGTGTTTTATAAAGTGCTACCTCGGTTTTGAAAAGGTTGGAACGTGAAAAAATCATTTGGTTAAATTATGAGTATTATGTGTACACATTTCAATGAAATAACTCCGTGATCTCAATAAACATGCGATGCCTTTTAGAACATTCGAATTACATATTTTCTGGTGTCCCAAGACACGTAGCATACATACTCATAGATGTTGCTCTGTGTGAGGGAATAACTTAATAAAACCTTCACCAAAGTACTAATTAACACACAGAGTGTAAGGTCGGAAGAAGTTCATTACATTTATGTCACACCGTTTTTGTTCAAATTAACATTGCAAACAGAATAACACAATTCTAACAATTTCACAGTTGCCTGTCAAAAACTTAATAATAGATGACACACTTAAACTTTGTTCTAGATGTTTTTAGTGCATTGAATTTATTGTGTTATTATATTGTGTTTTTTGTTTTATATTGACAAAATGAGCCTCCGGCGTAAGAACATTTTTAGCGCTTTCAAACATGCAGGGTAACACGTCATCATACCGCTAATCCTCTTTCCATTAAAACAAAACCGCGTGTAATAAAGTTATTGGTAAAATATCTGTATTCTTTAAAGTATTTCCAATGAAACGAATGAACCAACATCAAGTCCAAATGAGTTATATACATAATGTCCACGTGTTAATGTATGTGATAATAGATGTTCTTCAGTATACAATCGTAAAGCCATATACGCCGTTCTATTCCATAAAAATGTAACGCACAAAAAGCGATGTCAGACCTTGATGTTTGCAATGTACATCAGTATTACTTAATTAAGGAATTTAATCTATGCATTATGATAAACATGTTTAGCTCTTGTTCCTTACAGCAAACATGATCCCATACAGTTTTGAGTTTTATTGACAGTTTTAACATATTTGGTTTGGTGTGGGTACGAATCGTTTTTTCTCATTTCCCATAATTTTTACAACTATAAGTGTCATTGGATAGTTTTGGAGAGGCCTTCATTAGTTATGGAATGTCCTTTGGTAGTTGTGCAGTTCTTTGTGTAGTCCTAGGATGTTCTTGGGTAGTCATGGTGTTTCCTAGGGTAGTCCTAGAATAATGTCCTTTAGTAGTTATGGGTGTCGATTGGTAGACATGGAATGTCATTGGTTAGCCCTGGAATCTACTTGAGTTGAAATTGATGATCTCGGATAGTCATGAAATGCCCTTTGTTAGTCATGGATGTAGTTGGGTTGTCATGAAATGTCTTTGGGTAGTCTTGTTATGTCTTTGGGTAGTAATGAGTGGTGCTTGGCTAGTCATGGAGTGTGCTTTAATAGGCCTCTGGTGATTTTCGGTGTCTTGCAGTGTTTTTGTTTATTACTGCGCTATTCTTGGGTAGACCTGGAATGTTTTGGGTATTCATGTGATGTCCTTTGGTACCCTTCATGTGTCCTTGGGTAGTCCTGGTATGTAGTTTTTGGTACCTGGAATTTCTTGGGCAGTCCTAAAGTGTCCTTGGGTACTTTATGAATGTCCTTGAATATTCCATTGGTGGTCTTAGGACGTTCCATAGCATCATTTGATTGCTTTGGAGTGTCATTGAGAAGTCTAGACGTGCTCTCGTGTAGTTTTTAGGATGCTTTCCGGTAGTTTTTGTTTTTCCATGTATAGGAGTGGGATAAATTTAAGTAGTCCTTGTTTGTCGTATGTTAGTCCTTGTATGGCCTTTAGAAGATATTTGGTGTATTTCCAGTCTTTGTGTGTTTTGGGTAGCCCTGCGGGTTTACTTGTATAGTCCTTAAGTGACCTTGGTAGTCATTGGGTGTCATTGCGTAGTCATTGGGTGGCATTTGGTAGTCCGAGGTTAGTCTTTTGGTGTATTCCTGGTGTGTCCATGTGTAGTTTAAGGGTGTTCTTTGGGTAAATCTTGAGTGTCATTGCGAGGTTCTTAAATGTCCTCGGGTGTTTTAAGGGCATTCTTGTGAACATCTGGAATGTCAGCGGGTATTAATTGGATGTCGAAGTGTAGTCAAGGATTAATCTGTATGTCCTCCGGAGTTGTGAAGCTTTTGAATATCCTTTGGTTAAGGGGGAAGTGTATTTTTGTTGTCAAGGGATGTCCTTCGATAGTTCTTCGGTGTCATTTGTTAAATTTGAAGTGTTCCTGTGTAGTTCTGATGAGTTCTTGGGGAGACTCTGGTGTGTAATTATGTAGTCCTTGGATGTTTAATTGTAACAAAGGGACGGTTTGCAATGTCTTGGATTAGTCCTTGATGTCGCTGGATAGCTGTTTGATATCAGAGGGAGCGAATCATTACCGAATATTCCATTGAGCCAAACATTTGGATAAATCAGTTTCCATCATCATGTGTTTGAAACACTAATAACATAAAGTTCTAACAATGTTGTTGTCCAGAATTTTTTAGGTTCTATTTTCAAAATTCTACCTAGTGGCCTATTTTTTAACATTACCCATAATTAAATTTACCTTAGCTTATAAAATGTTCACGGGAAATGTTCGTGGAATATCGATAATGTTTACTATGAACCGCACTCGATCAAAACTTTTAAGGGGAATCGGAAAAGAAAGTCAGGTAAAAGTGTTTTAAATCAATTTTCTTGGCCCTTTGAAAACTAACAATTATATAGATTGTATTATATACATTTTACGTAAACAGGTTTTAAAAATAAATAGGATGTGAACTGATTAATGAGCTAATGGGAGACATATTTTCACACTAGATCATTTTAGACTTAGACATTGGGTTTAAACGCTTTATTTTAAAAAAAAAAAAAAAAATCTTTAATAAACATATACTAAAACTGAAAGCAGAGCATTTAAGAACCTTTGAGCACATCACAAGAAGGCCATTTCATTTCTATATCCTTTCGAATACCGCTACCGTACATCGACGCGCTACCGTAGCCGCCTAATGCAGACCAATTTTTCAAGGGTGCTGGTTACCGCTACTGTTTTACTGTAGGAATACTGTAGACGACTGAAACGTACTGAAAAAGTAGGTACGTCCAGTTCCACAGCCGCAAAATGCACATTTTCCACAAATTTGTGGTACGTTTTTCATTAAAATAAGAAGGATTGTGAATTTTAAAAACAGCATTAATACGCTATGGTACTTTGTCTTAGAAACAGTTACTACACTACGGAATTTTTTTCAAATATAATAACCATGCAAAAATAAGCAACGGTATTTCTTTAAAAATCGTCATTCAACATTATTCGCCTCTGGCATTTGTAAATCTGCTTTAATAAAACAGCATGCTTATGCTTTTCCTCTTGTATCAGAAGTACGCTGTGGTATCACTGTTAAATTTAAGAAATGAGCAAAACTGCGCAGTGGTATTACTGTGATATTTGTTTTACGGACTGTGTGTTAACTTCGATAAGGTAGACATTTCATGTTTGAATTAAACTAAATCAGTCACTTAAGTGCACTCTGGTAGCGTTCTTGAATCTAGAAGTATGCAAAACTACGCAGCGGTATTTCCTGTTTAAACATTATACGTAATCAACATAACACAACCCATTTCAAAGGCGACGTTGCCTTTGTAGGTCATTTAACGCTAGTTACGCTTCCTTTTAAAACTGTTGAAATATATGCTATAACTTTCTTATAAATCCAACCGGACATCTATTACGTGATCGCTATAAAGTTATCATGGAAACCATAGTGACTGCAAATATATCAACAGAACATCCATTACAAAATAGCTGTCACAGTTGCCATGAAAACCGCTGCAATAGACAATAAACCAACCGACAAATATCACAAGGTCGCATCAAGGTTACATTGAAACCACAGTGACCCCTGTTATGAAAGTTGTATGGGAAAGGAGCATGACTTTATACAACATGCTCAATATATATCTGTTGATGAAGCAATGATCAAATGTCACGGTCACCATTCAAGAAATGTTAGTGCTCCGTGTGTCATGGGGTATCTCAGGAATTACCAGGAGTACTTATGTCGAAAGATAGAAGTAGGGTTGACTCAAACAGTTGTAGAGAACTGAAGAGAAAACATCACAGGATGATCATGTTGTATTTGCCGACAAGTTTAAAACATCAGTATCTCTGGCGTTTGGAAAAAATCTATACATTCGTGTCACGCATTAAACACCGGAAGGACATATTGGTCAATCGCAAAATCAGTCCACGAAAAGAGATGGCAAAGTTAGGATGCTCAGCAGAGGGGAACACATGGCATGAAATATTTCGGACCGGAAGCTTATGTCCACTGCATGGGAATAATCGAACCATGTGTGCAACCCGATGACAGGTTTCAATCCTATTATAAATAGCCGATAGAACAAGGTTTCGACGGAAGATGTAAATACAAAATGAAAGTGAGAAAAAACATGCATCAAAGTTATTTTTAATTAAAAAAGAACATGGGTGTTGTAGACAGTCAACATTTCCAGTGTACCAACACAAAGTGCTTATTTGTGGACTTCTCGCTTATGATTCATCATGTTTAAAGCGTCAACCCTCCGGCTACCTATAAGCTGTTTGAGAGAATGGTAATTCTTTTTACAGTATATTACAAACATGCTGTAGAATGTTAAATAGTAACCATAATCAGGTTTAATAACATATTGATCGTTGCACGTACCACCAAAATGAAACATGAACAACATCTTTTAAAACCAATCAGCTGTTTAATGGTTTATGTTTCTGTTGTTAGGTTGCAGAACAACTTATCGGAGGGAATAGCACACGTATAAGGAAATCCAAACAAACAAGCGACATTTTTTTAACTTGACCTCTTTGGCAATGTGCAGTGCAGAGTCAGCTTGCACGAGTATTATTCTAATGTTTATAAAATAAAACTCAAATGAAATTATATTAAAGGGAATGTTTTATTTCGTATCGTGGCATTACCTCTATGAAAGGTCGAATGGAGGTCAAGTCCAACAAGACTATGGCTCCAGAAACACAGAGGAACGGGAAACAACAGCTCATGTATGTAAAACATTTTCAATAATATATGTTCTTTATATAATTGCATTTTGAAATGACCCTTAAATCGAAACAATGAACGGCCTCTGAAGTTCATGAAAATGCATACATTAAATTATTTCTACTGTTTAATGGCACATCTTGAATTTCGAGTCTAGCACAAGAAAGCGCCGTTTAGATCAATCATGTATTAAAATAAATTTTCAATATAGTATTGATGAAATAATCATAACAAAATGTTGTTCAGGTGTCAACCTTTTGTTCCTGAAGGGACGAATAATGTTTGTTTTAATGTTTTTTTTTTATAGAATTTAACATTTCATGCTTAAAATGAGGACATGTGTTTCGAAATTACACATATACAATGCAATTGTTGCTAATAACGTGTCTTTATAACAAATATTCATCAATATGTGATTTCTTTTTACAGACCGATGATACTGCATTGCACAGAAACTCCACTAGACTCTGTTGCCGTTTCGTTAATCGCATGCTGTGATTATACTGGTGTTATTTCCCGTGACAAATCTTGCGATATTTTTAGCAATATAATAGTTACAGTCAAATACTTTGATTTATGTTTTGGTCTATGTTTTTCTATTATATAATTATGTACATGTGTTCTTTGTTGATTGGAGAAAAATTATTATCATTATTGAATTTCGTCATGTTTGATTTTATCCCTATGTATCCCTCAAGTTCCTATGATGTACATAATTGCACTATACGTTTTATAACCTTGATGTATGAATGAATAATGAATCCGTATTTGGATTTTAGTCCTTAAAGTATACATTTATATAGGAAATGAATGAACATGTGTGTAAAATATCATGATAGAGAATTGTTATTTTAATTCCTTTCTGATTTATTTGATAAAAAATATATTGTTTTGTAATCGCTCTATGCATGTGTAAATACTAAAATATACAAAAATATGTATAATATAATGAAAACTACAGGGACAAGCCCATTAGTTGAACAGTAAAAATAGGCCCTGTTAAGGGGTACACGTCAAGGACCCAAATAACAATGAACTAGAGACACAAACATTGTTACACCACTTCTTAAATCATAAGTTTCACTTTTTGTTTTATTACTGAATTTTACATAGAATGACACGTGCCTGGAAAACTGTGAGTATATGATGTCTGCATTAAAATTAAGCACGGCTAAAATAGCGTATTTATACATACATAGTTTAGTCACACATGGCATTCCAGAGAGTGTTTATGTTGATTTTTTCAATTTGCTCCGATTCAAGCACACACATGCATAATATGATTGAAACAATAAAAAGATCGCAACGTTGCCTTACAAACATCTTTTCAAGCATTGTACTTGGAATATCTGGAAAACCTTTTTCTACTTCTGTAGTACAAAATTGCTGTTTTAGAAATATCAAATACTAGCCGTAGCGTATTTATGAGGAAAACAACAGTCATAAATATCGAGTTACTACAAAAGTTAAAACTGCCATAGTGTATCTATGCATGCACACGTGTTATAATTCCAAGATTGATCATAACATTAAACGTCTCCGGCAATTTTGAAATACATATACCTGAACTGTTTGTACTAGAACTACCAGAGTGTACTAATGCATAATATTATCCTTTATGTGCTTAAAAAATTGTTCAAAGAAGTAATTCCTATCTACAAAACTCGCCTATAGTAGTTTTATAAACATTAAAAAGTAGCCAATACCGAAGATGAAAATTACCACAACCTACATATCACAGGATTACCATTGCGCTGTTTTGCATGTGCGTTTACCTACTGATGATTGTCTTCAATCAAATTACTACAACACACGTCTACGGTTATTCCTACATTTGTTCAAAATTCATCATATCCGTAGTGTATTAATGAGAGTTTTGTATTTTTCTGAAGTCAACCAGAGCGTAGTTATGCCGAAATGTCATATATATTAATAAGTGAATATTTTAATTGCCGTTACATAATAAAATCAATAAAATGCATTTTATTGTATTAATGTGTCTATTAAAGGGTTTAAGTAAAAGTAAAAATGTACATTTTCACTAGAACATTATCTAATTAGGGATAATGTATATGTCACTAATTCGTGAAATGCAAACTTGATTTATAAGGGTGTTATGTTATATAATTTTATGTACTATATAATGTTTGTAATTAATTTCTTTAATTGTGTTATAAATATATACTGTTTCGAATTTGATAAACATTTTACCTAATTGCGAACGCATTTTAATCAGGAGATTTAAGTCTCTGCTTTTAGCAAAACATGTACAAGATTATAAAAATAAGCGGTATTCCCACGCTGTACGATAGCGGTAATCAGAAGCCGAAAATTTGAGTACGGTTTACGCTGCTGTGGTAGTTCGCCGGTGAATGATAGAGGTAATGGGGACACCCGAATTTAGGGTCTGCATTAGGCGGCTATGGTAGCGGAAAGGATATAAGGAATAGCTGCTGTTTTTTTTCAACAATGTTTATGCGAATAGCTACAGAAACAAGCTCAGTAGCAAAAAGTTAAAACATAAACCCAGTTTAATGGCACTGGGTAAACGCCAAAGACATAGAACATAAAATCACAAACAAGAAACTTGGAAGAACAGCACAAAACTCCACAAGCAGCACAGTGCATACATACTTTATATAAAAAACTAGGTATGTTTATCAAATATTGTGAGGTACCGCCTTGGAACGGTCAGTAAAATGTAAATTTACTGGTGGTTAAAACAAGTTTAAGTGCACAAACCTCACTCTTATCCCAACAATCCTAAATAAAGATAAAACGCAAATGGTGAATCTTATCAAAGTATGCATTAACTTGAGACAACATAACAAACAAATAATAATAAACCTATAGGTAAACCCCAAGTACGTCTATGATTAGAGATCCCAACTCTACCTGCAGACGGAGGAATACAATCCAGAGCACCTAATGCAAAAACCTTTCAAAGGTACGATGCAGTCATTGTTTGAAGCTATGAGCATCACACACCGTCTGCCTTATAACATAACAGGTTTAAAACTACATGTGATCATAGAGTTTCATAATAAAAAGTATCATTGTACTAAAACTGGGAACAAATAAAGAAAACATTATTAGAAATAAAAGCGACATGTATTAGCTTATCTTTCCTTCCAAATGATTTGAAAATGTAAAATATTTGAAGAAAAGGAAGTCACATGCCAAAACACTCCGAGTCAGCCAAAAATGTTTTAGCCCAAAAAGGTTTTAAAGAAACAAACTTATAAAATGAACGCAGTTGTCTTACTCTCGACAATTCCAATAAGCAATATAACATCATTAATCAACGACTGTTACTAAAATCTGATTATATGCAAATTGAGTTAGATGGTATCTTGACTTGTATCTTATGGGCATGCTAACTAGTCCAAGCCCTCCAGTAGACTCTTGTTTTAGTGACCGGTTCAAGGCACTAGTCCAATCAATTGGCGGTGAGGCAATTTTGATGTGGGTACCAGGGTATGGTTTGTTTGTGGTATTTGTATTTGTTTATATCGTGTGAGTTCGTTTTGGTGTCTGTAATCGTGTATGTGATAATAAGTGTGTGTGTTAATATGTTTGTGTCTCTAGTTCATTGTCGTGTGGTCCCTAGCCTTGTGCCCCTAAACAGGGTTTAATTTTAAATCTTGTCTCTGAATTTTTTCTCGTTTTATTGTGCTATTTTTTTCCAAATAAATATTTTTCGATCTTTACGGTTTTGTATTAATTTATATCTTAAAATAGATATACTTATATTTGTACAAGTTTTTGGTAATACATAAATAACACCACATATAGTGAAAATGATGACTTACAGGCTGACATGCTGCTGTGTTTTTAAACTTAATGTTTTTCATTGAATAATCCACATTGTAAGGGATTTAATAAGATATTAACTTGCTTATAGTTATTAAATGATTTTTCTCAGTAATTAAGAAAATGCACAGATCAGTATTATAAGAACAGATTTAACACTGGCAAATTAAGCTTTACTTCAGGATTTCGTAAATGCTGTTAAACAATTTACATCACAATTTCTCCTCATGTAATTAACATTTGGATACATAAATTTGATTGACATAAGTCATTCATTTCGCATTTACGACATTTCAGTTAAAAGGGCAATGTCACTTGAGAATTTATTATGAAATAGTTATATACATTTTCAATATTAACGTCAGCAATTGTTTTCTCACTTTCTAAACAAATGACTGACAAATTATTTTAATTAGTTTAACAAAATTGATAATTAGCCCTCATTAACTGAAAACAGAAACATTTAATAATGAAATAAAACATGATTCAGCTTAAAAACGCCGACTATTAAAGTGTTAATTGCTATTTTGTTGCTGTGTGATGGGCAATTAATGTCCACTATTACTATATGTTGAGCGAAATAAAACAAATATTTTAATTTTAACATTTGTTAAGGAATAACGGTACATAAAGGAAATGATATATTACTTTAAAGTGACACTCTTATTAAAAAATAATACATACACATGTGTAACAAACATTAACTTTGACTGATAAACCTAGAACTACTTACTAATGCATTTATGGAACCTATTATTTACTAGTACTAATAACAAGATTTTTACCGTGTAAATAATGGAGAAAAACGCAAAAAATATTAAATGGTTGACTGTGGTCAACTATAGTCTCATAACATAGAAATACCGTGCTTTATGCTAATTTCTTTCAAATTAAACTCGGTATCCTTCATAAGAACCAGTTTTTGACATGTATCCATCCTTTCTGGAATATTAAAGCAAACTTGTTAATGGTGGTTATTCTTATTTGGAGTAAGAGTGCATATAACATTATTAAACGCATATTCTACCCACTGATGATTCGTCTATGTTAACGTTCCTATGATACTTTTGACATTCCAAGTGAACAATGAAGATTGCAGTGTCATGCCCAGTACCCTTAACATTGACAAGATGTTCTTAAACATATACTTGTTCCCATTAAACTACTGCATATTTCTCGTAAGATACCATCACGGTTGATTATATTCAGGATTTGGGAACACTTAAGGGGTCTTAACCCATTCGTCATTCTTTGGCATAAAGCTCTCATACACAAACTGACTCCCGGTTATTTTTCAGGATTAACAACTATCGGCTGTCGAAATCCCTGTACCATTACCTTTGCTATCCTGAATATGTTTATCTTATACCCCTTATTCCCCCTTAGCCCCTATTCATGGTGGCTGGTCTACCTGGTCTGATTGGAACAGGTGTTCCGCTGACGCTGGGTGAAGCATGTGTCACATGAGGTAATGTATCTTTAAGTTTTAGAGTTATTAAAAGTGACCGTATAAATGTAGAAAATGGTTATATTATTATCTAGGGTTTGGCATGATGGTATTTAGTTTTAGTTTTTAACTCTGAAAGCATTTGTATTAAAATTAACCCTCTTGAAGGCGAACTTATTGAAACGAAATTTATATTCAGCCATGTAATATTTGAAGCGGAAGTCAATAGACAGACATACCTGGATGTTTGCTCTTGTTTTCAGTTTCCGTTGTGCATTACAATGAATGTTGTTAATAGTTATTGTTCTAATGCAATCAATTAAAATTAAATGACGGTAAATAACGGTTATTTGTACAAGTTTAAGGGTCGGCAATCGCTAGTAAGCACAGAGCATTGCATATTGCCACCTGGAGTGAGGTGAGATAATCGGCGTAAATAAAGTTTTAGTCAACATCTGTAACGTTAGCTGCGAGCTTATGGTTAAGTCAACGGTTGTGAATAAATCACCAACTTATTACAAATTATAATAATAACTATCGATTGCACGATCATACGCGCGACCTTGTTATTGTGTTGTTGGGGTAACCGGAATACCTAGAAGATCTTGGTGACCACAAACCAAACTAACATGCGTCCAGGTTGGAAAAAGGATGTATTGACGAGAAGCATGTATTTTAAACAGGCAATGAATAGGACCAGGATGCATTGACGAGAAGCATGTATTCTAAACAGGCCAGGAAAAGGACAGGGGTGCATTGACGAGAAGCATGTATTCTAAACAGGCCAGGAATAGGACCAGAATGCATTGACGAGAAGCATGTATTCTAAACAGGCCAGTAATAGGACCAGGATACATTGATGAGAAGCATGTATTCTAAACAGTAAGGGATAGAACCAGGATGCATTGACGAGAAACATGTATTCTAAACAGTAAGGGATAGAACCAGAATGCATTGACAAGAAGCATGTATTCTACACAGGCCAGTAATAGGACCAGGATGCATTGACGAGAAGCATGTATTCTACACAGGCCAGTAATAGGACCAGGATGCATTGACGAGAAGCATGTATTCTAAACAGGCCAGTAATAGGACCAGAATGCATTGACGAGAAACATGTATTCTAAACAGGCCAGTAATAGGACCAGGATGCATTGACGAGAAGCATGTATTCTAAACAAGCCAGCAATAGGAACAGGATGCATTGACGAGAAGCATGTATTCTAAACAGGCCAGCAATAGGACCAGGATACATTGATGAGAAGCATGTATTCTAAACAGGCCAGCAATAGGACCAGGATACATTGATGAGAAGCATGTATTCTAAACAGGCCAGCAATAGGACCAGGATACATTGATGAGAAGCATGTTTTCTAAACAGGCCAGGAATAGGACAAGGATGCATTGACGAGAAGCATGAATTCTAAACAGTAAGGGATAGAACCAGGATGCATTGATGAGACGCATGTATTCTAAACAGGCCAGGCCAGGAATAGGACCATGATGCATTGACGATAAGCATGCATTCTAAACACTGCGCTTATCGGAACACTCCTTAACGTTTCATCATCGAGGTCGGTTCCTGGATAAAGCCAATAATGTTCAACGAAATGAAATGCACTAATAAAGCGCTTTTGTGATAGTGCATGACGTGTAGGTATATTCCCAAAATGTAAGCAAATATATGTTTTATAATTCTATTAACTGTCAAAGTCATCATTGTACCATTACTATACAATAATATAACAGGCAAACCCATATGTCGCAAAAAAATACAGTAAATTAATGATGATATTTTCAAAGTGTTTTCCTTATATTAGCTCAACAATCATATAACGATAAGTATTCTATTGAGCCTCCCAGATAAACTTATGCAACACTTCATCATTCAAAAACAGAATCATGTTCCAATACTGCCTTAGGGCAATGTGATTACTTAGTTGTTAAATGAAATGGAATACATCAATTCATCAGGTTCAAAACATTTTCACAGAAAAAAAATCACAGTTCCCGAAAGTGATTAATAACCGACTACTGAATAACAAAGGCAGACGTCCTTTACACTTGAATGTCTTTACAATTGAATGTCTCTTTAACAGAACAAGAGAAAAATGCATCATCTTGAAAGGATGACGGATTTGTTTCGTGTTCGCCGCTAGATGCAATGTGCACTTATTGTATAAAACACAATCAAATGACATGTTTGCCAAAGCGTGTTATATAAAGAACAGAACAGAACATGAATTTATTCAGTTTAAACATTCAACATAATTGCATACAATGAGATAAATCAAAGTGATCCTTGATCATTTGCAAGAAAGAAAACATGTTCATATATGCATGGCGATCAGCGAGTCTTTACACGAAACGAAATAAATTTTAGTATTTAAGATAAATAAAGAACACAACTTGGTAGATTGTAATGAATTCACTAATTTGATTCTAAAGAAAATAAATGTGAAGTAGACCTTGAGATGCCAATAGTTATTACTTTTTCAGAGGACATTCACACGATAGAATACATCTATATGTATGCTTAAGTTACAGAGTTAACTGTTTCCTTATTTCAAAAGCTCTATATACAAATACAGCGAGGTTTTTAACTCAATCAACATTCTTTGAAATGAACAGTTCAATGGTTTTAAACATGCTTGGATTTCTACAATTATATCTGGGCAGATATATTTGTCTCATTCGGAATACAAATTACATTCAAAAAGGAAATGAAACTCATCTTTGAATATGTTACATAAAGGACACTCCCTTTCAATAATATCTGTATTTTTCCATCTCCCAGTTTCGATACTAAGCTTACGTGATGAGTATCTCAATTTGCTGAGGGCATTCCTATACTTTTCAATACCATGCATACTTACTGTTTTTCACATACTGTAAACTATTTAACACATGTTGTAAATAAAGGGTTTTGTTATTCGTGTTTTTTTTTTGTTTTTTTTCAAATTCTGTTTCTAAGAAATCATCTATCTTTAAGACACGTGTGTACAAGTGCATGCCACCACAGTTTTCCGATCAACTAAACAGACCAACCAAACCCAAGATACCTCCAGTGAAGATGCTACCAAAACTTCTACCGATTTCAGCCGGCTCTTTATCCCATTTGATAAAATGCTAACAACTACTTTAACTACTTAGCTGCTTTGTTATAATGAAATTTGAGGTGTATGAGCGTATAATACTGTATATGTCCTAATTTATATACCCAACATCTATTTTTTCAAGAACGTGTGTTAAAGTGCAAGCCACAACAAGTTTTTGATAAGCCCAACACACCTAAGATGTCTCAAGAAGTAAAGATGCTACCAACACGAACCAATCGATTGAAGCCAGCATCTTTTCCGATTAGATAAAATGTTAACAATTGCATGCATGTATATGGCATAGGAACATTTAACTGCAGATAGATAACACTTGTACCACGTTTAAATATATGACGTTTGCTGCGGACATATATGTAAATGGTTAAGTTTCTAAAACTGCCAGCCCTAAACCCGATGCTATAGACATTCAGATATATTTTAAAACTACAAAGTTTGTCTTTTGAATTACATTGTAATTATTATGATGTAGTTTACCAATGATTTTTCAAATAGGTTTGCCCGATGTAAAATCTTTCCGGACCGATTGTGTCAAAAGCGTTTAAAAACCTTAAATAATACAAACATCTGTATTAATGATATCGCGTTAACATATTTTCCATCCTGTGTTTTTGAAATTGATGGATAATACATAGCCGTTTACATAGAAATGATTATGCGCAAGGGTAACCTAGGAATATTGAGAAGTTCCGATGCAAGGATAACTATTCCCGGGTTAAAAACTATTCCCCTCCCTTGGTTTCGACTGTAATTAAGCAAGTTATAAATTAATAAAAACAAATTTGACTACTCTAAATAAACACAATTTTGGGGGCCCGCATATTGGCTCAAAAACGTCTAACGTCAACGTCGTACATCCACAAAACAGAACAATGTGTCCCAAGAGCGTTTCTATGCTTCTCTTCAATGTATCCCTGTACTGTGTACTCAAACAGCATAGTCTTTATATTAATATACAGATGATGGTAATATTTAACACTAAAAGTATTATAAATTCGAGAGGTCACTTATTAAATACATCACCAGTGCAAGGACGTCACACTCTACCCAGTCCCCAAGCAAGTAATACACCAGTCCTAGCAGCGCTTTGATTATCCGAATTGGCCTTGCTTTTTCAGGAACAAAAATACCTGACGTCTGCAGTTATCTAACACGTTTTCAAATATAGAAATATAGCCTATATAACCACAAAAGAATTTTAAATATGGTTTGAAACAGAAATATTGTCATTTTGTTTGTTTCTAAACAGTAAGTGGTATTATTCGTGTTTATAGTTTCCATGTCAATTTAAAAAAAGTCAGTTCTTTTAAAGATGCACTCTTACTCCCACATTAGATTTACCACAATTAATACTGTTGTTTTATTATTCCAAAAAGGATGAATAAATGTCGAAAACAATGGTTCTAATGAAGGATACCTATTTTAACTTGAAGGAAATGTGCATAAAACACAGTATTTCTACCATTTAAGATCATAGTAGATCACAGTAAATATTGAAGCATTCACCAATCATTTAATATTTTTGCGTTTTCAGCTATTAAATACACGGTTACAATCTTGTTATTAGTACTAAATATTTTCCTTAAGTGAATTATTAAGTAAGTAGTTAAAGTGTTAACAGTCAAAGTATAGGTTTGTTATACATGTGTATGCATTGATATGGGTGGTGGTGTTAGTAGTTTATACTCCGGGTCCCGGGGTGAGCACATTGAAGGGTCCCAGAGTGACAGTTCAATCACCGCAAACCTATCCTGGGCAGAACCAGTACTGGGTGCCTTCACCTCTGCAAGGAACTGACAACTTCTGTACATGCCAGGGGCAGTGGTACAGTGCGAATGGCCGTAGAAAGGATTTCATAACCAATCACAACAGAAGTGACCTGGTCCGCCCGGGAATCGAATTCAGAGTCCAACGCTCTACCGATTGAGCTAACCGGGCGGACGTATGCATTGATATTGAATAAGTGTGTCAATTTAAACAGTTGCCATGGTAACAAGAGTCTAGTTTTCTTAGGAAATTGTAATTGTTGTCAAAAAAACTAAGTATTTTCAATGAGATACTTTTTTAGCATGTCGGCTTCAGTCAGTGAAATATTTCTGTTATTTTTTATTCATTTGGTCATACTTTGTATACAATTACAATTATAATTTAACCTTAAAAAATTGCTGACAATATCATACTTATATTAAAATATTTAGAATTGCTAGATGGGTTAAAGTTCACCTTTTTTACAATTGTCAGGCAAATCAATGCAAGATATACATAATTCTCCTTTTAAACAAAAAGCGGTTTCTTAGCATTTTTTTGGTATTTTTATTGAATGGTTACCATGGCAACTAATTTTTTGTTTGCCTTTCATCTTCATATTTATTATACTATTAATTGTAAAATGCAACAGTCAAGCAGTGAATGGAAGAATGTAAATGTTCTTTGACTTTTACCTTATTGCTAGCTGATTCTTCAAAATATTTGGCATTTTTTAAAATTTCTTAAAACTAGACATTTTTTCATCATTTTTTTAACGTGAAATAAATTGCTTAAAACATTGTGTAAGCTCTGATATTTAGGAATGTGTATTAAATTGATAGAAAATAAATAAAATGTGTTGTTTTACATTATTTATTCCATTTAAATTCCGAAGTTTTGAATTTGACCTATTTTGGCAGAAAAATTGATAAAAATGTAAAATTAAAATGGCCATAATTCTGTCAAAAATTGATGGATTTAAAAAAATGTGCATATTTGAGTTTGTAATGACGTAGCCTTTAAAATGATATATCACTTTACTATACTGCATGAAATTAATTTTTTACGTTGTTATTGCTAATATAGGAATGTCGACATTTTCATTTTTGTAACTATTTTGGTTTTGGTGAATGTATTTAAAACTGTCATGTTTTCACTTTAAAAATCATCCTTATTAAACTATAATTTTGAAAAGGTGTCAAATGAGAAAGTGATATTTTTATTATTTGCTTTCTTAACTTTAGCTGAACTACAGTTGCTGCTGGGATATACGCCTCTGTGTAGCTTCAGTTACTGATCGGATATATTGCTATGTGTAGCTACAGTTGCTAATGTGATATATCGTTATGTGTAGCTGCAGTTATTGTTGTGATTAATGGCTCTGTGTAGATTCAGTAACTGCTATAATATATTGTTATGTGTAGCTACAGTTGCTGCTGGGATATACGCCTCTGTGTAGCTTCAGTTACTGATGGGATATATTGCTATGTGTAGCTACAGTTGCTAATGTGATATATCGTTATGTGTAGCTGCAGTTATTGTTGTGATTAATGGCTCTGTGTAGATTCAGTAACTGCTATAATATATTGTTATGTGTAGCTACAGTTGCTGCTGGGATATACGCCTCTGTGTAGCTTCAGTTACTGATGGAATATATTGCTATGTGTAGCTACAGTTGCTAATGTGATATATCGTTATGTGTT
Organism: Mya arenaria; assembly: GCF_026914265.1. Classification (NCBI taxonomy): domain Eukaryota; kingdom Metazoa; phylum Mollusca; class Bivalvia; order Myida; family Myidae; genus Mya; species Mya arenaria. The sequence continues at coordinate 67,441,840 of NC_069124.1, read as the reverse complement.
GCTGCAGTTATTGTTGTGATTAATGGCTATCAGAAGCTTTAGTAACTACTGTGATATTGGCCCTGTGTAGCTTCAGTAACTGCTGGGATATATTACTATGTGTAGCTACAGTTGCTACTGGGATATATGGCTCTGTGTAGAGTCGGTAACTGTGGGATATATTGCTATGTGTAGCTACAGTTGCTACAGGGATATATCGTTATTAGTTGCTGCAGTTGTTGTTGTGATATATGGCTATGTGTAGCTGAAGTTACTACTGGAATGTTTCGCTATGTGTAGCTAAAGTTACTACTGGAATGTTTCGCTATGTGTAGCTGCAGTAACTACTGTGATATGTGGCTTTGTGTGTTTTTGATTTTGAAGTTTTAATGTTCATTCAGATTTATCATATCAATAATGAAATCACAGTTAGCGCCGACAATCTTGTCGAATACGAACCAAAGATTAGATTATCCATCAATCATCATTATGTTTGCATACGTCACTTATTGATGAAAGCAGAATGTGCATTCATTAAATATTTTATTGCATTATTTATGCACATATGAAGCTCACGCGAGTTTTCATTGCTATGTCACAAATTCAGTCTGATTATTTTAGATATATTAAATATGTGGGAAGTGATCTGATCCGAACTTGAAGCATTCACCAGGTGTATTGTTTCTTTTTGTTGAGGTTAACCCCATATTATCTATTATTTGCTTAGGCAAGCAAGTCAAACTTATTTATTCATCTTTCCAATTTGCTTCAAATTAACCGTATTCGGTATGAACACAGCATATTGTTATAGATCCATGTATATCTAATTATTTTCTTTTATAAAACATTCATTCATGATTTTTACAAACGTTCATTCATATAATTATACTAATAAGTTAGATTCTTAGTCAAATTCATGACTCTCCGATACCCAGGTTGGGTATCACATTCTGAATTTGACCATGTATGTGCCGCCTTGCATATATGTGTATACTTCATTTGCCATGTAATGAGAGAATAAACGCGGTTTGAATCGACCTGACTTTCCTACAGTTGTTAAGTGTAGGAGTCAAAACGATGTAATGGTCATTAAACTTTCATCTCGTTGATACAGTAATCAATTAGCCATCACATAAATTATTTATTTAAAGAAGGTAGAGACTAGAAAAACGATATACACGGTTCACTACAGGACCTTAATTACCACTGCAAAGTTACCATACGGAGCGGTAGATATCAGCATTGTAAAAGGTTACTGTCGCTTGAAGGGAGCAATTTTACCGTCAAAAAATACTGTCACATGGTACGGAAAAACATGCAGATAACCGATGACCAAGCTTATGCGCATTCAATGATATTTTACTTCCGATTTAAAAAGACGACATCAATTAATAATATTGCTAGTAAACTTTTTTGCACCATAAAAGAAGCCGATTCTGTCACTCGAGATGATGAAAAACATTCGAAGATTACGAAACGTGTAATAGAACGGGGGATGAAACTTTTCAACGAGTATTTTGATGGAGACCAGCTGGTTTTAGTGAGCTGATATTCCGGACCATTAAACAGTCACCAGTGATATATATATATATATATACATTTCTGTAAAATGAATTGGTTTAGAGCTGAAGAAAACCATTTGTTATTGGTCGTATGTATGGGTTTCCAAATAATCTGATTGCTGAAAACAAGATATTGTCAAACAACAACGACACAACTCGAAGTTGAGACAACTTAAAAGGTCTTTTTTTGGAGATGTTAAGCACAAAACTGTCAAACTAGGCGGCGATATTGAGAAACTGCACAAGGACTGTATTCCTTGCAATGTTACAACCCCATGCGGACTTCAAAACAAGATTTGGTTTGATCTTATGTCTACTTCATTGGTCGAGGTCAGGAGAACCAAGTCAGTGTTTGGGGATTTGTGTTAGTTCATTGTGATAAATGACAAATATTGGTAATACTTTTACGTAACTTGTTGTCAGTGTTGGTTCTTTCTTGGACCTGTGATACTTCACATGTATAAAATTAACTTGTTTTGTGTGATAAATTGCTAGGTGATTATCACTTCTTGATCAAGTGAAAAAAATGAAATTGTCGGTAATTCGTTTGAAAATAAGATTTGGAAAAATATCGATCCCAATCAATTGTTTCGGTAAAATAAGATGATTATAAGATGACAAATTGGGTGATGAGAGCGATTAAATCGTTTTTTGGACATTTTAATTCATAATTGGCGTCAGTTTACATCGGAATTAACACTTGTTTATCATGAAAATTTGCTATAAACACAGTTAATCCTTTCTTGCTTTAAATGCTGTTATTGTTGATATTTTTGTAAACTGTACTTTTTGGTCTTCAAGTTCTCTTGTTTTCTGTTATAAACTGCTAATAGGTCGACAGAACGACCTCAAGTTGAAGTTTTACTATCACCCCATCAGTCGCCTTATATTTCCATACAAGCATGTGACCGGAAATCCGGATTACAAATTAATCATCATATTAAACAAAGCTCGCCTCAGTCGACAGTATTTCCTCAAGTTCACAATTATACTATCACTCCATTAGCCATCGTATATTTTCATACTATCATATGACCGGAAATCCGGATTACAATTCAATATTTACAAATTTATTTAATAAAACCTCCGAAACTGCACAGCAGGTTATTTAGATCAGAGATCTGATAAGACAATTAGGCAATAGATTAAGATCACTACACAGAGGTTCTATGTGTGTGTGTGTGGGGGGGGGGGGGTCACTTATGGAAAGATTAAACTAGGTCTTTAACTACACACTAATGAAAACATGTTGTCGTATTGATTTCGTCAACGGACAGTGCCGTGGAAAGATTTCGTCAACCACAGAATAAAGTAAATACGTTGTCGTATAGATTCGTCAACGACAATCGCCTTAACAACACCATAGAGTAAGCATATTGTCGAAAATATTTTGTCAACGGACAACGCCATAGCAACACAATTCAGTATAGATTCGTCAACGGAAAAAGCCGTGACAACACAATAGAGTAAACATCTTATCGTATAGATTCATCGAAGAACAATGTCTTTACAACGCGCATGAGTTAAAATGTTGTAGTATAGTCTTCGTCAGCAGGATAACATTTTAGCAACACAAACGGGTAATGATGTTCTCGAATAGATTCGACAAGTTGTCGAGTAGGGTCTGCGGACCTCGCATTAACATCACAATTGAGTAAACATAGTAAAGTATGGATTCGTTGAAAGTACAACGCCCTAAAACACAACAGAGTAAACATAGTGCCGTATATATAGATTTCGTCAATGGACAACGCCTTAACGAAGCAATAGAGTAAACATATTGTCGTATAGATTTCGTCAACGGGTGACGCCTGAACAACACCATAAAGTAAGATTTCATCAACGAAGAACGCTATTACAACACATTGGAGAGATAACATTGTCTTGGTGACTTTTTTGCGACGGACCACGACTAAACAATACAAACTTATACACGTTATCGTATAAACTTCATGAACGTGCAACGCCTTAAATAATCGATAGCGTAAAAGTGTTGTCGTATAGACTTTATGAACGTGCAACGCCTTAAATAATCGATAGCGTAAAAGTGTTGTCGTATAGACTTCGTGAATGTGCAACGCCTTAAATAATCAATAGCGTAAAAGTGTTGTCGTATAGACTTCGTGAATGTGCAACGCCTTAAATAATCAATAGCGTAAAAGTGTTGTCGTATAGACTTCGTGAATGTGCAACGCCTTAAATAATCGATAGCGTAAAAGTGTTGTCGTATAGACTTTATGAACGTGCAACGCCTTAAATAATCAATAGCGTAAAAGTGTTGTCGTATAGACTTCGTGAATGTGCAACGCCTTAAATAATCAATAGTGTTAAAGTGTTGTCGTATAGACTTCGTGAATGTGCAACGCCTTAAATAATCAATAGCGTAAAAGTGTTGTCGTATAGACTTCGTGAATGTGCAACGCCTTAAATAATCGATAGCGTAAAAGTGTTGTCGTATAGACTTCGTTAATGTGCAACGCTTGAAATAATCAATAGTGTAAAGGTTGTCGTATATACTTCTTGAATGTGCAACGCCTTAACAAAACAAAAGAGTAAACAATACAAACCTCGTCAAAGTACAGCGACTTAAAGAAACAACAAAGGTGTAAATATTTTGTCGTAAGGACTTCGTTAACGTACAACGCCTGAACAAAAACAAAAACATTAGCATAGTGTCGTATATACATCGTGAACGTGCAACGCCTTAACGTTACAATAGTATTAACATGCTGTCGTATAGACTTTGACAACGTACAACGGCGTGACAACATAATGAAATTAACATGCTCGTATAGATTTCGTGAACGAAAAACGCTGTAAAAACACATTTTATCGTTTGATACGTCGGGCTTTTCTTACATCATAACTCGGGGAGACACTGACTGAAGAACGTGTCAAGCGTCTTTCGTAAAATTGACAGACACCAGTGCATTTATTTCAATACTCCAAATATTGATTGCATCCATAAAACACTAAACGGCGACAGCTGCAACTCCCTTACGAAGTGACGGTTTAGCAACGTCAGGATCTACGCAGGAAAAACAACAATATGCTCACCAGCAACAATTCCTGCAACAGTTCTAAAATTCGTATAGAATATAATAAATACTGGTTAGCTGTGTGACAGAAAACTGTGTGTTGTTTGTAGTTTGCTTGATTGTTTAATAAAGGAGACCCGCCGTTTTGAATGTCTCATTTGTATTAAAAAATCATGCTAAAACCCAGAAAAAGGTATATAAAATTGCAAGTTATATTGATCAGCAGTAATGCTTAAACCCAAATCGCTTAATATCAATAGACCAAGTATTTATTCTTGTATCAAGGGGAGCTAAGCAAGGTGAGTTTCCTTCCTTTAAATCAGTACTTATTGCTCACCTTTACTGTGTAAGTGAACAGTTTTCAAGTCAGATTGTTATTGACTTTCTGAATACTCCTGTTGAAACGGTCTGCTTGTGGATTTGCACAAAGATACATTTATCATCATGGAACGCCAAGAGTAATCCGAACATTTTTCAATATTATGCAACCGTAGACTTGAATGGAAGCAGCAGACCTTACACAATTTCATCAAGTAATTTTACACTAAAATTCTTTCCCCGATATTTGTCCACTAGATGGACACAATAGCAGATTGAACGAGAACATATGACATTGGTAATTAGGTTTAAAGAAATCCATTTTGTCAAACTAATGCTCAATACAATCTGCATGGGAAATTCTACGCAGAAGAAGAAAACACATTTCGCACTATTCATTTCAAACACCCCAGAGAACACTTGTTTGATAGATTATTTATTTTCGTTGAATATAAATCGCCGATTGTGAAGGATCCAATAATTCTTTCTGAACCAACGTCGGCTTTTCATCCCTGGATTTACCGCTGATTGAAAGCTGATTTCCCGGGCCAAGAAGTTCCAAAGCAACCCATCACACATGACATTGCTTCAAATTCAGACGGTTCATAGAAAAGTACAACATTAATGTATGGTGTACTGCGAAATACATCATAGGATCATTCCAAGAAATGTTCTTTAAACATTTCGGTCTATCCAAGACATAGAACAGTCCATGATTTTGTCACCTTGAAATTGTCGTTTCTATTTAAAGAAATCACTGTTTTACACATCAACATATAATATTTTCCCGTATGATAAACATGTTGGTACATTTAATAAAGTGTTAATCATACCACCGTTGATTCCATTCGTTGTATGAGTTTATTGATAATGTGGAAACAAAAGGAGGCTATGAAATACGATAACAAATGGCGTTTCCGGCTGAAAACTCAGAAAACACAATAGTGAAATGGACATTTTAGAGGAAATCACTGCCGTATATATTTTAACTTTAGCATTTTCATAATTAAAATGGATAACATTCAAAACATGTGAAACACTGTACTTTGAATACCGTTATGAATACATTTTAAGTTTACATCGCCGTGTTAGCATAACATACATCACGGGTTCCTTAAAACAGTCTTCGGGTACTTAACCTTACAGTTCTCCACAGTAACGAACCAAACGTTTTAGATCACATGGACCTATATAAACAATAAATACGTTCTGGAAGCACAAACTTCATTTTCATCTGAAATGCTGTATATGTCATGTAGCCAATGTTAAGCAGTTTCTATTTTCAGGGTCACATATTGTGACAATCTCATTGAAATATATTGGCGATCTGATTTTAATGAAATTGATCTTTATGTTCACTTCATATCTTGAACGCTAGAAAATGGCGATATTTGTTGTACATATTCATTAACAAGTGCACACAACAAAGACCAATGATAATTTTGGTAAATAATCATGTTGGTTAAAACTATGAAAGGTTTTGTTGGTAACGATGAGCACCTGGGCTCTTCCGATCCCCTAGAATACTACACTCAAGAGAGAATGGAAATCATAACTATCTGGGATATTAAATGTGTTTTCCTGGACCAGAACTTTGTTGTCTTCTTGCCTGATGCAACATGAATTCCTTGAAAAATTATCGGTGCTAAACTTCAAAGAGAGTGAATTTTCTTGAGGGAAACGCGTCAAACCCTTTACATCGGTTTAATAAAATGGGTTTGAACTTAATTTTAAGGAAATGTTTGGCTGTCATAAATAGGTAAAAACTCAGATGTATGGATCGATACCGACACGTAAACCAATCAACGAAATGCTTCGTCAAACAGAAAAATTAATGTCTGAACTTGGCGCGTATTCAAACAAGTCCTAATGTCTGAACTTGGCGCGTATTCAAACAAGTCCTATCCAATGACATAAGTAACGGCCAAGCAAATTAATTTAATACTTGAACGTATATCGACAGATGTTTATCTAAGCTGTCACTTAAGTAAACCAATAAAAATGGCCCGAGATTGATATTTTAGTTAAAACAGAAGCAGGAATGTTACTGATATACAACGAAATACAGTCATAATGTATACATTTTTGCCTTTAACCCTACATAAGTTGTACTGTCTTATAATTAAACTTAAACATTTTCTTTTGTTTTATACTAGAGTAAAGTTTACTTCGTCATAAAACCATTTCTTAAATTGCAATTGTGTATTCACTCAAATTGAGTTAGTTGTGACTTGAATTGAAATGAACGCTTTTAAAAAAAAAAGAGCAAAACAGTGTGTTTTTTTGTTGTTCGCATTGAAAAAAATCGCTGTACTGGAAACAATAGATACAAAAAACATCGCACACTTTTTTGTTATAATTAATCACGTGGAAAAGGATGTAAACAATCCATGGAAACATTCTGTGTTGTTAATCATGTATGTCTAAAGCTCCCAGGATTTTATTGCGATTGCCAACGAATTAGAAAACCCAACCCAGGCCGCGTCGAACCCGTTAGATGTTAAGATATGGTAACAGTATCTCCTTTGCCTATCGCTCGACTTCTAAAGGGTAGTATTGGGAAATAGTGTACTCAATACTGATAAAAGTCAGGAAATATGTATACCGCAAAGAGATAGGTATCGCACCCGATTTTTTGTACCTCACTCCGTTTCTTCAATTCCTTTAATATCTGGATTTTACTTGAAATAACAGTCACTTTAATATCATGTCACTCATCGCATTTAAACAGCCTTTAGGTTGTGATAGTGTCACGGCGGGGTCAGGCCATGATGCAGCCAATATGTGCGGGTAGGCCTTGATAAAACTCGAATAAACGAACAAACACATAACCTCATTCTCACTGCTGTTGTCCTTGTATTGGGCCCATCATTGTGCTTGCTCTCGGTTGTTATTATGTCCGTCGTTCGCTTATCCACAAATTTCTTTTTAGACAGAAGAACGAAGCGTCGCACCGTCGACCATTATCATAACTTACTTTTACAGGGTGAGTTGTCACGTGACTAAGAGGGGTTCCCACATGGGTCACCACGAGGCACAATTGATGTAAACAAATAAGTAAATGACTTTAATCCTGAAAACTTTTTTTGACAGAAAAGATATAAAATATTCCTTAGCCTAAACAAGAATACGAAATTTTTCGCTTCTACATGTGTGAATTTTTTTAGACTTCCTTAAATGTGCACTCCTTAGCAAACGTTTAAACTTTTCGACGGATTTGTTTTAGAACGAGGCATTCCTGAATTGTAGGCTACGATTTACAATCGCTCAACTGTAACCTTTAAAAAGTTACGAGTACCTTGGAGTAAAAGCTCACTATTTGTTTTGTCGAAAAGCATAAATAGACAATTGTGGAAGTAAAGAGCTATGTGTTTTCATAATATGTACATATTGTCTCTGGCAACATTTGTATCAAGTTTCATAATAAAAGAACCTTATACGTAGTAAGTAATTATATAATTAATCATAAATGTACTAATAAATTCTAAAGCTGGCAGAAGGGTACACATGATGATCTCCATCGATGTGCCGCGGGATAGACCACCCTCCTATAACTTATTACCTTAAACCCGAGACGAATATAAACATACAAGAGGAAAGAACTGAAATTATTCGAGGTACGAAATCAACAATTTAGCTGTCGGCTATTGTTAAACCTCAGGGTGGCCAATTCAGGTATATATACTACGAAACTATTTTCTTCAAAACAGTATGCAGGGTATACTTACGGTTACGGATAAGTGTTGTTTTTTTCGTCATAGTACATCTATGTTGCCATTAAACACGTTTAGGATTCTGCTATATTGGTCTTACTTTTTATCCTGATGAAATTAATCCGGACAACAAATGATAGTTGTTGGTTCAGACATAGACATCTTTCATTCTAGATTGTTCTTTGAACAGCAGAGAGAAACTCTCAGAACAGTAGAAGTTCATCTGGTATTGGATGCGGCGTCAATTCATGTGCTTAAACAAGGCCCGAAATTGTCAATTTAAAATGTCTCGATTCGGAACGGACACATCGAATATAAGACAACGACTGCGTTGGGGTATAGAATAATTTATTATACTATAAAACACATAATACTTACAATAATACTCTGTCAAATCACAATATCTTCAATGATGTTTAATGACCGATTTACTAAATGCGAAAGAAAACATAACAAAAATGAGAACAAATGTTTTATGAAGCTCTTTATCTTGTCGTACATTAAACAAACCTGTAAGTAGCATCATACCGCATTAAAATGTAAGTTCTCAACACATGCATGGTTATATTTATTCATTCATAAATATGAAAAAGCAAATTCATTTTTTAATGAAGTTAAATCTGTTTAATCAACGAAAAACTGCATTAGATAGGACATTATGTCGATTTTATTATTTTCCTTTTTTAAAACAAATGAACAATATCAAACAAATAAAATTTCATGTTTATCAATTATTCTTATTAAGCATTTAGATTTGTTTTCTTTTAATAACTGTATTGTCACTACTCAAAATCATTTCGTACATACATTAAAAAGAATTATTGATATGAAACTCCCACTTGTGTAGTACGATAGTGACATGATATTCAAAAAATCCCGTTTCATCTTTGTTTGTTACTTTGTTAGAAACGAATCATTATAGCCCAACTAGCAACTAAATAGGTTTATTTTTCCGAAATTGGCTGCGTTATTTATCACTGCTGCTGGTGGGAGGTCAGAACCGCCATGTGACAACGATGCCGCTAAAAACCGTCATTGTTTCTACCATTATAGAGTCAGGACATGTTATCGGGAATATCGCCTACATTGTTTCATTCATTATAGAGTCAGATCATATAAATATAATGTCGCCTACAGAAAAACTTTTCAAAGGTTTGTCGTTGACCTTCTTAGCATTTCTTCTTAGAAAGATATGGTATCACTACTTATTATTGTCCTTTTCAGTTTATTATGTCACCTTAAGTTAGCGCCACGTCATGATCCTTACATTTCTTTAAATACCCGTTTTGCATTCTGAGATCAGATTTATCAGTTTACATACCTTGAGGAAGCTGAAATGCTATAGTTCACTTACGGTCTAGTCTAAACATTATTTTTATGCACTCCTCATACTTTTGTACAGTAAAAAAGGGTAATAAATGTGATCATTATTATGCAATTGTTACGGGCCTTGTTATACTTCCATTAGAAGAGGTTGTGAGAAGCTATGTCCAATGTTTAAGTATTTGCACCACTACCCTACGCTTGGTTTGGGATGAACCTATCTTTCACTCTAGGTCCTAGAAGATACTAATAATCTTTCCACAGACAAAGATAAAAAGTACCCGTATGGAACGACTTTTTTTATTGTCATCGCGCAATTATCTCCCTTGTTGAAAACCGTCATCTGTAGCACGATGGAGACCATGTCTCATGGTAATATTAACATTCGAACTATATTTATTTTCACGCTCCAAATGTCACCACAAAAAGTCAGGCTGCATTCAAAAAATAATGCTGCGCTCTCCTTTTTTTAAGAACTATTTGACTGTTTACATTTCTGAATCACTGCGCGCATACCTATGTCAACCACAAATATCAAAATCTATGAGCGAACTATTTTCACTACGCACAAATGAGTCCTAGCAAAAATTACATTTTGCGGCAATGAAAGATTCTTGTTATATTGATTCATGAGTGAAAAACGTTGTACCTCTCGTTTGTGTATTTAAGGACTTACACATGTGCCTTGTTTGATATTTAGCTACCGGGCTTGTCTCTGTTGTTTTTTTTCCATTGTACTATTGGAAACCTCTGATTTACATTTTCTGTCAACATTTTCTCACATACTGTATTTTTTTCTTTTTCACAATCTGTTTTGACTGTAACCTTTGTCTTAGTTACGATTAGAAACAAAGTTTAATGTTCAATTCAAACATGAAAACATTCTTCAAACAACATTATTATCTTGATATAGTTCCACGATCGTGGTGATATTTTTTCAACAGTGGTTTAAACAATTAACAGTCTCATTTAAACACTTAATATCATTTTTGTAAGTGACGAAAACGTTTTCTTTTTTTAATTTTTGGGGCCTTTGTCACCATAATGCATTTAATAAGCTTGTTTAAGATAGTTATTTTCTGGTTGATAAATGTATTTTTGTCAGAGAAAAACAATTTCTGTAATTTTCCTTAACAGAGTTTTCAAAATCTCAATCCCTACCATATTTAACATCTATTATTCGCTAAATATTCGTGAAACTCGGTAGTAACCATTTAGCCTGCTTAACTACGTAATTCGTTTTAAAATGAGATAAGTGACCAAGACAGTTAACTTAGACGAGCTTTCTGCGTGGTAGTATGTATTATTTCCTGTTGTAATAGTATATGTAATCATCACATGCTTTGCCTTGTTTCTGTGTTAAAGGGACAAGGCACCAGATGGTTCCAAAATGGGCAAATACAGTTTTTCATCAAATCAAGACTAGAATTTTCACTGTGAGCTAGTGTGAGGCCGATAAAACACCATTTTACATTATTAAAATAATATTTTGTCACTGTCTTAGCTGAGTTTACCGGTTTAAAAATTGCGCATAGTGATTTCCCAGTTTATAGTAAGTGAATACAGCATGTGAAAGTCAAGTGATTCGTAGAATTTACGCGGTAGATAAACCTAGTAAATTTTCGAATTGGAAAAAAGCGCATAAAAAGTAATATGAATGTGTCGTGAAAGATTTGATACATCAGTTATAAGGATGCAATGCGTTGTACACAACGATATCAATTTTATAAGTTTTTGAAGATTTTCTTGTTTCCTTGCGGTTGTATCATCTGGTGTCTTTTTAAGTCCCTTTAAAATAATTATCACGTGTTTTTCGGTATAACACATGTGAAATATAACGATTCATTTCATGCTTTTCGATGAAATATGGAGTTTTATCAGTGAAATAACAACAGTGAAAATATTGATATTTTCACTACAAAATAAGGAGTGAAAATATCAACTTTCAGAACCACTTTTAATATGTATTGCAGTTACTTGATACCCTTGATCTAAACAGAACACTTCATTTTGAACCAGAAAAAATGTTGGCAAAAAGTATTTAAAATTTAAAGAAGTGTCACATAAGTTTTAATAAAGATATATTTGGAAATTAACAACTTACCGTTTATAAGAAAAACATATTATCCCTTTTTTCAAACGTTTTCTTGATATTGAAGCTGAATGTTCGAACATTTATTTTCATACCAAACAAATTACAGACGAAAACAACTGTTCGAACATAAACACAATTTTATATCATCGTTCAAATGTATTTTGAATTGTTTGCCGTTGCAATACGTAATACAAACTTCCCGGAAAATCCACACACCAATTTACAGACTAACTGATTTTTATACCCCACCCACGCCTTAAATTTTGTGAACAAACTAGCGTGGTCCTCATCATAAACTGGCAAACGACCAGTTTTCAAGAAAAACAGACTGGTCTCTGACATAGTCATTCTAAAATCACGTTCAGGCTTCTTTTCTTAATGATGTTAACCTGGACTAAAACATCATCCAAATAAAGAAGCCTGAACGACATTTTAGAATGACTAGTCTCTGACATTAAGAAGACTGAATATCCATGTATCATGAAACACACTCTTAAGAAAAACGTTTTATATCGGAAATATCCTACGATTTTCCGCAATTGTTTTGCTAACACATTCGACCTTTCTAATTTTCATTCAATAAATTGCGGCGTAGTAATTTGATTATGTATTCATGCCCCGCTTAAAATAAATGTGTTTTCGTTATTTTTCGGAACATAGATGCACTTAAAATTCATTGATAACTGTTCATAAAATCTTTGCGCTAAAAAAACGAGCGAACTATAATATAGAATATCAGATAACTTTTCTCAAAAAACTGGAAATAGAAAAATTGACAGTGATAATTTTGCGTGAGGGGCGGCGCAAATAACACCCTTTTCAAAAAGGGGGTGAATAAGAAAATAAATAAAAAATCTAGAAAACTCGGATAATAAGCATTAAAGAAACAGAAAATCTGTTTATTTCATTGAAAGATCGTATTTAATTTCACTAATGATCATAGTTAAAATATGTTTTTCTTTGACACCCTTGAAATAAAATACGATCTTACACTGAAATAAACAAATATCCTCTATATCACACCGCATGTTTGTGAACAATTTACGTATTAGGAGAAAAGTTGCTTAATTGGTTATATTCCAGCATGTCATATATTTATATCTCATTTGTTTTTATGATATAGAGGATATTTGATTATTTGGAAGATCGTATTTTATTTCACGAGTACTTAAGAAATTTAGATTTTTCTCTGAACACAAGTAAGATTAAGATTAAACTTAAAGTTGATCTTTCTACTCTTTAGTTTGCAGTGAAAATATTAAATTGATTTGTTCACAGTTGTTATTTCACTGGTAAAACTCAATACAGAAAAGAAACATGAAACAAAAAAGATTTATTTAGATAAAAGAGTTAATACGACATTTAAATAATAAATGGAAAACCTGATATTTCCACTTAATTTCACGAAAAACATTTTTGATATCGTCGGCACGTTTTGTTTTTAACAGTAAATGACGTCATTGGCATACTACAAACTTACACGTCATTTCACCGGTAGGTCGTTCTTGTTTTCTTTAAGAACTACCCATAAAAGATGTATTCAAGTATCATCGGATATATGCCATTTGAAATAACCTAAAAAATAATTACAGGCGTAGCAGCCAGACCATTTTGGTATAGGTTTATAAGTTCATGTTTTATCAGTAGTCAAAGGGAGGAGAAACGACCGCTGAAAAAAATGTTATATCAAATGTAATACATAAACAATAACCGACATACAATTAATCGTTGAAACGCATGTAAGGTAAAGTTTAACGTCACGACACAATAGATAAATCGCCTACGTCACGTTCGCCAGTAAATGAAACAATGTGCACGAAACACATGCCTAAATTCACAGGAACACTCAACGAAGGACACATAAGACGAAAATAAAGTAGAAATATATAATACTTCAAATATCGTTATTAAAATATGTTTCGGTCGCTGCACTCTAGGGGTCAGAGCGAAAAGGAGCTCAGAAGAAAGGCTGGGTTCTGGAGGGGGTGGGGTGGTGGGTGGGGTAGAGAGGGGGCAGTTAACCGTCAACCTCGAAATTGTCCGAACATTTAACAAGGCTGCCAAAATTAATCACGATTTTTTTCAGGTAAGATCAAGCGTTTTTAAAAATGTTCTAAAAGTACAATGGAAAAAAGAAAAACTTAAGATCTTAACTAACGAGTCATTATGCTTTGATTTATGGTGTTTCATATCACATATATGCTTGTGCATGAAGCATATTTGTCTGCATTATTCAATATTTCAAGGCCTGGCTTCACGAAACATAACTTAATTTAGAACGGATTAAAATCAGGAACATTTCTGATTACACTCCGAATGGATAATGCATTCATTTAATAGGAGTTCAGGGCAGATATAAGGATTTCATGCCGACGAAAGCAATATGTCACATTTTCGTAACACTATTAGTGTCAGTATTATATGGTTACATAGTTTTATATCTCAGTAGCACACGGGTCTGAAATAAGTTGATCATGCAGAAATATGGTGCTTATAAGTAATTACATCGGTTGCCATTTTAACAATACTTACAAGTATTGGAGTATTTCTAACGAGTATATGAATAATGCCTATGCTTATTAAGTAAGGGAAACACACTATTTCTAAAATACTGCCGAAGTCTTGCTCTTAAAATCCACAATAACTTAAGAAACAACGTACTTCTGCAGCCTTTTTACGTTGCCAATTGGTCGCATAAGTTTCTGTGCTTGTGGTATTTAAAGAAATATTTCAAAGGGTAATTAAATCATTAAAGTGTGTATGCGTTCCAAAAAAGGCAATAAAACACTGTCAAACATGGTACTTATGTGATTTTTTTCAGTGTCCACTGAACGATTTATTTCAAAGTTTCGTGTCTTCAAGCAGTATGAACACAGAAGCGATCAAATTCAACACGATTCAAATGCGATAATTCCTTATATTTACGTTTTACATTGACAAAAAGTGTTTCATCACGATTAGAAATTAGAATAAAATAATTCTGCAGCTTAGTATGGTCAACGAAAGGTTATGGAGAACATACATTAGTATAAAAAATATCCGAGAAAGGTACCGTCATATCGGTCAATTGACCATCGTTATTTCCCCTTGTGAATAATACAATTTACACGCCACATTTTCTCATCCCAAAACACTAGGCGAATATACATTCCGCAGGAAAAAAACATTCAGAAAGCATTATCACAAATAATAATGCACCAGTCAATTGAAACCACGGCCCCCAGGTCCGGGGGTATACCGGATATAGCCGGGAAAATGGGCCTTGTTTTAACCTTCCATGTGGCCCCGCAGTGACCGGTGAATGTGGTGGTTTCGTCTTCGCGCCATTATAGTGGGGAATGGGCCTTAACTAGGGTCCCTGTGGTGCAGATGGATTGGCGGGGATTTTCCCAGCACTTCGTCCACGCAGGGCGGGGATTTCACCCGGGCTTGGCAGGACAGAGGTCTAAGTCCCCGCTATTCCCCGGACCTGGGGGGCCTCGGTTACAATTGACTTATACATAAAGATTAGTGTTACTTGACAAAGTATGTAAAGGGAAGTGAAAGGGACTATTAAAAGGAGTTATTTTAAACTTAATACAAAAGTTAGGTGTCATGCTTTATATTTTAATTCTTAATCTTATCAGTTCACTCGCTGCTCGACGATGTATTTTATTTGAGAACAAGGAAAGATCATTAAGACAAAATCTGAATGTGTATTTTTAGTTTAGTATATTAATTAACAGATATGTTCTCCAACGATTCATGAAATGAAATGTAAATCCCTTATATATAAATTTGAAAGCGTATACTAGGTCAAAATAATTTAAGGGCCACAATCTAAACAAGACGTACTCTTGATAATGTTTATGAATAATAGTTATGTCTGGGATGTAAGTTTACGGTGGCCTTTATGCTGACGCTGCGAGAATAATAGATCTATTTTTTCTACATAATGTCGAGCCAAAATTACAAGACGACAGAAATAATTAAATTTTTGGTACAGATTTGGGCACCTTTTATTAAATTTCGCATTGCCGCACTTATTTTATGTGTTTACAAAACCATTTTACAATGTGTTCATAATTACACAGCATTTTTCTTGAAATTAAAACCTAAATATTCCCATATTGGTTGTCCGGTTAGCGCAGTGGTTAGCGCACTCGCTTCTCACCTAGGCGACCCGGGTTCGATTCCCGGCCTGGGCGCATTTGAGTTTAGTTAGTTGTCACCAAGCCGGACAAGTGGGTTTCCTCCGGGTTCTCCGGTTTCCCCCACAACACAAGACCACACTCTCGCGTAAAATCGTGCCAACAAGAGTGATTAATACAATGTTGTAATAACTTGTTTCACAATCGTTGTAAAATAAATACGTTTAAACTAAATATTCCCAATTTATGGTTTGCATCATGTTTTATTCCTTCAATAATTGTCACAAATTCTAGACGCCAGTTCAATTCAGTGAGGTAGTCAAGAGACGAAATACGACTATTAAATACATGGTTACAAAGGGACTCGTTCACAAGTAATAATTCAGACGGCAGTTCGTTCAATATGTCAGCATGAAACTCACATCTACGATGGCATCTGTAAGTGTTCAAAATGAACTCTACATTTAATAAAACGATAAAAGTTATCACCCTTGAATGTAGTTAAATGACGATTATTGTGTAATATAAGTTTAATATACAGCTGTCAATTTTTTGGGTGGCATTTTAAAGACTGTTGCGTGAGTATAACTTGGACCTGAAATATGAAATATTTTAGTAAACTAGACTGAGTTTCAATGATCTTTATAACACTATAAGACGTATTTGATTGAACAGTTACTGAAATACATATTCCAAATCTTTCGTTTGCATAATCATGTATAGCTTCAATAGAGTTCTTCATTGAATAACGCCATTGAAATACGATGTCATTTGTACACCCTACTGTTATTGAGAAGGCAATCCTTGGTGTGAACGATGATATCTCGTGTTGCTGTTTTCTGGTGATATCTTTTACCGCCGAGTTTTCATTTTGAAGATTCATTTACTTAAAAGTCAGCGTGTTATCATTGGTAAATTTTGATCGAACCGTTTTGACATTGCAGTAACAAATTACTACAGATTTTGATAATTTACAAATATTTTATTTTATTATACCTCACGTGACCTGCCCATGTTAATTTCTCATATACCCATCATGGGCAATTTCTTACATTCACACTGACAGTACCGTTTTGACCGGTTGACATTATTACTGTCACATAGCACGCGCGTCTAAAAATAGGCATGTGCGGTTTCCCAAGTCTGAGGTTTTTAAGCGCTTATTAAAATGTGTTGTAAATCTGGTACCTTCCGGTGTTTGCAATATTTCCAAACGACATTTGCAGAATAATGTCAGCTAGTGTAAACAAACAGTTTGTGTCAGTTTCTGCAGAGGAATACAATACATGTTGTGTATTTTGTTACATTTTCAGATTTATTGTTACAGAAACAATTACAGAATAAAAATGATTCAACTTGAAAGTTATGTTATGATGATTCTTTTATAAATATATATAAATGTAACTGTGTTCGGTATAATAAAATAAATATTGCATGGCTTCCAGTGTGACAGTACATATTGTCAACATTCGGGTAAATACTGTTACCCTCGGCTTCGCCTCGGGTAACATTATTTCCCTCATGTTGACAATATGTACTGTCACACTGGAAGCCATGCAATATTTATATATTATTATACCTCACGTGACCTACCCATGTTAATTTCTCATATACCCGTCTCGGGCAATTTCTCACTGACACACTGACAGTACCGTTTTGACCGGTTGACATTATTACTGTCCAATAGCATTTTTTGGTTTCCCAAGGCTGAGGTGGTAAGCGCTTATTAAAATGTGTTGTTAATCTGGTTACAAAGGGTGTTTGCATTATTTCTAAACAAAATGACAGCTTATAATGCTTCGCCTCGGGTAACAATATTTCCCTCATATTGACAATATGTACTGTCACACTGGAAGCCATGCAATATTTATATAAGAACTATTATGTCCTTGTAGGCTATATACAAAGGAATGTCTTGTACAGCGGAGAAAGAAAATGGGGCATAAAATGATTTATATAGCTTAATCTTATAAAGGATTCACCAATGAATCTGTACTTAAATACTTCCAGAGGGCAACTAGAAACACACTCTCCATAATTGAGGCCATCAATCTCTAATAAAACCACTTTTATTTCAAATAGTTTCTGGCAATAATTTTTGTTATGATAGTTATTTATTGGGCGCGAACCAGTTCAGGTAATTTCACTCGCTGTAATATGTAGAACGTGTCATAATTGAAAGCGAATGTTTCTGTCAAAATATGCTGGCACAACAATCTCAATATAACCAGAAAACAACAGGCACTGACTGAAACAATGCATTATACTCTCATTTTCATTTCTGAATTTACTGAAAATTATATTGGGTTTAGCTCATCAACAGATTTAAACATATTTGTTCTGTCTATATTTCTTATGAGCATGATTAGCCGGTATGATTTTTGAAAGCAAGTTAAAGAGTTAACTATAACTTTTAACACATCAAGTCGCGGAGTGAAATAATAAACCATTTTTACGCAGGTGCAGAAAAGTAAGAAACACTTTAACGTATTTATTTGAAACCCTACATTTCTTTCAAACCAGCCAATTTAGAAGCAACATAAAAATTAAAGCTTTAAGATATCTTGGTGTTTAAAACTGTGGAATAATACCTAGCTCATTAGGGTGTTGCTCAATAACAATCTTAGGCAATGTCAGTCACAGATAATTGACCATTTCGATTTCTATACAGAACAGCTTGTATTTGCATCAACAACTTCCTTCGATGAAGCAGGCAACATCCATGTCATAGCCGCTGCATTGAGCCTCATTTATATAAATTACTCCCATACCAATAAGTAGTGATGTTCCGATGATCGATTATAATCGAAAATCGATAATCGATTGGTTGCCCCAGAAGTCGGCGACAATCGATTGTATATGGTCATAATCGATCATCGGTTCAACCAGAGTTGCTTTTCGTCTTCGTTTTCCACACGCCAGGGGACATCACTGCGTTAGAGATTCGTCCTTTACTCTGTTCATTACCGTCTATTTTCTTTTGCTTCATTTATACATTTGGAGCTGTTCATTTCTTATCGTTAAACAATATGGCTGACCAAGCGCCAAATCTCAAAGACGAAATATTTCTCTATCCTGGGGGCAAAGCCAGATCAAGAGTATGGACTCACAACGGCTTCAACAAAAAAAGCCAGGCCCACCTACCAAAGAAAATCTTGATATGGATTATGCCGTGTGCCGGCTTTGTAACAAGAAATATGCAAACAAAGGTTGGCTGTCAAACTTTTTCCTTTCGTTCTAAATGCGGACTGTTTTCTTTTCGTTTTTGCAGTGCAATTAGCACGTTGGAACATTTGATACGATGGTCAGAAAGAATGTTCGCTTATTTTTTTTCAATTGATAAGTAAATTTAACAAAATTTAATTAAAATTGAAAATGAAATATAGCTGTCCAATTCACTAACTAACAATCACTTTATGACTATTTTGTTTTCTGATGCTTAATATAAAACAAATAATATTTAAAGTGTGTTTGTGGAAATATAATTGCCATGCTGATATTGATATAAACTTTTAATGTTAACAACCATTCCATTAACTTTTTTACATGACACAATGCCTACTGTTCATAGAATTACATTTATTTAATATACCTTTTATTTGGTTGTGAAAATGTTTTACATGTTCTTGTTACTTTTTTGTTGTTTGTTCATTCATAAATAAAACTAGTAATTGATTTAATGCATATGTTTTCATTTGGTGTTGTCAACAAACCACTTGGGTAAACAAGGCATGACAGTTGTACTATGTGACAGTCTACATTCCGAGACTAAGACTTTGATGCAACATAAGACTCAGACTGTAGAGTGAAGCAGTTTGATTATTACAGTATTTATTTGGCTCATAGTAATAAAAGAAAAATCAACTTCAAACATGGTACATTTACATGTATAACATAAGCTTAGTTTAAAATGATTATGAGTTATTACTTTTTGTACAAAATACTACAAATACTACTACATTTACGGTATAGTCAGAAATGGTCCAACCGATTGTACTATCGATAATCTGTTATTTGAGTGGAACCGATCATCGATAGTAAAGCTGGAACCGATTTCCATCACTACCAATAACTGGCGTAGTGTGATTCGAAGAAATGTTTTTTTCATTACATCCTTAAAACATGTTCTGATTTCCAAAGAATAGCCTGTCAACTTATATGGATATTTTTCGTTTTTGCAGATTTTTTTTAGGCTACTCCCACTAGTATATACCGCTTTGAGTACAGATATGATTGATATTAATTTTACGCAGATCATTTAAAAGCCATTAGTGGTAACAAAACGACACTCAAGTTGTCCAATCTCGATTTGAGACATTACGTTCTACAAAAATATAATAAAGCGCTTCCAGGATTTGAATTACTTCGTTGTATTAAACGACAATGGTGTTTCTAGTAACTTAGCGTCTATGTATTAATATCACGTTCCCCCAAAACGATGAGAAAGCTTAGTAAACCTGAACAAGGGTCATAATTAGTTCGTTAGGTTTTTGTTCAATTTACGTTAGTCTGTTTTATGTTAATTTTTAGTACGAAGATGTAGATATTTACAAAATGCGCTACTTGCGCATGAGTAAATCATGGTGCTTTTACACTTTACCATAGCGCCAATCCTCGTTCCAGACCGCATATAATGGTGGTTTTGATAAACTATTTTAGTGTTTAAATACGTTCATGCAATAAACGAACTAAGCAACATCAAGTCCGAATGATGTAATAAAATTATAAAGCCATATACGCCATTGTATTTCATAAACAAAGTAATGTCCAAGGGAAAATATCAGACCTTCAGTTTTGTGGTCTGCTTTAGCAATATGTTGAAAAAAGAAAACAAATGAGTGGATATAAATCGATGAAATTGAACAGACTTTCACATATATTTAACACAAAGCATTGTATTTGCCAGCAGCATTCAAAATCATAATGGAGGAATTTGTCAGCTCTACATCTATCAAGTATTTTAATGCATTTGGTATACTGTGTTACGAGCTAAAAGTACGATTGTTTCGCCAACTCATTCCGATGATCATATACGATCGTGTTTTGATTCTGGATTTCTGGATTCAAAACTTATACACGTAATGACGGCACATGCATCAAGGCCAAACAAACCCTAAATTAGAGTCATGAAATGGTGCTACACAAACATGTTTAACAAATGTCAAAATAATGTTATGAGTAACCGTTCGGATAACCGATTGGGCAAGGTCTGTGAAAACTTTAAAAAACTTTAAATAATACAATAAAGGCTACAGGGACAATTTTAGACCTTTGATCTTTAATCATCTATTGTTAATGATAAAATGAGAAGTACAGGGACATTCCTAGTAGTCAATAATTTAAGTAATAGCGTTATCATTTCATTGAACCGCTTTACGAGCACACACCCTCAAACTTGCCCAATACTTAACGTACAACATTAAGCAAGGTCAGTAACCGTCCGTGTGCTAGAGCCACTCCTGATTTTGCGGCAGCGGTTTAGAGGAGAGCAGGAGAGGTCTATTCCGTCTTCCTGGCTACAGTGTCGGACATCACATTCACCCCCAAGGGTCTCTCAAGCATTATATATTTTTCTATATTTTCTTACAATTTAGAAAACCATTCACGAACGTTCTCCGACTGAGATGAACTGAAAAAGAAGCAATACAGACTGCCAGAATACCGACAGTTGAGAACCAATCATTAGGCCAGATTATATAATCCACTCTAAAACCTGGATGGTATAAGAAAGTTTTAGGTCGCGTTTTGTTTGAAGGTATATTAATTTTGGTGCATACTGGGATTTTTCAATTACAGGTTTGACCAGTTATGAAGAAATGATTCATACCTTAACGCACTATGCGTTCGTTTTTAATATTTGAATATTTTGATATTAAGCTGCTAACACTTCAGTAAGTTATGTCTCCATGTCAAATACGAGCCATTACTAACCTAACTAAGTATATTTTCTGGTCATTTGGCTAAAGATAAATTACCCTGCTGAGAATTGGTCCAGTGTAATTTCCTTTGAGAACAATCACACACTAGGTAATAAAGCATCGGTGTCATTGCTCCCACGTAACAAACCATTTCTAAACCCTCTAAGCCAACTCATCGCAGAGAAGTATTGTGTAAAACTATAAAAAAATGTCTAGAGGTTATAAAGACTTCCCCGGACACACTCGCTGATAAGCCATTACAGGTTCTCATAAACTGACCTTCCTCCTTCGGAACTCGCCCTCCACGTCAACAGTATTTCTAGTAAATTAATTTCGAAGCCCATATAAGAATACAGCATCATTTGAAGTCATTCACTTACTTTCGCAATAGGAAGCAAATTATCCCATGATCAAAATTGTTAAAGACCAATAAATCAGAACGCAAATGAGCCAAAATTTAATTCCTTTCCCTTTTCTCTAAGTATGGTTAAATTAGTGTACTCCGTTTAGGGTTTGTACTGTTGTTTATTTACTACCAGGCATGTTTCTATGATTTCCATTATACTCTTGTTATGTGCCTGAAATAATGTTAGATTTGTAAATTTGTTTTACAGACCATGCATAAAAGACTTATTTTGATAGATAGCGCATGTTTTCTCTTTGATTGATATGATGGGGTAAATATTAGTAATTGCGATTTGGAAAGTAAGTATCATATATTGATATGGTCGATTTGAAATATTGTGGTTTTGCGTAAATGAAACGATATCACTTCTTTTAGAAAAAGGACTAAAATTGCCTAAGTCATTTGATAATTTTAATAATACGTCAAGTTGAGTAGTTTATAATTCAAACGTTTGAAATGCATGTAATACACGATTATGTTATAGGTGACGTCACTTATGAAGAATACGAAGGGAAATCTCAAAAACAACTATTTTCATTACAAGATACGGGATTGCGTGTCGCACATGGTGTGCAGGCTTTCTCACCAAAGGTCAGTATCACACATAATGGTCAATGGAGTCTGATCGGCATTTCAAAATAGTAATTTGTGTAATTCAATTTTTACTTTGAAATGCTTTCAGGCTTTATTGACCGCTTTGTGTGACTTTGACCTTTGTCCTCAGCAGGTACTTTGCCACTTTTTCATCCACTAAACTTCACAAGAGTGTATAGCAGTTTGGGAATATGTGTCGAGTTTAAAGCATTTATGCTCTTGCTTAGAAGTGTAATGTCACACAAAGGGGTCAGTTTAGGTCTATATGTAATAATTCATTTTATCAGCTTTCACTGTGTTAGTTTCAATCGGAGTTTGATCAAACATGCACCGCATTATATTAAGGTGTGTTGTAAAAAGCATTGGTTTTAAAAAAAAAGCTGTTTACGATATCTTTATTCCTTTACAGTTTCAGATGGTGAAAAAACGAACCAATGAACACGGAAAAAATCTATCAGACAGACTTCCATTCACGTTAAGAAATACAAAGAATGGTTCTGTACTAATCAAGAGTTACAAGCATTGAGAATTACAATAAATCACGTTCCAGTACAAATGGTTTTGTTTCCAACTGAGAACGGTTCAAATATTATTTCCTTAGACTGGGGCCAAACTCGTTAAAAGTACTAGTGTCATGGTATCTGTGTAACTAACCCTTTATGGGACTACAACAACTCTTCTCATGCAGTGTACGGTGGAAATATTTAGGATGGAACAACTTTCATATCTCTCAAACACCCCTGAACGTTTAATAATTAATATAAATTGCGGTTTGTATGTAAATACTTGCCTTGAGCATTACGGCATTAAAACGATTCAAAGAAAATGACCTCCATAAAATCTCAAGCATCCGAGGCTGTCGATTTGTTTATCATTTGTTTGTATCTACTGGTGACTTCGAAGTTCACCCATTGCACACGTTGTCGGGCATTTCGCGACAATTTTACCAATATTCAAAATTCTTAATTAAAAAAATGAATGGCATTAAGCCTAGAACTGTGTATGCCATTTCGAAGTCGTCTTAGAAGAGCAACACATGTTCTGGTTCAATTATAGTTTTGACTTGACGAAAACTGGCAAATGTACTTTTGTAGACAACTAGAGCCTAGACAGGTCGGACTTATTATACAATGATTAAACGCGCCTAAATGAACCTGTTATCCGTGATCTCTTAGTCGATTGTCTTAACTGGCTCATACAAATATTTCCAGACTTTCAATTTAGTAATGCTTTTAATAATGTTGAGAAAACAGCTTTATATCTAAAATTTTGAAGCATCAAGGAGTTTTTGAAATTATATAATCTATTTTCAAACAGATGAAATATATTTGTTGAACGAACATTTGGCAGGGCAATTTAGAATTTGAGTAGCCGCTTTCAAGGTATTTACTTAACCTTAAAGTGCTGGATGAAATAATAAACGTACCTGCATGCTATTAAATCATTTGATCGCTACTAGGTTTTCAGGATAACAATATTGTTAATATACTTTTTTTCCAATGTTCTGCCATTTTCACAAATTGTCAGATTATTTTCCTAATCTCTTAAGATGGGAATTTCTCTGTTTTATTGGATCAAAGCAAAAATACTTCCTTAAGGCATTGGAATGCATAGACTCGTATTGAGGATCGACTTAGAAAACATTGTATTTTTTAAAATAGACGTATAACCTTTGTATATTAACATGCTTGCGGGGAAATAACGGTTAAGAGAGAAATAATATTAAACATCAACACATCCTGACTATATATCTTTTAATTAACAGCTGAATATTGTGTAAGCACTTTACCAATTGACACCTAAAGTTCAGTCCGGAAACTTTTTATTTGTTATACAAATGATTTTTATTTCAAAATGAAAAATACCAATATTACTGGGTAAATGGCAGGTAGTTTTAATGGTTATAAATACAAGATAGGGTTTTGTTGGAACAATGATGCTTTAGTTTGTACTATATTTCATATGTATTCTCTCTTATCCAATGTGCATTATGACTCGTGCACATATTGCCATCATTTACATATTTAAGCTCCAGAATCCCCTACAAAGATAGGAGAAAATGTTGTTGGGGCTACAATCACTCGTTGACTCAGTGCAGCTATACCCTTGGAAATTAAATTTCATTCATCCTGTATTTCAAACAATGACCTTAATTACCTAGTAAAGAGGGAGGTTTGAATCGGTAATTCCAATCTTACATTAAATGGTCGGATAAGAAAACAAAATGTTAACAAGACGCCAATGCGGCAACGCCGCATTAAAGCCGGATTTTTTATTTGACGATGCAATTTTGCAAATCTAGGATTTGAGCTAGTGACCTAGTATTTATAACCAAAAAGACACATATTTATACTTATCGGAGATATCGTTCATACAAATAACCTGATCAACAGAAACTATTCTATTTGTGTGAGGAAAAATGAACATTTTATAAATACATCAGCTTTTCCAATAAGATCTGTCCCAGAGACCTAGTTTTTGACCCTATGTGACACACTTTATCAATTAAGATTTCATGTACACAAATATTTTTAAATTTAATTAAAATTAAAAATTTTGAAAAATATGGGTATATATGAAATTCGTGAATGGGATGTGTGTGTTTATAAAATAGCAATTGAATTTAGTGGTTGACTGAAATTGATAGGTTTGGTAAGCTAAGAATATTTTTATGATATCGGGATAATATTTCCTAAGATTTGACCTATTTTTCTAGTTTTTTGTCTGAGGTGACCCATATTCACAAATGTTTGAGACAACATGTAGACAAATAACGATTTGTCAAAATTAATGAATTTTTATGACCGTGAAATTCTTTCTCCTAAGATTTGACCTTGTGACCTAGATTTTGACCGGGGATGACCATATTAAAAAAACTTTCAAGATACTATGCAGACAAATATTCTGCCCAAGTTTCATAAAGATTTGATAAAAATTGTTGAATTTATGACGTGGAAAGATTTTCCTAAAATTTGACCTAGTGACCTAGAAATTGACCTGAGATGACCGATATAAAAAATAAGCAAGATATTATGCAGACAAATATTCTGACCAAGTTTCATCAAGATATGAAAAAAATGTTGAATTTATGACGTGGAAATATTTTTCCTAAGATTTGACCCAGTGACCTAGATTTTGACCCTGGTTGACCCATATTAAAAAATATGTAAGATATAATGCAGACAAGCATTCTGACCATGTCTCATCAAGATTTGATAAATATTGTTGAATTTATTACCGTGAAATATTTTTGACCCGAGGTGACCCATTTTCATATATATTCAAGATAACATGCCGATAAATAGTTTGACCAAGCTTGATAACCATTGGATAAAAACTCTTGATTTTATTACATAAAATGAAAACTTTAACGCAGAATTGTTAACGACGGCCCGCCCGCCCGGTTTTCGCCATTCTATAGCCCGTAATTTTTCGATGAAAATTCCGGCTAAAAAGTACGTATCATTTCGTCATAACAAGTCAGTGGTTGGTGTGAATGGGATTGCAGCCATTAGTATCTTATTTGCAGAAAACATACATTCTCAAACTAATTACTGACAGATTGTAGGTTTCAATAGGTAGATGTACGATATATAGTTAAACTTTGCGAATTACTTCTTAGCGCATTGTAATTGGTATGGCGTGTAAAGGAAATGCCATGTAATGAGTGTAAGAAATTAATCTCACATTACCAAACAACGGAAAAAATCCAATACAAAATACCATGCCCGTCAATATGAATTAAAATGTATCTCTTTATAATTTTTGGGTTAGCTCCGACCAGTCAATATAAATCTTATTAGAGTCACAATTAAACGACAGTGTGGCCCTGGATATTTATAAAGCCATTTTTATTCATTCAATGCCACTAACGATGTCTTTCAAAGTTTGCAAAATAACTACATTGATTTGAAATTTTCGGAGATACAAAGGCCTGTAAGAATAGTCTATTAAAGTGATTTTGTGCACTAGTGCTGTCTTGGTAATATTAAGTATTAGTTTCGTAGTGTTTGATACAAATATTGTGTTTGATCTTTTAAAGAAGTTTTTATTGAATGTTAAAAATGCATTTATAAATTAATAGCCACAAAACGTAGTTTGTACAAAAAGTTGAAGTAGTTTGAAAATAGTTTTTACTGTTTAGGAGCAGATGAGGTATTCAGTGGAAAGTTTGAAACAACTGATATATGTCTTGATTTCGTAGATGACTTATTTGAACGAGTGCTTTCTCCAAAGGTTTGTTTCATTAATGTAAAAGATGTGGTTCGTCGGAAGATGACTCTGGCTACTTGACATGATATGAAACATGTTAACGAATAAACTAGAATAGTAAACATAAGTATAGCATGATAGATCGAATACGTTAATTAAGTAGTTCCGAGAAGGAAGAAGCTTATCCTGCTAGCTACGAATGGAGCGCTTTTCCGCTTGCCGGATAATCTATCCCCATCTCGCCAATACCAATATTTTAAATAAAACTTTTTCGTTCAATCTAAAATACCTAAAACATATGCCAAGTAGCAGTACGTAAATGGCGGGGTAGAAATGCGCCAAGAGGTGGTGCGTAGATGTGCCGAGTGGCATTACGAAAGTGCGCCGCATTATGATTTGCGAATACAAGTGGCTGTCATGGGTCACCAGACCAACACAGTAGTGTTACTTGATTACTCACGTTAGATGTCGAAAAAAAGCCACTGAATAAAAAAGAAAAGCAAGGCAGCAAATCGACAGGGATACATGATATCATATACGAAGCAATTGTCATTGCCCTATTTTCTCAAAATATAGTTATCTCCTATGTTCAAATTAATATAATTGATGGAATGCCAGACGCACAAAAAAAGATTTAAGTTGCTATGTTGAAATGAAAAGAACTAGTTTGAAAATAGACTTGGAGCGGTTGATGTCTTTCTATGAAAAATATAATATTAATTGAAACATGTTTTGATTTCATGGATGTCTTAGTTGAGAGAACTTTCTTCAAAGGTTTGTTTCATTGATGTAACAGGCAGTTAAGGAAGTAGGTCGTCCCACGACGAATCTGCCTCTTTACATGTTATGAAACATTTTAACGAATAAAGTAGAACAGTAAACATGCAAAATAGAGAGAGAAATCAAATACGTCGTATAGAGAGGAGGAAGCTAATTTTCCAGGCCACAATTTATAAATACCAGAATAAAAAAGTGTCGAAGTCATTTTGATGGCATAATAACACTACTTACATTAAAAGGAAAGGAAGGCAGCAAGTGTATAGGGATAAACGAGGCAATTTCTATCTCCTTTATTTCTCGAAATATGATAAGCGGACCGGGCTTAAGTCCTTTTTTCAAATAGTCAACTTACCCATTTAAACTTGATTGATAGCAAATGGAAACCAGTTTATCAGGAATATCTTTTAAAATTTATATTGTTTCTTTAAATTAAGAACTAAACAAAAATAGTGTTTTGAGTTTGCGGTATAAGGGACTTAAGATTGTGTGTGAAATTACCGACTAACAAATCCATTTGGTATTATAAAGGTGCAATACAGTGTTGTATATGCGAATTTTTCAACTCTGCTTTTATTTCTTATATTGAAATATAATTGTCTTGATATTTTCACCTGCGTATTTCAATACTCCTACGTATTTCAAAGTGTTAATATACTTTTGCTTTGCCTCTCTCCCTTCAAGTTGTCCTTAAAAGCCACAAGAGAAATATAATCAAATTACTATTTTTACTAAAAATTCCGGCAAAGTACATGGCTCTTGACAAATACATTACTTAAGTTGGGGTAAGCCTTAATTACTTCATACGTTATTCATATTTTCAGCAAAATTTGATAAAGCACACGGATGTTTTCCATCCTTCAGTGCTAAATCATATTATATTACTGGCGGACGCTAAAACAACGTGATTTTTTTTTATAATAATTTACTATTCTGTAAAACTCTGCATTTTTGAACGTTCGTCACTGGCAATAAAAGAAGGGGGATGCATCTTAACATTCAGACCGACAGAGGCATGGACTATGATGAGCTATTTTGCATGAGACGTGTGTTATTACAGTAAAGTTCAGTCTGCATTTTAACAATAATCGTGCCTTTAGTTTGCTTATTACATTACATGTTCGCATGTATTATACGTGACTAACATGAACAGCTAGTATAATACCATTCATTTCATGAAGTCAAACAAATATCGCAAAATTAAACTTCTATCCAAACAGCATACAGTGTCAATCTCTTACTTCGAAGTCATTCAATAGTACAATCACACTATGCTTTTTAGAAATTTGTCACAATTCAAAGTTATTAAGCAAGTATATGCAACTATACGGTATGTCACGTATGATACATGCGAAAAAGTAATGTAATAGAATCAAAAGAGACGCGGAGCACACATCACAACAAATTAAAAGCCTGTGATATATTAATTGTGATTATACTCTTGAAATACATGAATGGATTTTATTGTAATATCACACTTTTTATTAATACATGAAAAATAGCTCATCGGGTTCCATGACTCTTTTTGACTTAATGTTTAAACGTGTTCGTTCTGTTATTGCTACTCCATTATAATGCGCCTGCATAGAACAGAGACCAACGTTCAATTATTAAACTCATTAAGATGTAGATTTACTATACAAACATTTATGGTTATGTTTATTCATTCATAAATATTAAAACAATTCAAATTCAATGTTTATTAGTGAATTTGAAACCGTTTAACACACCAGTTTTGCGCACGGCAAGTGTATTGCAGATACATAATAATGTGCTATGAAATCACTTTTCACAACGTAATAGATGGTTCATTGTTAGGAAATAAAAGCATTATTAATTACATGTATACGTACAAATGTGTTAAACATGAAAACATAAGTTAATATAGCTAAATGAACAATTGTTTGGTACGTTGAACAACTATCCGGATTTTAGATATAATCTATATATGGTGTCGTGCTAAGAGGATTTCGCTTTCACCATTTAAACACAAATGTCATGAAAAATACAATTAAAAAATAGAATGAAAATCATTTTTTTTTCTTTTTGCAAAAACAAAATGAAGACAACCGAACGGAAGTTCGCTTGTATTATTTTCCTTTTTTTTTCAAAACAAACGTGCAATTCTCAACATCGGAATAAACATTATATAATATAACATGCTTGTGTATAAAACATGCCACAGTCAGTATAAATAAGAACCTCAATAAATTAAAGTGATGAACAATTTAGCCATTCTAGTATAAAGAATATATTTAAACCAATATTTGCCTATGACTTTTTCGATTAATTTTGATGCGTGATGAATATCAAAATTCAACCCTTACTCAAAACAAAATATTTCGTAGTGAAAATACTAAAGTAAACGGATGATTGGTGTTATTCCCGCACAAACTTGTTTACGTAAAGAAATACCATAATATTCGGTTAATCCAAGCTAATGCTGTTTTTTTTGTTTCTTAATGCGCTAGAAACGTATCCTTATATCTCAAACAAGCACCAGAATGGGTGTTTTGTTCTGAAATTGGCTGTGTTATTTATAACTACTGTGAATGAAAGCCAAAACTGTCAGGTAACCAAAATGGGAAGTAAAAAGACGTCATTCTTTCAATCATTATAGAGTCAGATCATGTAATCTATAAAGTCGCCTACATACTAACCTTTTACAAAGGCTAGGTCGCTGTACTGAATGCATTTCCTCTTAGTACGATGCAGTGTTATTACTTATAATTAACCTGTTTAGCTTATTTTGTCACCTATAGTTGGTGCAAAATGCCATGTAAGTAACTGTTTTGCATTTATGAATCAGATTCATCATTATTCAATTTCTGAGATAATTTAATACCTATATTTCACTTATAAAGATAAGGTCGTTGTAATGAACGCATGCCTTCTTTAAAAGAAAAGATTACTTTTACTTTAACCTTGTCTCTTCTAAAATTAGCATGTTTTTTGCAAAAGTCCTGCTTTCGTTGTTTATTAATCTGATTGATCAGTTTACATATCGTGTAAAAGGTGAATGGTGAATTTCTTAAAAAAACAGATGTTTTGGACATTATATAAGTACAAACAGGTTTGTACGTGCCCTAACCATACAATTACACTAAAGGTAGGACATTGTTCAGTTTGAATCAAAATTACTGAATTCAGCTTGTATTTTGGGATGATATTGATGAAATGGAGTGCCGCAAAGCAGCCGACACTCTTCCCTTTCATTACAATGCAGCGTTATTCGACAATTATAAATCCAGAGTTATCATACTTTTCAACTGGTGACCTCAATTTACTACAACTATAGTTTAAGGTTCATGTTTAACAATAAAAAAAAATCGACAAACATATCGAGGTTCCTTGACATCTTCACGTTAGAAACAAAGCGTGATGGAAGATCAATAACAACATCAAGACAAACTTCAAATACGAATGGTTTATCTAATGTCCCGCATCACAAGTAAAGCCGTAAACCTTGGTTAAAGTACCAATATGTCAGCATTACTTTATGTCATATTATATTTTCACTTCATGCTGATATTTTCTTCAACAGTAATTAGAAAATGACACCCTCTCATTTTATACTTAATATCATTTTATAAATACGAGAAACCATTAATTTGTTTAACTACTGCAACTTCGTTCA
Organism: Mya arenaria; assembly: GCF_026914265.1. Taxonomy (NCBI): domain Eukaryota; kingdom Metazoa; phylum Mollusca; class Bivalvia; order Myida; family Myidae; genus Mya; species Mya arenaria. The sequence goes on along the minus strand of NC_069124.1, from coordinate 67,410,138 downwards.
CTAAAATGCCTTTTAGGCTTATTCATTTTTTTGTCCCGGTTAAGAGTAAAACAACTGTATGTTAAACTGTGTTAGATATGTATCCTTTCTTGTTATCAGTTATGTGTGTGCACATATATAATAATGTATATTTATACAGCATCAGAAAGAAGTTTTGCAGAACCATGATCCAGTAATGGGATATCTTTTGAAACAGCTGGCGCCAAAATAGATTAATCATTTAAGTAATTTCACTTGCTATCAATTCAGAAATTGATTTTGAAAACAATGCTGAAGAAAGATAACGTCAAATTAAATTAAAATGTTCAAATGATTTGTTACGTTTTTGTTGTTAATGGTGCAAATGTACTTTCCATAGACAATTTAAGAACTACACTCGACGAATTGTATAAGTGCGATACTACTAAATCTTCGTTATACTGTTAATTTCTTCATATATTCAGCCAAATTTGGAAAACAGAATAAGTAAATCGATATCAATATAACACGCTATTTATTATTTAATAATTTAGACAATAGAAACACTAAATCACGTGCATGTTACTGCAAGAAAGAGGGGCAGCAGCTGGATTGATTTTGGCGGGTGCCTTCTTAAGGGTTGTATGTTTATATTGTTTAACCTTAGAAGTTAATGATTGGCTTTGAAATATTTAAATTAATACTTCACGAATGCGTTATTACTGACGCACTAGATTTGTATGCATAATATACCACTTTAGTACCGTTATCATAAGGACGTACTACCTGGCCCGCTCCAAAGTGGTACCGCTTTGTACTTCACAAAGGATTCAAAGCGCGTTAATTTAGATTATTTTTTTACAATATTTCAAAACATAAAGCATTATTATCCTAAAAATTGAAAAAAGGTATCTGAAACAATTTTAATAGCATGCTGAAGTTTCATTTAAAGCGTTAATGCTCGCAATGCAAAGGTAAGGCTGTTTAACAAATGAACACTGAGTAATCGGTATTTGATCTTAATCGTCGCATTAATGATTTCAGGTCGCTAGAAGGATGGGCGTTCATAGCAACACAGTTGCTAAATTTGTGAACAAGTACCGGAACAGGGGAATGGTAGAGTCATGCATTAAAACTTACAAATCATACTATGAGTTTTCACTTTTTTACTTCTGTTACTAAATACTTTATATTTTGTTGAAAAAAAATGAATATTTTTGCTATAAAATGTATTCAAATATACGTGTACGTCTATAATGTACCTCTATTGAAAATTTAATCGAATTACGTTTACACATTCCTAACATATTCCAAATGAATCTTGTCACACTTATAAGTTTCGTCGAGTGTATCCATACGAAATATACACTGCTTTCTTCGAACTTCTGCAGCATAGATGCCCATTAACGGCCAACTACAGACACATTACTCATTAGTTTGCGTTCTGTACAATATGCATAATCAATTTTAACCTATAGCACAAGGACTGGCACAACAGCCAGGATGTCTTTGTCTTTCAAATTCTAAATTTAAGTAAATGTGTTAAACATTTGTACCATAAACATGTTTCTCAATATAACATATAAATTGGTGTACAGTTTAAATATATAAACAACGTTAATTTGATAGGTATGGAATTGAAATTATAACCGGTGAATAATACGTTTAAGAAAACATAAAACGACTTTTAAATGATATTTTTCCAAACATTTGAAAACACCAACTGTGTCAAGCGAAATGTTCGTATTATTAGCCTAATTAGACTTTCTTCTATTACAGTCCGTAATAACAGTATTATACAATGGCCAAACACTAATAGTATCGCTATTTAGTGACACCAAAATCTTAGTATATATATAATGGATATATATCAAGTTCATCATGTATTGTTGATGTAGAATGTTTTATTATTGATGATGTACTATGGTTTAACAGAACTGTTTCGATTATTTTTATCGATTTTTTACTTTTCCTCAAACCCACAATTCAAAACTTTAGTCTATAACAAATAAAACATATGCGTCATTATTTTGAATAAAGTAATTGTTTTAATAGGCATATTTTTAAAATGGGTAAGTCTTTAAGCCTAAACAACAAAAACTAGTTCATTATAAACCCACAAGTACAATTAAAAACAGTAGCAAGCCAATTGAAATTATCAGCTACTTCAGAAATGCTTGCAAGAGACTTTTCAACATTTCAACAGAGCCTCGTTTTTATCACAAGCTTTTACGAAATGAATCCTTCAGATTTATGTCTTCGGATAAATGACCACCTATTTCCATATCATCTGGAAATAACATCAGAATAAAAAAAAATAAGATTGATAACTGACTTAACACTGTCCATCAAAAACAAATCAAAGTTGTATAATAATAACGAAAACAACTTCAAGGACATATTCTTCCCTTGCTTTAATCATACAAAACACGGAAATAAATAACACAAAATGGCAGTTTTTAATGTGCTACAGTTTGGAATACATATCACGCAGCATTGAATTGTTCTACCACAAACACCTATTTTACCTTCATCACGTTTCTACAATGACTGTCAGTGGCTTTTTAAAACTCATTACATTCACAAACTCGTTTCAAACATTACTTTAAAGCGACCAATGCGAAAATGGGATTAACTGTTGACCAACCCCCTCCTAAACCAAATTGGGGATAACGAAACCATCATTTCAAGCACTAGCCTGTGAAGCGTGGATTAAGTACACTTTTTAATATTTTAGAGAAACAACTAACCAGTATAATGGAGATCATTTCTGTTAAACAAAAACTGTATTACTTTACATCCACCGTTAAAGAAATTTGGTATGAAAAATACCATTCAAAATTACTACTAAATGAGAAGATAAAATAACAGTTAACATGTTTATATAAAAACAATTCAACGGCAAAAACTCCAATTTATTGGTAACGTTTGGATTTCCTGTGCAGTATTTGGAAAGTTTAGTTTTTCAAAAATACAATATTCACTATCAAAATCATTAATATTACAAAACAGCTCAACACGTATATTCTTTGTAGTTGTCATATCATCATTCAACGTTGAAACATATCGAACGCAATCATCACTGCTAATTTTATTCCTATTTGTAATTCATTTTGTTGAAATGCGATCAAACAATCTTGCAATATATCACAGATTTGTTAAATTATTAGTGTTAGTGTAACATGGTTACAATTTAAATAACGTGTTTCATATGTCAAGTTTTTCCAGAAGCAGACTGGCCAAGAAATCATTGTGATTTGCGTATGGACCATTTTTAAAAAAAATCTTTTTTGCTTGATATTTCAACGAAAAATTACAGGTTATGGAGTAGAGGGAATAATCCAATTGTGATGAAACTTGGTCAGAGTACATTGTCTTAAAAATATGAATATACATTACATCAGGTCAGAAACCAGTTAACTGGGTCAAATCTTAGAGAAAACATACCCGTCATAAATTTGATAATTGTTATGAAACTTGGTCAGAATACTTGTCTGCATGTTGTCTTGAACAATTATGAATATGAGATTCATCTGGTCAATAAGTAAGGCACTAGGTTAAATCATAGAGAAAATAATCCCCGTCATAATTACAAAGGATTTTTTTCCAAAAGCCTAAAGGCCACAATTTGAACATAGACATATTCCGGATATGTATGAAGTACCTTGTTTTCGAGATGTGAGCTTCCAGTAGAACTAACACAGACGCTGCGACAAGAATTGCTATAATTTTCTTCACGAGGTCCAACCAAAATGGCCATTAATAGGAAAAAAACCAGGCTACATCATTTCCTCACTTTTGACAACTATATTACATGCACCCTATAAACAAGACGTATTAAGTTAAACAGCGGGTTTTTTCTGAAACATAAGATATAGAGTCCCAACACTTCGTTTGCATGATCTGTTGTTATTTTCATTATTTAACATTCATAAGACAAGAACAGAAACTAAATATGCCGCTGAAAAACAATGTCTTTAAAAAAAAAAATCGTTCACGTTTTATAGTCTAGACTGAGGTCCTGCAATAAAGTAAACAGAAATCTACAGCATTGAAATACAATGGCATCTTCAAGTACTTAAAAGACAGTAATCCCCGTTTTTGATATGTTTATTTTTAATTTTTTTAAACCGCTGGTTTTACAGTTAAGACGATTAATTTTAATGGCTAGGGTGTTAATAACTCAAGTTTGGTCAAACTGTTTTCTTCATTCGACGCCTTTAATGCAGAGTTTGATAAAACGCATTACGAATATTGAGAATGAAACAGTTGGTGCAGGTTATTGATACGAACGTGTATTCTAAACCATTAATAATCCAAATCCTTTTGAACCAAGAAAGGACATGGCCATTATAGAAGTTTGAAACCCGGCTACTTTACATTAAGTGGGCCGATTTTGTAGATAAAATGGAAATGATAAAGCTTATTACAGCTATGGCACAAACGGATCCTTTCAATAAATGAATGTAAACCTAATAACTCGCAGAGAAAATATTACAAAAATAGACTCCTATGAAAAAAATCAAACATTTTCTTTTTCATTTGATTTCCAACATACAAGTCTTGCATTCTTAAATACTTTCTGCGTGAGATTTTGAATAGACATGGACCGTTCTGGCGCTATTTAAGTCGTTGTAATATGCCGAACATGTCATGATTGAAATAATGGCTCTGTCAAAATATTCTAGAACAACAATCTCAATATTTACCAGAAAACAACAGTCACTGTCTGACACACCGCTCCCGCCAATCACCATTTTCGATGTTATAATTGAAAACGGGTATTATCTCATCTAACCCTTGAAACATATTTGTGCTGTCAGTCGTTATAATACGCATGCTTAACAATGTCTGGTATTCATTTTCCTCCGCCATATAGACACACTGAAAGCACTCACTAGCAACCGCCGATATGTGATCTACGAGTCAATCTTCAAACAACTTTTGCAAAGAGAACAACATCTTCCAATAAAGAAAATAGCTACATTCATTTTTCTTTCAAGACTGCGAGACAATACCCACGTTTAAAGATGATGTGCGAACGTGACAAAGGTCGGAAATATTAGCAAATTTCCAATGATTAACGAGAATTTCATCACAAAACTGTTTGTTTGTACCAAATACTTTGCTCTGCATTACACTAAACGAAACATTCTTTTTTTCAAATTTGAAAGAGCAGCGCCATATAGAGCTCCTGTTTTGCACTCTACCGTATTCTGTATTCGAATTCCTGCACAAAACATTTGAAGAAAAGATTTTGCCTTTTTTGTTAGTAACAAAGCACACTTCCAACATAATGAACAGTTATTGAGTTGTTTTTCGATCTTCAACCGAAAATGTCAGTGTGGTGGTATATTATTAATGAATTAATGATATAAGCTTAATAGTCTAGAGTCAGTACTATGTTAGTAAACGACAGATAATGACATTCTAGAAGTGATAACTATGGTTTGTGCTGCGAATGAATATATACTAGATAGAAATTGTGAGCTCAAAAAGGCAAATCTCATTCCTCGGTTTTTATCCAATTTTCATGGCTACATTTTTCAAAAAGCAACTCTGTGGAGTGTTGCATTCCATTTTAGAATTCGCAATAATTCCTATACAAAAATGATGACGCTTAAGAATGTATCCTGTGTGAAACGTTTTGAACATTTTTGTTGTTTTTGAAAAAGGTAAAGAAACCCTCAGAAACAGGAAAAGTATAGTGTGTGGGTACTCTGTGTAAATTCAGCAGATCCTAAATTATTAGCAATAATGGGTTTACTCCGTCATAGCCACGATTGTTGCGGTCGTCTTTTTTGTCAAATGAAGTTTTGCGACCACCACGTGATGCTCCCCACTAATATATTCACATTTGAAGCGCCGGCACTGCACTGATATTTCAGCGAATGCGCATCGGTTTTTAAAAACTTTTTGCAAAAGCTAAAATAATAAAATAGCAGATACATAATTTTAACATAATTACGGTTTTACTTTAAAAATGTGAGATAATATATACAAAGAAATTCACGATAGTGACATTTCAGTTAAGTTTTACTGATAAAAATGTACACATGGCACTCCCAATGGGTATTAGGACAATGATTGTGGCTCAGAATGTAAGGCCTGCCACTGAGTGTGATTTTCAAAACTTTCTATTTTTCTAACTGTGTAATGACTATATCTCATCGACGATCCTCCATTTATCAATTAGACAAGACCGGTCTTTGACAAGAGTTCATCTTATATCTAAATTTTGCAATAGTTGAATAAAGCGCTAATTGTAATTTCGCCATACTTAAAGCTGCACTCTCACAGATGTTTAAACAACTTTTTTTTTGTTGTCTTGGAACAAGCCAATTTTTGCGAAAATCTGCGATCTGATTTTTTGTCAGCAGTCTTATATAACTGGTTTCCAGCTATATAAGACTTCTGACAAAAATCAGATCGCAGATTTTTATATATAAATTCAAAAATTGATATGTTATGCATTTTTCTTAAACCGTTACTAACGTTACACATTAATTTTCGAACGGAAATGTGAAAATCTACGATCTGATTTTTTGTCAGCAATCTTATATCATTGGTTTGCAGATATTTACGCAAAAATGTGCTCTTTTCTCAGAATTTAAAAAAAAAAAAGTTGTTAAAATGGTCAATCTGTGAGAGTGCAGCTTTAAAGTGATTTACTGGTGGTAATTTTCTGATTATTCCACATTTTGGAACCGTGGTTTCGTTGTTAAGTAAACCTTTTTATTTCACACTTTTCTTTATTTATTGATTATATCCTTGTAAACTCACCATCCGACAGACATAGTTTATCTATACCATTTCACAGTTGCGCAAGTATTTTAAATCACACAATCATTCGAAGAACAATCAATTCCGTCATATCCGATACAAATTTATTTTGCTTAATTTTAGCGCGGTTTTCTAATCATATATCAACGAAATGTTGTTGGTTTTTAACTATAAGCATGAAACAGAAATAAAATTGTTTGTCGCCGTATCATAAAACAATATATTTCACCGAGTGATCATTAAACGTTATATAAATGCACGTCACCATTGATTTTTCCCCTGATTTTGTTTATAGTTTAATATGTCCTTTAATTTAGATTCGAACAACGCTCCATACACTTCAGGCTGTTTTTTGGTGACAATTTTCTGAAGGCTAGATTCAATTGTTAAGTATACGTAAATAATGATGTGTCAATGCCGACATCCAATTATGTTTGTCTTATGCTTGTATGCACGTGATGTCTGGTTTACTCTTGCAAGAATCTGAATTTATAACAGTTAAATGTAGCCTAAAGTGCAGCTTCTATGAAAGCTGCATACTTCAGGCAGTATCTAGTGACGGTTTTATGAATAACTTGTTTCCGCTGTTTAGTATACGTTGATAAACATATTTCTGAAGATGTCTAATGATGTTTGACTTTAGGTTGTACCAAACAATTTCGTTTATTCTTGCAAGAATGTCAGTATTTTGCAAAAATATCTAAATTCCATATTTTCATCGCTATTGGCAATGCTTTAAACTATAGCAGATAATCTATTGGGACAGCCTTTTCGATGAGAAATATACAATTGAGCTTGCAGTGATAAAAACCGCAGATCACCCTACTAACGCTGCATTTATTTGATGTATAACCATAAATGCGTACCGCTGGCAGTTTACGGACATTTCCTTTACTTTCCTTTAGTTTTATTATTCAGCCAATTTATTTTGCGTTTCACTCCAGTTTGAAAATCAGATTTCAGGAAAAGGCAATACATTTTGGATTCGTGATATTATTAGTGAAAGCGTAACAGGGTTGCAATATAAGTATTTTATATCTCTGGTTTCCTCAGAAGCAGATGTATCCATGACCCTGGCAGGAAATAAATACACTCCATAAAATACACTCGTTGCAAGAATTTTAACTAATTAAATTTCATTTGGACGATTCATTTCCGGTATGTCCATGGTATCATTATCACACACACCATTTCTTTCATTGAACGTCTCTTTACTACAGATTTGGCTAAATTCCATTACAAAGATTCACAATTCTATTTTCTAAGTAGGCTATGTACGGCTGAATTTAACCAATAGGGAAATCATTATTTTAAGCGGAAAAAGATAAATGGCCATTTATTGACCCTATAGAGAATACAATATAATTTACACAAATAAATTGCATTGACTTTATACGGATATGTTTTTTACATAACGAACCTTACAAAAATGAGAGCTCACCAAAGTCATTATACGTATTAAAGCTAAAGGTCGAAATCCGATTTTTAAATTAGCATTATTCCATATCCAGAACAATTTCCAGCTAAAGAACTAATAACGGATGAATACTTCCTAATGAATAACAAAAAGACATGGTCATAATTGTTTTCATTCTATATGTGTATAACACTTGTTGTAAATCAAGGACTTGTAGATAAGTATTAGGAATTTATCTATATTTTTCAGCAATCCCAACTGGAAGTTGTCTTACTTCTATAACCTTAATACACTATGCATCTGTTTTTATAAGTACATTTTTAGGTTATCCGGAATAAAATAAATTACCCTGCTGAGGATAGGTCGAATATAATTTCCTTTGAGAACAATCACATGTTAGGTAATAAAGCATCGGTGCCATAGCTCCCACGTAGCAAACCATTTATGAACTATATCCGCAATAAATCGCAGAGTAGTATAGTGTAAAAGTATAAGAAGTAAATTCAGATGATTCATATACTTTCCAAGACAAACTCGTTAATATGCCGACAAAACGTTATTGCCTGGAGCATAATGGTGTTTACAGACGTTGTTCATTTCAGAAGATAGAAGTACATTCAGGGTGAACATGTGTTATATTTTCTATATTATTTTGACCATTCCTCGTATATAACCTCATTTTCAAGCATTTTTTGCAACTATATAGGTTCTATATAGGTTTTTGCTGAGAAAAAAGATAACATTGGTGATTAGCAATGATTACATACATTATAAAATTTTGACATACACTTTGAACATAATCATACAAAGGTTTTCGTAAACTATTATCTACAGGGCATTTGATAAAAACAAGTAGTACTGATTCCATCGTATTAAATCGTATTAAATAAAAGTTGACAACATCTTTCTTGTTCCGGTAAATGTTCATATTTACCAGTTTCCAACTATAAAAAACAGAAAAAAACTCCACATCTGAATAAAGCCAGGCAGATTTATGTGAAATTAGCAGCAGAAGGGAACAATAAATTTCAATTTAATAGCTTGTTTTAAAAAGCCTGTTAGATCGCAGCTCATTTCCCTCTAACACCAGCACCGTTTCTCCTATTTAAGTCAGACTTTCACTGATTTATAAGAGCATCAACAAGAGCTTTTGTAATATCACCCTGCATAATTTTGCGATTAAATGGGATGTGTTTTCTGGTATGTTTATCAAATTCTAAACGCAATAGTTTGTTCTCTGTATTATTACACCATAATTTATTATTTGTGGGTTTCCTGTCTAATGCTCAGTTGTTAAATCTAATTTAATCTGTTTAATATCATACGCAAACTTGTATTCAAATGGTAATATATTTCCAATTGTCAACTGTACGAGTTATCCTACTAGATTTACTATAAATGTAGGTAAGAAAACAATATTGCGTTTCATTTCAGGAAAGTAAAATTTGTTTAACTTGCCCGCTATCTATCCGTCAGAGTGACGGTAAATTTGTTGAAAAGAAGTAGATCAAGTAGATCCAACATGTTCAGAACACGTTTTTCATCAAAAAAGCATTCAGTTTTAAAACCTATAATTGTGGAGAGTCTCAAATGATCTGAGATAGTAAAACCATGCTTTGATTCACTGTTATCTGTTAAAAGAAGTCAGTTTGGTGTAATTTGCCCTCAGCAGCATTTTAGCACTCAATTCATACTCACCCGACATGTAACAAAGCGTGCAACATTAAGCCTATCTATAGAAGTATATTTAGTTTTTTATCCAACTTTTAAATGAGCCTTATTCGTTATACAGAACAATCTCAAACGTAAGATCTTATAACGGATGTACTGGGTGAGTACCTAAATCGGAACAGTACCTAAATATGGAACACCCCTTATAAAAGCGTTTTTGCAATCGCGATCGGCTTTTTCACGATTTTAATCAATATAGACGCTTGCCTTAGATACAAGCTCCAAAGAACACGCTACTCCGGTAAGTATTTCAAATGCTGCTATCATTCAAAGTTTTTCATGTTCAAATGTCAATACATGGCATGGGGGGAAATGACTTCTTACTTGCCACAATTACAGCATATTGGTACAGTCTATTTTTTTTACTGAAATCGTCAAATTTTACTGACAAAAATGACAAAAAAACAAGCTGGAAATAAAGTTAATAATTAATTTACTAAAACAAAACATGTAGCAATAATTTTAAAAAGATAAAAAATATATAACGAATTAAAACTGTTCCATATTTAGGTACTCCGAGGACAAAAATGACAGTCCTTGACTGTGAGGTTAATATAGTACTTTTCATGCAGATTGGTAGTATCTTGACAAAATGCCATTTAAATCAACCAATTGGTCTTGAAATCTAGTATGCTGATGAAATTTTTTGTAGTTGTGGTGCAAGTCTAACTAAAAATATTTCAAAAAAAGTGCCAAAAGTGTTCCGATTTAGGTACTCACCCAGTATACGTCCTCATGAATAACAAAAAACAAATTCATAATTGTTTTCTTTCTATATGTGTATTACATAAATTGTAAAGCAAGAGCATGTAAACTAGTTATTTAGTATTCATTCATTTTTCATTTCCGCATTCAACTCTAGAAGTTGTTTTATATTTGTATAACCTTAACTTACTATGTGGCCGTTTACATAAGTACATTTCCAGGTTATCCGGGACGATAAATTATCCTGCTGATAATGGGTCTTATATATTTTCCTTTGGAGAACAGTCACATGTCAGGTTTTAAATCATCGGTGTCATAGCTCCCACGTTAACCATTTTTGAACTATATCCGCAATAAATCGCAGAGGATAATGATCTTTACAGACGTTGTTCATAAAGTCTGACTTCGAGCCGCATTTCAATGACGATGTAAACTAGCCATATTTGTACTTCTAAGATTATTCAATTGAAGCGCTCAGAATAGATCAAATTACCTAATAATCCTTTTTTTTAAATGACAAATCACCGTTGAAAACATGTATGCTTCAGAAAATTAGCCTTTCTTCTTCCATTCGTTGTATTCATTTTTTGCTACATATATGTTGTACAAAATGTTTTAGCATAGATATCATTGTCATTCTCATGTTCGTAAATTATGAATAATAGCACAGTACAAAACGTTTTACTTTCCTCCTACTTTGATGTACTACACATTTGACAAGAATTAAAACGAATCAACTACACGTCTATAAACTAGACATCCTGCTACACCCTGTAGTATGCTGACTGTTAATGGTCGCAAGAAATATTATAAAAGAACCGTTACATGCTTGCAATGAAACACTGGTGGCATGGTCCAACAAACTTAAAATATTTCAACAGAATCTAGGTTATCCGGGACGATGAATTATCCTGCTGATAATGGGTCTTATATATTTTCCTTTGGAGAACAGTCACATGTCAGGTTTTAAATCATCGGTGTCATAGCTCCCACGTTAACCTTTTTTGAACTATATCCGCAATAAATCGCAGAGGATAATGATATTTACAGACGTTGTTCATAAAGTCTGACTTCGAGCCGCATTTCAATGACGATGTAAACTAGCCATATTTGTACTTCTAAGATTATTCAATTGAAGCGCTCAGAATAGATCAAATTATATCATGAAATATCAGCATTTAAAAACCTTTGATCCACCGCGCCACTTAGAATAATAGAAAAATATTGAACAAAGTCGTTAACGGGTTTAGGAATTCAAATCGCCTTTATATATGCAATAACATGCATAATTAAAGCTTCAGTTTCGTTTTTCTTAAACTAACATGGCCGGCAGTCATGTAGATGTCTTTTCAGCAATATAATGGTATTATTGTCGATCTTGACAAAAAAGCTTTAACTATGTTTGAACTTTCTACTACTGACATTGTGTCTGTAGTTTTTCATATACGTCATTAATGTGAACTAAAAATCCACTCGTCCGCCAAATTTACATTTTAGTAGTACAAGTATGACAATCTTTACAAGTGGGTTCATATGTCGAATCTGTACATAATGTTATTACATTGCAGACTTAGAACGTGTAAAATACAGTTTCTTAAGAAATATGGCTATAATGTTATTATTATTATTATTATTATTATCATCATCATCATCATCATCATCATCATCATCATCATCATCATCATCATCATCATCATTATTATTATTATTATTATTATTATTATTATTATTATACCACATTTATATAACACTCTTTTCATATGGCACATACGTTCAAAAGGGCTTTACATTTCTATACATTTTACAGCTTAAAGACAGCATCAATCGTACTATACAAGTTGAGCATAAAACAATCATAAAAAAATAATTAGATATTCATATAAGACATAAAATCATACATATAATCACAAACCAAGTAAACTATCCTGATATAAAAACAACAACAATGACAAGCTTTGGCATACAAGTGTCAGATATACGAAATCATCAGTTACCATATATTTTCAAAAAGACATGAGTTTTCAGAGATCTTTTAAAAGAGTCTAAAGTGTTTGAGTTCCGTATTCCCAGTGGAAGCGCATTCCAAAACTTTGGAGCAGCATTTGCATAGCAACGATCACCACATGTAACGGTACGGGATCTTGGTATCACAAGAGTGAGAGTGTCACTTTGGGATCTCAAAACACGCTGTGGTCTATGTATCTTTAACATGTTTTTGATGTAGCAAGGCGATTGATCATTTAAGGCTTTATAGGTATGTGTCAGTATTTTAAAATCAATCCGGTATTGCACAGGAAGCCAATGAAGTTTCTTTAAAACTAGTGTGATGTGGTTGAATCGAGGAGTCTTTGTAATGATACGAGCTGCCGTGTTTTGGACGATTTGAAGTTTGTTCAAGGTTGTGTTAGGTAGACCATGGAGCAGGGAGTTGCAGTAGTCAAGTCTGGATGTTACAAGAGAGTTCACAAGGGTCTTGGTTGCATCACTGGTTATATATTGTCTTATGGGGCCTACTTGTCGTAATTGAGCATAGCAAGATCTACAAACAGCATTCACGTGTTGCTCCATGTCCATTTTGGAATCCAGGAAAGCCCCTAGGTTTCTTACGCAAGATGTTGGTTTTATCTCGGAATCGCCCATCTTTATAGTCAAGTCTATGATACAATCTGCTTTGCGCTTAGAGCTGAACAGTATAAGTTCTGTTTTGTTTGCATTTAATTTAAGCATATTGTGGTGCATTCAGGAGACAATATCGTTGTGACAGGCTTCTACTTGCCGCACAGCTTCAACTTGTGTAATCTCGTCTGCAGGTTCAAATGTATAACTGAGAGTCATCAGCGTAGAAATGATGACCTAATCCATGGTTTCGGCAAATAGCGCTGGTTTAGTATACATAATGTAATTTTTGGGTCCTAATACAGATCCTTGTGGCACACTGTAATTCATAAGGACTGGATTGGAAAGTTTCCCATCGATGCAAACAGTTTGATAACGATCCTTTAAATCAGGTGTCATCCATGCAAGTGGCTTTCTGGTTATCCCCAAATCATGTTCTAGACGATAAAGCAGCGTGTTATGATCAATAGTGTCAAAAGCCGCCGAGAGATCCAGTAACATTATGATTGCAACTTTGTTCTGGTCTAGAGACTGAAAAATGTCGCTCTGTACCTTGAGTAAAGCTGTTTCGGTTGGGTGAAACTTTCTATATGCAGATTGATGTTCATCGTGAAGATTGTTCAGTGTCAAATGTCTTTCAACACGGCTGTCGACTACTCTCTCTAGAACCTTTGAAATAAACGGGAGATTGGAGACAGGTCTATAGTTGGTTAGACACACTGATATACCCGATAAAACCGTTTATAATGCAGCCTTGGCCAACACGTTGAATGCGATTCGTACTTATAATGAATGTTGAGTTATTACTTTTACATTCGATAAGTGTGTCATTTGCACTGGACATGTCGATATTGCAACTCCTAAATTGTTCAATCATTGACGAAATACTGAACATTACCTAATAATCCTTTTTTTAAAAATGACAAATCACCGTTGAAAACATGTATGCTTCAGATAATTAGCCTTTCTTCTACCATTCGTTGTATTCATTTTTTGCTACATATATGTTGTACAAAATGTTTTAGCATAGATATCATTGTCATTCTCATGTTCGTAAATTATGAATAATAGCACATTAAAAAACGTTTTACTTTCCTCTTACTTTGATGTACTACACATTTGCCAAGAATTGAAACGAATCAACTACACGTCTATAAACTAGATATCCTGCTACAGTCTGTAGTATGCTGACTGTTAATGGTCGCGAGAAATATTATAAAAGAACCGTTACATGCTTGCAATGAAACACTGGTGGCATGGTCCAACAAACAAAAAATATTTCAACAGAATCTATGCCAACACAATCTAGCAAGGAACTGGACAATGATGTAAATGAATCATATGTAAGACATCATTTGAATAATTTCACTAAATATTTCAATACATGCCTTAGGCTTGGCGACATTGAAATACTATGTGCTTATTTACACAGGAGAAAAACGTGGGTTCAGACCAGATGTTTAGCAAAAATGTATTTCCGATTCATCAAAGCATATGTACTGTAACATAGTTTAACTTATTGATTTACAAACCGGAAGTGTATTGGTCATCTCGGTTGCATTTGCATTCACTTTTCACAAAACAAACTGTTAAACATCTCATTTTAAACTATCTCAAAACTTATTTTGAAAAGAGATTTTTGTATTAAAAGAATTTTACATTGACAGAAATAATACCCATTCGTCTGCAACACTTTTTAATTGCATATCAACTTATCGTTCAAGTACTGGCTTGATATGTTATAAATTGAAAACTGGTCTAATAAATTCCTTCCTTAAGTTTGCAAACACGTGCTAAGAAATAATCTTCAATTCTGGAAACGTCTTCTTTGTGTCAAAACGACAACACTAATTGATTTTATATACGGAGAGTTAGAAAGGTTTAGTTTTAAAACAATAAGATATATGAGTATTATTAAATATTGGATTAAACTCTAACATAACGATGACAAAAAGTTATATCAAAGCGTTTAAAGCATGCTTAAAGATACCCTGGAACAACATCCTAACAAACCGAATTAGTGTTTACTCACGAAAGATTTGCTTAAAGTCTAGGTTTATATGAGTCCTGATTTACTCAAGAAGTTGATAATGTTTGTCATTAGTGTAACAAGGTATGTTTGTCATAAGTGTAACAAAGAATTAAAGACAATTCGATTTAAATTGGCAAAGTTGATAAAACGATTCATTTAGCCAATTACTCAAAATATTACATATAATGAACTTTCGGATGTCTGTGTCTAAACAGCGGCTGTCCACATAAAAATTAAGCATTAAAACGAGTGATGCAATAGACCGCATTCAATGCAAAACCGGGGAAATGGCAACAGAAGATCTGAGAGGATTAGTCAATTAGGGTCAATGCCTCGAACATGACCCATAGCAGCCGATTTGGCGATGCATAAGGCAATGTTCATGTGCTTAATGCGCCCAAATCAGAGTTTACCCAGCACCATGGCCTATGTGAGGTTGAAGTGTTTCCAAATGCCTACCACCCTGGCATAGTGGCGATACCCATGATTGTTTCACGTGCACGTGTCAATGCCTCGAACATGACCCATAGCAGCCTATTTAGCGATGCATAAGGCAATGTTCACGTGCTTAAAGCGCCCAAACCAGAGTTTTCCCAGCACAGTGGCCTATGTGAGGTTGAAGTGTTTCCAATTGCCTACCACCCTGGCTTAGTGGCGATACCCATGATTGTTTCACGTACACGTGTCAATGCCTCGAACATGACCCATAGCAGCCTATTTAGCGATGTATAAGGCAATGTTCACGTGCTTAATGCGCCCAAGCCCATTCGCGACACCCATGATTGTTTCACGTGCACCTGTCACGGCAGGCAACATCGGCTACATAAGCTGCACGTTGCATCCTGTTTACTTCACAGGCAAATCGGCTACATAGGCTGCACGTTGCAGCCTGTTTACTAAACAGGCTACATAGGCTAAACTTCACAGACATGTTATATATACATTCATTTCATATCATTTATCGCTCATCTATGGTGTATAATAACTCCGCTCAAACACTCATGCATACACCTTCATTCTTTAAATATTAAGCTCCAGAATTCCGTTTACGAATAGATAACATAGCACATCTGTACATTAACATGCCGCGGCTATTATCACAAAGTTTTCAATCGACCTGAATTTCAACGTTGTCAGTTATCATTAATTCTGTCCAACTATCTTTCATGAGTTGTTTTCTTCACCATTAAAACCATAAATGATTGAAATTATGTATACTGTTTTATGAATACACTTGAAGTATGGAAGAAATGACGGAGCATATATTCGAGCACTGATATCAGTGTATGCGGTGCCATTCCTAAAGAGAATTTTGCCCATGACTGTGTACATCGTCGTCCTAAATACCTCTCTGAAAAAAAAACATGGCCAATGACTTTTATCGTCGCCGACCTAGGTGCCTGTCTGAAAGACAACTGTGCCAATGACTTTGTTTGTCGTCGTCCTAGATGCCTGTCTGAAAGACAATTATGCCAATGACTTTGTTTGTCGTCGTCCTAGATGCCTGTCTTAAAGACAACTGTGCCAATGACTTTGTTTGTCGTCGTCCTAGATGACGGTCTGAAAGACAACTGTGCCAATGACTTTGTTTGTCGTCGTCCTAGATGACTGTCTGAAAGACAACTGTGTCAATGACTTTGTTTGTCGTCGTCCTAGATGCCTGTTTGAAAAACAACTGTGCCAATGATTTTGTTTGTCGTCGAACTAGATGCCAGTCTGAAAGCCAACTGTGCCAATGACTTTGTTTGTCGTCGTCCTAGATGCCAGTCTCAAAGACAACTGTGCCAATGACTTTGTTTGTCGTCGTCCTAGATGCCTGTCTTAAAGACAACTGTGCCAATGACTTTGTTTGTCGTCGTCCTAGATGCCTGTCTTAAAGACAACTGTGCCAATGACTTTGTTTGTCGTCGTCCTAGAAGCCTGTCTGAAAGACAACTGTGCCAATGACTTTGTACGTCGTCGTCCTAGATGCCTGTCTGAAAGCCAAGTGTGCCAATGACTTTGTTTGTCGTCGCCCTAGATGCCTTTCTGAAAGACAACTGTGCCAATGACTTTGTTTGTCGTCGTCCTAGATGCCTGTCTTAAAGACAACTGTGCCAATGACTTTGTACGTCGTAGACCTAGATGCCTGTCTGAAAGACAACTGTGCCAATGACTTTGTTTGTCGTCGTCCTAGATGCCTGTCTTAAAGACAACTGTGCCAATGACTTTGTTTGTCGTCGTCCTAGATGCCTGTCTGAAAGACAACTGTGCCAATGACTTTGTACGTCGTCGTCCTAGATGCCTGTCTGAAAGCCAACTGTGCCAATGACTTTGTTTGTCGTCGCCCTAGATGCCTTTCTGAAAGACAACTGTGCCAATGACTTTGTTTGTCGTCGTCCTAGATGCCTGTCTTAAAGACAACTGTGCCAATGACTTTGTACGTCGTAGACCTAGATGCCTGTCTGAAAGACAACTGTGTCAACGACTTTGTTTGTCGTCGTCCTAGATGCCTGTTTGAAAGACAACTGTGCCAATGACTTTGTACGTCGTAGACCTAGATGCCTGTTTGAAAGACAACTGTGCCAATGACTTTGTACGTCGTAGACCTAGATGCCTGTCTGAAAGACAACTGTGCCAATGACTTTGTACGTCGTCGTCCTAGATGCCTGTCTGAAAGCAAACTGTGCCAATGACTTTGTTTGTCGTCGTCCTAGATGCCTGTCTGAAAGACAACTGTGCCAATGACTTTGTTTGTCGTCGTCCTAGATGCCTCTCTGAAAGACAACTGTGCCAATGACTGTGTTTGTCGTCGTCCTAGATGCCTGTCTGAAAGACAACTGTACCAATGACTTTGTTTGTCGTCGTCCTAGATGCATGTCTGAAAGACAACTGTGCCAATGACTTTGTTTGTCGTCGTCCTAGATGCCTGTCTTAAAGACAACTGTGCCAATGACTTTGTTTGTCGTCGTCCTAGATGCCTGTCTGAAAGACAACTGTGCCAATGCCTGTGTGTGACGTCGTCATAGATGCCTGTCTGAAAGACAACTGTGCCAATGACTTTGTACGTCGTCGTCCTAGATGCCTGTCTTAAAGACAACTGTGCCAATGACTTTGTACGTCGTAGACCTAGATGCCTGTCTGAAAGACAACTGTGTCAACGACTTTGTTTGTCGTCGTCCTAGATGCCTGTTTGAAAGACAACTGTGCCAATGACTTTGTACGTCGTAGACCTAGATGCCTGTTTGAAAGACAACTGTGCCTATGACTTTGTACGTCGTAGACCTAGATGCCTGTCTGAAAGACAACTGTGCCAATGACTTTGTACGTCGTAGAGCTAGATGCCTGTCTGAAAGACAACTGTGCCAATGACTTTGTTTGTCGTCGTCCTAGATGCCTGTCTGAAAGACAACTGTGCCAATGACTTTGTTAGTCGTCGTCCTAGATGCCTCTCTGAAAGACAACTGTGTCAATGACTGTGTTTGTCGTCGTCCTAGATGCCTGTCTGAAAGACAACTGTACCAATGACTTTGTCTGTCGTCGTCCTAGATGCATGTCTGAAAGACAACTATGCCAATGACTTTGTTTGTCGTCGTCCTAGATGCCTGTCTTAAAGACAACTATGCCAATGACTTTGTTTGTCGTCGTCCTAGATGCCTGTCTGAAAGACAACTGTGCCAATGCCTGTGTGTGACGTCGTCATAGATGCCTGTCTGAAAGACAACTGTGCCAATGACTTTGTACGTCGTCGTCCTAGATGCCTGTCTTAAAGACAACTGTGCCAATGACTTTGTACGTCGTAGACCTAGATGCCTGTCTGAAAGACAACTGTGTCAACGACTTTGTTTGTCGTCGTCCTAGATGCCTGTTTGAAAGACAACTGTGCCAATGACTTTGTACGTCGTAGACCTAGATGCCTGTTTGAAAGACAACTGTGCCTATGACTTTGTACGTCGTAGACCTAGATGCCTGTCTGAAAGACAACTGTGCCAATGACTTTGTACGTCGTAGAGCTAGATGCCTGTCTGAAAGACAACTGTGCCAATGACTTTGTTTGTCGTCGTCCTAGATGCCTGTCTGAAAGACAACTGTGCCAATGACTTTGTTAGTCGTCGTCCTAGATGCCTGTCTGAAAGACAACTGTGTCAATGACTTTGTTTGTCGTCGTCCTAGATGCCTGTCTGAAAGACAACTGTACCAATGACTTTGTCTGTCGTCGTCCTAGATGCATGTCTGAAAGACAACTATGCCAATGACTTTGTTTGTCGTCGTCCTAGATGCCTGTCTTAAAGACAACTGTGCCAATGACTTTGTTTGTCGTCGTCCTAGATGCCTGTCTGAAAGACAACTGTGCCAATGCCTGTGTGTGACGTCGTCATAGATGCCTGTCTGAAAGACAACTGTGCCAATGACTTTGTACGTCGTCGTCCTAGATGCCTGTCTGAAAGACAACTGTGCCAATGACTTTGTTTGTCGTCGTCCTAGATGCCTGTCTGAAAGACAACTGTGCCAATGTCTTTGTTTGTCGTTGTCCTAGATGCCTGTCTAAAAGACAACTGTGCCAATGACTTTTTACGTCGTCGTCCTAGATGCCTGTCTGAAAGACAACTGTGCCAATGACTTTGTATGTCGTAGACCTAGATGCCTGTCTAAAAGACAACTGTGTCAATGACTTTGTTTGTCGTCGTCCTAGATGCCTGTTTCAAAGACAACTGTGCCAATGACTTTGTGCGTCGTAGACCTAGATGCCTGTCTGAAAGACAACTGTTTTAATGACTTTGTTTGTCGTCGTCCTAGATGCCTGTTTGAAAAACAACTGTGCCAATGACTTTGTTTGTCGTCGTCCTAGGTGCCTGTTTGAAAGACAACTGTGCCAATGACTTTGTACGTCGTCGTCCTAGATGCCTGTCTGAAAGACAACTGTGCCAATGACTTTGTTTGTCGTCGTCCTAGATGCCTGTCTGAAAGACAACTGTGCCAATGACTTTGTACGTCGTAGACCTAGATGCCTGTCTGAAAGCCAACTGTGCCAATGACTTTGTTTGTCGTCGTCCTAGATGCCTGTCTGAAAGACAACTGTGCCAATGACTGTGTTTGTCGTCGTCCTAGATGCCTGTCTGAAAGACAACTGTGCCAATGACTTTGTACGTCGACGTCCTATATGCCTGTCTTAAAGACAACTGTGCCAATGACTTTGTTTGTCGTCGTCCTAGGTGCCTGTCTTAAAGACAACTGTGCCAATTACTTTGTACGTCGTTGTCCTAGATGCCTGTCTTAAAGACAACGGTGCCAATGACTGTGATTGTCGTCGTCCTAGATGCCTGTCTTATGGACAACTGTGCCAATGACTGTGTTTGTTGTCGTCCTAGATGCCTGTCTGAAAGACAACTGTGCCAATGACTTTGTACGTCGTAGACCTAGATGCCTGTCTGAAAGACAACTGTACCAATGATTTTGTTCGTCGTCGTCCTAGATGCCTGTCTGAAAGACAAATGTGCCAATGATTGTATTTGTCGTCGTCCTAGATGCCTGTCTGAAAGACAACTGTGCCAATGACTTTGTTTGTCGTCGTCCTAGATGCCTGTCTGAAAGACAACTGTGCCAATGACTTTGTTTGTCGTCGTCCTAGATGCCTGTTTGAAAGACAACTGTGCCAATGACTTTGTACGTCGTAGACCTAAATGCCTGTCTGAAAGCCAACTGTGCCAATGACTTTGTTTGTCGTCGTCCTAGATGCCTGTCTGAAAGACAACTGTGCCAATGACTTTGTTTTGTCGTCGTCCTAGATGCCTGTCAAGACAACTGTGCCAATGACTTTGTTTGTCGTCGTCCTAGATGCCTGTCTTAAAGACAACTGTGCCAATGACTTTGTTTGTCGTCGTCCTAGATGCCTGTCTGAAAGACAACTGTGCCAATGACTTTGTTTGTCGTCGTCCTAGATGCCTGTTTGAAAGACAACTGTGTCAATGACTGTGTTTGTCGTCGTCCTAGATGCCTGTCTGAAAGACAACTGTGCCAATGACTTTGTCTGTCGTCGTCCTAGATGCCTGTCTGAAAGACAACTGTGCCAATGACTTTGTCTGTCGTCGTCCTAGATGCCTGTCTGAAAGACAACTGTGCCAATGACTTTGTTTGTCGTCGTCCTAGATGCCTTTCTGAAAGACAACTGTGCCAATGACTTTGTTTGTCGTCGTCCTAGATGCCTGTCTTAAAGACAACTGTACCAATGCCTGTGTGTGACGTCGTCCTAGATGCCTGTCTGAAAGACAACTGTGCCAATGACTTTGTTAGTCGTCGTCCTAGATGCCTGTCTGAAAGACAACTGTGCCAATGACTTTGTTTGTCGTCGTCCTAGATGCCTGTCTGAAAGACAACTGTGCCAATGACTTTGTTTGTCGTCGTCCTAGATGCCTGTCTGAAAGACAACTGTGCCAATGACTTTGTTTGTCGTCGTCCTAGATGCCTGTCTGAAAGACAACTGTGCCAATGACTTTGTACGTTGTTCTAGATGCCTGTCTGAAAGACAACTGTGCCAATGACTTTGTACGTCGTAGACCTAGATGCCTGTCTGAAAGACAACTGTGTCAATGACTTTGTTTGTCGTCGTCCTAGATGCCTGTTTGAAAGACAACTGTGCCAATGACTTTGTACGTCGTAGACCTAGATGCCTGTCTGAAAGACAACTGTTTTAATGACTTTGTTTGTCGTCGTCCTAGATGCCTGTTTGAAAAACAACTGTGCCAATGACTTTGTTTGTCGTCGTCCTAGATGCCTGTCTGAAAGACAACTGTGCCAATGACTTTGTTTGTCGTCGTCCTAGATGCCTGTCTGAAAGACAACTGTGCCAAAGACTTTGTACGTCGCAGTCCTATATTCCTGTCTGAAATATAACTGTGCCAATGACTTTGTACGTCGTCGTCCTAGATGCCTGTCTGAAAGACAACTGTGCCAATGACTTTGTTTGTCGTCGTCCTAGATGCCTGTCTGAAAGACAACTGTGCCAATGACTTTGTACGTCGTAGACCTAGATGCCTGTCTGAAAGACAACTGTACCAATGATTTTGTTCGTCGTCGTCTTAGATGCCTGTCTGAAAGATAACTGTGCCAATGACTTTGTTTGTCGTCGACCTAGATGCCTGGTTAAAAGACAACTGTGCCAATGACTTTGTACGTCGTTGTCCTAGATGCCTGTCTGAAAGACAAATGTGCCAATGATTGTATTTGTCGTCGTCCTAGATGCCTGTCTGAAAGACAACTGTGCCAATGACTTTGTTTGTCGTCGTCCTAGATGCCTGTCTTAAAGACAACTGTGCCAATGACTTTGTTTGTCGTCGTCCTAGATGCCTGTCTTAAAGACAACTGTGCCAATGATTGTGTGTGTCGTCGTTGTCCTAGATGCCTGTCTGAAAGACAACTGTGCCAATGACTTTGTTTGTCGTCGTCCTAGATGCCTGTCTGAAAGACGACTGTGTCAATGACTTTGTTTGTCGTCGTCCTAGATGCCTGGTTGAAAGACAACTGTGCCAATGACTTTGTTTGTCGTCGTCCTAGATGCCTGTCTGAAAGACAACTGTGCCAAAGACTTTGTACGTCGCAGTCCTATATTAAGAAGAAAAAGACAAAGAAAGCAAAGAAGACCACGGTTGCAGGTATTTCGTAGAAATGAATTTTGTATTGACGTGCAAAGTGTGCCTTATGTGATTCTTTGATTGTTTCAATAGAAATAAGGCGCCAAAACAAAACCTAAAATATGAGGGTGGGTATGTGTCAGTCCTTTTCAAAATATTATAAACATTGTGGGGTTTTCCATACAGTACAGTAAAGTAAATTATCTCCCTCTCAAATGTGTTTGCTAAGGAAATAAATGCTAATATTGCGTGATCTAACAACGAACAGCCCATAGTTTGAAATTCAGGTGAGTAGTTTTTCGTACAACTTGATAAAATACGAAGCATGGATGACACAAAACGTTTAATTCACCAAAAGAGTAATATAATTGCCATTCACGTTTTATAGCAAAAAAAAAACACGATTCGTTTCATGCATTCGCAAAATTGGTTATGCCCTCAATGTCGCTTGTAAAAAGAGAGAAAATGAATTTATTATGATAACACTTATTAACAAACAATATTCATAATGCGATAAATCACAGCTTGCCGTTTATCTGTGAGTATTTACTGATACAATCTTCTTACAGAAAATAGTAAGTGCTTTTATTTGATATAAACTATTAAGACTGTTATCAAAGGAAAATTGATGTTGTTATTTTATACATTGTGTTCCAATATATGATCATAGTGCTGTTTAAGAAATGGAAAGGTCAGATATACAATTGTTATTAATGGAGAACTATTTATAGAAGTTAAATAATAGAAATAAAGGGTAAGTTTATATCAAATGCTAGCTATATGTCTAAAATGAGAGGTAGAAAAGAAGATAAAATGTTAAAGGTTATTCTGGTGTTACAAACATAATTGCCTGAAACCAACAAAGAGAAACTTTATACTTCAGAGGCTGACTTATAAATGAATTAAGACACAATAATCATAAAGGCTATGTAATGAGATCTAAAGCAGCATGGGTAGAAAATGGGGAAAGGCTACATCATATTTTTGTAATTTAGAAAGAAAAGTATTAGTGAAACATGTGTCATTTATTGAAAAGGATGATTGTTCTTTTTATTTCTAGACAAAATGAATTTAAAAGGAGGCTTACGACTATTATAAAAATCTTTTTAATAAAAATAAATCAGCAGACTGTGATCTACAGGCAGAACATTATAATTGTGCCTACAATTAAACTCTGAAGATGATATTTTGACTTATGATGAATGTTCATTTTCTCTTAAAAACATAAAAAATGACAAAAGTCCTGGATGTAATGGTTTTACAGTTAACCTTAACAACGTGTTTTCGAAACATACTGGATTTTTTGTTGTTAGAGCAATTAGTCATGCCATTATATGTAATCCATTTTCTATAAATTACTGTATGATACCCTAGGTTATTGTATTCCTAGACTCATTATTCTGTTTGACTTTGAAAAGGCGTTTGAATCTATATTTAGATTTATTAAGAACAATTAAGTATTTTTTGTGATATGTTTTAAAGTTCGATTAAGTAGTATCTATATGATAATCATAATAAAGTTGCGCCGCCGCATGATGTACTTTCTCTATGTCGTCTTCGACTGCTTACGTGAAATCGTCCCAAACAACGTCTGCATACTTTAAGATCGGCCTTATAAATGTTACAAATACAGGAAATGCATCAGTTATAATATTACTCTCTATGATCTCTCGGTGAACGATGTTACACGGGAGTAAAACAACTATCCCCATGATTTATGTGTTTAGCGCAAAAACATGTATGATTGTGGATTGTGGTTAGACGTCTCAATTGTAGATATGCGAAATGATACAGGCAACGTTTGTTCACCAAACCCCTTAGAATGCTATCAATTACTTAAACCATGGCAATTATTGAATATTCATAAAACAAATAGTTTTGTATACATCCGTTTCAGAGATAACTACGTTGTCACTAATAGTACTAGTATTCTTCTCCGCAAAATTTAAAGCAAATACTCGTGAACATTAGACGGACAAGCTCTTTTCATTTTAAAATGTGTCAAGCACTATTAGAATGTCAATACGAAATACAAATGACCAACTCAGTAACCAGTGTGATTGTTCGGCATCCTTGCATGTGGCAGAACGTCAATAGTCATAGTTTAACAACGTGTCAAGAAAAGCTCAGAAACGTAGAGCCTTACCAGGCATGTTTCTAAACTGCGTAAGACCTGAAAAAGCTCTAGTGAGAAAACCGTTACATGTTTGTATTCTTCAAGCATTCCATAACACATAAAGATAATGAAATATGTCCGAAATATACTGAGTACTGTATTCGATAAATTGTGAAGAGCAAGAATTTTCTTTAACATTCCAATGCGGTCATGTATTAGCACATTTATAAGGTTGCATGTGAAGTCTGTCTCTTCTCTCCAGGGACGATGTTTGACTGTTTGAACTTAACCTTGTGTCTCTAGACAGGTAGTTGGTTAACGGTTTCGGTTACTGGGCTTACTCAAAATTTGGCAAAATGCACCATTCTACAATAAAAACAAACGATCAGAACAAGTTGGTTTGGGTTTTGGATGTGATTAAAATGTTAACCATTAATATCTTCATAGCAGAAAAAAGAGACATACCTACTGTCAGTATGGAAGTTCCGATTGATATACATATGCGCTGTATGAATATCAGTTGAATGTAATCAAGTGTTTCGACTATTATAAAATACTTAAGATTGATCGTGAAATAAGGGCAAAAAATCTGTTAAACAAATCCATTGTGTACTTTTAGCATACATTTTAGAGAAATATAAGCGGATTTTATCAACTTTGTTTTTTTCTATGCCATGCAATTATAATTCTTTATAAAAAAAATCACCAATTTACTCCAATATTCCTACCTAATTAAGAGTGTGTCACAAAAATAAGAAATCCAATATTAACAGTACGAAAATATCAGCGTAAGAGTTCAGAATGTCCTTGATTCAGATCCTAATGAAGCTTTAATCCGCAACGAAACGTCAAGTGATGAATAAGTATTGTATAAAGGCACAAACGTATGTAAATATGCATTAGCTTAAACGAGCCATTACAGTTTATGATGCATTTAGCTCAAACTAACGAGTTATACCGGAAGTAAAATAAACAGTAATTTCAGTACCATAACTATACTGAGCTTGGCTTGAAATAACTAACTAGATGTTATATACGATAAAAGAGAACAGAGATGACCTACATACATAACACAACGCTATTTTCAAATTTTCTTGTTTTACATGTCCTTATATCAGGGGAGGACGTTATATACAAACACTCAATGAAAACACATGTGGAATTTCCTCAAAAGACAGTTTAGGTTCTAAACAATAAAACATCGATCTTATGTTTCCTGTATAACTTTATATCAAAGAGTACCACAGATGGGAAAGGCGTGTTTTATCCCATTCCCTCACGTTGTTTTCCATTTATATACTGACTTAAGGTCACTTACTAAATATGTATAGCAAAATAACGAAAACATTTCACGGAGATAATTTCAATTTATTTCTATTCACCCCCACCATACACCCCACTATACAACCCCACTCTACACCCCCACCATACACCCCCGCACACCGACGACCGTGTCGGATTACTGGTATTTTATTTTATTAATTGGACATATTTGGAAAATCATAGAATGTGGTACCGTGTTAGAACACTTTCAATGCGTTTCAATGGTGTGCAAACTGTGGTGCCAGGAGGTCGAACTTGTTTTGCATATATTGAGATCTGCTAGCAAGTACACCTCGTTGCTTACACACACTGGCACATGCAAATATAACTTTCATGTATAGTACTTACGCTGGAACACATACAAACGTATAAGCACTTCTTAAAAAGGAAAATTGCGTATCATTATAACAGTTGTGGCGCTGTTGCTCTAGTGATGGCGCTGTCGAGTTGTGATAAAACCTAGGTATAATGGACGTTAAAGAACCACTTTCCTTTTGAATTTGAAAACAAATTTATGGAAACAACTAAGTTTTGTAAAAGTGCTTCAATTCATTTATCTATTGACTAAATCATAGGCAAATGGACATGGTTCTTTGATACCTGGACTCATGCTCAAATATGAATTATTTGGATTTGAAAATAAACGGCTTAACATACCTTATTTGTATAAAACCTTTTGAAAGTTTGATTCAAGCTTTCTCTAGAATGTTTAAGGAACAAATCTTAGATCAGATTTTAGAGATTATAATCTGTACATCTGTCTCTTGAAGGTCAAATTTATTCATGGAAGGATAAACAAGTTTATAGCAGAATACCGCAGTCATTTTTTACATATTAATTTAACTCTCTTTATCCTGCTGTATAATATTTGACAAATAATAATTTTGAACAAAGGCCATTCTGTCCCCTTAAATAAGATACAAAACGTATTTATCTTCATAATAAATATTCATTATGGCAAGGCGAAACAGCCTTCAAACTATATCATTTCCCGTAGTATAATTAAAGTTGTTTGTCTATATATTTTACCCTTCACTACGTCTTTAATGTGCTGTAAATAAGTTGGGGTGTTTTGCCTAGAATGTATTCAATTTATTATCCCTTTTCTTTCAAACAGTGTTATGTCAATATTCCGAATATATACAATTTTGATCAGAGACTTGTATTTTTTATTATTATTAATACTCTAATCTAGTTTAAGTGCAAGTATTATATCTCACTTTTATGTCATTTAAACTTTTAATTTGAAATGTAAGACCTACATGCTAATCTGCTGTTTATTTCAACTCAAAAACTAGGTTTCTCATGTAATGTTTATCCACTGCAATAAGTAATACAATAAAATGAATGCTTTTGGGGGAAAATAGGTTGAATATCAAATAGAAACGCAGTCGATTTGGGTGAGTAATATTTTAGATCATTTTTATTTCTTAATCACAATAATTCTTCTGCTGAAAATATATTTATTTTCAAGATTTGTTTTATGAGAGTATAAGTCAAAGATATTGACTTTCATAAATTGCAGTGTCTTTTTTGTCAGCCTGTCTGTTCTTGAAGAAAGACTCCAATGTAAAACGTCTTAGTCTAAACACATTTTGCTCACTTATTTAGAAATGGTTATAGTATTAATCATCTTGCCATTGTTAGATTGTTAGTGTGTTGTTGTTGTTTTGTTTCAAATAAAAAGAAGTCAACGTACACTTTGATGTCGCTAGTGACAGTCATACCAAAACGATGACAAAGAAAAACCATAATATATACTTGTATTCTCATGAAACTTGGTAGATACATTTATATTGCAGTATGTACGTATAAAAAGGTAACTATGCATGTGAAGTTAGTCCGTTCACCCTGGCTAGTGTGTTTATTAATTGTATTCCCGGGTAAACATACAAACATGTTTGACAATTATTAAAACAAAAGTTCCATAGCAATTCAAATAACCTTTGTTTGCTTTCTTGCACTTACCAATTGGTCGCTGGGATTTTTCGTGTTTTGGTGATATATCATATAAAATTGTTTATCCACAATGACTATTGTAGTTTATGATGTTTATGGATAATTTACATTGTTAAGATGTATGAAAATAAAAATATGACATGTTAGCTTTTGCTGTTTCTTTTTTATGTACTAATTAACGAATATGGCGATCATATTTTTACACTTCAAAGTGCTACACGTATGCAAACACATCAAGTATGGTAGCCAATACATTTCATTAGCAAAAGGTTATTGGAGGATGTCCACCTCTCACCGATAAAGATTATTGTTCAAGAATGACCTCCACTTTCTTTTTAAACATGATTCATATGAGATATGTTTATATTTTCTTAATTAGAGAGACAACGATTTCAGAAAGATAAGATATTTTCCACTATTGGAAAAGCACTATGCCTTACAAACAATGTCTCGAAGATTTGGATCCTTATTATTCCCTCGTTGTTTCCTTTATAGACTTTAAAGATTCTGCTATTTAAGTTGTATATATCGTACAATTAATCCTGATGAAATTTATCGAGACAACAACTGATAGTTGTTGGCTCAGACATATAAATCTTTTCATTTAAATTGTTTCTTGAACAACAAGAAGTGGAAAAGCGCTTTGCAACAACAGAAATTAATCTGGTTTTTAGATTTGGCGTTAATCTATTTGCTGAGACAAGGCCCAATATTGACAATTAAATGTCTGGATTGGAAACAGGCAAACGGATATAAGAAAACGAATAAACTAGCTGAATCCGGTCGGTCTCAAAGATGAACTTTGGAGGCTGCGTCAAGTATAAACGCTTTTCAATCCGTTCACATGAATGTACGTACTGAAAAAAAAACATTGGACAATTAGAACCATTATTCATTATATAAGCACACTGCCTAGAATGTATTATTTCAAATGTGACCCGATTAACAACATGCGAAAAACAAAACAATAAATAAGGAGAAAAAAATATCATATCTAGAGTTCACTAAAACCGGTGTCATCCTAAATTTTGTAATACACTTAAAATGCATTTAAATGCCCCCTCATCCAAGCTTTAGTGCAGCATAAAGAGCAATATTGGAGTAAAGCCCAAGTCAAAATAATTTTTGGCTTTGCAATTTTATAAAACGGGAAATTAAGTGACAATTTGCACCAGTTATTACCCTAAAGAGGAAATGTTTGTAATAGCGTAGCTTTATGACTGTTAATAACAGAAAAACAGTGTTTGACACAAATAGAAAACAATATTGAATTATAACCGTTACAGTTGTTTTATTGGGATCACTATGTCTAAGACATTTTCAAGTGTACCAGATTTTTATGCATGCTGGTATTTCTACCTCGTCCCCGCTGCCCAAGATTAGACGATGAACTCCGGAAGGTTAGATGAAAAGCCTCGATTTTGCAGCGATTTGCTGCTAACATCGTTGCGAACACGTTCAACCTCTTGCTTAGAGGATGGGGTAGACCTTTATCAGGCAAAGTCAGCAGGTCTTTGTGACAATGGAATCTAATAGGAAGAGAACATATATTATAAAAAAAACACTGGTAACCATGGCTGCGAGGTCCAGAAAGGAAAGACCCAAATGGCTTTTTTCCACTTTATCTTAAATAATATAACTAGTGACCTTCCCAATTAAATAAAATGGAGGAAATATGTATGGGTGCATTCCTGTCCGAGACATTTTAAAAGCATAAATATAGCTGAAACAGGTTCTGGAAACCATGTTTCAAATCTTGGCATTCGTTTTATTTAACCTGTATGCAAATGAATTTATATTTGAACAAACAATTCGTGACATATTCCTAATATTCAAATACTTCCTGTTAAAACAGCCAAGCTGAATGTTCAGAAAAAGACCATGAAACATTATCAGCTGTATTAGTGAAACAAGGTATTTGAACAAATGACAAATGAATGTTTCTTGATATTACCCAATGCCAGATTTTATATGCTAGAATATCCATTGCTAATGAATGCATATCCTCATAATCATTAATATAGCACACAACAGATGTGGTTCCTGAATGAATCTCTATGTTTGTGTTTTCACATTTATGATATAAAGTATGTAACAAAGTATATTCGCAACAATTTCAAATAACTTATTAAATTACTCGCTTCCATAGCCATATATATACACGCTATATTACCACTGAGAGGTGCATGAGTTTAATGCTTTATTTGCACTGCCATTATATTGGTTTAATCAATCCATCATTTTGTACCAACACATTTTTATACAACCGATTCTATTCTTACCTACTACTCTCATATACTGAATTGTCAAAGTCATTTGAGCCCATTAGGCCACAAATTGACTTTTCCTGAGTGATCGCAAACCCCAAAGATTCGGGTGTTTGCATCAAAATATTAGAGTTATCGTAACAGATATTTTCCTCTTTAAACTGGTTGTAAAGAACAAAGTTCAAAAAGAAACTTTATAAATGGCCTGTATTTACCATTAGGCTTTGGAAGAATAACAATGGAGGAAATAAAGTCCCCTGGTTCATGTTAAGATTGAATTACAGCACCTTAGCCGACCAGATCATTAACTTCATTGTTTACACATTACCATTGTTACCCATGGAATGGGATTTCCCTACGCACTTCATACTGAACTGGTTGTTGACCAAAATCAATTTTATACACCAATATAGCCTGCTAAAACCAAGGATAATTTGTGAATAAGTTCCATTTATCTAAATGAAATTTTAGTTTACCAACTAAGCTTGAACGTTTTGATGTGGATGTAAGTCAAAAACTGTCGGGTACCAAGATGAGAAGTAAAAAGACGCCATTGTTTTTAAATCATAAAGTCAGATCATTTTAACGGACAAGTCGCCTACATTCCTAGATTAACAAAGGTTAGGTCATTGACGTGAACGCATTAATCTTTTAATTTGGAGCAAAAGTTGCCTTTATTGCAAAATACATGTTATTAAATTTTTGAATCAGGTTCATTATTGAACATGTCCAGGTAAATTTGAAGAGCTGAAATCCTCATATTAATGCGATTATTTTGACATGTGAGTGCATTCACCCTACGTTTGCACATTAGGTATTAAATTGGTAAATTTGCATCTCAAATGCTAAATTTAGTTTGTATTTTGGGATTATATTGATAAAAAGGTGCCATAGAGCGATCGCCAACGCTCGTCCTTTTTCGGTACAATAACTCGACAATTGTAAAGCCAGAGTTATCATGATCTTCCTAATCTTGTGCATATACACCCTGACCACATATAAACCAAGTTTCATTCAAATATGATAAACTGGTAGTGTTTACGACGAAGCAGGCAAGGACACAGAGGCTCAAACCATATAATGACTTCTTTTTATTAGAAGTACAGAAGAGCGAAAAATACAAATACAGTAAATCATTTATAGAACTAAAACTTGGAAAGCTAAATTAAGATCAGCGCTTGTATTGGGAGTGCATTGACTTGAATGTGGTGGGAAAAACGTATGCTATTTATCGCGAAAACTGATATAAGTGAACAATAGTATTTAAGCAAATTTAACTGTGTATGGTATCAATGTTTCATTTGACCGTTACCTAGAGACTGCATTAAGTATGAAAATATTCCGAATGAATCGAAAACACATCTTTAAAATGTATGAAAGAAATATAAAGCCAAGAAGATAGAACGCATCGACTTGAATTGTTTTATTGTGGCGTTGTGTCGAGTATCCAGTGGAGTGTCTGTCAGACGTCGTTATCAGTTTGGCTACGTGGTTTCTCCGTATCTTCTATTGTATCAACGAAGAACTTTCGTGTGTACCCTTTATTTAAAATTATAATGATATATTACAATAAACTGTCAAAAATTTAACACAGAAAAAAATATATGAATAAAATAAATCTTTATAAAACTTCATAAATGTTACTCTGAGGGAAGTACAAGTTTCATAGGCCTTCGTTCGCTAAGAAAGCTCCCATTAAGTAATAGTAGCCATATCCATAATCCGAGATATTGAGATTATACACGAGCGCTTAATCGAGAATGGATAATTTCAATCCTGAGTTGTGTACGTTTAAGTGAAAAGCGTTGCATTGTATATCCACGATAATTATAGTACTTTTTAGTTAGACATTGTCGACTTGTTACTGTTCAAATACGACAGTTAATGTATAGATGAAAACAAAGAAAACACTCTCGCACATAATGCAACGATTAATCCTCTTTGTATTTCATGCCCTAAGTGACCGACTTTCAGCCACACTGGTAGTTTTGCAATAAAATAGTTTATGTCATAAAAGATACAATCCCATTATTAGGTTAGATATTTGAACCGCTATAATCAGTGATATATATTATATTAAATGTGGCGTGACATTCTTTTTTCCTAAATAAACAATGGTGCCTATAGAGTAAAGTGTCTGTCAGGTCATGGGTCCTTTTTAGATAATTTATATATTTGAGTAGTAAGTAATATATTCGCTTTGATGCCAAAAACTAACATCTATATAGCAAACTAAACTATATATAATCGTAAAAGACCAATTCCTGCTTGTCGCACACTTAACGTAAACTAAACACGTATGCCATGTGATACCATAAAGTTTCAACACAATGAATCTCATTCGGTTAGTCAAAAATACAATCTATACTGTGTAAGTTATGACACGGGACCTTCTCTTGACTATAAATATCCATTGTTCAGTAAACAAAAAGCTGCGCTCGTATTTCATAACCATTGACAGTGACTTTCATGAAAGGTGTTATTTCCTAAAATTTAAAAAAGTCCATTCATTTGTTTAATTACTTCACAGCTGATGGCGTCGAATTGATACAAATATAGTTTCGGATCTTTTTCCATCATGAAAACAACTACGAATATATTGTGTTCATTGGCATGTTTTAGCGACTGCAAGGTTACAGTCCGTATGTAAATGCCCATTCATAGCTTACACATTTGTTGACGCAGTAATGGAGCTCATATGTCGCCAGATCCTGGGTGATCCATGGGTGGTGTGCTGCGATGGCGGATGATTCGGGATCTTCCGCTCCGCAGTCCTGACGCCCACCAACCGCAGGATAAACTGGCGGTAACACTGTCGAAAGTTCTGGCTAAATATGCTGTAGAGGACAGGATTGGCTGCCGAGTTTACATATGCAATGATCATTGTAAAAACAAGGCTAGACCAGTTTTCATGGAACGATGTAGGAGACACCGTGTTGTATATGAGGAGAATTTGGTGAGGAGAATAGCTAACAAAGTATACAAATACACTTAGAATCAGCATTTTAACAACACCGCGCCTTGCGTTTAGGGCGTCTGAGACTCGTTCAACTGACATACCATGCATATCTCGCACATGCACCCGCCGGTACAATCTGTCCGTACCAGTGAATAGGTGCTTTGATATGATCGTGTAAAGGACAATCTGTACACACATAGGGATGTAATAAAACAGGACAGACTCTGTATACTTGAAGACCAGGAATGTTTTATCGTGGTTGGCCGGAAATCGAAGCATGCAAAACTGGATGCTATCTGGTCCACTGTGGTGCAGTGAATTGAAGAGGGCCGTTGGCAAGGCTGCCGTCCAGGAAAGTGGCCACACGCAGCCAAGGACAACCGCCAGGCGGCGCTTGTTACACAGGATGTGAGCCTTGATCGGCTGAATGATGGCGATGTATCTGAAAGCAGAAAGATACATATTTTAAGAGGTGTACACGTGGAAGACATTCCACATATCTAAAGCTTCATTTGTACATGCTATAACTAATATGTTTTAAAATTTCAATCAAGCCGTGCTTTTGGACTAAATAATGTTTTGAAAAATGGAAGAATTGCTGAACAGTGTAATTTATCAAGTAATACAGTTATAGTTTAGGGACATTCACGGTAAAAGGATGGTCGATTGGTTTGATCAAACAAGCTTAAATTTTATTTTTTTATTATTCGTAATGAGATGACTGTAAAGTTGAGCGTACAAGCCAGTTGCAAACTGACCAAGGCCTTAAACTGATGTTAAACTGCATTCATATAAGATATTGCATGCATGTATGCTTTATTGTTGTGATCTTATTTGTACGTGTTCATATAAAAAATATTTTTAAACGTCACAAAAGGAATTACAAGTTTTAAAAAAACATGGCCCAACAATGTGATATTCTTCGAAGTAGCTTACGCGAAAATATAGAATTATCATGGAAGTGATTCCGTTTGACATTAGTTTCAGAAAGTAACTTTTAAAACGAGGCTGAAGAAAGATAGTGTCAAATTAAACTATTCAAATAATTTGTATTGTTACTGGTGCTAGTTT
Source organism: Mya arenaria (assembly GCF_026914265.1). NCBI lineage: Eukaryota > Metazoa > Mollusca > Bivalvia > Myida > Myidae > Mya > Mya arenaria. Next base: position 67,375,594 of record NC_069124.1, on the reverse strand, counting down.
TTATGTTCTAGATGTACTTTCTTTGAATCGTTTAGACCTATATATATATATAGAATATGTTTTGCCATCTTTGAACACGCTTACAAGCTCTGAACACGACCATACTGCAGAAATATTATTCATTTGTTGGTGATCAGTACAATATGAATAATCAAACGAAGCTACAACATAAGGACCGGCACGGCAGCCAGAACCTTTTGTTCCCAAACTTAAATTTCAGTGTATTTTAAACACTATTTTGAATCATTAAGATTATATGGAATGTGTACACAAACATACCACTCGATTAGTACAAAGATTGTTAAACCTGACGAGTAAGACGTTCTTTAAAACTAAATAAAACGATTTAAAGGGAACGAAAGCATCCACTGAAATGAGGCTGTTTAACTTGTGATACATGAGCGATGGCTGATATACAGTCTATAGTTAAAACAAATGTCAGAATATTTCGAATGAACTCACGGCCCACTTCAAATAAAAATACGCACAAACTGCTTGCTTTAGATTGGCCTTTTTAAAGCGATGACCTATATCTTTTGTTTTAATTCACAGGAACACAGGAGCATAAATATTATATCGTTATCAATACATGCGGTGTTAACTGCACTGGAAGGCTTAGTGCAAGGAGTTCCCTAGATGCGGGGCAGGGTGGACCGGTTTTTAGGGCTTAACCTTGTAATTGTCCAAACATTTATCAATGCTAGCAAAAAATAACCCAGAAGCATTTCCATCACTTTTTAAAACTCAAGATAAGTTTAAACCTCTTTTATAGCAATGGCTTTATCTATCAAGGCATTGATGTTGGGTTATAATTCACTTTTATGACATTCACGGCAATAAAAGGTCAATGTGTTAGATATGTGATTTGCTAGAATAAAACATTCTTGTGCATTAGACAAAGTTGTCAGCATTAGTCAATACTTTCTGGCAAACAAACTAAACTCAGAACAGAAACTTAGATATTTTAGGATTTCATTCTTACTTGATCAATCATTCCCCTTATCAGATTTCAGGGGTAGATTTAAGAATTCAGTGTCAGACGAAAGCAATATATCACTGGTTCGTAACATAGTTAGTGTCAGTGCAACATGGTAACACTGTTTTATATCTAATAATTCTTCAAAAGCAGACTGGCATCAAACGAACTATTCTTTGCTAAAATATTGTGCTGATAGGTTTTTTAGAAAGTTTTTAAATCGATTGACATCGCAGGAATACTTATGGGTATGTTTATTTCTAGAGGAATAGTATGTAAGCTAACAAGAATCATCAATACAATACTTTGAAAACAATGCCAAAAAGTTTTGCTCTAGCGATCCTTTACATTAACTCGATACATCTGCAGCTTTTTCACACAGTCCACTTAACGAATGATCTCAATTTCACGACTGTTGATGCAGTATGAACGAAGAAAGACATGCGAGCAAATTTAACACGACAAAAATGCTAGTATTCCATATATCAAATTTAATGAATTTAATAAAGAAAAGGTTATATTTCTCGATTAAAAATCAGTAAAATTATTTGCAGCAGGGTTTTTATTGCTAAAGAGCGGTTATTGACAACATACTGTCACAAGACTGTAATAAAAGAATAGCCGTTATTTATAACGTCGTATAACATTGGTGAACGAAACTGAAATATTGAATATTAAAATAAACATTTTCAATACGAACAATGCTATTCATAAAGGTCGCCCCCTCAAGATGTATATGTATTTTTAAAATGGATTAACTGCGATATTTCTGAGATGTGCACATATCGTAGATTTAACGCTGAACCTGCGAGAAAACAATCTCAAATTCGAGTCATAACCAGAACAAAAGAACCAACTAATTGTATTACCCTTTGTCAAGACGTATTTAATGGAACAGCTACTTCAATACAAATTCCCACTCTTTCCTTTGCATAATATAAATATTTTGTAGATTCAATAACATTTACAAATTTAAAGTCTCAACGTCTCGAAAAACAATTTCATTCAAATAGACTCATTCGTATTTTATATTCTAGACAGCAGTTCGTTCAATGAGGGGGACAGAAAAGTTCTATATTGAAATACAATTGCATCTGCTCGAAGTGAGAAGCAATCCGTGTTTTATTGTGTTTTGTTTTTTTCTTTTTCATTCTTTTTTGATCACTGATGTTACAGTTTTGGATGAGTAATTCCCTCAATGACCAGCGTGGCATAACCGTTTTCATCATTGGATGCCTTTACTGAAGATTTAGATAAAAAGCGTAACGAACATTACAAATGATATAGTTTGTGCATGCTATTTATACGAACGTATATTTCTAACCAATTGGGAAATCCGAGCTTTATTGCCAAGATAGAAAATGGCCATTAACGTGGCTATAAAACACATACCGGATTACTTTACATCGATACAAGTGAAAAAATAATGCTTATTCATTGGAGAGCTGGATTCTTCATTAACTGAATGTCAGCGTAAAGAATCCCAGAAAACATAAAACGAAGTTCAATAACATAGACTCTTATGGATCTTTAAATTCTAAACAAAAAATCGCTGTTGTTTTTATAATTTTATTTCTAGCATACTAGTGAAGTCTGGCTTTCTTAAACATTTTTCGCGAGGATTTTTCTATAATACTGATTGTTTTGGCGCCATGATGTATGAAACATGTTACTTTTTTTTGATAAGCAGAGCATGTCATGATTAAAAAAACTGTCTTTGCCAAAAAACGCTAGTACAACAAGCTCAATACCCACAAAAAAAGAAACAATAGCTGTTACAAAGGCACAAATCTTCCAATATCGAAATCAGCTACATTCATTTTGATGTCAAGACTGCGGGACAATACCCAGCGTTTTATGGGATTTACGAACTTGACAGGGTCTAAACTATTTGTAAATTTCGAATGATGAATGAGATATTCTTCACAAATCTGGTCGGTTTCTTTAATAAATACTTTGTTCTACGAACTCTTCAACGAAACATCCTGAAAAGCATTGCCCCATAAAGCTCTTGTGATGCGGTATACCAGGCCTCCACAAACGATACTGCATATAATGTTGTAAAGAACAATCCCAACATAATTCAAATTAGTCAGTTGGTTTGTTATCCTCAAACGAAGATATCAGTGGAGGGACATGAATAAGAATGTGGTGGTCCAGACTCAAGAATGATAATCAGGTCAGTAGCATAATGGTCATTGCCCTTTAAGTAATGCAAAGAGCTGGAATATATCAATCAAGAGATGTCTAGATACTGTGCATCTTTAGTACAGTTAATAATAAAACTTTTATCGAATGTGTTTAACTTTAGAGTTAAAGTTTATGCACAAGATTCGTATAAAATTAGTTCAAAACACAAAAGATAATGTCCTTTTGTTAATGAAAAAGCGTAATTTGTCTATTTGAAGCTATTAATAGAAATAAATTAGTGAACTAACATGAATAGTGTACATCCATAGTGCCGAGGTGCATACACAGGCGTTGTCTAGATTAAATCAGTTTATTCCTAGTTACTGCCCTTTAATTGAAACAATATAATTCCTGAATTGGTCCTTTTGAAGTTATACTATTGAATTTGATGAACATAATTTTATGAATTGAGTGTATACTATAACGCCATATTCAGCTCACAATAGGAATTATCTCATAAGATATTAACCATGGCACAGAAAGATCAGCGAGTGCGATTTTTTTTTTTAAATCGTTTGGTAAAGGTAAACAATTCAGAGAAAGGGTACATAATTCCGGTTTTGCTTAATAAAGTGAATTTATATGAACAAAAGCATTCATAAAAGTGACATTTCAGTAAGTCATATACGAACATATAACACTCCTGATAGGTCTTTGTACGTTGTAGGTTGATCATAATGTATGGGATGCAACTGAGGGGTGTATATCGCGTGCTTTCCCTGTTTCTAACTATGCAATAACAATATCTAAAAGACTGTCCTCCATTGATCAATACGGCAAGATCTTTGATAAGCCATTGTCGTCAATCTGTTAAATAAAGGCGATTTGCCGATGATAATTTCGTGAATATTCAATATTTTGGAACACTGGTTTCGTTTTTTAGTATCGGCTAATAGTCCATAGTATTCTGTTTTTCATTAGAAATAGCGGTAAAATAAGTTCTGAAAAACATAACTGCAACGTTTCACAAGTATTTTAGATCACGCAAGAACTTTAGAACAGAAGAATTTTATATCTGGGAAGAACTATCAATGCCTTCATTTACGATCTTTTGGCTCCATTCTCCGTTGAATACCAATTTAATGTAATTGTAAATGAATTAAAGGCATGAAATAAAAACAAAAACGTTTTTGCTTTATAAGCGCAATATAAAACCCCGAGGAAGCATTAAAGTTTTTTTTTCAAGAGATCTTTAGCTTGATATAAATTGCTACGAAATAAGCAGTCACAACTAGTGACATTTCAGTTACGAATTGCTGACTTTATATATGACCATCCAAATGAGCCGTGTAAGTTGTAAGTACATGTAGCTCAGAATGTATTGGATTGAACTGTGTATATTCCAAAAAGTCTCTGTTTCTAACTGTGTCACTTTATCTCATCGGCGATCCTCTCCTCACGGATTGATCCATAAGGCAAAATCGAACTAATTTGACAAGTATTCGTCGTTTATCTGAATTTCTTAATAGTCAATCTTGATTTCTTAATAACTAACTGTAGCCTTAAGTGTAGCTTCGATGAATGTTGCAGACTTTAAGCGATATCTGGTTACAATTTTCTGAAGCACTTCTTTCCATTGTATACAATGATTATCATATTTTTTGAAGATGTCTAATGTTGTTTGACTTGTGTTTGTATTAGCCAAACAATATTCGTTTGCTTTCTCATAAATTCTTACAAAAAGCTTTTTATTTTTCAAACATATCTACATTCAATGTCTTCATTGCTATTGGGAATGCTTAAAACTGATGCAGGTACTCCCTATCGGTGGTAAAAGGCCGTCGGAACTTGCAATGAGGCAAATCCAAAAATCAAGGTTCCAACGTAGTATTTCTTTAATGTAAACCTATAAATGTGTACAGCTTATAAATATAGAAATTTCAGGCTAGATTCCAGAATTTCGTCTCTGTGTTCGATCCCTACCAGGTTTTACCAAGGTGATATTTGCCTCTCAAAAAATGGCAATTTATTATACAAGAAACGGAACCGGGAGAGATTTATATCAACCTTTAGCTGTCTCCACATTTAAGGTAAATAAATTATTCAAAAACAAACTCAATTAGAAAACTCTACCACATTTCTGACTTCAGCACAGTAACTAAGAACTCTTGCAGCTCTCGCATACTGCCAACTGCAGCACGGTCGAAAACTTGGATTTAACTGTCATGACATTTAGTCGCTTTTTTTGTTAAAAAATAACTAGCTTATATAGAATAATGGTCCTTTTACACTCCAATGCCTTTCATAATCATCTATCATAGACTTTAAATACATTCGATTTAGTAGTTTTCAAGTTATCACCCGAACAAGAAAATTGCAAAGGACAAACCGACAACAGGAAAACTCCGATATGGTTTGGTAGAATGTCGCCGATTTCCTTTTCGAAATTGATTGTTAAACTTTTGTGATGCTTCATACATTTCGGTAGCAAAGGCATTTTTTTAAATGCTTATCGTCCTTGAATTTGAGTTTCTAAGTATTAAAGAAAGTCGATGAGTTTAATCTGAAGCAATAATAACGTAAAGACTATAAAGTATTCATTCTAAATTATTCAGAATTTTTCTGCGAGTCAGTTTAGATCTCTTACATATGAAACAGCCTCTTTCGAAATTATGTAATTCATAAATAGAGATGTCTATGTTATAAAGACTGCGAAATGATACAAGGCGGATATATGGGAGATTTGCGAATAAGACACACCATTAGATAGCGTCAATCACGTACGACGTACGATCATATGATCGTTTTGATTTCTATACAGAGCTACTGGTATTTGCATACTGGTATAAAACACTTCCATTTAAGAGGCACTGGACGAAACATCAACATTAAGCTGTCTTTCTCCACCATATGCTGTGTTAAATTGCTGCGTCAAGAACTGAAATTTGTCTTAATTTTTAGAATATACCCCTATACAAATTACTCATGTAGGATTTGGGCTCTCTTAATTGCTCTTCGCCTAGTACATGTCCCTTTGGGTCGATATCATTTTTAGAGATAATTGGATCCTCGATTAAGAAAATATCAAAATATCATAGACAAAAATTTCACCAAAGTTCCTTCTTTTCAGAGTTGAATTAATGGATACTTTTGCGTCATATATAGATCAAATGTATTTAAGTATTTAATTTGAACGACAATGGTAATGAAACGGTCCAAATCATCTACATGAAAAACTGTTTAAATATGTATCAAAAATATATAAAAGGCACATCAAAAATCAAATGAAAATATTTATGGAATGGTTCCGCTTTTATGAAACACTTATGCAGTTTGGAAAAGGAATAAAGGGGAAAAATGACATTTGGCAACATAATTGCTGTTAAGTATTTACCTATTTGATAAAAAGGTTGTTTAATATATTAAAATTGGTAATAAGCGCATTTTGAAGAAATCACATCGACTTAACCATGTTAAAATTCGAATCAACCTAGGCGGAGAAAAACGAGAAATTACAATTGAATGCCTAAGTACTATTTTGCTACCGAAATGCATGGTTATGTATTGCAATCATAAATATCTGAACTAATGCCAAATTAAAGTAGTTCATTTAAGTTCATTTCATATAAAGACGTCAGACAGAGAATGGTCTGCTATCAATCAGATCATTGGAATTAAATATTTGCTGGTGTTTCAAGTAACTAAGAATACATGTTTGTATATCACGAACCTTAAAATGATGAGAAAACTAAAGTATCAACTGTTTGCCAAAGTCAATATTAGCACACATAGTAAAAGGTCGAAAACAATTGTTCAACTTATGACAGCAATGTAGTCGGTCAGTATCACTGGCCAAAAGCCAGTTAGACAGAAACAAACTCTTCTTTTTGTTATCTAAAAAGTTCACAATTGCTTGACAAAAGTGCAAACACGCTATTGTCTGGACGACAGACGAGTTGCTTTGTTCAGGCTGATTGGTACAGTTTTTCTCTTTTCCAATTTGTTTTTTATGTGTTAATATTGACAGAATGCGCTGTCGGCGCAAGTGCAATTAAAAGTGCACTAAAACTGGGTAACAGAACAGAACAGATAAAAGTTATACACGTAAACTAGAGAAACAATCTGAACAACTTAAATTGAAGTACTACAGCAATAGGTAAATGATCTCAATAGTGTTTCAAGTTGTGTAATTTATAAATATATTAGATGCATATAACAATGTTCTTATCATATCATGTTAGTAATTTATGGCACCTAAAGACAAATTAATTAGGATATAACAATAGTTAAATATAAGTTTTACGATGGTGTAGATAACACGTTCTGGTAACAAGTTACAATATCGCAAAAAAACACAAAACAAACCACACCTTAAATCTTAAAAAAAACCCCCAAATCTTATTGGTAATACAATGAAAACTACAGGACAAGCCCAGGGCCAGTATTCAATAACAGTTTTATCTTTATCCATTGACATGCCTCAATGATTCCATTTAGCCTATTGGTCAGCTAAATATACAGGTCGATCAAAACTTAGATTATAATCTTAAACTTAAGTTCAATCAAAGTTGGTTATTAAATACAGCCCCAAGGTAGTCAAGAATTCAAGAAACAAATAATGTAAATACCTCTATATGTATATCCTTTCCGAGCTCTCAGACTCTTTTGCCCAACGTGTATCAATACGTGCAACATTAAGAATATTTACGAACGTATAAACATATTAAGTCTAATTTTGATCTTATATTAAAAATAGCCTTATTCAACATCTAAAACAATTTTTCAGCTGAAGAACTTAGAACGGATCAAATGCTAACTTATTAAATAATCACGCAAATCACGATCGTTTTTAGGTCAGCCTCATTTTTTTAACGAATTTAATGTCCATTATTATAAGTTGAGTTGGGTATCAGAACTTAATGGGACCTAGGCCAGTGCTACCAAACAGTATATGTGAAATGTTTATACGGGTACCCGGGTACTCGATCTCCAACTACCCGCGAGTACCCGGGTACCCGTATAAACAGTATATAGTCCTAAATTTCTACCCAGCCATGCCCTAGATAGAGTTGATGTGACATACCGGGGATATTGACAGCGGTAGATGTCTCTTCCGTCTTCCTAGCTTTTGTGTCGGGTAGCACACAGTAAGCGTATGCCTTCTGACATGATCTGCCAAAGGTCCTGAGTTGGTTGAAGGTTATGTATGGTTTGGGTTAAATGCGACATTTAATTATGGCAGCCGTGCAATAAGCGCTTAATAAACAAGGTTGAATGCCTGTCTGAAAGTTACATTTTATATCTGAAGCAAATCAAATTTCAATGAAAAATGTTTACTTATGGATTAAGATTTTTGTGTGATGGATAAGAAACACATTCAAGCAAATCTCTTGTTTGCATTCATCTTCACATAACTGTTTATTTCTTTTGAAATTCGTTCTTCGACGTACTCCAATCACAACAGTAAAAGTGAAATGAACTGAAATGTCAGCAGTAAATCTGATTTAATACCGAAAGTTGAGGATCAAATATAGGATCAGAAAATTATCAACTCTTAAAAGTAGATTATGTTAAAGAAATAATGCCAGATTATCAGGAGATGGGAGGAAAAGAAATCTTGATACATATTTCAATAGTTCAGTTCATTTCCGCACAAAATGGAATTATTAAAGTAAGACTTTAGCCAAAAATAGATGAAATAGTACGGTAAGACTATTGAAAGATTTTTATAAGAATCAGTTTGTACGCTGTTTCTGTATCGCATGAAAATATTTTTCAACAGTACATGTGATTTTTTGTATACTTTGACAATGACCGTATTATCAAGGTTTCTAAAACTTTTGTTCCGTTTAATAAAATAAATATCAGATCCCATTGAGGGTGACATCGTAAATTAGTAAGCCTCGGTGTTTACATGGGATCTAATATTTATTCAATACACATTTTAATCGTTGGAGTAAAATTCGTCCTTAAGTACCAAAAAAACATATATATATATATATATATATATATATATATGTGTGTGTGTGTGTGTATAGCATAAAGAGTCTGGTTCGACAAATGTTTGGGAATTCATTTATATGTTTTGCGCTCTTTATTTTGTTTTGCACTTCTTGTAGCTGTTTTATTTCTTACATCCTTAACACACTAGGCGTTCGTCTTCAATATTAAAAGTATGTCATTCGCAGCTGCCTTACTGAAATTGGTTATGTTTTCCTGTCAAAAACCAACTACTAACAACCGGGCTATAAGTACATTTTCTGGTCATCCTGATGAAAATTAATTACCCCGCTGAGGATAGCTCGAATATAATTTCCTTTGGGAACAATCATATGCTAGGAAAAAAAGCAACGGTGTCATAGTTCCTACGTAACAAACCATTTATGAACTGTCTTCGCAAACATATCGCAGATCTGTGTTGTATAAAACTACGAAATGTGTTAAGATGTCTGATAGAAACCCTCAGACAAACTCATAAGTATGCCGACAATACCTTCTTCCCTGGGGATGACGACATTACCTGTGTTATTCATGAAGAAACGAACATCCAGACTTAAACAAACTACCCCCCACCCCAAACCTAAATTCCCCGTCAACAGCAAGTACTTTCCTCTAATTTTGCAACCCATATGACAATTGTTGCATCATATACTTCAGACGAAGCATTTTTTTACGAAGAAAAGAGTGTTCATGAATTGATAAATATGGCAACCAGACTATTGCAAAACTTCCTCATTTTCGGCTATGAAAGCTAAATAATTGGCATACAAATATTGGAAGAATTTTCTCCTAAAATATCAACACCTTTTTTCAGCTCTTATTGTGAAAAGCTTTGCCATTTATATGGATATACGATAACACAGTAGAAAAGGAACAGCTTTGCCAGACACCAGTACTAATTATAACCGAGTCAGTAGCATAATTATAGACACGTAAACAGAAAAGTACATTTGAATACAAAGATTTTACATCAGTGAATATTTTAGTAGAAATACCTATGTTTTGCAAGTATATTTCACATGATATTGTATTCAAAGAGTCGAACGCGTTTTAAAAATGAATTAATTCACAGACGGTTGCCATCTTCACCTTTGCACGGGTTTCAGCAATGTGTGTCAGACTGACGTTGGTGCTCCGAACTTTTCTTAAATCGATTTGTTCTTCAACAATTATATTTGATACTTGAACGATTTGCCTATTTCAAAATTATGATATTAAGAGTGCTTATTCAAGCAAGTGTGACTCATCTTTATGACAATGGGTGGCGTGGATCTTTATTCCCTGTTGTTTGTTTTTTTATTAATTTTGCATTTAAATATATTGACAGAAAAAGGTCGTTATGTTCAATGTATGTATTTAGATTTTAAAATGCCACTTGTTGTTTTGTTTTGTGTTCATATATATTTACCATAAATAACACAGACCATTTGTAATTCCCAACAGCTTGGACTTATATGCATATTTCGGCAAAATAATACACGCTAAATTCCGTCTTTGTGTAAATCAAAAAGTCCTATTGACACACTGGCAAACGTATACACATACATACTGTAGAAAAGAAGAAATTCATACTTCGTATTTCAAGTACTATGGAAGCTGTTGGTTAAAGTGCCACTTTTATTCAAAATCATTGCATACACATGTATAACAACATCAATTTTGACTGATAACCGTTTTAACTACTTGCTAAATAATGCATTTATGAAAAATATTAACTACTGATTACAATATTGTAAACGTGTATTTAATAGCAGAAAACGCACACATATTAAATGATTGGTGAATGCTAAAATATTTACTGTGGTCTACTTTAGCATCATAAGGTAGAAATACCGTGTTTTATGCTCATTTCTTTCAAAATAAACTCAGTATATATCATAAGAACCATTGTTTTCGACATTTATTCATCCTTTTTGGAATATTTAAACAACATTATTAATTGTGGTAAATCTTAATTTGGATTAAGAGTGCATCTTTTAAAAGAATATGAAGTGCACTATGTATTGGAAGTAAATCGTGTACCACATCATTAATCCAGATGACAATTGTTTTGACCTTGCGTGTGAATATTAATAGTAAACAACACGTGCAGGTTACATGTTGCATAATTATCTGGGATGTTTAATTGGTTCAGTCACGATAGGTCATTCATTTCCGTAAATGGAATGGCACGTAATTGTGTTATCATAGAACGGAACGTTTTAATATCGTGTGTATAGTGTTGTAAACCAATAACATATTCACATGACATGTAAGTTGAACTTACAAAGTCCAAGGAACTTCTTCAATTCGAAACGTATCTTGATAACTGTAGATCAATACATATTCCTGTTTATTTATTAATTCCTGGATAAACTCTTCCTCAACATGTAAATTGCAAATTGGCATGTGTCTCTATACGTTAACGGCTGTTTCTGAACAATTCACGGAAAGTAAATACATACAAATGAACCCATTACATCTACTTTGTGTCAGCCAACCTTGATAAAGCAAAGTCAACAACGTGGAGTAACCGGTTTTCTTTTTTTGTTTATATTATTCCGTTATCCATACGGGCAGGTAGATGCACCTTTTTTGTCCTTCGAGGGATGAGAAGTAATTCGTTGTTTGCTGAATTGAAAGATACAAGCAGCCGATCTGCCCACAAACAAAACATTTTCAAATCATCATTTAGTTGCAGGGCAGCAGCCATAGGGTCGTTGACAATGATGAACAAGGTATAGTCGTCTGCAAAAAGACGTATCGTTGTTTGGATTTCACGAACAATCTCATTAATAAAGATAATGAAGGATACATCCCAATGAATTGAAACTTGAGAGACGCCAGCAGATATTGATACCGTATCGGACAACGTATAGGACAAAACAACGCACTGCTTTCTTGCACTGATATAATTTTATTTAGTTGGCCATTACAATAAGGCATCGGAAAGGCCACAAATTAAACTATATCTATTTGTGATCATTCGGTAAACGATTTTACACCATTATTACTAAAACAGCAATCCTCTTTTAGGTAATAAACATGTGAGATTGTCAATTGTGGGTAGATGGCTTAATTGTAAAATTATAAATACAAATTGCATTAGCATAAACTCTATGGAAGAATGCTTCCAATTTAGTACAACTTAAATCAAGGCAAATATTGAAAATTCATTTTTTGTACATCTGATGAAGTCATATCTACGTTGTCACTAATGACACTTAAGTCTAGTGTTCTCTGCAAAATAGAAAAAAATAAATTTACTCATGAACTCTTGCCGTGCAAACCCTTTTCATATCAAAATATTTGAAACATTAATGGAATTTCATAGCGGAATATAAATGACCAACTCACTGACCAATTTGTATGCGTGGCATTCTCGCGCAAGGCAGAAAGTCAATAAGGAATAGCTTAAGTATTGTAATCGCAATAAGAACATGTCAAGAAAAGCTCCGAAGTATTGAACCGAACCGGTCATGATGTTTTGACTAGTAAGTAAAGTACAGTTATTGTGATGCATGTCAAGTATGTTTTCCTTTTTTTTTCTTCTTTTTTTCATGGACATTTCATTTATTCAAACAGGAAGTACAAAGCATATATAAACCAATCAGAGTAACATTTATATATAAACATTGTGTTTCTACTTTCTATATAATAAATAATTGGGTAATTTTTATAATTATTAAAAAACATGTGTGGTCCTAGTATGTTTTTCTTGTTTTGGGACGTTGAATGTCTGTAAGGCCTTAATATTGTACCTCTAAACAGGGTCTTCGTCCACCGTGTACCTTGTAGCTTGGAGCTTGACCCTGTAGATGCAGTTGTATTTTTCTCTAGACCCAATTCACATTTAAAACAAGACATCAGCATATTAATTAAAATTATATCCCATATAAATATATCGTCAGAGGTTCTTGCCACGGATATATCAGTTTCATATCGGCAGAGTACGTTTATAATATATTAGAACTATCACTTGTTGTACGATTAAATTACCGAAACAAAACTCCCGTTTTATTCAAATGTCGGGAAAATGCATTCTACAAGAAACAACACTATCATAACAAACCAGGGTCGGTTTTGAATAGGACTATGGAATGTAAGCCATCCTTTGCAGAAATTTCAAACCAATTACTGCCAGGAGGTTCCGAAAGATAAACGATATACAGTTTAACATTGCGAAAGACTTTGGGGGCGCATCGTAATGGATATGGATTGTACTGGAAATGACTAGTCACGAGTGTAAGAAATTGATCCTTCATTATAAACTAAATGGGAAAATTCCGATTTCCAAAACCCACTCCCATTCACGTCAGCGTATACGTGAATGGGTCTCTTAACAATTGTTTATTCTCGCAGTCGACAGTCACTATCTTTTTTATTACATAATCCATATAACGAGAGTGTGGTCCTGGACTATTTTAAAGTCATTTACGTTCATTCAAAGAAACCAGCGTCTCGATTTAAACGTTTGACCGCATTATTTAATTTGATTTAAGCTGCACTCTCACAGATTTACCGTTTTAAAAACTTTTTGATTTTTTGTCTAGCCATAGAACATAATTTTGGAACGGAAATATGAAAATCTGCGATCCGATCTTTTTTCAGAAGTCTTTTATCACTGATTTGCAGATATTTACGCAAAAATTGGCTCGTTCCAAGACCAAAAATAAAAGAGTTTTCTAAGCGTTCAATCTGTTAGAGAGCAACTTTAATATAATTTTTCAGAGATGCAAAGGCATGCTAGTAAAATTTATTGATGACATAATCAAATGATATTTTGTATTAAAGTGCTGCTTGACAACCAATGTCAATGTCATTAGGCAAAATTAGGTATAGTTTGGGTAAAGCCTGATGCAAACCTTGTATTACAAAACTATTTTATTCCATGATGTGTTTCTGCAGAAATAGTCGCAGTACGGAGTTGGTAGTAAAAGTAAAAAACATGGCGGTCGCTTTTCAGATCCATTGGGCGAAAAGAAGGTATGTTTTTCAACTAAGAGTTAAAGCACGCAAATCAAAACCGTAAAAAAATAATAACATTTCTAAGACATATGGAGACCTAAGTCACAACCAATTGGAAAAAGAAGCGTTCTGATGATCAAACACATCGAAGAGCAATGGATATAAAACAGTCGCATTTTCTGAAAATATCTTAAGCGTAAAAGGTTTAGAAAAAACATTTATCATTTTACCCAAATTACTTGTTTAATAAAACATGATACTTCATACGAAAAGCTGTAATAATCTTCTTTAAAATACTCAAAATCTTTTAAAAGGAAAACATCATACAATTAAAAGAAGTTCTTCGCTTTATTAGTATTAGTTAATGTGTTTTTTTAGGTCGTTACCTTCTAAAGAGATCAAAAAATGGTTTATGGCATGAAAGCATAGCACGAAGGCATTACGGCATTTTAAGGGTCTATGCAGTTGGTAAGACAAAACTGATTTATTGTCTACGTAACGGCATAAAACATACTATGTATCCTGTCACTTACAATCAAACCGACCCAATAACAGAGTGCCTGGTATATATATATATTGGTGACATCTCTGAATGTTCAGCAATTACTGTAATACTCGGTTAGTATGTCGATGCTTGCCTAGAACATGACGGCTTTACAGCACTAGTTAAACAAATGTTTCTCGATGTACCATAATCTAAAATAATCCAAACATTTTTTTATCGAAACACGAATCGAAAAACAGTGTTTATCACGTTAAAGTTCAATCGCTCGCGAGCAGTATAAGACATATTTTCGTACAGGTTTAAAGGTTCTTGAGTGTTGGGATCATCACATCTTTTTGTTTACATTTAAGTGCTTTTGAGAGTTGGGAACATATTTTCGTATCTAAGGTGCGTTTGGGAGTTGGGATCATATTTCCGTTACTTAGGTGCGTTTGGGAGTTAGGATCATATTTTCGTAACTTAGGTGCGTTTAGAAGTTGAGATCATATTTTCGTAACTTAGGTGTGTTTGAGAGTTGGGATCATATTTTAAGCCTGAATAGAGTCTAAAAGCATTTGCATTCAGATCCATATCCATTCATATTATATTTGGTCAATCGTTTGACACAATCAAAACTATGTAGTCTGCCTTTTTGCCTATATTATATAAAATATATTTGTAATTTTGTAACCAAGAAGTAAATTGATTTCTTTATTTGAATAGGTGTTTTTATTTGAAAATAGGGTAGCAAAAATAATGAGGGTTTTCGAGAATTTTCTTTGAAAAATATTCGACTAAATAATTTGCAAATATTTGTTTGATATCATTTAAAAACAAACATGACATGGCATGATGTTTCAAATACATAAAGTTGTATGGGATTACTAAAAAAGCGTGTCTGTTTAAGAAGAAAAGAGAAAGGAGAAATCCGACCTACATACGATGTCAAGGAGTGGTTATAAATGGACTTAAAATCATTTAATATTGTCAAAAAAACCACAGTCCCATACCATCTGTTTCGATAACTAAAAGTAACCACACTTTGTACAAGGCCTGTAATGGATATCGTTTATTGTGATCTTTATTTCACATTACATGCTAAATAGACAAATTCTAATTTCCTAGCAATCATTGGAAATGAGGTTCTATCTTTTCGACGGTTATAATGGGGGAATCTCTCGCTATCCGCGTTTTGGGTATAGTTTAGGATCGGTTTTAAGATATTATTACTTTCCAAATTATTTCTTAGCCATTAATGTTCATTCAACTACACCAATTTTGTCTTTTCTTAATAGGAACACATATGTGTTTCATTTTTTTTCTGAAATGGTCAGAAATGGAGTGCTCGATTATGTTAAGCCAGTAGTTATAATTAATGGATTACCAATACATTTTTATAAAGACATACATTTTAAAAGTTCATATGTGTTTTTTGGTCATAGTAGTAGTATAGGTAGTGTACATAGCTTTATTTTGACACGGTCTAACAAAATAAGTTTTCCTATAAAAAGTAGTTGTGACATTGATATAAGAATGGAATAAATCAATTAAATGTAAAATGAAATAGTTTGTATTCATTTCATATACGAATTTAGACATACAAGTTCTTTAGAAAAGTATGTGCAATTTTACTTATAGAAGCAAATATTTGAAAGCATGTACTCTACTACCTTTGATAAAAAAGCGGTCGATTTGGTTCGGATGTTTCTACTTATTCAGGATTAATGTATTTCAATAGCAAATCTAACAATATTGAAAATAAATTTATGAAACCTAAAGCGACTTAATGATCAAGGCAAAGAGTTGAATGTCGGAAAAAAGTTGTTCAAGTTGAGTCAACATTCTTTCTGTTCGATTTAACAAGTCGAACGCCCTGCCACAGCGAAAAGTAGTGTATCCCAATTCTCAAACGCATCTATTTTAAAAATCGTCTAAAAATCATTAGACAAAACAATTAGCACATGAATAAGATCGTTTTACTATGGGTGACAAACAAGTAAATTTGTTCAAACGGTACGCCCCCCTTTATATAATTTTATCTTTTCAAATTATTTTTTAAACTAGTTTAAAAACAAATGTTGAGTGAAAACATGCGCTACTAGCGCACATACAGTGAGAAATGGTGAAATACCCGCTCATGCCATGAATCCTCTTTGGTATTGATCTAGTATTTAATAGTCTTGTGTGACCTACGCATATATTCTAACTCACTTTAATTCGCTCAAAGGGTAACACACTTTGTCCTTCTCCAAAGACAAACCCAACCGATAATGATTGATTAATATGTATTGGAAGGTAATGATTGATTAACTATGTGTTGGACCAAATCTGCTGTTACTGATTAGTTTCAATGTTACTGGAGCCACGATAACTTTCCACTCACGTGATTCTGCTTTATCTACCGGTGACACCGAGGGCTCAGTACAGCGCCAAACCGCCCTACGCAAACCAGTACAGCAGCGGAAGTAGAGGAATTGGTTCCATCACACATTTAAAAAAATTCCTTCACCTGTTACCGTGTCGCTGCTAACCAGGGTCGGCTGCAGAAGGTTGTGGCGGTTTTGACGTGCTTCAAGAGTTCACATTATAAGGAAAACGCCTTACCTAGTCCGGCACTGCTGATTACAACGGTCCGCTGCGTACAGTGATTCTTAGTTTAAATATGTGTGACTATGTGATCGGTTTTGAACATTCGCGATAAGGATGAAATATATGTTCAATATTTATATGAAAAAACTAAAGAAACAGGTAAAGCAGTTGAAAGTTTAAACATAAACATCCTTTAAAGCTGCACTCTCACAAATAGACCATTTTTACAACATTTTTTGTATTTATCTTGGAAAGAGCAAAATTGTGCGTGAATATCTGCAAACTAATGAAAAAAGATTGCTGACAAAAGATCAGATCGTAGATTTTCATATTTCCGTTCGAAAAGTAATGTTTTATGGCTTAAACCTAACGGTTTAAGAAAAATGCATAAAACATCAATTTTTGATTTTTATATAAAAATCTCGATCAAATTTTTTGTCAGCAGCCTTATATAATTGGTTTCCATGGATTTTCGCAAAAATTGGCAAAGTCAAAAAATAAAAAGTTTTCAAAACGTTCAATCTGCGAGAGGGCAGCTTTAAACCCGGATGGCAAGTACTCTTCAAATAGTATCATAATATTCACGGCTGAAATAAGATCCCAGCAATTCATGGAGTCCATTTGCCCAACTAACTGGTGGAACGCCCCCCGCCTCCCATTGCCCTTTAAAAGCCGTGCATTCTTCTGTTATAACTTAATATTAAATAACATTAATATATAAACACACTCCATAAACCGTTCTCTTCTTATAGAGAAGGAATATGTGTAGCCTTTTAGAACTTAACTGACAAAATATTGTTATGTTTAAAGTGTATGTAATAGATATAGTTGGGGTTAAACGTGAACAGTCTTGATTCCCAAACCATATAACCGGGATCATCAACAGTAGATACAATATGTCCGTCGTTGGATCAGCTCTTTGATCTAGTATCTGAACTTGCATGATGAATGTCGATAATAACAAAACAATACAGAATCTTGATGAATTCCCGGACACCATTGACAGTAACTTTATGTTTTAATGACATTACAACTTCATTTCGCAAATGCTTAGTGAAGTCAGCCCTTAAAGTATTTTGGTAATTGTGGTTGTATTTATGAATGTTGGGAATAGTGTATGATCATGTAAACTGTTTTTGACAATATATATATGTTGTGAGCATGCTTGAAGTCATTGTTGATCGTCTCATGCACTAAAGGATCATTATTTAAAGCAATCATTATGCAATAAAGCATGTGTATCTAAGACTGGTAGCGATTATATTGCGTAATTAGTGACTCGTTTTTAATGGAAATAGGACAGGTCAGCTTAACTGGAACATGAGTCATTGTTTGGTCCAAATTGATGTATCAAGCTCATTTTTGATCAAATTCTGACAAAACAACAGTTTTGAACAAATATCTTTTCACAAATAGCGATATAAACACTAGTCTGGATATACCTCAACATAAGTAAGTCTAAGTTTATCACCTTATATTTTGTTTTTATTTGCAGCATAATCCGGGATTGTAATGCACTTGTCAATTGTAACCACTGCCCCGCCCACCCCTCGCCCTTGTTCTAGGGGTATACCGGGGACAGCAGAGGCAATGGGCTGTGTTTTTACCTTTCAGCTGGCCCCGCAGTGCCTAGTGAATGTGGTTTTGTCTTCATATTGAAAATAGTCGGGAATGGGCCTCACATAGGTATTCGGGTTGCGGGGGCCATTTGGCAGGGATTTTACCAGCAGTGTGTCCCTGCAGGTCGGGTATTTTACCCGGGTTTTGAGAGACCGGAAGTCAAAGTCCCCGCTATTCCGGACTTGAGGGGGGGGGGGCATATACAATTGGCTGGTGCATAAACACATCTAAATAACCAAAAAAAGTACTCTGAAAAATACCATTGTTTTTTTTGTTTTAATAAGCAAATGTCATTGCATTTCCTGTGATAATAAAAACACAATTTAGTCTTATATGGAGTCTGATGTTTGATGATGCCTGTATCACGGCCTGTAAACGCCAGCTCCACCACTTTACGGTGGTGCAAAGAAAAAGAGCTGTCGACATTTCCGTGGTGGAGCTGTGCCCTATGTTTACATGAACAAACGTGAGTATGATTTATATTTTATTTGATAATTTCATTTAACGCACATATTTCGGAAATCGGAGAATGTGGTACCGTGTAAGAACACTTCTACTGTAGGCTGGTTACTATGTCGTTTCAATATTGTGCAAACTGTGGTGCCAGGAGCTTTTCTCCCGAATCAGACTTGTGCATATTTTGAGATCTGATTGCAGAGCAAGTACATTTCGGTGCTTACACACCCCTTAAGAACATTCTCACGCATGCAAACATAACTGTTATGTATTGTACCTAAGCCGGAACACAACAAAACTAATAAGCACTTCTTAAAAAGGAAAAATGCACATATTTATAAAAGTGGTGGCGCTGTTGCCCTAGTGGTGGCGCTGTCGAGTAGTGGTGGCGCTATCGAGTATGTTTTGCATATGAAGTAATATAAAAAGTTAACGCTTTTGGAATAAATACTTAGGTTGCTATGTTTATCATTCATTGAACATTATGCTGGTTATGCATACTGCTTGCGGAAACAAAACTCTTCGCGAATTATCTTAACCTTACTTAAAACTATTTCGAAAACAAACGGCTAATTCTTAGTTATGTCTAAATACAGTTGCATATGATGTTAAACTGATTCAGGTAGATTTATATAAGTCGTTTCAAACTTTTTACTAAAAGCAGGGTTATTTATTATTATGAATGATCGTCATATTAAAGTACGTTTTAATTATATAAGAAATTAGATTTATCCATATAATGTTTGTACTAAACACGTATGAATAAATAGTATGTATTCCGACATTTTCCCAATGTCCATTAGAGGTTCAGTTCAAGATGGCATTAAAATGGGTTTAAGGGCAATTATTTTGAAAAATCTTTCTTATTTATATTGAGTATAAGGAAAAATATATTTTTCACTCTTCGCTCGCTTCGGTTTTTATGAAAACTGACAAAAAAAAAAAATTATTTTTTTTTCGCTCGCTCGCTCCAATTTTTTTTGGCAAAAATCCGAGGAACTAAACATTAATTTGGTGTGGCCTAAAGATATTTAATATCTTTGTGAACTGTGTGTTTGTCCTATATCGCCGTGTCTCCTGTTTAGTGCCTGTTTAGCTTTGGTCAAAGTCTCGTTTAACAAACTCATAGTTCAATATGTTAATACTGGGCTTTATCTGATAGCTTCATTTGTATTTGTGATATCTGCGAACAAATACATGTTTCTACAATAGGCATTCAATAAATGGCGGCCTATCCGATCTTTATCAATTTTCCATTACTAGCATGTTTCAAATGCATTAACATTTTCTTATTAATAACGGATTACTATAGTTTGTCAATTGACAAATTGGTGATGACTAAAACCCTTTTTCGATTCCCCTTCAAGTCGGAATCTGGTTCATAATTCAAAGCCAACGTTGAAAATTTGAATTTTATATCCTGGATATTTTTTGCCGTTGATTCAGATTATGAAGCATAAAACAGCAACGGAACTTTGTAGGATAAAGTAATTCTTTGAATTGTCGTAAATGGATGAAAGAACTTTATTCGCCTTGAGAAGATAAATAGCATGCGCCATTAAAGCTTATGCCTCTTTTCCTCAAATTAGAAAGGTTCACCGGAAGTAATGGAAAACTAATTTCCGGAAATATGATGGAATTACTGTTTTTTCTTCGCAAATAAGCTGAATAGCATTGATTGATCGTCAGAATTAAAAAAAACAACACCTGTGTCGAGTATCTGTTATTTCAATGGCTGTTTACCATACATCCCCGTTCAGATTTACTTTCGTAACATTTCTTCTTCCTTCTGTAATCATGTTATAAAAAGAGACCGTCAGACGATCTTCCATGTAAATTTATATATATCTAAAGAATAAAACGCTGTGTAAGTGTAAACACAACGGTTGTTTTTTTTTCAGTGAAATATCATAATAATGTGAACATCTATCTTGAAAAACCACTGTTTCAAACACAAGACAGAAGGCGACCTTTGTAAAAAAAAAATTATAAGAGATATTTATTTTAATAATACAATGAAAACTTCAGGGACGTGCCCTGTAGTCGAACATTTCTAATAATAAAGCCCTCGTGTAAATTGCTTTACCTAACTTAATGGGTTTCCTAACCGAAAATGGCATGGCTATCATCACATCAATCAATCAATCAAACAAATATTTCTGCGATATCTAGTTACGAGGGATGCAACATAACTTCACAATACGTCACCGTGAATTTTACATTCGGATGTAAACGGTGCAGACGGGTTTCAAACAGAAAGCTTATACTCAACTTCCTAACACAACAGAAAGGATATGTCGTTTGCAAAATGAACGCTTTAAAATAAACGAGTTGAAACACTTTGCCTTTCTCATCCGCTTGCGTATTGGTGATGATGATGGCTGTAGCATTTTCTTTGTTTTTTAATGTGAACCAAGAAATGTAAGAAGAACATTAAATGTGGCTAGTATAGGGTTAAGGAACAAATTAGTTTATAATAATTCATATCGTGGACATGCAAACAATCTTGACATAATATCCAATTATCGAATCAAAGATATCCCTTTTTGACTGGAAGTGATTTATGTTTAAATTGATGAACCGAAACTTGTCTTTTCTAATCCATGGGGAAATCAAACCTACATCAGATGTCTAGGAGTTTTTATAAATGGGACTTTAATCTAATAACAAGGTCTTGTTTTTTGAAGAAACATTCCCAAACCAATTAATGACCAAATAGATGTTTTGCCAAATATATTGATCGTATGCTATAAATGAATTATCCTGCATGTCAATGCGTATAAGTATTTATCTTTCTGGAAGTTGTGATACGGTCAACTACATTTTACTTACGATTCCTAGGTGGTACCTAACAATCCTTGATAAACATACCCAGTTTGTTTTATATAGTGTACACGCACGGTGTTGTTTGTGGAGTTTTGTGCTGTTGTTCCAAGTTTCTTGTTTGTCTTTTTTGTTTTGTTTTGTGTTCTATGGCGTTTACCCTGTGCCAATAAGCGGGGTTTATGTTTAAACTTTTTACTACTGAGCTTGCTTCTGTAGTTTTTTTTCATATAAATATTGATATTGAATTTTAGCTATCAACTTAAAATATTTAAACACTCCATCTTGTCATTTTGAATACACAATGCCTTATCTCATCAAAGGGAAATTTTACATAGGAATATCAACACCTTAACTTACATTCCTTCAGTGAACAGCCTTTCTGCAATTACGGATATTTTCCGATGAGCGCAACCTCATAGGATATATTCGGATTGCGAATCATCGCGTACTAATATAATACAGTACTATTGTAAGCAATAAAATGTGTAAACCGGTCGGGTCGTTCTGTTAATGTCATGAGTGTGAAAGAATTACTGTAAGTTTTTTTAACCATATGACGTATTTGATTAAGAATTCTGAAAAGAAATTATGAAGTATTGGTGTGAATATAATATATTTAAAATCCAATCACTTTAATCAGCCCAACTGCGTTCATACCCAGATAATGATATCAATCACGCATTTAATTCCTTAAATAGCTCTAAGATTCCCATTCACCCCAAATGTTTCAAGTGAGTCTGAAGACTATTCCATGGTAAAACCAAACAGCCTTTTGTCTGAATTTCAGCAATGCTAGTTTTCAGGCGTATTGAGAGGAAACTTTTATTGTGTCAGACCAATCCCTTTTCTTCCAAAGTGATTCAAAAATGACTGTATACGTCAAAAATTTACTAGGTATCAATATCGTGTCCGTGGAGTTAGGCTTAGTGGCGTAATATCGACCTTACCAAAAGTGTCATGATAATGATCCATTTTCGCAAATTTGTGCTCTGAAACTGAACAAAAAGCTTTTTAGTTTTCATTTAATACATAGCTTAGTGAAGAGGGTTCAACATGTAATCGAGTCACTTTCCATGAAAGCTTTCTTTGCTTGTTTGCGCTTTCGATTCTTTCAGTAGCGGTGACATTAACATTTCCATTTATAAAGTACAGAGTAATAATTTACCTCCTTTGTTTTAGATTTTCTATTGCATTTATTATAAAATGTTCTGATCATTCATGTTTATTCGTCAAATAAGAATCTCAGGAAAATTCATCCATGTATGTTCATATATAGCACACTGGTGGTAAATGTAAATAAGCAATATGGCAGATTCTGCCTTCAGGAAATGAGATAGTCCATGTTTTTAGAAGGGAAAGCACTGAGAAATACTGCAACTGAAACAAATAAGGCCTTAAACGCTTACGAATATTGCGAATAATGACATGTAAATTTTAAAAGTTAATAATTAAACTCTAAACGTGTGCATGATATACATTTCAGACAAAATGCCGTTGTTTAGTTTATTGGTTTGACAAAAACAAATCGAAATACGTGTATGAACACTTCATAAATTCTACACTTGGTTATCATTTAATATTCACATAAAAATTGTAATCGTTCGCTATCGATTATAATATTAGTTTGTTTCTAAATTGCTTTGGGTTTTTTTTCCGTTCAATTCTATATAGCCGTTTTCCAATGCACTGTGTCATTTGAATATTGTATTTACATCATTCAATATCATACCTGATTTGCATATTGTCTTTAATATTTAATTTGATAATTAAGACCAAGGCCTAGGGTAAGTCTCGTTTCAGGGATCACATTTCAACGAGTCCGAAAGAAAACATGTAATTACCATTGTACAAAGGCATGCACAAATTCAAAATAGTATTATTAAGCTGCATGGTAATAAGAATGAAATTATACACGCTTATTTTCAAAGTCACCTACTATATGTATAAGCACAACCTAGAAGCACCAGTATGACATATTAACACTTATAAATACAATGCACAAGCGTAAATGATGTATAGGTTAAGTTCCATCATTTCAAATGTAAATGTACAAGACTACATATGTGCTCCGATAGCCTTGAGATTGAACTTCTGTTTCTAGATTGTGAGATCGACGGTTCAATTCCTGACAATACTTGGACATTATGAAACAGAAGTCGTTTAAAATGGTACCAGTAGCTTCCTGGCCTGGCTATCAGCTTCAGAGGGTCCAATTCCTGACAATATTTGCACATACAAAAGACTACAAAATTGGTACCAGTAGCTTCCTTAACTGATGCTCACCTTTAGTGAAGTACTTGAAAGGTGCTGGTTAAAACCATGAAAGTTGTATCCTGTGAATCGATTCTTTACACCGGGCATGATAATAAACCAAATGGGAATCGTACATGTGTCTTCTTCGTACAACAGTCTGTTATCGTTGTTTTTCAACAGCAAAATGTCTAAGTACCTACCATAGTTTCGACATTACCAGAATAATGAGTGTTATATGTCATTGGTTCTTTTTAGCAGAAATTTTGTTAATTGAAATTTAAAAAAAACTAAGAATAATAGACTTTAGTAACTACAGTATTGTAGTGGTTAAATAATCACCAAGGCGTCCGGGCTGGACGCATGTCAGTTGGGTTTGTGGTAACCAAGGCGTCCGGGCTGGACGCATGTCAGTTGGGTTTGTGGTAACCAAGCCCATCAAGGTACTCTAGTTTCCTTCACAACAAAAAAAAAACAGTGCGACATGGGTGTTTTTTTTTTTAAATAATAATAAAAATGTATTTATAAATGTGTTGTATGCATGATCGAGGTCATAGTTCATTACTCCATCCACATATAAACAATTGATTATGCAAAATAAAAAGGTGACCTGATACTAGTAGCTATACATGTCAACAATCTGTGTCACTCTCGTGTTACATTGTACCAATAAGATAGATGAGTAAATGTTTCACAATCGTAGCAAAATTAATGATTCAATTTAACTTAATTTAAGTATATTTTATTTAAGTATAATCTTGGCATCGTTTACTCAATAAAAAATTATTTCCATGGTAAATGTTAGTCAATAGTCAAAAGAGGGTACGTCAAGACATTGTAACCAATAAAAAATCAATTTATGATATAATATAAAATCTTAAAATTAATTCATTATTTTCAATTTGTATTAGATTATAAATTAAATTTACAGCCAATGAGATTGCCTATCGACAATAAGTACCGTGAACAATCGTGCATTTCTTCACCTTGACAGACATGACGTCATATTTTATTCCACGCCTGCTGAATACCCGTTGTTTAGGTCATTTAGAACATATTGTTTATATTCTTAATGGTTTCGCCCTTCTTCATCATTGTTCACAATATGTTCTAACTATAACTTAGTACTGCCACCCGTATGGAAGAAAATCTGTACTTGCAGACGACTTTTCAAATAATATTATATATATATATAAAGAAGATGAAACAATTTTACAATGGTTTGTTTGTGGTGTTTGTATTTGTGTATATGGTGTTAGTTAACGTGTTTTTTTTGTTTTGTTCGACTATTTGCGCTTGTCCCTGTATTTTTCATTTTATTATTACTTCTCTGCATTACATATCACTATACAATAAATGTGCAAATATTTTCCATGCAAATAATACAACATGCACTATTATTAAACTATTGCTAATAATCATGTAAATACAATATACAGACATACCCGTAGAATATATATATGAATTCATAATGTCTAGCATGATAATAAAAGCACTGAGGCAGAAGTAACAGAATATCTTAGCATTAATTAAAGTTAATTAAAGGAATGATAGTTCTTATATTTCTGCTCAAATCCTGCAAAGGAAACGGTATTTCTGACAAGAAGACGGATGTTATTCCATAGTTTCATTGCAGCATATGGGGAAGCTTTAGTACCATATTAAATAATCGTCTACACAAGTAAAATGTCTTTACGGGAGATGAATCTCAATGCGTATGAATCATTGTTTGCCAAGTAAATCATTTGTAAATAAAAAGGAGTGTGCTTCTGTAAGCAGCATGGTATTAACGTCAATTTCCAAAGGGAAACAATTCTAATTACTGGAAAAGTTAAGAGGAAGGTGTACGAAAAAGTTTTCATATAAATATTTTAGCACAGAGCTTTTGAATAATTGTTGTTTTGAAAATGCTGCATTTACTTCAATGACGCCATAAAACACGCCGAAAATCCATTGCTGATAATATACAGGAGTTAAAATAAAGTTGTTTCAACCCTTTGTTAGAACAATGTTTAGTTGTGTGCGCCTTACATAATGTATTTGGTAATTCCAATCTAAATTGTGATCAATGTAGGTGCCGGGTAGATAGGAAGGTGAATGGCTACAATATATCTCGATCTTTTTTTTTGCCGTTTATGACTTCCAAAAATATTATTGTTTATTCCACATTTTCAAAATGTTGCAAGCCAAAATGATGCACCGTTCACTAGTCTGAAATATTGCATTCAAGAAACAAAAGAGAAAAACCGATTTAGGTTTTGTTGTCAACTGAAAAATGTCATTAACGGTTCAATTAAAAGTAGATTAACAAGCCGTTCCGATTATTGTGAAGCAGACCCAGAAAATGTCAAATGTAATTTCCTCAGGGGACCGTCAAATGCTAGGTGTCATGATTATCGTGAACTTTACCATTACGAGACGTCTATAAAGCGATGAAATGAGCTGAACATTGAACATAGACAAAACTTTATAGTATTTTTAAAGATTTTTAGTATTTATATATCGATTAAATGAACAATGAAAAGTCCGACGCAGTCGTTTTAAATGTTCTACTTTCATCTTCACTTTAAACCGGCTGAGTTTCAAACCACTGTATACAATTATTTGTTCAATCAGTACCATGTATGATTATGCTGATTGAAAGTGCTTATCAGCAATATTTTATTTAACAAACCGAAATGAGTGTAGTAAAATAAATTGAGTACTTCACACTGACGATAGGTTTTCATAAATAATAAAAGCCATCCCTGAATTAAAGTTCATAATAACTGAAACACCTGTAGCACGGCGCCATTATGACACTCCAAAAACGCCTAATGCTTAAGATTATATCAGAATTTTGATACTGTGTATATTGATGAGTTTTATTCTTTTATGGCAGACTTCAATACGCCATAGCCGTGCAATTCACAAAATCTAAACATCAACATCGCTCAGCAAATAAAACGAACCCTTGTAAATAGAGATATTTATTTCATGCGTTTCGATGAAATTTGATATTATCACTGCAAGATAAGGAGTGAAAATATCAACTTTCAGAACTACTTTTAAAATGCATTGTAGTTATTTCCCCTTTTATTAAAACAGAACACTTCATTTTGAAGCAGAAAATGTTGGCATCAATATTTTAAATTTAAAGAAATGTTACATATGTGAAAATAATGATTGACTATGACACACGTTTTGTGCGATTTTTGAAAGAAAAACAGGTCTTTATTACCCAGACTACTTTGCTACAGTTAATCTATAATACGTCCATTAGAAATTAATAACGTACGAGCGTATTTAGGTTCACTATAAACGTGTTGGATCATTCATTTTTGCAATTTTAAAACAAATGAGTGGCAAGCCATTACTTTTTGAAATCATTAATTCAAATTTGGAACAAAAAATGTTGATGGTAAATTTCACATACCTTTCCACAGAAATTGCCACAAGGGTTAGGATGGATCCGTATAGAGCGGAAACCAGAACGAAGCGGTTTATTTTACACGTGACAAGACCTAACGTCCATCCTAAATTCCGCATGAATTCCACTATTTCCGGTATCCCCAGTACCATGATTAAAAGGTCCGCCACTGCTAAGTTGGTAATGAGAAGGTTGGTCATTGACGTCCTCATTTTTTTGTTGCACAAGACGGAGAGCACAACCAATAGGTTTCCTCCTATTCCGACCATACCGACGAGGACAAACAACAGCGACCATACAATTATCACCGCCGTCGTTGTTGGGTTTTCAATTTGACCCTTGTCTATATGTGTGTAATTTTCAAACGGTGAACTAGAATTTTCTAAACTGACTAGATTTGTAATATTTTCCATTGCTTATCAAAGGCTATAAAATATCCAATTTAATAAGTACCATAACAGTTCAGCACATGCATTGAGTAGTTCTGTTTCTAAAGTTGTTTTTCGCGAAACTGATTTTTTCACAAATGCTTCTTGACAGTGCAGACCGTATTTTTCCAATGACGGACTTGAATAATGTACATTCCTTTACTGACTGTGCGTTCTCGAAATAGCGCAAAAAACAATCCTCTGATCAGAACTAAAAGGTTGATCGCCATCAAATCTCTGTAAGTGCAGTAACAGTTTCTCTTTTGACCATCGTACTGACCTTCACTATTTTGTAGTCTGCAGACACAACGTTGACGTCCTGTATACCTTGTCATTAGAGGGATTTATTAAGCCAAGCAGTAATCCGATTTAAGACCTTGCGCGTAGAGCCGCGAGTCGGCGGCAAGCGATTAGAGAGGAGAAGCCGATAATTGCCTTGCCGCTGCTCCTGGATATTTAGATGATGTCGACTGGCATATCCTAACTCGCCGTTGTTAATGTTGACCGGCAACAGAAGCCAATTATTGCCGTTGGTCTTTGAAAGTTGCTGACCAGCAGACAGAAAATTCTAATTAACATATGTCGCATGCGTTTAAATCTCGTTGAAGGAGATTACAAGTATCAAACGTGTACACTAGGACATTCAGTTTCATTTGAACGTTTTTTTTTTAAATTGAGCCAATGTTCACATGTTCTTTCCAATTTTATTGTTCTATGAAACGTAAAATTTGAATTAAGGTATACTTATATAGATGTAAATGTGTATAGAAGCAATGGTGGCGTCGTTTGTCGAGAGAAAAAACTATAAAGAATACCTGTTTAAGCATTTTAGCGAATGTTTTCTTAGGATCTCGTCAGAAAAAAGCACAGACGAGTTATAACTTACATAAAGGGAAGAATACGACAAACAGGAGGAGACACGAAATTACTTCTAATCTTTTCGTGTAGTACTCTATACTTAGGTCACACTAGATCATTTTTGTTCCACGAATTTTAAAAAAGGGAGCGAGTGAGCGAGCGAGCGAAATAAACAGCACGTCTTTTCTTTTTTCAACATATTGGCCTCTTTCTTATCTATTTGAACACAATCTTGAACTCTACTGGAAAATGGATACATGTTCCAATATTTATAATTTACTAAACAGTTTAAAGTAATCACGAAAAAAAAACGGATTTAACAAATTTTAAGATATAAATATATTATTTTAAGGATTTTTTATTCATAATCAATAATAACCCTGCTTTTAGGAAAGTCTTTGCCCCAACGTATCTACTGCATCACTTTAGCATTGTTTGATACTGTATTTAGGCAATTATTTTGATTGATTTTGGATATTTAAAAAAAGATTAGCACGTTCTAACACCATCAAAACATTGGGAGTCGACATTCATGTGCACTTCCTGATTGAATATCGTTTTGTATGTCACTTTAAAGACATCTACATGTTCTAACCAAAATGAGCAGTAGGTTCAGAATTCTTTTGCGGAAGTTGTTTTATTCATCCCAGATAATGATTTTAAGGAAAATATACATCAAAGTATGTTTTCCTTTCTCGGTCTGTCCAAGCGTTGTTCCCTTCTATACTGATCACTGGGCTCAAGTTATGACCATGTATTTGTCAAACATTTTTGTCTTTTTTCGAGACATGCAGACATATTAAACAGTTCTGTAGTGATTGTAGTAAGAACTCATTTCTGGTAGTGGTATTTAGGTTAGACTGCAAAACGCGGAAATAATCCGGCATTCGTGTCAGGGTTTCTTCAATAAATAAAACGACTATATAATACCACGTTCCACGCTATGAGATGCGTACGAATAGGTTTACAGTCGATATTTTGCAAAATCGCACGAAGCTGGTACGGATATCGCTAATTCTTGAGAGTATCGTAGAAATTTCTTGAACTCGTTTGAAAATGTTTCTCAGAGCTCGTTGAAATTCTAAAAATGGGATCAGCTAGCAAGGGCCCCGTCAGAGCTCGTGTGGGCTCCGGTAGAGCTTGATGTCCTTGCGTATTTGGAATAACACGAGGCCTGTAAGAGCAGTTGCTCGCACGATTATGGCAGGATGGTCGCACGATCTACTTACGGTGTCCTTACTTACGGTACTGCGGATACGCACGGGTCCCGCATGGCGTTATGTTCGCCTTACTGACTCCGTACGATATATTAATTGACACCATCTTTTGTACCCTCTGTAGCCTGATGACCCGTATCGTCCAATCCTATGCTTACGTTTGAATCAGGCCCGGGCATTTTCTTGGGAGCCTATTCCTT
This sequence comes from Mya arenaria, assembly GCF_026914265.1. Lineage (NCBI taxonomy): Eukaryota > Metazoa > Mollusca > Bivalvia > Myida > Myidae > Mya > Mya arenaria. The sequence continues at coordinate 67,345,204 of NC_069124.1, read as the reverse complement.
TCTTTTCTAATAGTATCACTCTGTCCATTAAGAGGAATCTTGATTAATGTTTCTGAAACTATAATTACTACGTTTATTCATTTCAGCTGACTAGCTAAAATGAGAACTTTTCAGACATCACCGAACCGGTTTTTTCTTGTCGTATGTACGGGCAACGTATAAGCACCTTACTAATATACAAGCATTAAACGGGGTACGTTCGCCATGGATGCATGCCTTAAACCGAACAAAACGTCATACAGGTCGTCAGACAAGAGTCATATATTAATACTTCATTTATTATATGTCTTCATTGATATTTTCCATTTCTAGGCGCACCCCTTTATTTTATCACAAAGAAACTGCGCATCAATTTTACACGACCTTTCCGAGAATTTCCATATCGAAAATGACGTCATTAATTAATCGCATTTGTGATAAAGTGCACCTTATCTTGAATATTGAACACAAGTCAATTGAAACCATTTAAAATAATTTCTTAATAAAACATAGCACGTTCCTTAAAAAGCGTATTACTGAATAGTAGTTTCAATTGTAAAAACACTTAAATAAACATAAGTCTGTAAAAGGTAGCACCCAACACATGTTAATATGCTGATACGGGTTTCGAAAACGACAGTAGCGTGATACGGATTTTAAAAACTGCATGCTATATTTTCATTGTTGAATAAGAAAAAAACGTAATCGTTGTACATGTATTACACTTTATATGAAAAGGGAACGGCATGCGATTATAAGCTATTCTCTGTTTATTGTGACCAATGTGGGTTACGTAATGATCTTTCCCATGTTCTCATTCTTTTTATCAGCTGTTAAGTATAACCTATTGGCAATTTACTGCCCAGACAATGGAACACCTACCAATTGATATGCCTTGTGCAACAGACGTCGTTACGTTTGTAATTGACATTTATTACAACTGAAACGTCGTCATTTGGGACCAAATGAGCATTGAGAATGAACGCAGAAAACAATGTTAAGTGTCTCTTACTTTTATGTCATCTTCCTATGTAGGTTAGACACGTCTGACAGTTCGAAAAACTGCAGTGTTATCTAAAAAACAATATAAAATGCTGACATAGTCCAGTTGCCAAAACTCTACCATTGTCTAGTTCAGTGACACCAGGTTTTAAACCAATTGATAAACAGAAAAACACACAGGAAATATACATCGCAAGTAACAAGATTCTACGCACTTGCCCCGAGTCAATTTCAATTTCAGAAGTTCGTGTGTGTGTTGATTTCGGACAGGCGCCATGTTTTTGCACATCGAAGGTGCCCCGAGCGAAGACACCAATGCTGTGACAATAGCTCGACCCTTTCCTAAAAATATTGCCTAAAATGGCCTGCCCTTTTACGGTACTGTTACACTTCCAATGCTTTTTGCCCATTTCATTATCTTCTTTTGTTCTAAGTGTTCTTTTTGAGTTTTTCAAGGTTTCAAGTGTACATACATATTATCAATGATCTCATCCTCGAAATGACATAACAATTTAACGTGTTTATTTTTCTAATAAAATGGATTTTATATGGCAGACAATTGTTTAATTTTAAGTAACATAAAAATGAATTACATAAAACAAGCAACACAACTATATAAAGGGGGAAAAGCAATTGATTTAGACAAATTGAAAGCACCGTTAACAAGGCATATATGTCATTTTTAGCTAATCTGTTTGTCACATTATTTTCCAAACTTCGTCGTCATCGGCGGCGGAATGATCTTTCAATGAAACAAACAATTACCCTTTATATATTGCCAAGTTGACAAAACAATATAAGTGTCCTCGCGGATGGAAAAAATCGACGACACGACGGCACATACGGAAGCCGGTAATGAGGCACGCAGCGTGCCCGAGGGGTCATAAAGTAAAGATGTAAGTTTCGTTTTTAGATATTGCATCAAATGCAAACTTGTTTATTGACGCCAAGGTCAGAAATCGGGAACTATTTGTAGTTCAATTTAAAGTACTGCGCGTCATGACGTTGGCGTCATTTTGTATCAATAGTTTGTACAGTGTTCTGATTTGCTCTTCTAAATAGTTTTTATATATTTGATTTTGAATTATTATCAATTACAATATTATTCTGAAATGGCGCGTACAGCCACGTATCTGCACCCAGGATGAGTAAGAAAGTACATTCTATGCCTGGTAAAAAATCGGAAATGCATGTCCGTTTTGCAAAAATTGCAATTGCTTTGAATAAAAGTAGGTTTGGAGAACATCCATTTCTTGTTTATTTATTACATACATCGTGACGATGAAATAATGACACTTCAATACATAAATTACATACATGTTAAGTACAGATGGAGGAGATAGCTAAAGCTAATATGTATGCCTCCCTCCATATTTGTCATTGTATAAAGTCAAGTGTAATCAACGTTTAACCGAATTTAACTACGGGGCAGTGTAGTCCAAGGATTGTAGTAATTGCGCCGCTGGTAAAAAAGTACAATAATAAGTTATGTCAATGGTTTAAGCAACATCTGAGATAGACAAAAAGATACTTTTCATAAACATTATTTTATTAACCAAGTGCTAAAGAATTTGACAGAAATAGATTGGTGGATTGAAAGAAGAGAAAGTAGGAATCAAGTTAAGGGCATGATGATTTGGTGACGTTTCTTACTTTCTTGTGGATTTATATCAGGAGATCCAGATGTTGCTGAAGCTGTAACCGGCTGGTTTTTAAATTGAGTGTTCCACCAAAGATGTGTATGGCAACCATGTTGTTTAGACAGCTATGAAAAACCAAAATTGAACTTAGTGTCGCGGATTTCAAGGTATTTTTGTCATAGCAAGCTGATTTCACCGATATGGCAATGCACATAACTGGATAATTCCGGTGTTTGTCAGGATACTGGAGATGGTTTTGTGCTGATCGTCACAGATGTGATTGTAATTATTTTTGCGACTGTGCAGATTTTATTTTCCGGCTTCCGGTAATTTGCATGATCTGGTGTGGCAGGGATGTTATTTTCGGATATTTTCTGGACAGGCTGTTTGCGTGCACTGTGATTCGTCAGCCACTTTTGATTGGAGAGCCCAGCAGACATTGTCATGTTTTTCATGATGACATCATGGCCTGTATTGGCAACAAGTCATAAATTGGTATCACCCCATCACATATCCCTGTGTTCGTCGCTACCCCGTAAACCAAACGAAATAGTTCTTATTGAAGAGCCATACGATGTTGATAAATATTTCTAGACCAGCATTTCTCAGCTTATCGAACAAACAATGTTGATTCTCTAATTAGTTATTGAGGCTGCTTTTTAGGTGTATTACCAATACTTATGTGAACAACAGAAACAAGCCCAGTAACCCAACGTTTTAAGCATTAACCCCGTTTAATGGCACAGCGTAAACGCCAAAAAGGTAAAACACAAAAACAAAAAATCACAAACAAGAAACATGGAACAACAGAACAAAACTCCACAAACAACACAGTGCCTATATACTGTATACAAAACAAGGTATGTTTATCAAGGAATGTTAGGTGCCGCCTTGGAACGGTCAGTAAATTGTAAATTACCAAGACCTCTTTTTATTTGTTTTTGTTTGGTTTTGATGACCTCCTTAAGCCTTGCAAATTAAATACCATGAAACTTGATAGTGATGCCCTCCTTTATACTTCGCAAACATTGCTTAAAAAACATCGAAGATATTTGGGCTCATAGTAAGACCCATTTTATTTTATTTATCTGAAACGTTGTTTGCCGATGAGTCCATCGGTGTCTGCGTTCGGCTGTTGTACAACGTTGTTCTCATTCACGACCGTTGCAACTCTGCCAGCCCGTAACTCTGTCAGTCCGTAACTCTGTCAGCCCGTAACTCTACCAGCCCGTAACTCTGTCAGCCTGTTACTCTGACAGCCTGTCAGCCCGTACCTCTGCCAGCAAGTAAATCTGTAAGTCTATACCTCTGCAGCCCGAAACTCTGCCAGCCCGTAACTCTGCCAGCCCGTACCTCTGCCAACTCGTACCTCTGCCAGTCCGTAACCCTGTCAGCCCGTAATTCTGCCAGCCCGTTACTATGTCAGCCCGTACTTCTGCCAGCCCATTACTTTGTCAGCCCGTACCTCTGCCAGCACGTAACTCTGCCAGCCCGTAACTTTAAAACTCTGCCAGCCCGTAACTCTACCAGCCCGTTATTCCTCCAGCCAAAAAACTATCAAAAATAGTGCCATCTATCAAAACCATGTAAGTAAAACCTTCAGTGTTTTTTTTGTTTTGTTTTTTCAATTTTCCCATAGCCACGTCCGACAATTGTGACAGTTGACACTACTGGCAACCTGGCATCCGCCAATTTGTTAACTTTTACAAACACTGGGTATATATACCTAGGTCAGTGATAAGTTCAACCAATGAAAACTCGCTATAGTTTATAGTACACATGTGTTAGCAAATGTCCCAAACGTGACGGTTGTAATCGGCAGACAACAAGATTAAGCCTGTGATGAAAATGAATGTATCCAAGCTGCGACGGTAAGACAAGATCTTTGGACGTTAAGTACATTAACCTTGATTAATTACCTATCTAATGCCCATTATTCTCCGAAACTCAAATGCATTTAATCTTATTTATAAACTAATTGTACATGATATTGAAATTTGTTCTTACACAAACTACTTTGCTAAACAAATAAAGTAGCTTGAACACCTACCTGATTACGTGATAGCTCACAAGATTACTACATTTCTTACTTGATTACTCAAAAGAAAAAGGCAGACGTATGCATGAATACTAAATACGATGTGACACCAACCTTTTTAGTTCAAATTAAAGTTATTTAGAGACTCCTTGGTAAATGACAGGCGCGTAGCTGACAGTACGCAAATACGCAGTTCCGTAATGAATTTTTTGACAATACCAACACCTCCCACACCTACCCCAAGACATCGGTCTTCATTATACTAAATTGGCCCTAGATACGCGCCTGAATTCTACTGTCTCTAATCATGTTGACCACCTCGGGTTTAACAACAACAACAACAACAACAACAACAACAACACTGACCTTTACCCTTTAGTTTTTTTAACGGCAATAATAGTATCGTAACAGCCAAGAAATAAGTTTCAGATTGCGAGGATTCCTTTGTATGGAAGCGTTGATTTAAACACACTATTTAATAACACAAGTATGGTCAGTCATTTTAAAAATCTTTGGATATGTATAAATGGAAGTTTTTTTTATAATTGAACTATTAAATATCGTGGACAAAGGTATATAACATACTCATAAAATTTCAATTAAACATTAATTGGGTCATTTTTCAATTTTAAAACATACTGTTGTCTTTATGATGATATATACAAGGTAGATAGAAATAAAAACAAATTTCTGATATTTGATTTACAGCAATTAACCAAAAACACATCAAAATGGGCATATTAATTCAGATCTTTTTTGTGATATGAACTATAAAAGTGGTCACACTACCAGTAGTTTATTAGTTTTTTTATGAAATCTGTGCTTATATATGGAGCCTTTAGGTCACAATGTCTATCACATATCATTTGTTTTGGAAGACACTATGGTTAGCATAATACACAATGCACAATTGCGTGCCGTAAAAAAGAGAGGATTTGATTTTATGGCTGCCTTAAAGACAGCGGTGCCACGATGAATTATCGTTACTGCCTTTCATAAATACACGGAGTGAATACACGCAAGTTCATTTGGAGTCAGTTATTACAGTCACTGAAAATTGTTGTTTTGGACGAAGTCGTATAAAGACAGATGTGGGCGAAATTGTCCCATAATTTTATAAGAATGCGAGAAAACAAGTCCTTTTTTAATCGGGGTTGTTATTTTTGTTTGTGGTGGTGTTATAGCTGATGTTGATGTTGCAGTTAGTGTTCTTAATAATGACGAAAAGGGACGAAAGCAGTATCGTCAGTAAGCTGTTGGATATTAGGCCAGAGTGTTTCCCAATTATTTGGCTGAACGTTATTACAACCTAAGGCCACCGCGACCTTGACCTTATATTGATATTTTACCGACCAATAATCAAGAAGGTTATATAAGTGAACTCTTACCCTTACGGTCTCTGTGCTCAATTATGTTACTACATTGATGATATTCAGTAAAAATGCTTTACAAAAAGAGACAACCCCTTAACCTTTGACTGAAAACCTTAAATTCAAAGGTTTTATTTTCTGATCATGATCAACTAAAATCAGCACAAAATGTGAATCATAACCCGCAGCACAATTACCTCACACTGTCGAACATGACTGAAACTTTAAAATTATTTAATATAGTAACTTTCATAGTGTTGACAATTGTTATATAAACATTGTTTATAACCGAAAGTTAGAACTGTTCACAATAGGCATAGAAATGAGCAATGACTCTCACAATCTGATGAGTTACATAGCCTTTCCTTTATATTATATTCTCTGCAGTTCAACTATTGATATTTCGGTGATATCTGTACCACTGACCGCTCGAATGGACAACGGATGGGATACAAATAAAGCCACATATCTAGTTTGTAAAGCGGGAGTATAAAACGCTACTACTATTATTTGACAAAATTAATTGCCCAGTAGAAAACCAGAAGTGTAATTATCCGTCACGTATCAAAACCCTAAAATGAAGGTCGATTGCCAGTGTTTTTGACACACATGCTAGGAATTCGCTTCGCATAAATGAGAGAAGTTCTTGCGAATTCCTAGCATGCGTAACGAATTCGTGTGTGTGAAAGACAGGCTTAATATACGTGTGTCACTTGTAAATGTTGTATCTCAAACGTAGATGGCTCTTGGAAGTTCAGGATAACTTACTTACTGAGAGAAATAGAGAAAAATCAGCGCATTCCCAATTTCTTTTGTTTTAAATTATTAGGATATAAATATAAAGTTTCCAATTGCAATCATATGTTTTAGCAAATGTATCAGATTCTATTTCATAGTGTGCCTTTTTATTTAAATAACAAGAGTGAATGTTTGCAAAACGCGGAAATAATCCCGTTTTCGAGTCGGGGTTTCCTCAATAAATAAAACAACTATGTTATATCACGTTGCACGCTATGAGATGCGTACGAATAGGTTTACAGTCGATATTTTGCAAAATCGAACGGAGCTGGTACGGATATGTTTGACTCTTGTGAGGGATTTCTTGAACTCGTTTGAAAATCTTTCTCAGAGCTCGTTGAAATTTTAAAAATGGGATCAGCTAGCAAGGGCCCCATAAGAGCTCGTGTGATTTCCGGTAGAGCTTGATGTCCTTGCGTATTTGGAATACCACAAGGCCTGTTAAGAGCTCGCAGTTTTTCGCACGATAATGGCAGGACGGTCGTACGATCTTTTTACGATGTCCTTATGGTATTACGGATACCGGGCAAGAAATTTATGATGAAGTTCGCACGGGGCCCGCATGGCGTTACGTTCGCTTTACGGACTCTGTACGATATATTAATTGTCATCATCTTATGTACCCCCTATAGCCTGATCCGTATCGTCCAATCCTATGCTTATTTTGAATCAGGCCCGGGCATGTTCTTGGGAGCCATCTCCTTTCCTTGTTTAATAGTAACGCCCTGTCCATTAAGAGGCATCTTCATTTATTTTTTCTGAATTTATTATTACTACAGTTTATTCCATTTCAGCATTTCCCTTTATTTTAAACCAACAAAACTGCATATAAATTTTACATGACCCTTCTCAGAACTAGCCATGTCGGAAATGAAGTTATTAATTAATGATTAAGTGCATTTTATCTTGAATACTGAACACAAATCAAATTAAAACCATTTAAAATCATGTCTTAATGAAACATAGCACGTTCCTCGTATTACTGAATAGTAGTTTCAATTGTAAGAAACTTGAATAGCCATAAGTCAGTAAAAGGTAGCACTCAACACATGCTACTATGCTGATACGGGTTTCGAAATCGACAGTAGCGTGATACGGATTTTAAAAACGGCATTCTTTATTTTCACTGTTGAATGTGGAAATATGAATTGATTGGCATATACTATAAAAAACACGTAATGGTTGTACTTGTGTTACACTTTATATGAAAAGGGAACGGCATGCGAATAAAAGTTATTCTCTGTTCATTGTGACCAATGTGGGTTACGGAAAGATCATCCCCATGCTCTCATTCTTTTTTATTAGCTGTTAAGTATAACATATTCACAATTTGCTGCCCAGACAATGGAACACCTTCCAATTGATATGCCTTGTGCTACAGACGTCGTTACGTTTGTAAATAACATTTATTTCAACTGAAACGTCGTCATTTGGGACCAAATGAGCATTGTGAATGAACGCAGAAAAATGTTAAGTGTCTCTTATTTTTATGTCACCCATTGCTATGTAGTTTAGACACGTCTGACAGTTCGAAAAACTGCAGTTTTATCTAAAAATACGATATATTCAGTCCAGTTACCATTGTCTAGTTCAGTGACACCAGGGTTAAAACCAATTGATAAACAGAAAAACACACAGAAAATACACATCGCAAGTAACAAGATTCTACGCACTTGCCCTGAGACAATTTCAATTTCACTAGTTCGTGTGTGTGTTGATTTCGGAAGGTTTTGCACATCGAAGGTGCCCCCAGCGAAGACACCAACGCAATGACAATAGCTCGACCCTTTCCTAAAAATTGATTTGCTTAAAATGGCCTGTCCTTTTACGAGACTGTTATACTTCCAATGCTTTTTTCCCATTTCATTATCTTTTTTTGTTCTAAGTGTTCTTTTTGGGGGTCTTATGCTGTAAGTGTACATATTATCAACATGTCACCCACGAAATGACATAACAATTTAGCAAGTTTATTTTTCTAATAAAATGGATTTTATATGGCAAATAATTGTTTAATTTTAAGTAACATAAAAATGAATTACATAGAACAAGCCACACAACTATTTAAAAGGGGAAAGACAATTGATTTAGACAAATTGAAAGCCCGGTTAACAAGGCATATGCCATTTTTAGCTAATCTGTTTGTCAGATTATTTTCCAAACTTCGTCGTCATCGGCGGAGGCATGATCTTTCAATGAAACAAGCAATTATCCTTTATATATTGCCAAGTTGACAAAACAATATAAGTGTCTTGGCGGATGGAAAAATTCGACGACCGAGAGCGCATACGGAAGCCGGTAATGAGGATTGCCGAGTTACCGGCCACGCAGCGTGCCCGAGGGGTCATAAGGTAAAGGTGTAAGTTTCGTTTTTAGATATTGCATCAAATGCAAACTTGTTTATTGACGCCAGCGTCAGAAATCGGGAACTATTTGTAGTTCACTTGAAAGTACTGCGCGTCATGACGTTGGCGTCATTTTGTATCAATAGTTTGTACAGTGTTCTGACTTTGCTCTTCTAAATAGTTTTTATATATTTAATTTTGTATTATTATCAATTACAATATTATTCTGAAATGGCGCATACAGCCACGTATCTGCACCCGGGATGGGTAAGAAAGTACATTCTATTCCTGGTAAAAAATCAGAAATGCATGTCCGTTTTGCAAAAATTGCAATTGCTTTGAATAAAAATAGGTTTGGAGAACATCCATTTCTTGTTTATTTATTACATACTTCGTGACGATGAAATAATGACACTTCAATACATAAATTGCATACGTGTTAAGTACAGATCGAGCAGTTAACTTAAGCTCATATGTATGCCTCCCTCCATATTTGTCATTGTATAAGGTCAAGTCCAAACAACGTTTAACCGAATTTAAATACGGGGCGGTGTAGTTTAAGGGTTGTAATAATTGCGCCGCTGGTAAAAAGAACAATATGTCATCTGAGATAGACAAAAAGATACTTTTCATAAACATTATCATATTAACCAAGTGCTAAAGTATTTGACAGAAATGGATAAGTGGATTGAAAGAAGAGACAGTAGGAATCAAGTTAATGACATGATGATTTGGTGATGTTTCTTACTTTCTTGTGGATTTATACCAGGAGATCCAGATGTTGCTGGAGCTGTAACTGGCTTGTTTTTAAATTAAATGTTTCGTCGACCAAAGATTTGTATGGCAACCATGTTGTTAAGACAGCTATGAAAAACCAAAATTGAACTTAGAGTCGCTGATTTCAAGGTATTTTTGTCATAGCAAGCTGATTTCACTGATATGGCAGTGCACATAACTGGTTAATTCCTGTGTTTGTCAGGATACTGGAGATGGTTTTGTGCTGATCGACACTTTTGTGACTGTAATTGTTTACAGATTTTATGTTCCGGCGCCCGGTAATTTGCTTGACCTGGTGTGGCAGGGATGTAATTTTCGGATATTTTCTGGACAGGCTGTTTGCGTGCACTGTGATTCGTCAGCCACTTTTGAATGGAGAGCCCAGCAGACATTTTCATGTGTTTCATGATGAATGTTAGTTAATTATGTCGTCCAATAGGCATTTTCACGTTTAATACTGTTCTGAACTATGTGAGAAGCAATGTAAAATTGCTCCGACGGCGCACAACAATCACATGGCCGTTTGTTGGCGTAAGCCTTGTGTGTATAGATATTTACAGGACATATATCTTGCTCAGATATATTTAATAGCCCAGGTTTTTGGCTTACTGAATCTGACATCTCTTTGATTCATTCCTTGTCGTGTTTGGTTTATCGCTTGTCGATTTCATGGTCTGTATTGGCAACACATAAATTGGTATCACCATATCGCATATCCCTGTGTTAATCGCTACCCCGTAAACCAAATGTAATACTACTTATTGAATAGCCATACGGTGTTCATGAATCTTTCTAGACCTGCATTTCTCAGCTTATTTCAGGCCAACAATACTAATATTCTAATTTGTTATTGATGCTGCTTTTTATGCTAATTACCAACACCTTATCTTTTTATTTGTTTTTGTTTGGTTTGGATGGCATCCTTGAGCTCCTGTGATGCTCTCCTTTATGCCTCTCAAATATTGCTTAGAACACATCGGGGAGATCTGGGATTGTCTATAGTTAAACCCATTATATGTTCTTTATCTGAAACGTTGTTTGCCGATGGGTCGGTCCATCGGCGTCTGTGTTCGGCTGCTGTACGACGTTGTTCTCATTCACGACCGCAACTCTGCTAGCCCGTATTTCTGCTAGCCCGTAACTCTGTCAGCCTAAAGATCTACTTCAAAACCTGTGCCATCTATCAAAACCGTGTAAATAAAACCTTCAGTGGTTGATTTTGTTTTGTCAATTTTCACATAGCCACGTTCGACAATTGTGACAGTTGACCCTACTGGCAACTCGGCGTCCGACAATTGTTTTACAAACACTGGGTATAAATATCTATGTTAGTGATTAGTTCAAGCAATTAAAACTCGCGATAGGTTATATTACACACGTGTTAACAAACGTCCCAAACGTGACGGTTGTAATCAACCGAAAACAAAATTAAGCCAGTGATAAAAATGAATGTATCCAAGCTGTGACGGTAAGACAAGATCTTCGGACGTTAAGTACATTAATTACCTATCTCAAGTCCATTATTCTCCGAACCTTAAATGCATTCATCTAATTTACAAACTAATTTGAAATGATATTGAAATTCGTTCTTACTAAAACTACTTTGCTAAACAAATAAAGTAACTTGATAACCAACCTGATTACGTGATAATTCACAAGATTTCTACATTACTCAAATGAAAAAGGCAGACGAATGCATGAATAACAAATACGATGTAACACCAACCTTTTTAGTTCAAATCGAAGTTATTTACAGATTCCTTGGTAAATGACAGGCGCGTAATTGACAGTACGCAAATACGCAGTTACGTAATGAAAAAAAAACGAATTTGAAAAAAATACTCCCACACCTACCCCAAGGCACTCATCTGCGTTATCCCTAATTTGCCCTAGATACGCGCCGGAATGCTACTGTCTTTGTTCATGTAGACCACCTAAGGTTTATCAACAACAACATCAACAACACTAACCTGTACTCTTTAGTTTGTATAACGGCAATAATTATATCGCAACAGCCAAGAAATAAGTTTCAGATTGCGAGGGTTCCTATGTTTGGAAGCGTTGATTCAAACACAATATTTAATAACACAAGTATCGTCAGTCACTTTAAAAATCTTTAGATATGTATAAATGGTAGAATTATTATAATTGAAATATTAAATATCGTGGACAAAGGTATATAACATACTCATAAATATCATTTAAACATTAATTTTGGTCATTTTTTTAATTGTAAAACATACTGTTGCCTTTAAATTTTATATACCAGGTAGGTAAAAATGAAAAAAAAATAATCTGGTATTTGATTTACAACAATATACCAAAAACACATCGAAATGGACATATTAATTCAGATCTTTTTTTGTGATCCGAAGTACATAAATGGTCACACTTCAAATTGTAAATTAGGATCTTATAAAATCTGTACTTATTATTGGAGCCTTTTGGTCAAGATGTCTGCCACACATTACTTTTTTTTTGGAAGACACTATGGTTAGCATAATACAAAATGCACAATTGCGTGTCGTAAAAAAGAGAGGATTTGATTTTATGGTTGTCTTAAAGACAGTGGTGCCACGATGAATTATCGTTACTGCCTTTCATAAATAAACGGAGTGAATACACTCAAGTTCATTGGAGTCAGATATTATACCGTCACTGAAAATTGTTGTTTTGGACGAAGTCGTACAAAGACAGATGTGGGCGAAAATGCCTCATAATTTTCATTGAATAGGAGAATACAAGTCCTCGTCTAATCGGGGTTGTTGTTGTTGTTGTATTTGGTGGTGTTATAACTGATTTTCTTGTTGCAGTTATTGTTCTTAATAACGACGAAAAGGGATGAAAGCAGTCTCAACAGTCTCTCATATGTTACATTAATTTTGATATTCAGTAAAAATGAATAACAAAAGGAAACATCCACCTTAACCTTTGACTGAATACCTTAAACCGAAAGGTTTTATTTTCTGAGCATGATCAACTAAAATCACCACAAAAAATGAATCACTACCCGCAGCACAATTACCTGACAGTGTCGAACATGATTGAAACTTTAAAATGATTTTATATAGTAACTCTCATAAAGTTGACAATGGTGATATAAACAGTGTTTGCGTTTATGATTAATAACCGAAATGATACCGTTCCGAACCATGACCATTCAAAATAGACAAAGTAATTGGCAATGACTCTCACGATCTGATAAGAGTTACATAGCCTGTCCTTTATATTATTTTCACTACAGTTCAACTATTGACATTTTACTTTTTGATATCTGTTCGACTGACCCGCTGGAATGTACAAAGGATGGGATACCAATAAAGCCACATATTAAGTTTGTACAGCGGGAGTTTAAAACGCTACTACTATTTTCTGACAAAATTAATTGCCCAGTAAAAATACAGAATTATAATTATTCTTCGCGTATAAAAACCCTAAAACAAGGTCGAGTTGTGACACATTTGCCAGTGTTCTGATACACATGCTAGGAATTCGCTTCGCATAAATGAGAGAAGTTCTTGCGAATTCCTAGCATGCGTAAAGAATTCGTGTGTGTGAGAGACAGGCTTAATATACGTGTGTCACTTGTAAATGTTGTATCTCAAACGTAGATGGCCCTTGGAAGTTCAAGATAACTTTCGTACTGAGAGAAAAAGAGAAAAAATCACCGCCTTCCCAATTTCTTTTGTTTTAAGGAAGCTGGATGAACGTAGAACGAAATCAGCTTCATACTTCAAACCAATAGATAACAATGGACACCATGTTTTACAAATAAATTTAAACTTTAGATCTAAGAAAATGACGTGCATGTATCTTAAATTATGCTGTCCAAATATGATGTGTACAAGTGTCATAGATAGCGCAAAAACACAGTCACTTATCGCAAACTAAATCGAATGAACAAGTATATCATGTTATCAGTGCAGTTTGAGTGAAAAGTCCCATTTTGTCTGAACATTCGGTTTACTTTTTCCTTTTTGCAAATATATATATAATATATATATATATTATATATATATATATATATATATATATATATATATATATATATATATATATATATACCATGTTAATGGAAGTTTGTGAGTAAACATGATTCCATTCCATTCCTGATCGACTATAATCCTGCTGGCAAATGATTTCAATTTTTTAAGGAACGTCAATCACTATGTTTCTTGATTATATGTAATTGTATAGACAAAACAATAGACATAAGGATAATCACAACTCCTTACTTGGCCATATATAACCTTTATTGGCTTGCCTCTTACATCGGAAATGAGAGCTTATGGAGAAGACCAATAACTAAGTTTAAACATGCCAGGTAAACAACGTATTCTTTAATATTGTTAAACTTTTAGCTGAAAATGGTATATTTTGAAAAGCTTTTTATAACTTAAAGCAGACGCATTCTCAATGCATTTCGCGAGCAGTGTGGTTCACGTCCATCAAATAAGCTGTTACGCTTCCCAGACAATACTACAACGACGCAATTGTTTGCCTCGTGCAGAAGACTTGCAAATACGTTTCCGCTGCAAGCTATATTCTCCATTGATAACAAAAGATAAGCTGACGGCTTAAACCAAACAGGCTTTCACCCTTTGATATGCACTTCTCATGCAATAGGAGATATGAGAAAGACCTTAAAGGAGAATGGTCCTGAGGGGATACACCTTGACAAACAAGACAAAGCGGACAGAGAATGTGTAAGCACGGTTCGTTATATTGAGGAAAGATGTATCAGGCGTAACTACAAACCCGAATTCAGAAACAGAACTGGTATATATGTTAGTAAGTAGGTTATATTAGTAAGGGTAGGCTTCCGTTCTTTAACTATCAGATATGTGCATTGCAGATATTGAAAGAATTAAGGGACAGTTGTTTTGGCTAATAAAATCGTGTGCTTTTTTAACAACTGTACATTCAAAGTACGAAATGGTGAGACTAATTATTAGGGTATAAATCTTAAATGTTCAACTTGCAATCTTAGATTTTGACAAACTCAAGAGATCTTATTTCATTGCTTTTTTAATTTAAATAACAAGTTTGATTGTCCAAGATGGTCCTCAAATTATCATGGGACATTTGTATATATTTCAATCAAACGTGATACGGCAACTGGGAACAGTGGATAGAGTCGATAACATTTTGATGTTAAAGGATCTGATAGCTTGAAGGCAACGCCGAGAATGAGAGGGGGAAAACAAATTCACAGAAGACTGGAAAGAGAGTAAAAAAAATCAGGAAAATTGGCTGACTTAATAAGACATGATAAATACAAAAATGACCTTTTTTTACAATCTGAGGTGATGTTGTCACACACATGGACACATTTTGAACGCAACTCAACTCCAGTGTGTGTATACCACGTGATAAATTACGTCATATATGCTACGTTGGAAGGCAACGTTTTGCATAAAATGAAGACTAAAATCAAAGATAACTTTTCTTTTACTACACCATCTTAAATAAAACAAAGGGCAGTCTATGCCACTTAAAGAGCCCCGTTTGCGTTTTATTACTGGAGTTTGATAAGGTAACAACTTTCAGCAAACACTTCGACAAACCTGTTTCCTAAACAATACTTTGGCAGTGCTCCGTCAGACGGCCGTATTGTGAAAGGGTTTGTCGAAGTGTTTTAAGAAACTTGACTCTCAATCAAACTCTGGTAAAAGACTGAAGGCTGGCCTCCTTAAGCGATGTAGGCTGCGCTTTGTTTCATTTAAAATGGAAAAGAAAAGGTGAAGTTATCTTTGTTTAAATTCTTCATTCGAAGCATATTATTGCCTTCCGACGTAATATTTATGACGCAATTTGTCACGTGGTATACACACATTGAACTCAGTTGCGTTCATTGTGTCCATTTAAGTATAAGGAACAAACTGTCTTAACATTCAATTTGAAATAATAGCGCCTTGTGCATATAAAGAGAAACTAAAATGATGACTGAGAACGACAT
This sequence comes from Mya arenaria, assembly GCF_026914265.1. Classification (NCBI taxonomy): domain Eukaryota; kingdom Metazoa; phylum Mollusca; class Bivalvia; order Myida; family Myidae; genus Mya; species Mya arenaria. The sequence goes on along the minus strand of NC_069124.1, from coordinate 67,329,299 downwards.
GCGGCGAATACATGTGAAAACAGTTAATTAAGGTAGCACACCCCTAATGGGCATCATTTCAAACTATGATCAGCTTGCTAATTTCTTAATGTGTATTTGCTATCGGAATATATGTGTTGGCCAAGGAAGGACTACCAGCATCCCGCCGACGTTAGCATCATTTATGCATCAGTCAATGATATTTTCGTTTCAACGTGTGTTTTCATTGAATATTTTCGACGATACATGTTATGCTTTTATTCATTATGCCATTCAAGGCGATCAAAATGATACATTTACCAAATATCAAAATGCCGGCCCAATGTATACAAATTAATCACAGTATATGAGCTGGTTATACCTTTAAACTTCTTATACATATAATAGTATATCCGCTACATTAACAGATTTCAAGTTGGCAGCCTTGAAGGATCTCGTCCACGTGTGATATTGTAAGACATCTAACATCATGTTGTTGTTTTTAATTATGAAACATTATCAATGGTCAAATTAGAGCTTTACTTTTGATAGTGATTTAAAATGTGACAGAGAACGTACTTTTAGCTGAAAGCTTTTGTAACGCTATGGAAAACTGATTTATTTTAGGCTGCGTTTACACTGATCTGTTCCAATGGGTATCTTCACGTTTCTGATTTGTGGTGATTTATGAAAGTAAGTAAAATAATTCAATTGCAACAAAGTTAATAATACATCCTTATCAACATAAACTCCGTGAAGGAGTCCCTTTAACGTGGTTGGGAGCTAAGACTGGAAATGAAACTGTGGAAAGAAACGAGTATGTGCGGTTGACGCATTTAACACGCCATAAAAAAGCTGTTTTTACCATTAAGAGACTTCAAACTTTTTAATAATACAGTGGAAGGTCAAAAGTCAATTTTAAGAATGACGTTGTTCTAAGGAACCAAGATCAAAACTTCAAAGTCATTCAACAAGACGCAACTCACTACAAGACAACACAAGCCATAGATCATATAGATACTAATATTTCTTTGTCATCAAATCATTGGAACAGTTGGTGAAGAAACTATTTCATTGGGAGGTTAATTTGGAAATAACAAAACACATATCTTAAAAAGAATGTGTCAAAATACAGAAACATGTATTACTTACATGTGTAAAATTACCAAATAAGTATGTTTTCTGCAATTTGGTACACTAAGTCATTTTGTATGTACCGCCAAGGGCTGGTATTCAATATAGGTCTTATTATGATAAAAGAACGATGGAGTTTTTTGAATTACTTGTTATTAATAACTGACCAATAGAGTGAATGCAGTCGATGGTGTATGGCCATAACATCAACTTAACACGAATATTGAATAACAGCAAAGCCATTCCCCAATACTTTAAGGGTTTTTTTTCTATATGAATTCAGACACAAATCAGCTATGGCTGCGGATTTATCCTACCCGAGGAGCTGGCTAACGGTGCGGATGGTCCCTGGTTCAGACCCTGGCTGCTTCTCTTGTATGGCGCTCGGCAATAAGAAAATAGTATTGGAATAACTTTTGAGACAAGTTGAAGATTGTGCGTGAACTAGTTTAAAATCCCTGTAGCCTCCTTGTGCGCTCAATCTTTGAGGTTGCAACCCAAGCATAAAGCTTTGTTGATGCATGTAGTGTACGCTGTCAGTGTTATATGTACATGTTTTGTCTCTCGTTTAGAGGCTATAGGGCCCGATCCTTGTGCCTGTTAACAGGGGGTTTACTTATTCTACTTATGACTACTGGGCTTGACCCTGACGGGCATAAACAATTTTGAAGTCAGCCATTACTATTTTGTTTACGCTCTTGTGAAAATTTTGAACATTTTTGTAAATAAAATAGCTTAAAATTATTGCATTTGAACACACGTTTTATTGAATACAATAACGACCACTTATACAAAATAAATAAATTCATAAAACAGATGAAACAGTAGGTGTAGAAACCTTTTTAACAATTCTCTTGGCAATTTGTTAAATGTTAGCGGCTCAAGATTGTTACTGCCATCAGCTGGTTATACTTTACTGCCAACTGATCACATTTACAGAAGAACAATTAGTATTTTCATACATTTCTTAAGATATTATTTTCTTAAAGAATGACGTTGTAAATACCATCTCGGCAATGTGTAACACAGTGATCCCTTAATCTAAACAGAGATCATATATCCCTTTTTATGAAGTTAAGATATTGTGTCACATGGTCATACGTACTCCATCACTTTCCTTAGAATTAAGCATATGATATAATTTCTCTTTTTCTTGGTTCCTATGCATGAATTAAACTGTTATTCTCGGAGATGCGCCAAAACCGACCAGACCTCCTGTTGTTGACAATATCGATCGCTCCTCTATTTGCCCAGTAGCCATGCAGCATTGTCGCGTAGGTATGCTTAAAAGAAAACGTTTAGTCGGTTAGGACATCCTGGTGAACAGTTTAAAAAGGGCAGGTTAACGTTCAATACAAAAAGGTGTAAAAACTTGACTAGAGTTTCAACAAAAATAAGTATTACCATTAATTTCCATTCTCGTACACCAGAGCGATGATGCTATGCGTACCACACTCTGTTTTAATCGCCCCGATTCTGAGAGCAAACAACGAAACATTTCGACCAATCAGAGAAGTTTTTGCGTTTTTCTATTGATAGATTCCCTTGGAGCCGGCAAATATATCCAATGAAAAAAGCCTTACAAACACGATTAAAATTAGAAATCCTGACAACAACCGACTTGAGACTAGATTCCAGCTTTTCAGACTTCTTTTATAATGATTAAATGACACGTTTACCGCAAATTTTGTACTTACAGCTTTAATCCGCTGACATTCCAATATGGCGGCGATGACGAAATTGTTCCGTACCAGACAGTATTTGTCCAAAAATTAGGCTCAAACGGAATCCATATAGGAGAAACATATTTAAACTGGAGTAGCTCATTTATTTACGTTAGTAACGGTTTAAGCCGTAAAACATTAATTTTCGAACGGAAATATGAAAATCTACGATCTGATTTTTGTCAGCAATCCTATATCATTGGGTTTCAAATATTTACGCAAAAATTTGCTCTTTCCAAGACAAAAATTTAAAAAGTTATAAAAATGGTTTATCCGTGAAAGTGCAGCTTTAAGTTAAAGCTCAAACCTAAAACGTGCGGAAAACAGAGCCGAGGAAGACACGCTCTCGTTTGCGAAGTAAAAAACCGCAATGTACATCGATTAAAACAATTTTATCACTCGCAGAAACGACTTAGTACTTAAAAACTTATGAAGATATTTAAAATTATATTTCCGTGTACGCCTTTTCTACATCAAGACAGCCGACGCTAACAAACGAGTTGAGAATCCAACTATTCAAGACACTTAAGTCGCAGTCTTCACCTTTTGTCCATTTTATGCACAATTTATAATCAGAAGCCTTATGCACAGCACATTAGGGACTTACGAAAAAAATGCACACTTAAGTCAACATTTTATTTTGTATACATATCGCCCCTAAACGGCAAGCAATAGGACAGTTTTGGCTATATACTTGTTAACCATTCCTGTGTGCGGGATGAGTTGCAAAAAAGGTATTTTAAGTATTTGTTAAGACTGGGGCTTCTGCAAATGCCATATAGATACTCAAATATGTGCTAAAATCGGGTAGAAGATGTGTTCCATTTTCTATTCTCTTGTCCGATGTACGATGATTTGAGTGTTTCAATTAAACCCATAAGGTACAAGACTGGTATCATATGCTTGTGTTTCTGGTGTCTAAAGTAGACCACATCGCATTGAATTTATGTTTACCTATATTTTGCTGCAATATATAACTTATTTCCTTGTATGAAAAATCTTCAAGGAATATGTATTGCATTTTACATGTGTGATATTACAATGGCGTCTCTAGGGGGGGGGGGGGGGGTTAAACATGTCATTTCAATAGCTCAGTGAAATACGAATTTGGGTGGTTTTGAGAGTTGTGCCCTTCCCCCCTCCCCCAGTTATGATTTCCTGGACCCGCTCTGGATTATGTGTATATAGACATTGACGCAACAACATAGTTCCAATTCATTGCTAAATGTGTTTATGTTTGTAAGTATGCATGACTTTTTGTGTTTATCACTCATTTACTTAAAAACGCGGTGTTATATTATTTTTTTCGTATTGTATATAATTTCTTGTGGACTAAAACTCTTGTCTTCTATTTTCTTGTACGGATGTTTACAAATGTAAATGTAAAGCTAAACAACACCATGTGTACCAGAGTCGGGCCAAAATATATAAATACCAAAGGGAAAATAACGACGTAATATGCATCCAGCTGTATGTATCGCGGTTATGTATCCTCTTTCTATCCATAAACACACAACTCACCGCCGCACGCGCATCAGTAATCGTCTGCCTCTCACCAAGAACGCTTCACGTTTCCCAGTGAGTAGAAGGATAATTTAACTGCTGCGTTATTCAGATTTTGCTGTTTAATTTCAACACAAAGAAAATGGTGAGTACACACTTCGTATAACTTATTTTTTTTCCAAAATAATGCTTTTCATTAGAATTATTGTTTTAACTTTATTCTCTATGTTATGTTACCATGTCTGTATCCTTGTGTAGTTATGAGCCTAAGGGTGCTTATGAGTAATACTTATTTCTCACAGATGAGAGTTTGGGTGTTGTTTTAAACCTCAAATGTTGATGTGAATAAAAATGTCAGATTTGTAAACGCTTTTAATTCTTGGCATCTGGACTGTGTTTGTGGTTTTGATGTCCAATGTAGCCTTAAAACATCAATACAATTTGAGGAATCGAATGTAATTTCACAAATGGATTTTACCAAACACCAGAACCCTCCTAGTACATTAATAATGGATAAAGAGAGGGTCTTTCAGACTTGAACATGTGGTACATATTCGAACGAAAAAATATATGTTTACCACGTGTGTAAATCAATTTTCTGAAAATGTTATACTGAGATAAGCCACCAGCTGTTAATAACTACAAGAGAAATGATCATGGTTTAATAATGCGACTGTGAGAAAGGTGATTTATGGCAGCAGGCACCTATAGAAATGCAACTTATCTGTTTCTGTGGTTACAATTTTACAAATGCTTTGATATAATTTTGGCATTTTCTACTGTCCTTTTTGTGTCCAATTGTTTCACACCTTAGTAATTAATGCTTTAGTGTAATAGCTTTAGAATAAACTGAAAGAAATTTGGCTGAAAAGAAAACCCTAGACTTGTTTAATTTAGTTACTTTATTTAGTAACTGGAATGCAACCCTTTAAAATAATTGTATCAGGGTTAACAGCAACACACCTTTTACTTTCCGTAATCGCCGTTCCCTTTATGAGCATTCATCAGATGTGACATACGTTGTAATTTTACATTATTATAAAAAAAGGCAAATGTGTATCAGTTATAGGTATATTACCATCAATAAGACAGAAATTGTGTTACAGTAGACACTTGCACCCTTAACATTATTTCACCCCTATTTCAGCGCGAGTGTATCTCCATCCACGTCGGTCAGGCCGGTGTCCAGATCGGTAATGCCTGCTGGGAATTGTACTGCCTTGAGCACGGCATCCAGCCCGACGGCCACATGCCATCCGACAAGTCTCCCGGCTGCGGTGATGACTCCTTTAACACGTTCTTCAGCGAGACTGGCGCTGGCAAACACGTCCCCAGGGCTGTATTTGTGGACCTCGAACCCACCGTCGTAGGTGAGTACAAGAACATGGTGATGTACTAGTTCATACTTTGACCCCATGTATTCATTGTGTAGGACTGGTTAGTTTGCCTCGTGCACTTTTTGTATTGTTAGCTTATATCACTTGGTCTTACAGTGTTATTAAATATATATATATATATATATATATATATATGATTCACTTCCTCCTGCACTTCATATACATCTAAGTATATTGACAGTACACGTTTTATTTAATAGCGTTCTAAAAAGATGCTGCTTTAGAGTGTAGGCACCTGTTATTCTGTCAGTGATGCTGTGATTTCACATGCTATGTTCTGAAGTTGCCATGACAACTGTTTGTACTGAATATAAACACAAGAATCTTCCCAGAGAACGTTACCTGTTCTGAATTCCTCTGGGCTGCGTCACAGTATGTGCTCGAGTAGGATCATATCTTCAAGCACTGAGATAAAAAATATTGAAATATAGTACTTCATATGAAAGAACCCATTATTATCAACACATTACGATCGTCTAGACGTTTTTAACATAGAAAGACCTTACGTCTTTAATAGCAAGAGTACTCTCGCGATTACACAATTTTAAAAGATAACCTTGCTTGTGTGTTAACAATGTCTGTAGTGGTGTTGTGTGCGTACGTGCGTGCATACATGTGGGTTGCTGCTGCTAAATCTGAAGTCGTTGTCTTTGTTGTTGGTGTCGTTATTGTTGTTGTTTTGGTTGTTGTTGTTGTTGCTGCTGCTGTTGTTGTTGTTGTTGTTGTTGTTGTTGTTGTTGTTGTTGTTGTGGTTGGTGTTGAACACGATTGCTAGTCATTGTGAAATGCTGACTGAAAGTGCCACGCCTAAAACATCTTGACCGATATCGCGTATTTATTAATACAAGTATTCTGACAGCGTTATTCTACGTCATGTCTTCCATATTTTATTACTTCAATTGATCATTAATGGATTACTATAAACCCCAAAAATTAATGTATATGACAAAAACAATCCTCTTTCCCCTTGCAGACGAGGTGCGGACGGGTATGTACCGACAGCTGTTCCACCCCGAGCAACTGATCACCGGCAAGGAGGATGCCGCTAACAACTACGCCCGCGGTCACTACACCATCGGCCGAGAAATCGTTGATCTCGTACTCGACCGGATCCGGAAACTAGCGGACCAGTGCACCGGTCTCCAGGGCTTTCTGATATTCCACTCTTTCGGTGGAGGCACTGGTTCAGGATTCGCCTCTCTTCTCATGGAGCGCCTGTCCGTCGACTACGGAAAGAAATCCAAACTGGAGTTTGCAGTTTACCCGGCGCCTCAGGTAGCCACGGCGGTTGTGGAGCCGTACAACTCCATCCTCACGACACATACGACACTGGAGCACTCCGACTGCGCTTTCATGGTCGACAACGAAGCCATTTACGACATTTGTCGCAGGAACCTCGACATTGAGCGGCCAAGCTATACCAACTTGAACAGGCTAATCGGTCAGATTGTCTCCTCAATTACTGCCTCCCTCCGGTTTGACGGCGCCCTCAACGTCGACCTGACCGAGTTCCAGACCAATTTAGTGCCCTATCCACGTATCCACTTCCCTCTGGCCACCTATGCACCGGTCATATCTGCTGAGAAGGCATACCACGAGCAGTTATCCGTTGCCGAGATCACTAACGCGTGCTTCGAGCCGGCCAACCAGATGGTAAAGTGCGATCCCCGCCACGGGAAGTACATGGCCTGTTGCATGCTGTACAGAGGTGATGTCGTGCCCAAGGACGTAAATGCCGCCATCGCCACCATCAAAACAAAGCGATCCATACAGTTTGTCGACTGGTGTCCAACCGGCTTCAAGGTCGGCATCAATTACCAGCCACCGACGGCTGTCCCCGGCGGCGACCTCGCCAAAGTACAACGGGCGGTTTGCATGTTAAGCAACACGACAGCCATCGCCGAAGCGTGGGCTCGCCTTGACCACAAGTTCGACTTGATGTACGCCAAGCGCGCCTTCGTCCACTGGTACGTGGGTGAGGGTATGGAGGAGGGAGAGTTCGCGGAAGCGCGGGAGGACCTTGCTGCCCTTGAAAAGGACTACGAGGAGGTCGGCGTCGACTCCGTTGATAATGAAGCGGAAGTCGAGGAAGATGAATATTAAGCATTTGAAAGACATTGAAAAAGAATAGGAAACCAGATCCCCTATTTAAAATTTTGAACAATGAATACAACACGCACTTATCCTACCTTGGTAACCGGCAGCAAGGTTCACTATATCTATTTTTACAAAACCTTAGTTTTTCGTTCTGTTACACTTTTATTATTATGCATTTGTATTTTTTTCAGGTTATGAAATAAATAAACAAAGATATATATACTTGAAGTTCATGTATATATCTTTCTGAATAAAAAACGTTTCCACTTATTTTTTCAGCATTATTGTAATTAAATGATCTATAAATATAAAACTACAGAAATATGCAGTGAAAATGCATGAAATATTTCTATATAAACGTACTTTTAGCATGAATTGTATAGTAACGCACTCAACCTACACTTCGAACATAAGTGTTTTGAAGTGCCGCATATTAAGAAAACGCTCCACAGCACGTTCTTGGCGAGTTTTCCTCCTAGAATAGTGACATTCCGAAATCCGCCGGTTACTCAAATTTGTGAGTTGTGTGGATGTGTGCAACAGAGATCAGGAAGAAAATCGTGGTTGATCTCGAATAAGTCGACCCAAAACAACTAACTAATAAATCGTTCATTTCCTTAAAAGTATGGTTTGAAGTTCTTTATAAAAAAAATAGTATCTACATGTACATGTACATTCGAAGACAAACCACGTGATAAATCATGTGGGGTTTACAGGATTTTGATTATGATTTGTATTAAGATTTGTTAATGAAAATTAAGTTATTTAACGCAAATTGTAGCCTTTAGAAAAAACTTTCTTTCGAGAGGTTTGTTCCATAATATAACAGCGTTTCAATGTAAATTATCAGACTGTGATACATGTTATTCTGAATGTCACGGGTGTCAAATACCGCATAATTAATTTCATACCGCAGCTTTGTTTATGAACGGTAATTGCAGACGTTTTTGTTTTTTTAAACTTCCTTTTATTTTGAAAACAAATCAAGATTAGTTACTAAGATATGTGGACCTCTCTCCGCCAACATACCGAATATTATCCTGGGTTACCTGCCCTTACCATTTCATTATGTTGTTGTGCAGAGTACGCTGGGAACCAGACAAACCGAGTATTTCTTTCCGGGTTCTCAGGAGTGTTCAGGGGACATTATTCACATATAACGGGCAAGACGGTTGGAAGCATTAACTTCCCTTATTCAATGAAATACATAAATTCATAGTGGCAGTCTCACGTCAATCCTGTAATTATAAATTATCATAATGGTACATACTTGAGATATCATATTCAAGAAGTATCACTGCTTTTGTTTTACATTTCAACAGTATATCGCTCTTATACAATTTGCAAGGAAATGAAAGCATCTTAAAACATTTACTATAAATATGACATATGTATAAGCTAATGCGATGAATTAAGTAACATATTAAGTCAAATAATACATAATAGTTCTCATGTTACATTTTATCTGCGCAACACAATAGCAAGAAGCAATATCAATTATGTTAGTTTATGCTATGAAATTAATTTTGCTATTCATAGCGTTTTAAGCTTATATTTGTTGAATTTATTTAATATATTTCGGTCAGTAGTTCAAGAGATTCGGTGAAATATCTAGTTTTATAAGTGAAATAACAACCTGTGATTTTTTCACTTAACACTAAGCATCAAAAAAACAACTTAAGAAATGAAGTTAGTTGCGTTAAGTAATAATTGAATACATCACTTTTGAAACAGCCAGCTATGGCAAAATAATAATTGATCCTATAATTGTCTTTTTGAGTGCACATGCTTCAATAACGATAATCTGCACAGTTGGAGAGGATACATTTGAAGTTTGCAAAACTATACTTGGGGTTAGACAAACAACATCCAACGCTGCTATAAATGGTGAATTGGGTAGATACCCGTTACATATTAATAGATATATACGGATTTTAAAATACTGGTTTAAACTGAAGAAAAGTGATAATATAGTTATTCAATCGGTCATTGAAGATGCTATGTTAGCTATTGATAATGATAAATCAAACTGGTTTAGTAATGTGAAGAACCTTCTTACACGATATGGATTTTACTATGTATGGTGTGATAATTCACAAATAAACGAAAACCATTTTATTTGTATTTTTAAACAACATCTTATAGACGAATATTTACAGCAATGGCAACGAAATGTCAACGAAAGTGGTATTTTAACTTTGTATAGAGAACTAAAAACCTCATTTGAATTTGAATATCATTTAGAAAATATCGCGTCAAGAAGACTGAGAATTGCTATTACAAAATTACGTATTTGTTCCCATAATCTAAGAATACATAATGGTAGATATGATAGACTTGAAAGAAACTTGCGTCATTGTCAATTAGGTGATTCTAATGAATTAGAAGATGAGTATCACTTTATGCTTAAGTGTTCATTATATGTTATGTTAAGACAAAATTATATTAAACGTTATTACAGAGTTAGACCTAGTATGTTTAAACTTGTTCAGCTGTTAAATACACAAAATAAATCTGAAGCATTTATGTGAGGTAAATTTATATCGGAAGCATTTAAGATTCGTAATACTTTATTAATGAATATATAAACCATATCATTAATTGTTCATCGTAATAAGTAGGCTTTTTTTACATTATCATTTAAAATATTTAAATGACGATTTACCTTTAAGTTATGATATTTAATTCTATTGTCGTCATGTATTCAATTATATATTGAAAATGATTGTTCCAACATGTATACATATACAAATGTCAAATAAAAACCTTGAACTAGCTTTGATGATTGCAATAACACTTTTTTCAGTTCATCCTTTGTATGTCAATAATACCAGTCGCTATCAGCTTAGTTTAGTTGTAATGTTGATATGTTTATATGAAAACATAACACACATTCTGTTAAATTTACGTGTTATAAAATATGTTCTGTTCTGTATACTTTTTAGTTTGATAGATTTGTGATTTACAATTCCAGTTCATCCTTAAAAAAGGTTGATTATAATATTTATTTAATATTTCACACTACACTGTATAATTGTAATTGTAATATATTTAATATGTATATGAAACACACAAAAAACTGTATAGTTTACGTGTAATAAATTCTGTTCTGTTCTGTGAAATTAACAAAAATAGTCGTCAGGGAAAGAACTATTCAACTTTCCAATCGTTCCATGTTCAAATAAGTGTCTTCGCTAGGACAGAGTAGAAATAATTAGAAACCAACAAAAAACAACAACAAATACTCGAATATAAAACGACTTCGGTCACTATATACTCTATTTGCAATGATCAGTTTTAATCAATTAAATTATTAAGAACACAAACATCAACTTTACTTTGATTTATGCCAAGGGTACATATTGGTCTGTGTTATTCATCAACGGACAGTCTTAATTTTAATAGCTGCACTCTCACAGATTTACCGTTTTTACAACTTTTTTATATTTTGTCTTGGAAAGAGCAAATTTTTGCGTAATTATCTGCAAACCAATGATATAAGATTGCTGACAAAAAATCAGATTGTAGATTTTCATATTTTTGTTTGAAAATTTATGTTTTATGGCTTAAACCGTTACTAACGGTTTAAGAAAAATGCATACATCATTTTTTTAACTTCGATATAAAAATCTGCGATCTAAATTTTTGTCAGCAGCCTTATTTAACTAATTTCCATTGATGTTTGCAAAAACCTGGTTCCAAGGCATATAATTCTACGTGAAAAAGATAATGTATTTGATAAAAATGAATTCATATATAACATATAGTGAAGAATATACATTACATGTAATATTGAAAGTCTTTAAATAAAACTAAGAATTTATGAACTTATTTCAATTCATGTGGCTAAAGAGTGCGATGTTCACTTTGTGTCGGAGGCATTTAAGTGTAATATGATCTATTTAATATATTTATTTTCTTGACTGACTTGGTTAAACTTCCCAGGAAACAATCAATGATCGAAAAAAAAACACCACATGTCAAATGTCAACCACGATGAGTGGTCTTTAGCTGGAAAACGAGACGTCCATCAAACTGATTGGATACAGTGAAACAAACTCAAAGACCTGGCAAACTGTCCATTATAGTTAGTCCGCATGTGTTTTATTTATACGATTAAAATGTCACTTTCAAAAAACTAATTCAGTATATGACCAGTGTAAGTTGATTATATGTTTAAGTTCATATTTGGTGAATTTTGAACGACATCTTTGTTGACTAAAAGAGCTGTAAATGTAATAAGATATTGGTTAGAAATTATTCCATTTGAAAGTCACCGTACATTTGCTATTTATATGCACCAATCATCAGTCTGAAGCGATTTTCAACATTTTTTCTAAGAAGTCGATCTAGCGATCTAGCGGCCTAGCGGCCTAGCGGCGTGAAGTTAGCGGCCTAGCGGCCTAGCGGCCTAATATATTTTGTGCACAAAAACAGTTTATATATCATTGTTTAAGAAGAAAAGGCATGTATTCGTACTTTGAAATAAGATTCCATATTAGGCTGCTAGGCCGCTAACTTCACGCCGCTAGGCCGCTAGACCGCTAGATCACTTGATCGACTTCTTGGAAAAAATGTTGAAAATCGCTTCAGACTGATGATTGGTGCATATTAATAGCACATATATCATTATTTAAGAAGAAAGGGCATGTATTCGTACTTTGAAAAAAGATGCCATATTAGGCCGCTAGGCCGCCAGGCCGCTAAGCCGCTAACTTCACGCCGCTAGGCCGCTAGGTCGCTAGGCCGCTAGATCGCTTGATCGACTTCTTGGAAAAAATGTTGAAAATCGTTTCAGACTGATGATTGGTGCATATAAATAGCAAATATATCATTGCTTTAGAAGAGTAGACGAGTTTGCATGCTTTAAATGGAAAAAAAATGTTTTATCAACTTCGAAACAAATGTTGAAAATCGCTTCAAATTTATATTTTGTGCACAAAAACAGTTCATATATCATTGTTTAAGAAGAAAAGGCATGTATTCGTACTTTGAAATAAGATACCATATTAGGCCGCTAGGCCGCTAGGCCGCTAACTTCACGCCGCTAGGCCGCTAGGCCGCTAGGCCGCTAGATCGCTTGATCGACTTCTTGGAAAAAATGTTGATAATCGCTTCAGACTGATGATTGGTGCATATAAATAGCAAATATATCATTGCTTTAGAAGAGCAGACATGTTTGCATGCTTTAAATGGAAAAATGTTTCATCAACTTCGAAAAAAATGTTGAAAATCGCTTCAAATTTATATTTTGTGCATAAATAAACAGTTAATATATCATTGTTTAAGAAGAAAAGGCATGTATTCGTTTTTGAAATAAGATTCCATATAAGGCCGCTAACTTCACGCCGCTAGGCCGCTGGATCGCTTGATCGACTTCTTGGAAAAAATGTTGAAAATCGCTTCAGACTGATGATTGGTGCATATAAATAGCAAATATATCATTTTGTTAGCAGGGCAGGCATGTTTGCATGCTACAAAATAGAAACATGTTTGATAACCTTTTTTGAAAAATATTTTGAAAATGGCTTGAAATTGATTTTTCGTGCTCAAAATCAGTTAATTTATCATTGTTTATGAAGAAAATGCATATATTCATACTTTGAAATAAGATACCATATTTCGCCGCTAGCTAGGCCGCTAACTTCACGCCGCTAGGCCGCTAGGCCGCTTACTGCACGCCGCTAGGCCGCTAGGCCGCTAACTTTACGCCGCTAGGCCGCTAGGCCGCTGACTTCACGTACACCTAGACCAATTTTATGCAAGGAAAAATGGCTGAATGGCGACGATCTTTGAAAATGACCGCCAAATTTTATATTGTCATTCCTGCTGGATCTTAATATGTCGTATTTTAGCTCCAGATTGAAGTCATGCAATGTGCAACATATTTACTGTTCCTATAACCTTTTATTACGTCTTACAAAAATAATAATGTTACATTGTATAGATATATTATCATATATATTGTATTGTTGCCATGGATACCATTTAATCCATGTAATTTGCACAATGCTAAGAAGAAGTAATAATAGCACCATTTCTATATTCAGATTGGTGTCGTGACAACGGCTTTATACGTCCACATATCATCCGTAACACTGATATTTAAAAGTCAGGTTTTATCTCTCAAGCTTTGTGTGAAGAGGCATTATTGTAGTTTATATCGTTTTCATGGCAACCACTTATTACATGCACAAATCACACAAAGTGAAATACCAAGGGTTGACGCTAAACATACAAACAAGTTTGAATTGCATTATGCAAAGTAACAAACTTTTCCCATTTTCGGACGTTTTGGACAAATTCCGAGATCATAAAAGACAACTCTTAGGCTACATATGCCTAAGTACAGATAAACAAGATGGTGATGATGGTGATGACATATTCACTACAGACCACATGTTTTTACCCTATATATAATCTATTGACAAGGGATAGAACACCGACTGCGCAATCCTTACACCGGTCCGCAAAGCGAAAGTATGTTTGTAAAAGTTTCCCCATCAATCAAAAGACAAATATTTCACGATGTTAATCATTAAAATAACATAAAATATTCACATTGCATGCGTTTTTCTTTTTAAAGCATTCTGAACAAGTGCACAATACACCGACTTCTCTCGAAGCACTTTTTAAGACGCCATTTTATGTGTTAGCAGTCATCAGCCAACGAAATTGCTCGATGTGCTCAAATCAAAATGGCCGGAAAATCCCGGAATAAATCTTGGTGGTTGAGTTTTGCCAATTTTAGTGGTAACGTATAAAGTGGTCGGAGATCCATTGAACTGAATATAATTATTTGCGTACAGCATTGCACACAACATGATTTAATTAAGGTAAATTCTCATCTTGGATTTTTGAGAGCGCGTGTCCAAATAAAACAATCGATTTATTGTGTTAGATAACACAATACTGTGTAAACGTTTGGTGACTCAAAGGTCATTCGCTTTTTAAATTTTCATCAATTTTTATTGTCATGTCATGTATAAAAAAATCTTTACTTGAACTGTCTTACACTGTTTGTTCCATTTTTTTCTGAAAAATGCAAAAAATGTCTTCAACACGTGGCTAACATATAAAATTGACGGAATTTCGTACAACGATGCAAGGCTGAAATTTTGGCCAATGATTGCATCATTAAAATGCAGACAAATCTAAATTGTTCACATGTGTAGAAGCAGTAAATAGCATAGTCTGTTATAGGCTAAGAAATATTCCCATTTCTTTTCTGTCAAAAAAGTTATTTTAAAATTAACGTTACTTAATTCTTTGTTTACATCGGTTGTGACCCGTGGTAGCCTATGTGAGAACCCCTTTAAGTCACGTGATTCCTTGCTCTGATACATATAGGGTAGAAACATCGAGAGAAACCCCTGTGTTACAGACCACCCCAAACTAGAATACATGTGGTATGATAACCGATTCCTATGAATATATTTTGCATTCAATAGACTGAAGAATTTCACAGGAATGATAATAACAATGACGTAAAAAGTATTTCAAAATAACGCTTAATGTAACTTCACGTATGTAAGGTATTACTCAGTTCGTTGGTCTGCTGCCAGCTTCTAGAACGTTGTTTTGGCGGATCGCGAACACAGTGAGTTGGCGTGGAGAGAGATATATCAGCCAAACTATTTCCGCCGGCGGTGCATTGTCGCTTTGTGAGCAAAAGCATTGTTTATACTTTTGTTTCAGTGTTTTCGTAGGATTCAAAACAACAGGTAACTTTTTTGCATCTTGAAATTAACTTCATTTTTAAACGTTTTCAACTATTTATTCATATTTTGCATCAAATGAAATTTAATCCAACTTCATAGGTCACGTTTGTTTACCAATAAATGTACTTGCATTCTGATATATGACTAGATAATCTATTTATATAAACTGGTTACTTTTATACTTCGTTGGATAAGGTTTTCAGGTGAAAATAAAAGATAAAATAATTCATAATCATAAACGAGGTAACCAACAAACTAACAGCTGCTCAAGCACCAACAACTGTCTGATCATCGTATGACATATAACGCACAATTTCAGATCTAACATGTGATTTTTTTTCTTTAATACAGTTGTCCGAAATTATCATGACGGCGATTGGTATCGACCTTGGCACGACATACTCGTGCGTGGGCGTTTTCCAGCACGGGAAAGTTGAGATCATCGCAAACGACCAGGGCAACCGGACCACGCCCAGCTTTGTGGCATTTACGGACACGGAGAGGCTTATAGGTCAGTGTGCAATTATTAATTTCAGTGCATTGGCCTCAATATTTTCATTTAAGATTTTTGCAGTCGAATCTCTCTCTGTCGAAATCCGTTTTGTCAATGTTCTGGCAAACATTTTGTTAAGGTAAAACAAATCAAAGTCTGGTTTAGTTAGACATGTTTTTTATTTTGATGGTATCGAATTTTCATTATCTCGAAGTATTTCTAGAGTTTCCAACGACTTCGTCATAGCAAGTTTTGACTGTATTCCTCCGACATTCAAATCATTCGTATTTTTTTTTAAATACAGTGTTATCATACTTAGTGTTTACGATCACATCTCCGCAAGTGAGAGCCTAAGGTTTCTGATTTATCATTTTGAATATGTATGGCGAAAACAACATTCAACTTCGATTTGGTTAGAAATTGGATTTGTATGAAAAATGACGTCGTCATTTAAGGAATGAATTGCGGGGTTGATGTCATTATCGGGGTATGAACGCAATTGGTTGGTTGGTCAAAGTGTGTGGAGTCCGAAGGACTCCACGCGTACTTTGACAAACCCAATTGCGTTCATATCCCCGATAATGACATCAACCCCGCAATTCATTACTTATATTTACACCAATAGTTCATTATTTCATTCAAGAACTGTTAAAAAATACTTCATTTCATTTAAGAAAACCTTTCAGTAGTCCGTTCTTACCCATTCGGTAAATAGAACGACCCGACTATAACCGGAAACATTTTTTTCCAAATGACGTCACAATAACGCGGGAAAAGATCAACCACTTGAAATCACTTTAAAACGTAAAATTGAAACACTTCTGGTACCAATATATTTAAAATATAATAAACTAACACTTTTAAAAATGTTGATCTATATTTTACGGGACCTGCAGACACAATACAATTAATAACAAGATCAATAGCTTTCATGTATATTGTTATGCAATGAATTACGATCCGAACATATCCGAAGATGTTGCGTTCATCGATTGATGAACGCAATTGCCGAAAGGCAGTTCATTTAAGGAATGGAAGTTGAGGTGTAAATATCATGAAATAACGTCGTTGTTTATTCGGTATATAGGTTGAGCGTTATATAGGTCGTGTAGTTAACGTTGACGTGACGTCATCAATGAATATTACTTTGAAAAATGTGCGCGCTGTACGGCGATGTTTTTTATGTATTTAGTGCTTAGGCCCATTTTCTATCAAAAATTGTATACGAGTTTTTAAAAAAATTACATATTTGGGAATAACCACTCATATCGTATCATTTATTTGTTAAATGTCTTATTCCGCGATTTGTAGATGCGCGCTGGCTATCATAGAAGTATTCGCGCCAATTTCAAAACAATTTTTTAAATTTCTCTGTTCTGAGCATGTATTGAGGTTGCTTTAGGCGTAAAGCGTACTATAAAGAAAACAAGTATTAGCAAGTTACTTAATCGTTTAACAAACACATTAAAAGCAAAGTGTCGATTTCACTGAAAGTAGCACATCGTCGGATAGTAACGTGTGACCTATTTTGGTGCACTCAATAAATAACAGAATCGAGGTGGTTATACATAAGTGATTCCGACGATAACACAGTGAAGAACGAATTTCTACTTTCAGGGGATGCCGCCAAGAACCAGGCAGTGATGAACCCAAGCAACACCGTCTTCGACGCAAAACGCCTGATAGGGCGGAAGTTTGACGACCTGTCCGTTCAGAGCGACATGAAGAACTGGTCGTTCAAGGTAATAAACAAGGGAGGTAAACCAATGATAGAGACGGAATACAAGGGAGAAAAGAAATTCTTCTCGGCGGAGGAAATCAGTTCCATGATACTGACTAAAATGAGGGAAACGGCGGAGGCATTCCTTGGTAAGAAGATAAAGGACGCTGTTGTCACTGTGCCGGCGTACTTTAACGACTCTCAACGTCAAGCTACCAAAGACGCGGGCGCAATATGTGGGCTCAATGTTCTGAGAATTATAAACGAGCCCACGGCTGCTGCTTTAGCATACGGACTGGACAAGAATCTGTCCGGTGAAAAGAATGTATTGATTTATGATCTCGGCGGAGGCACGTTTGACGTCTCCATTTTGACGATTGACGACGGCTCCATGTTCGAGGTTCGCTCCACAGCCGGGGACACGCATCTGGGAGGGGAGGATTTCGACAACAGAATGGTGAACCACTTTGTGCAGGAGTTTAAGAGAAAGAATCATAAGGATCTGAGCAAAAACGCACGTGCTTTACGCCGCATGCGGACCGCGTGCGAGCGCGCCAAACGCACGCTATCGTGCAGTACGGAGGCAAGTATTGAAATCGATTCGCTATTCGAGGGGATTGATTTCTACACTAAAATTACTCGAGCCAGGTTCGAGGAATTATGTTCAGATCTATTTCGCAGTACACTAGAACCGGTTGAGAAAGCGCTAAATGACGCGAAAATGGACAAACGTAAAATAAATGATATTGTTCTAGTTGGCGGTTCAACAAGAATACCGAAGATTCAGAAATTGTTGCAAGACTTCATGGATGGACGAGAACTGAATAAATCTATAAACCCTGATGAGGCTGTAGCGTATGGGGCCGCAATCCAAGCGGCCGTTCTTTCAGGTGACAAGAGCGAGGCCATCAAAGACGTTTTGCTTGTAGATGTCGCGCCCTTGTCGTTAGGTATAGAAACCGCCGGAGGTGTAATGACGAATCTCATCGACAGGAACGCGCGTATTCCCGCCAAAATGTCTAAGGCATTTACGACATACGCCGACAACCAACCGGCAGTCACGATTCAGGTGTACGAAGGTGAGCGGGCAATGACCAAGGACAACAACCTGCTGGGTCGATTCGAACTTTGCGGCATTCCCCCAGCCCCTCGTGGCGTTCCACAGATTGAGGTTACGTTCGACATCGACGCTAACGGTATTCTGAACGTTTCCGCTGAAGACAAAAGCACGGGCCGATCAAACAAAATCACAATTACCAATGACAAAGGACGCCTCACGAAAGCTGAAATCGATAAAATGGTAAACGACGCGGATAAATATAAAGCGGAAGACGAGGCGCAGAGAGAACGCGTAAAGGCGCGAAACCAGCTTGAGAACTACATCTTTTCTCTTAAACAGGCGGCTGGCGACGCCGGTGACAAGCTTTCAGAGGACGACAAGCGGACAGTGACGTCGAAGTGCGATGACGCTCTACGTTGGCTGGATGACAACTGTCTGGCGGATAAGGACGAGTTTGAACACAAGCAGCAGGAGCTGCAAGTCGCCTGTGGGCCTATCATGACTCGCCTTCACAAGGGCGCTAATGATGCCTCTTCCGGAAGTGGCCCAAAAGTAGAAGAGATGGATTAAATGTGTTGTTTACAGTGTATAATTAATATTTAAAATATGTTTGGTCTGCGTTTTGCCAGAACTCTTCATAATATGTGATTTATTATAAGTTTTGTTGCATTCTTTTACACCCTTTATATTGGGAACATATGCTGAAATATGCTGCAAGCACTAAGGAGTAAGGACTGATCTTTCAAACGTTGTAACAATTGCGAAGACGGTCTAAGATGTTTTGGTTTTGGATCAAATTTATTCTAACACATATTTATGTATATACATTATAGAATATCAGTTGCTCTGGTGATGGAACGGAAATGAAGAAAAAAAAACATACAATAAGTATTCATCTAAAATGTGAGTTATCTGCATCAGTGAGATTTTATGTTTGCATTCACGAATATGTGTTTACATTACGAATAGGATATTATTAACAGACCTATTGAATGCTTTTTGCCTAACTACAGTTTGTATCTGAATGCAAACATTAACATTAAACGTTAATATTCAATCGTTGAGACATAGTGTTACTGATTTTGAGTTTGCTTGATGTATCTAAATGTATAAGTCGAATTCATTTGTAAGTGATCACAAGCAGATTTATTTAATTAAAGTCGGCATTTCATAGTTCCTTGTTCAGAGCCATGGCGAATTTTAAAACAATGGGCAGTTTTATGATAGCACTGAGAAACAGATTGAAATGGTCCGGGAGTACATCACTATCTGATGTTACATCTCCAGATAACAAAGATGCTTCTGTGATGAAATTCCTATAGAAATATGTTACAAGAGCCCTCTAAAGTGAAGAAATAAAAAAGTCTTCAACCAAAGCCAGTGCATCACCAAGCTGCTCAATATTCAAGCCAGAATACATTCGAAACTTTTCCGAGATATGTTAAGCTCTTTAATGGTAGAATGTTAAAATGTCCGTATTATACTCGGTTGTTATTATACGTATCCTCGTATATGGGGATAATTTTTAGTAAGGAATTATAAGATTATTTTTTTATTAAAAAAAAAATGATTGAGTTTGAAAATCCGGTGCCAGTGTGGTGATTGGGTCGTGAAGTACTAGAATTCCTTGCAAGCCATCGGTCATTGGACTATAATAGAATACAGGGCCGGCTACATGAATTGGCGTTAGAAGAGGCGTAACTTGAGGACGCAACCTTTTAACATGCGCCTCTGCCTCAGAACCAAAAGAATATGGCATAAACTGTTTACAAGGGGATTTGAGGCTACTTCGTCAAGAACATCTTAACAATTTGTAGTCGGAAATGGTGCATTATGAACGTAGTTTATCTTTTTTCTCTCCGATATTGATCTGAAAGGAAACTTGGACGTTTTAGAAGGTGCGTGCCCCGGGTGCGCCCTCCTCTAAAGCCGCAAGTGGAATATATACGAAAATTATTGAGTGGTGTCTGAACCTATACGTCTGTCTGTGTCTGCTGCCACCAGTGTAAGGAAATATTTGGACATTATTTTGTTTAATAAATAACATACGAAACAACTTTTTGACAATTTCTTTAACATAGTTAAGTTTTAAAAAGATTATATGTAACATTTCACGCAATTTGAATACGAATTGTTTTACGGATGAATGGAATATCTCCCTGCTGACCCACTGACATGGGCCCGTACACTACCGTGGACACGGACAGTGGATCATGGAACTATGAAACATCAGCATCATTCGAATTTCTGTTAATGCATGTGTAGTCTAAAAGGATGCTAGTTTAAAATCTGCTACCGCCCGGATAACGTCTATGTTTTTATTTATGTTTAAAAATGTTAAAAATTGTATTTAAAAAGTGTAGACAAGGCCTGAAGGGAACTTTAAATGGTAGTTGACATCATGGTTTATTTAAAGCCACGACCGTTTAAATCAAATGTGATATGACTGTTGTAGTTTATTGGGCAAAACAATTCAAATGAGCGATGTATCGTTCGGGTTTAAAAAGTAGTTTCATCGGGATGTGGCTTGTATAATATACCCGAGTTTATTTTCAACAGGTAAGCAGGTATGCGAACTATTTAGCATAAACTCGATTGTATTTCACATCAGCAGTGATTTCTGGTGCAAGCAAAAGCCAATAGGTAGCTGCAACAGCTGTCGACCTCTAGGGACGTAATAAAATCCTTAACGTCACACATGATAAGAATTGGATTACATTTTTCACACAACACAGTCACACATTTCAGATCTCCAATGGAATTTGTGACATTCCCATTGTCATGTAATCACTTTTCATACATTTCAATATTAAAGTGCAAATGAGCATTTAACATATAATCGTATTTCTCTGGGTTAAAAAACAGGGGTTCTTTTCATGGTAATTGGATCCGACGAACTGAACTTTTAACAATAAATACGATAAAACTGGTCCAGGAATAAAATGTTGGATTTCTCTAACAACTTTAAATATTTCTAACACGGTTTGCCTGAAAGTCTTTGTGCTTTCAACCTCTTCACGCATATGCACGTGTTTGTCATAATCATATAATAATGTCGATATCATTTAAGACCATTGTCTTATAACTTAGAATGACTCGCTCATGTTTTTGGATCAAAAATTAGTTTTCCCGGTAATTCATCCAAAAAACTTATTTTATCATTATTTTACTCTGGTATCGAAATTGCAGAAAAAAAAACAGTTATAGCATAAGAAAGTATTTTGGTTGTAGTGGGGTTCGAACCCACGCCGGTAAATCCAAGAAAAAAATAGTACGACCACCGGGACTTTGACAAAAGTGGTGGATATGTTGATAGCATCACGTGATAATGTCAATCAACCAATCACGCAACACAACAGCCGTAATTAATTTTCAATCGCGATAGTAATTTAGGCTTCAAAGACGATATTTGAGCAAACATCAACATTTGTTGAAGGCTTTTGGCAAGTATAGAAACCTTCTTATCATAAATAAATCATATGGAAAAATGTTCACCATCTCTGACTGACACTGATAAAAGACGAATTTTTGCCAAGGGAGCGACAGCCGTTTCAAATAATTTTAGCCGATTTAAGTCGTAAATTGAAATGATTTAATGTCATAGTTTTCTTATTTTGCTATCTGTTTAAGTGAACTGATCATTAGCCAGTAATAAAATAAACGCTCAGTTGAGAAAATGAAAACGATCAACAATTTCCACCCATATGTATTAAGATGAAGAATGATGTAATAATGTATCACTTAAGACCATAACAGATACTATTAGATCCTTTGCTATCATTATCGATGACGTTATACGCAAAACACAGGCAAGGAAACGTCGCGTCTCGAAAGACACAATCTGATTGGTTTGTTCCACAATACGACGTCATGACGTCAGTGTTTGGTTAGAAACGCCGTTTTTGTTTTCACTTCGGATGAGGTGGCGATATGTAATGTAGACATAATAAGTGTTGTTTTTTTCTTTTGCGTGAAATCGTCTGTAATGAAAAATCTCAATACTAGTGAAGAGCATCAAGGTTCTGCCGACGCCGATAATTCCGCCGTTTCCGATGATGAGGGACCACGGGTAATCTGCAGCCGCAGTTACCTTGTCCCCGGCAACCCTCTTGCCCCTAAAACAAAAGCTAGGAAAAACAGAAAGCATCGTAATGATCGCGCGGACAGTCGCATAAACGGATGCGCCAAGAAATCTGACAGCATCATGAAGGCAAAGCATGGAGTCCGTGATAAGGAGAATGATGATCGCGCGGACAGTCGCATGAACGGATGCGCCAAGAAATCTGACAGCATCATGAAGGTAAAGCACGGAGTCTGTGGTAAGGAGAATGATGATCGCGCGGACAGTCGGATGAACGCCGGAAGGCACGACAAGAAAAAGAGCGCGGTGGAAGCTCTACGAGAGGACACTCCGAGTCAAATGACACGGGGGTTTCGCCTTGGTGCGCTTACGCCCTCTAGACCGGAAAACTCTCAATGTCCACCCGGCTTCCTTCCAAGCATCAGCAAGAAGTTCCTCCCACCAATAAGACATAGGTAATGGTGAAAATCTTAGATAATGATAAACTCAAATTATACAAATGACAATTATGTAATTAGCTATTGTCAAAGTATAATGAATACTATATAGCAATAAATAGAAACAAAATGCATTTGAAAAAATAATTGTTGATACATTTGTAAGTTTTAAAACATTCTTAATGACCACAGTTCGTAATGTGATCACTACTTTTATTATGATGCCCTTAACAAACTAAGCTATCTCTTGCTCGCAGCCCGGAACATAGGATCGACGATCCATTCCAGCGTGACATACCGGAAGGGGCTAGGTTCATCAAGCACACGCACAGTGCGACGGCCTTCACATTGTTCTACAATCCGCCTCACCGCCTCGCACCGCTGCCCCGCCACATGTCCGACAACCCGTGCACCTCACGTGCACGAGGCAACTACCGCCAGAGGGACAAGTCGCATCTGAAGGCTTATCGTAGTGGTAAGTGGTATTTTTTTGGTCTGGGGAATTTTTTAATATGCGCGTGTTCTTTGTTCAATTTTGCACCTGGTATAGCGCTATAAATGGAGGACAATAAGCCACTTTGAACCAGAACACATATAGAACAAATGTAATTGTACCAAAGTTGCAAACGGAATGTCTTACTATATCAGAGAAAACAATAGGATACTCGTATACATGTACATTTCAGATTATTTTTTTCTTATAAGTTAACACTTCTGCTCTCATGCAATGGCAGATGTATACCCATGCAGCGGCAAAATTATTTTTACAAACTATTGTGGGCGTTGATTCGCTCAAGTTACATAGGTTTGGATGTCATGTTTTGGTACATTTTATATTTTAAGTATTTTTTTTTCTTCTATAGCATTGGCTTGAATTTACTTAATACAACCAGCGTCATATCATGTCACCAAACATGCAATGTGTATTATATATGAATTTCAAACAAGCAGCTGTACCATTTTAATAGGCAAACAATTAAGTTTAATTAATCGGATAGCAATTTGGACAACATGGGCGCCTGGTAAAACAATATATTTTCTTAAGGCGGGAAGTCGTTCAGCAAGATACAGGCAGCGGTGGACGACAGCCGACGGGCCCGGGAGAGCCGGAACATGGAGATGACGATGGCGCGCCTGGCCGACCTTGACGAGCGGGCGGCCCGTGTCGCTCCGGTGGACAGTGGAACCACTGAGCGAGTGCGGCAGGTGCGTGCAAGACAGGATAGCATCCGGGAGGAGGGTCACATACGTGCCATGATGAACTTCATGAAAACAAAGAAATAATCGGATTGAAACAATATAGTTAAAATGTATGTAAAATGAAATAAATAGGGAATTATTTAGGTGTAATTAAAAGAGGATAAGCGAATGTTAACATAAATTTTAAGATTTTGATACATATTTATTGAATAAACGTTTTTCTCTTTTCTTATTTGATGTATTATATTTAACAACTGTGCCGGATTGTACGATGCATTATTTCTAACGATATCTTTTACACTGATATATTTTTTACAAAACAAAAGATTTACTTTTTCAAAAGCCTGCAATGCCCATATACACACAACATAAATTTACTTGGTCATAACATGAAGCTAGTTGCCTGTTGTAATCTCCATCCACCATATCTCCCTTCACTTGTAATGACCATTCCTAAGTGATAATCGAGGTCAATGATTTCTGAATCAACACCTATTTACAAAATTGCAAATAAAGTTGTTTAACAGTATTAGTTTAAACATATTTATTCAGTTCGTATATACAAAAATAACAGTACAGCAATAGTATGATGAAATGGATCGGAAAACAAGCAATGTAATTGCTTATATTAATTCCTTTCCATGTAGCAGTGTACAGTAACGAATTGCATAGAAAAGTCAGTGTATGATGTGAAGTGAACAGTTTGACGAAATATATTAGTTTAATAACTGTTCAAACTATTATTTACATTTAATTTGAATGTTTTGGAATAATAAGATAATTATTAAAAAGACAAACAAACAAAAAGAAAAAAAACGCAAAAATATTCTGTCACACACACTGTCCCGATGAAAAGCGATCGATACACCAATGGGGTCGACTGTTAGGCATCAAAACGCTTTGATGCTGTAATGAATCTCTGGACTTTTAAAAACAAGCTTGAACTGGCATCAAGGGTAAGGCGATCATTACCGAAAAGAAGATTTTCTACAGTAGCAGCACAAGGTAAATCATGGATAAAACGGTTACGCATTAATTGATATCTAGGACACTGAGTGAGATAATGTGACACAGTTTCAACAGCGCCACAAGCACAAAGGGGAGAAGGAATAATATTTCTTCTGTGAAGGTCATAATTTAATGAGCTACATCCTAATCGCAGACGAGCATGATTAACTTGGTGTTGTCTGTTTCCTACATTATACAGGAGTTGTGATTTCTTTGGTTTCGTGTTAAATTGTGATTTAAACTCGCTGAGAGTAGGTGCATGTCTGATATCTTCAGGAAGTGAGTTCCACTGGCGAATAGTCAGGGGTAGAAATGAAGTAGCATAGGCTTGAGTTTTACAAGGGATGACTGGAACTTCTGAGCGATTTCGTAGGGCATATGGCTGAGCTCTCGGCTGAGGAATTAGATTTGTAAGATACTCTGGAGAAAGACCATTTTTCATTTTAAAGAACAGAATGAGGCGATGTTTGCGTCTCCTTTCCGCAAGTGTATCCCAGTTAACGTCAGCTATAAGCCGCTCAATACTACAAAGTTTGGTAGCACCGGTTACAATTCTAGCCGCCTCGTGTTGGACAGCTTCGATATCATTTTTTAATTCATTACTACAATTGTCCCAGACAACATCGGCATACTCGAGTAAAGGTCTAATAAAAGTGACATACATTTTGTCCAAGGCTGCACGGGAAATTACAAACTTTAACGTCCTAAGAATACCAATTCTCTGCCATGCCTTGTTGACGTTTGAAGATATGTGGGATTGCCATTTGCCATCTGAAGAGAAGGTTACCCCAAGATGTTTATGAGTGCTGATTTGAGATATGGGTACATTGTCGAGATAAAGTGGGGGTTGATTTTGTTGTTGACGTTTACGAGAAAAGAGAACAGATTCTGTCTTGGATGGATTAAAAGTTACTAGCCATTTCTTCGACCAAGATGATATTTGAGATAGATCATGGTTAAGGTCGGCTGCAGAAGATACGGGATCTTCGACAATAATGTAAAGACTGGTGTCATCTGCGAATAAGCGTATGTTTGCCTTAATGTCATTGACAATGTCATTAATGAAAATAAGGAAGAGCAATGGTCCAAGGATAGATCCTTGAGGAACACCAGCGTTGATAGTGAGGATTCCTGAAGCAGAGTTGGATAGGACTACCCGTTGTTTGCGGTCAGAAAGATAAGAGGAAAACCAATGGAGAAGTGAACCACTTATACCAATGGATGACAGCTTATGAATAAGGCCATGATGCCAGACTCGGTCGAACGCCTTTGAAACGTCACAAAAGACAGCCCTTACTTCTTTCCCTTCATCTAAGGCTTTGCTGACGTCATTGTATAAGAAAGCTAACTGGTTGACGCTAGAATCGCCTTTGATGAAACCAGATTGGAAGGATGTAAGTATTTTATTCGAGATGACGTAGTTGTAGAGGTGTTTGTGGATACAGCGCTCCATGAGTTTGCCAATACAACTTAGAAGTGATATTGGTCTATAATTGCAGGGACTAGATGGATCAGATTTTTTGAAAATGGGGCAGACGTTCGCCAACTTCCATGGAGAAGGGAAGGTAGAGTTTGCCAACAATCTGTTAAAATATTTCGAGAGAGGCACAGCAAGTTCGTCTTTGCCCTCTTTAATAAGTTTAGGACTAATCGAGTCAGGACCACTGGCTTTACTAGGATCAATACAGGAAATTGCATCTCTAACGTCCTGGCTTGTCAACAATATTTGTGAGAGGAAAGTGGATGGAACGTTCTCAACTGTAAAAGGGGGATGTTGCTGGGGTTCTATGGTTGATTGTTTGCTAAAGTATGAGTTTAGAAGGTCTGCCTTTTCTTCATCGGACTCTGCCTTAATTGTTCCATCAATAAGAGTTGGAATTGGTAAAGATGTTTGTTTTTGAGTTAGTTGTTTAGCTAGTTTGAACCATACTTTAGTTGTTATGTTATCAGAGTTAATTTTGTTTATTATTTTATGTTCGTATTCCTTTTTAATTTTTCGAATTATATTTGTTGTTTCGTTGCGATAGTTTCTGAATTGTTCCCAAGCCAGTGCATTATTTGAAAGTTTAGCTTTTCGGTGTAATTTGTTACGTTTTCTGATTCGTTGTTTTACCTCTTTGTTTATCCAAGGAACGTCGCCTGGACGAATAGTTACGTTTTTATTTGGAATACTCTCAGAGGCTGATTTTAAGATTGAGCTAGCGATTGTGTCTGCCGTAGCATCTAGATTTTGATTGTTTTCGATGAACGACCAGTCGGTGGATCTGAGTTTATCGTTATATTTTACATAATCGCCTTTGTCATATAACCATATTTGGCGCTGAAAGTAAGTCTGCTTAGGTTTTGTGAATTTTAAGACAGCAACAGTCGGACAGTGAAACCGGACAAGATTTGGAACAAAAGGATCTGCGACGAAACTTGAAATAACTTGATTAGTGTGTTTAATGAACATGAGGTCGATAAGTGAACTAGAGTGCTCGGTGAAGTGAGTTGGTGAGTTAATGAGCTGTTCAGAATTTAGGGAGTCTATCAATCTACACATTTTATTTGACGAATTCAAGCTAATGTTGATGTTAAAATCACCTGCTACAAGTATGTTGTCAACATGTTGGTTGAATGCTTGGTCGAGTGAATGTTCCATGTTAAGCCACTGTGTGTTGTTTGAGTTAGGAGGTCGATAGATTCCGCCCACAAGTAATTTGTGCTGGCATACATGTATTTCAACCCAAACCGCTTCGACACCATTAACATCAAGATCATTTCGTTGAATTGCATGCAGAGTATCTCGGACATATATTGCGACACCCCCACCAAGACGATCGTTTCTGTCATAACGAAATGGTTTTTTAAAGTTTGGGAGTTCGACATCTTCGTCTGAAATTTTATTTGACAGCCATGTTTCAGTAAGGACAAGAATATCGTACGGTTGTGCTTCTACTGTTAGAATGTCAAGTTTTGGTTTCAGACTTTGTATGTTCAGATTCATGATGCTCAGACCACTATTGGTTAGTGCTGCATATGAATTTAATGAGGAGTTCAAGCTATCAGAGTTTGTCGAAGGACCAGGATTAAGCTCAATATCGCCCGATCTGCTGATGAGCAGTGTGGCGATGTACAAGAAAACTAGAACAAAGTACATTAATGAAGCCAGGGATGCTACAAGTTGGCGAGTTAAATAAGAAAAACTATTTGAGATTAGCATCTAGAAAGTTGGTCGTTAAATCATAATCTGTCGCCAGCTGAAATTGAAGGGGCGTCCGATTACCCAACAATATCGCACCAACAGTGAATCGATGATCGATGACAGTGTGTGTGTGTGTGACAAAACAAAATTATGAAGAAAAGGAAGATAATTGAAAAAATACATTGCCATAGCAAAACTGTTGATATATGTGGAGGGGACATTTATAAATACATAATACATTTTAAGTTGCCAGTATGTTAAAGATGGTAAACTCCATGGAGTTGAAAAGTATAAGTTAAGATTGAAATATGTGATATAGTAAGTATACGAGAAATACGAGAGGTGCATTGTTGTCATTATCTGTTGATTAAACACTAACAAATCCAGTCTGGTTTTTAACAAGTATCAATAAAATTTAAACAACAAAGAAAAAATAAGAAAACAAAAACAAAAAAAACAAATACAGATTTTGAGCAATGTGTTTGAACGTGTACCTTTACAACGGTTTTATTATTATATATTAAAAAACAAACAAACAAAAAACAAAAAAAAACCTTTGTCTAGAAAGAAGACAAGTATCAAAATGCTTACAAATCGACGTACAAGAGAAATAAAAAGTAATGAACATCATAAGTGTACCTTTAGCTAAATAAACAAACAAACAAATAATCAATAAAGTAGAAATAATAATAATAATAATTAAGGCTACACTTTTATCTATGTACCAATTATGAGACTGAACAAATAAATACAGCAGCGACTCACAGCAACATCAAGCTTAAGTAACAATTACAGGATATAGTCAGATAAAAAAGATCAGGCACACAGACACACTCACACGCATGCACGCACGCACCCACACACGCGCGCGCGCACGCACGCACGCACGCACGCACGCACGCACGCACACACACACACACACACGAGATTATCTGTTTACAAAGTCATGTGCATTAGATTACTTCTTAAATAATGTTGCAAAGTAATATTTCATTTATTGTAGTAATTTTTAAGGAGCGTTTGTTTGTTTTAAGTCGCTGTATAATGTAGCTGTGTGAAGTTAGCTAAACATACGACATTGGACATTGGACATTCAAAATCGAATGTTGTGCTGGCACGACATTGGACATTGGACATTCAAAATCGAATGTTGTGCTGGCACGACATTGGACATTGGACATTCAAAAGTGAAAGTCGTGCTAGCACGACATTGGACATTGGACATTCAAAATCGAATGTTGTGCTGGCACGACATTGGACATTGGACATTCAAAATCGAATGTTGTGCTGGCACGACATTGGACATTCAAAAGTGAAAGTCGTGCTAGCACGACATTGGACATTCAAAATCGAATGTTGTGCTGGCACGACATTGGACATTGGACATTCAAAAGTGAAAGTCGTGCTAGCACGACATTGGACATTGGACATTCAAAATCGAATGTTGTGCTGGCACGACATTGGACATTGGACATTCAAAAGTGAAAGTCGTGCTAGCACGACATTGGACATTGGACATTCAAAATCAAATGTTGTGCTGGCACGACATTGGACATTGGACATTCAAAAACGATTGTCGTGCCCGCACGACATTGGACATTCATAACCGAATGTTGTGCTGGCACGACATTGGACATTGGACATTCAAAAGTGAAAGTCGTGCTAGCACGACATTGGACATTCAAAATCGAATGTTGTGCTGGCACGACATTGGACATTCAATGTCCAATGTCGTGCTAGCACGACATTGGACATTGGACATTCAAAATCGAATGTTGTGCTGGCACGACATTGGACATTGGACATTCAAAATCGAATGTTGTGCTGGCACGACATTGG
Source organism: Mya arenaria (assembly GCF_026914265.1). Lineage (NCBI taxonomy): Eukaryota > Metazoa > Mollusca > Bivalvia > Myida > Myidae > Mya > Mya arenaria. The sequence continues at coordinate 67,298,743 of NC_069124.1, read as the reverse complement.
ACATTGGACATTCAAAAGTGAAAGTCGTGCTAGCACGACATTGGACATTGGACATTCAAAATCGAATGTTGTGCTGGCACGACATTGGACATTGGACATTCAAAATCGAATGTTGTGCTGGCACGACATTGGACATTCAAAATCGAATGTTGTGCTAGCACGACATTGGACATTCAAAAGTGAAAGTCGTGCTAGCACGACATTGGACATTCAAAATCGAATGTTGTGCTGGCACGACATTGGGCATTGGACATTCAAAAGTGAAAGTCGTGCTAGCACGACATTGGACATTGGACATTCAAAATCGAATGTTGTGCTGGCACGACATTGGACATTGGACATTCAAAAACGATTCTCGTGCCGGCACGACATTGGACACTGGACATTCATAACCGAATGTTGTGCTGGCACGACATTGGGCATTGGACATTCAAAAACGATTGTCGTGCCGGCACGACATTGGACATTGGACATTCATAACCGAATGTTGTGCTGGCACGACATTGGACATTGGACATTCAAAAGTGAAAGTCGTGCTAGCACGACATTGGACATTGGACATTCAAAATCGAATGTTGTGCTGGCACGACATTGGACATTGGACATTCAAAATCGAATGTCGTGCTAGCACGGCATTGGACATTGGACATCCAAATCGAATGTTGTGCTGGCACGACATTGGACATTAGACATTCAAAAGTGAAAGTTGTGCTAGCACGACATTGGACATTCAAAATCGAATGTTGTGCTGGCACGACATTGGACATTGGACATTCAAAAGTTCCTAGTTGTCATAGATATTCGCGAAGTGATTCAGATTATGTTAATAGTCAAATCGTTCTTTAAATAGTTCTGGATGCAGCAAAGTGAAGGCAATAAAAAAGAGTTCCATACGGGTACTTGTTTATCTTTGCCCGTTGGGAAGATAAGAATTTCACGCATGGACAAATGTTTGAATCTACTTTTCTGAGGTGGCAGAAATATATATATCCGAAATCTTGGACTGGTGATAAGGCTGCAATTCTAATTTGTCCATTCAAATTATTGTGTTAAATAACGACATTCAACTTGGCTTTTATTTTTTAAAATATGGTTTATAATAACGTATATCTGTCTATTCATAGTGACCAAATATTATTTAGGCATCCAATGGAAGTGGTAAATATTAAGAGAAAAAATATAATGAAACGACAACCAGTATACAAATAATAATTGTTGGACAAAGGTCATTTTTACTCATTAATTATCTGTCAGGAGTACCCTTTAAAATAATACCAAAATTATATGGGATCCCCATGCATCAAAATGTAGCATTATCGCCAATGGTTTATGCATTGACAAGTTTAGCTGTGTGTGTATGTTGCCTTAAGTCACATCCATGTCCGACAATATTATACATTTGAGGTACCTAACACATATTTAACAAAGAAACTTGTATTTGAAAGTCCGCAACATTGTTATTGAGAGTTGTATTAAAACAATCCTTTCGATTGATATACATACATATTTCCATGTAAATGCAGACACATTCATTAATGTAATATAATTATTCTAAAGCTCTGTAGATAAACACATACTGAAGTGCACATTTGTTGGGTTTATATAATTATTTGCGCTTTGTTTCCTTTCAACCCTTTCAACCATTGTCAGTTCTGCCCAAGATGCCATTTCCAATGGCGCTGGTGTCACATTTTACATGTATAAATTGTATATTCTGTAAAACCTATAAGAACTTATGTCGTATGTGATGAAGACGTCATTTTGAATTCTTTAATGTCGATGCGATTGATTATAAAACGCTTTGTGTAATTCTGTCGACTTATCAAAAAGGTTTATCGAACACAATTATTTCATATAAACTTTACCAAATGAAGACGACGTAGCATGTTCGACTAACTGAGTCGATAAAAAAACAAGTCGACAGGCAGGAATAGGTTACTTTATCGACTCATTGACAATATTTTTTTTTGTGTTTACGTAAAACCAGATAAAAAAGATGTACGGACGATTACATTTATACTTGTAGGAATCATCAGTGCATGTCTATATTTCCCATATGTCATTATATACTGTGGATATAATTATCTTCACTTCCTTTATAAATGGTACTAGATGTGTAGCAGTGATGTGTAAACAATTAAGCTTATTAAAAATATGCCATTTTGAAAGCATTATCACTGTTTGTCTACATATAATCCACGACCATTCATAAGTATATTCATTTGAATCTTTCTCTGCATATGTGACATCATATATATCTGAATCATGCTTAAGTTTCAAATATTGCGATGGAATCGTCATGACAATGCTCTCTTGGTGTTAATAAATTTTATAATGGTTCATTGCTTTGTGATCTCTGACCCTTTTCAAATAATTTCATGACAATATCTCAAATAAACAAAAAATCCGAATAATGCATGCAATCAAAATTAATTTAAAGTCGGTAAATTCATTCATAAAACATGTCATACATTGATTTAAATGTGCTAACTGCTAGCACGACTTTCACTTTTGAATGTCCAATGTCCAATGTCGTGCCAGCACAACATTCGATTTTGAATGTCCAATGTCCAATGTCGTGCTTGCCACGACATTCGATTTTGAATGTCCAATGTCCAATGTCGTGCCGGCACAACATTCGATTTTGAATGTCCAATGTCGAATGTTGTGCTGGCACGACATTCGATTTTGAATGTCCAATGTCCAATGTCGTGCTAGCACGACTTTCACTTTTGAATGTCCAATGTCCAATGTCGTGCCAGCACAACATTCGATTTTGAATGTCCAATGTCGTGCTAGCACGACTTTCGATTTTGAATGTCCAATGTCCAATGTCGTGCTAGCACGACTTTCACTTTTGAATGTCCAATGTCCAATGTCGTGCCAGCAAAACATTCGATTTTGAATGTCCAATGTCGTGCCAGCACAACATTCGATTTTGAATGTCCAATGTCCAATGTCGTGCTAGCACAACTTTCACTTTTGAATGTCCAATGTCCAATGTCGTGCCAGCACAACATTCGATTTTGAATGTCCAATGTCCAATGTCGTGCTAGCACGACTTTCACTTTTGAATGTCCAATGTCCAATGTCGTGCCAGCACAACATTCGATTTTGAATGTCCAATGTCCAATGTCGTGCTAGCACGACTTTCACTTTTGAATGTCCAATGTCGTGCCAGCACAACATTCGATTTTGAATGTCCAATGTCGTTCCAGCACAACATTCGATTTTGAATGTCCAATGTATAATGTCGTGCTAGCACGACATTCGAGTTTGAATGTCCAATGTCCAATGTCGTGCCAGCACAACATTCGATTTTGAATGTCCAATGTCCAATGTCGTGCTAGCACGACTTTCACTTTTGAATGTCCAATGTCCAATGTCGTGCTAGCACGACATTCGATTTTGAATGTCCAATGTCCAATGTCGTGCCAGCACAACATTAGATTTTGAATGTCCAATGTCCAATGTCGTGCTAGCACGACTTTCACTTTTGAATGTCCAATGTCCAATGTCGTGCCAGCACAACATTCGATTTTGAATGTCCAATGGCCAATGTCGTGCTAGCACGACTTTCACTTTTGAATGTCCAATGTCCAATGTCGTTTGTTTAGCTAACTTCACACAGCTGTATAATGTTCGATTATACAATAAAGACACATTGTCGGTATTGCTTACATCCTTATAAATGTTCAATAATGCTTATATCGCTATAAACAAACATGACAGCATCAGACTAGTAATATGTTAATTGTTCGATTAGAGTATTTCAACTTTATTTAATACAACGTTGCTTATATCGTTAAACAGTGGGTAAATTATTTAGTCAATATAAACACAAGTATGCTATCGACGCTGGTGTGAATAGTCTATCCGTATAAACACTTGGGAATCGAAGCGTTACAATTTTATGTAAACTGCGGAGCAGAAAGTTACGTCTACTAATTAAATTTGGCTAATTCGCCCATCGACTCGCATCTATGCACTTTGTCGGAGTTGTCCTTAATCAGAATAACGCCATTGGATGTCCAGGCAGACTGGACCCGTTTGTTCTTCACAAGACGTCTTGCATGGTAATATACTTCACCACGTGTTTTGGTAAGTTCCTCGTTAATGAACACACGCTCAAGGATCTTCGAGTGTTTCAGTTGAGAACGATGAGTGAAGACAACTTGCCTAGCTCGGTACGATGTGAACTTAATGATAATGTCTCTTGGACGTGAGTTAAGCTGCTTGTTGGAACTAGTCGACTGGCCAGGGGAGGACTTCTCAGAGGAAGATTTTGGTTTGCCAAGACGGTGCATGTTGTCAATGTCGTGAATATCAATGTCAACTTTGATCTCGGTTGACAGACACTTGAATATTGCATCCATAGACTCGCCTTGCTCCTCCTTGATGCCAGAGACCCGTAAACAATTCCGTCTACTGTACTGATTGTTGGTATCGTCCTGTTTTTCTAGGATGTCAATCCGACGCTCAAGTTGCGCGATTATATCATTAAGTGAAGCATTATCGTGCTGAAGCGCCGATATCTTACTGTCGACATCTCCAAGCACTTTAGATACGACGGCAGTCACCATGTCGGTTAACTTCGACTCAAATGTGGCTTGCAAAACTTCTGCTATTTTCAGAATCTGGGTGTCGTTTAAAGTAATTTCAACATTTTCAGCCATAATTGAGGAGGTAGAGTCAGAAGACAATATTCGTGACTTTTTAATATCAACTAAATCTAGTGGTGATGAAGCTTCACGTTTTTTGTCACAATTGCTAGGGGTGTGGCTCATGATAGGAACGCTACTTTTGTCGCGCAGTGTAGATACAGACACATGAAGCGTGGCAGGTATGAGTTCTCGTGCTTTGACCGAAATACCAGGTGCAAACAGAATGTTTACAAACCCGTGAAGCGTGACACAGGTAGATATTAAATAAACGTTGTATCTAAGTCAAAAAAGCAAAAAGGAAGTCGCCTCTTAGCACAATTTAGTCCATGATACATTCACACACACTCGAATAAGCTCTAAATAGTCCCGTAACTAAGTTTCCCTGAATAATTTGCAAAAATGTCCCTCGAACAAAGGTGTGACTAAACCATTACACTGACCGGAAACGGTATTCAGTTTGTCAAGACCCCAAACATCACTTCAATGCTAACATAATTAGGGAAATCATTGAATACAGTATTTGAGAATGTAATCGAAATGATACTGGCATAGAAAGATTATCAGATTTCTTTATCACATAAGACAAATAATGCATGTGGCACTCGAGCATGTTTTTCGTTTAGCAAGGTTTTCATTGTGATTGAGATGCATACACAGGCATGGGAAGTGGTAACATCCACCAACCTCTCATAATTATAAAACAAGTCTCAAGTAGTAATCTGTTTTTTTTCGTTTTGCAAACATAACAACGTGCGATTCTTCACCTTTGTTAGTGACACTTTTTTTCAAAATCAATACATACACATATACATACACATATACATACACATATACATACACATATACATACACATATACATACACATATACATACACATATACATACACAAACATTAATTTTGACTGATAAACCTTAAACTACGTACTAAATGATGAATTAAAGGAAAATATTTATTACTGATAACAAGATTGTAACCGTGTATTTAAAAGCAGAAAGCGCAAAAATATCAAATGACTGGTGAATGCTAAAAGATTTACGGTGGTCTACTATAGTCTCATAAGGTAGAAATACCGTGTTTTATGCTCATTTCTTTAAAATTAAACCCGGTATCCTTCATAAAAAAACATTGTTTTCGACATTTATTCATCCTTTTTAAAATAGAAAAACAATATTATTAATTGTGGTAAATCTTATCTGAAGTAAGAGTACATCTTTAACAATGGAGTAACCACAAACATCAACAGTAATCCACGTAAACTGGGTGCATGTCTTCATGATCGTATTATACATAATGAATCTAATCAAATGAAATTCAGTAGTTAATTGAGTAGTTAACTAAAATTACACAAACTCTTATTGGCATTATTTGATGAAGATGATTGTGAGGAGTTCATGATGAGAACTACATAGTGAGAAGTGTAAAATGAGAAAATAACATATGAAAATTAGTAAGACCTTACCTAATGGTATCTCTGAAAATAATTCCTTTTTGTCGTTTAGCTTTGCATTTTGGCAAATGAGGACAAAGGCACAATTTGTCAAGCACCTGAGCATTGTCATATTCCAAAGTGGCTTGTTCAGAAAATGTTCTTTTTGTAAATATATACTTTCTTTATCCACTGTTTTGCTTTTAATTTTTTGAAATTAGGTAAAAGTCAGCCTTTAAACATATCGACAATTTCACAACGCAACACACAAACGATGCCGAAGTAAACAACCGGTATGACGACTTCAAACTGTTAAATACATTTTAAGACATTTCATTTCAAACTTAAATGAAAACTTGGGTCGTTCGAAACATCGAATCACTAGAGGTTTCAGCTCGGGCCCAGGCGTCCTCGAACGATCGCAGTTTTACTGTACTATTTTTTGAAACAGAAAAGCGAACAAATTATGTAGTTATTTTACCTGTCCTAAACAATCCGTCTTCAAATGCCTGTTAATACAGCTGCATGTGGTACCACCCCTCCGTCTTGTCAATTCTGCGAAATTATACATACATGTATACATGAATATATTTATATTAAAAAGGTGAGCGCCTGCGTCCTCTGTGCACCTTGTCCTGCTTATCATAACGCGATAATGGATGGTGACCTATAGTCAAAGAAGATACTCTTCATAACGCGATAATGGATGGTGACATATGGTCAAAGAAGATACTGTTCATAACGCGATAATGGATGGTGACCTATGGTCAAAGAAGATACTGTTCATAACGCAATAATGGATGGTGACCAATGGTCAAAGAAGATACTCTTCATAACGCGATAATGGATGGTGACATATGGTCAAAGAAGATACTCTTCATAACGCGATAATGGATGGTGACATATGGTCAAAGAAGATACTCTTCATAACGCGATAATGGATGGTGACCTATGGTCAAAGAAGATACTCTTCATAACGCGATAATGGATGGTGACATATGGTCAAAGAAGATACTCTTCATAACGCGATAATGGATGGTGACCTATGGTCAAAGAAGATACTCATAACGCGATAATGGATGGTGACCTATGGTCAAAGAAGATACTCTTCATAACGCGATAATGGATGATGACCTTTGGTCAAAGAAGATACTCTTCATAACGCGATAATGGATGATGACCTATGGTCAAAGAAGATACTCATAACGCGATAATGGATGGTGACATATGGTCAAAGAAGATACTCTTCATAACGCGATAATGGATGGTGACCTATGGTCAAAGAAGATTCTCATAACGCGATAATGGATGGTGACATATGGTCAAAGAAGATACTCTTCATAACGCGATAATGGATGGTGACCTATGGTCAAAGAAGATACTCTTCATAACGCGATGATGTATGGTGACATATGGTCAAAGAAGATACTCTTCATAACGCGATAATGGATGGTGACCTATGGTCAAAGAAGATACTCTTCATAACGCGATAATGGATGGTGACATATGGTCAAAGAAGATACTCTTCATAACGCGATAATGGATGGTGACCTATGGTCAAAGAAGATACTCATAACGCGATAATGGATGGTGACCTATGGTCAAAGAAGATACTCTTCATAACGCGATAATGGATGATGACCTTTGGTCAAAGAAGATACTCTTCATAACGCGATAATGGATGATGACCTATGGTCAAAGAAGATACTCATAACGCGATAATGGATGGTGACATATGGTCAAAGAAGATACTCTTCATAACGCGATAATGGATGGTGACCTATGGTCAAAGAAGATTCTCATAACGCGATAATGGATGGTGACATATGGTCAAAGAAGATACTCTTCATAACGCGATAATGGATGGTGACCTATAGTCAAAGAAGATACTCATAACGCGATAATGGATGATGACCTATGGTCAAAGAAGATACTCTTCATAACGCGATAATGGATGGTGACCTATGGTCAAAGAAGATACTCTTCATAACGCGATAATGGATGGTGACCTATGGTCAAAGAAGATACTCTTCATAACGCGATAATGGATGGTGACCTATGGTCAAAGAAGATACTCTTCATAACGCGATAATGGATGGTGACCTATGGTCAAAGAAGATACTCTTCATAACGCGATGATGTATGGTGACCTATGGTCAAAGAAGATACTCTTCATAACGCGATAATGGATGGTGACCTATGGTCAAAGAAGATACTCTTCATAACGCGATAATGGATGGTGACCTATGGTCAAAGAAGATACTCTTCATAACGCGATGATGTATGGTGACATATGGTCAAAGAAGATACTCTTCATAACGCGATAATGGATGGTGACCTATGGTCAAAGAAGATACTCTTCATAACGCGATAATGGATGGTGACCTACGGTCAAAGAAGATACTCTTCATAACGCGATGATGTATGGTGACCTATGGTCAAAGAAGATACTCTTCATAACTATAACCAGTGTACCGTCGTTGATTCGCTCCCTACTACAACCAGTGTACCGTCGTTTGTTCGCTCCCAAGTACAACCAGTGTACCGTCGTTTGTTCGCTCCCAACTACAACCAGTGTACCGTCGTTTGTTCGCTCCCAACTACAACCAGTGTACCGTCGTTTGTTCGCTCCCAACTACAACCAGTGTACCGTCGTTTGTTCGCTCCCAACTACAACCAGTGTACCGTCGTTTGTTCGCTCCCAACTACAACCAGTGTACCATCGTTTGTTCGCTCCCAACTACAACCAGTGTACCATCGTTTGTTCGCTCCCAACTACAACCAGTGTACCATCGTTTGTTCGCTCCCAACTACAACCAGTGTACCGTCGTTTGTTCGCTCCCAACTATAACCAGTGTACCGTCGTTGATTCGCTCCCCACCACAACCAGTGTAACGTCGTTGATCCGCTCCCAAATATAACCAGTGTACCGTCGTTGATTCGCTCCCATCCACAACCAGTGTACCGATGTTGGTCCGCTCCCAACTACAACCAGTGTACCGTCGTTGATTCGATCCCCACTTCAAAAAGTGTACCATCGTTTGATCGCTCCAAACCACAACCAATGTACCGATGTTGGTTCGCTCCCTACTACAACCAGTGGACCGTTGTTGAATCGCTCCTCACTACAACCTGTGTACCATCGTTTGTTCGCTCCCAACTATAACCAGTGTACCGTCGTTTGTTCGCTCCCACCACAACCAGTGTACCGTCGTTTGTTCGCTCCCAACTACAACCAGTGTACCGTCGTTTGTTCGCTCCCAACTACAATCTATGTACCATCGTTGGTTCGCTCCCCAATATAACCAGTGTACCGTCGTTGGATAGCTCCCCACTACACCCAGTGAACCGTCACTGGTTCGCTTCCCCCAACAACCAGTGTACCGTCGTTGTTTCGCTCCCCACTACAGCCAATGTTGCGTCATGGGTTCGCTCCCAACCACAGCCAGTGTATCGTCATTGATTCGCGCCCAACTACAACCAGTGTAACATCGTTGGTTCGCTCCCAACTGCAGCCAGAGAACCGTTTTGGGTTCGCTCCCCACTTCAGCCAGTGTACCGTCGTTGGTTCGCTCTCCACTAAAACCAGTGTACCGTCGTTGGTTCGCTCCCCACTTCAACCAGTGTACCGTCGTCGGTTCGCTCTCTACTACAACCCGTGTACAGTCGTTGGTAAGCTACCCACTATAACCAGTGTACCAATGTTGGTAAACTCCCAACTACAACCAGTGTACCGGCGTTAGTTCACACCCCACTATAACCAGTGTACCGGCGTTAGCTCGCTCCCCACTACAACCAGTGTACCGGCGTTATTTCGCTCCCCACTATAACCAGTGTACCGTAATTAGTTCGCTCACTACTACAACCTGTATACAGTCGTTGGTTCGCTACTTCCTACAACCAATGTACCGTCGTTGGTTCGCTCCTCACTACAACCAGTGTACCGTCGTTGGTTCGCTCCCCACTACAACCAGTGTACCGGCGTTAGTTCGCTCCCCACTACAACCAGTGTACTGTCGTTAGTTCGCTCACTACTACAACCAGTATATCGTCGTTGGTTCGCTCCTCACTACAACCTGTGTACAGTCGTTGGTTCGCTACTTCCTACAACCAGTGTACAGTCGTTGGTTCGCTACTTCCTACAACCAGTGTACCGTCGTTGGTAAGCTCCCCACTACAAACAGTGTATCGTCGTTGGTTCGCTCCTCACTACAACTAGTGTAGCGTCGTTGGTTCGCTCCTTACTACAACCAGTGTACCGTCGTTGGTTCGCTCCTCCCTACAACCAGTGTACCGATGTTGATTCGCTCCCAACTACAACCAGTGTACCGTCGTTGGTTCGCTCCCAACTACAACCAGTATACCGATGTTGGTAACTCCCCACAACAACCAGTATACCGATGTTGGTTTGCTCCCCACTACAACCAGTATACCGATGTTGGTTCGCTCCCCACTACAACCAGTATACCGATATTGGTTCGCTCCGTACTACAACCAGTATACCGATGTTGGTTCGCTCTCTACTACAACCGTTGTACCGATGTTGGTTCGCTCCCAACTACAACCGTTGTACCGATGTTGGTTCGCTCCCTACTACAACCAGTATACCGATGTTGGTTCGCTCTCTACTACAACCGTTGTACCGATGTTGGTTCGCTCCCAACTACAACCGTTGTACCGATGTTGGTTCGCTCCCTACTACAACCAATGTACCGCTGTTGGTTCGCTCCCCACTTCAACCAGTATACCGGCGTTGGTTCGCTCCCCACTACAACCAGTGTACCGTCGTTGGTTCGCTCCCTTCTACAACCAGTGTACCTTCGCTGTTTCGCTTCCTACTACAACCAGTGTAACGTCGTTGGTTCGCTCCCAACTACAACCAGTGTACAATCGTTGATTCGCTCCCAACTACAACCAGTGTACAATCGTTGATTCGCTCGCAAATACAACCAGTATACCGATGTTGGTTTGCTCCCCACTACAACCAGTATACCGATGTTGGTTCGCTCTGCACTACAACCAGTATACCGATGTTGGTTCGCTCCGTACTACAATCAGTATACCGATGTTGGTTCGCTCCCTACTTTAACCAGTATACCGATGTTGGTTCGCTCCCTACTACAACCAGTATACCGTCGTTGGTTCGCTCCCTACTGCAACCAGTATACCGATGTTGGTTCGCTCCCTATTACAACCAGTATACCGTCGTTGGTTCGCTCCCAACTACAGCCAGTATACCGTCGTTGGTTCGCTCCCTACTACAACCAGTATACCGATGTTGGTTCGCTCACTACTACAACCACTATACCGATGTTGGTTCGCTCCCCACTACAACCAGTGTACCGATAATGGTTCGCTCCCTACTACAACCAGTATACCGATGTTGGTTCGCTCTCAACTACAACCAGTATACCGATGTTGGTTCGCTCCCTACTACAACCAGTATACCGATGTTGGTAACTCACCACAACAACCAGTATACCGATGTTGGTTTGCTCCCCACTACAACCAGTATACCGATGTTGGTTCGCTCCCCACTACAACCAGTATACCGTCGTTGGTTCGCTCCCTACTACAACCAGTATACCGATGTTGGTTCGCTCCCTACTTTAACCAGTATACCGATGTTGGTTCGCTCCCTACTACAACCAGTATACCGTCGTTGGTTCGCTCCCAACTACAACCACTATACCGATGTTGGTTCGCTCCCCACTACAACCAGTGTACCGATGTTGGTTCGCTCCCTACTACAACCAGTATACCGATGTTGGTTCGCTCCCTACTACAACCAGTATACCGATGTTGGTTCGCTCCCAACTACAACCAGTATACCGATGTTGGTTCGCTCCCAACTACAACCAGTATACCGATGTTGGTTCGCTCCCTACTACAACCAGTATACCGATGTTGGTTCGCTCCCAACTACAACTAGTGTACCGTCGTTGGTTCGCTCCCTACTACAACCAGTATACCGTCGTTGGTTCGCTCCCTACTACAACCAGTATACCGATGTTGGTTCGCTCCCTACTACAACCAGTATACCGATGTTGGTTCGCTCACTACTACAACCACTATACCGATGTTGGTTCGCTCCCCACTACAACCAGTGTACCGATAATGGTTCGCTCCCTACTACAACCAGTATACCGATGTTGGTTCGCTCTCAACTACAACCAGTATACCGATGTTGGTTCGCTCCCTACTACAACCAGTATACCGATGTTGGTAACTCACCACAACAACCAGTATACCGATGTTGGTTTGCTCCCCACTACAACCAGTATACCGATGTTGGTTCGCTCCCCACTACAACCAGTATACCGTCGTTGGTTCGCTCCCTACTACAACCAGTATACCGATGTTGGTTCGCTCCCTACTTTAACCAGTATACCGATGTTGGTTCGCTCCCTACTACAACCAGTATACCGTCGTTGGTTCGCTCCCAACTACAACCACTATACCGATGTTGGTTCGCTCCCCACTACAACCAGTGTACCGATGTTGGTTCGCTCCCTACTACAACCAGTATACCGATGTTGGTTCGCTCCCTACTACAACCAGTATACCGATGTTGGTTCGCTCCCAACTACAACCAGTATACCGATGTTGGTTCGCTCCCAACTACAACCAGTATACCGATGTTGGTTCGCTCCCTACTACAACCAGTATACCGATGTTGGTTCGCTCCCAACTACAACTAGTGTACCGTCGTTGGTTCGCTCCCTACTACAACCAGTATACCGATGTTGGTTCGCTCCCTACTACAACCAGTATACCGATGTTGGTTCGCTCCCTACTACAACCAGTATACCGATATTGGTTCGCTCCCTACTACAACCAGTATACCGTCGTTGGTTCGCTCCCAACTACAACCAGTATACCGTCGTTGGTTCGCTTCCTACTACAACCAGTATACCGTCGTTGGTTCGCTCCCTACTGCAACCACTATACCGATGTTGGTTCGCTCCCTACTACAACCACTATACCGATGTTGGTTCGCTCCCCACTACAACCAGTATACCGATAATGGTTCGCTCCCTACTACAACCAGTATACCGATGTTGGTTCGCTCTCAACTACAACCAGTATACCGATGTTGGTTCGCTCCCAACTACAACCAGTATACCGATGTTGGTAACTCACCACAACAACCAGTATACCGATGTTGGTTTGCTCCCCACTACAACCAGTATACCGATGTTGGTTCGCTCCCCACTACAACCAGTATACCGTCGTTGGTTCGCTCCCTACTACAACCAGTATACCGTCGTTGGTTCGCTCCCTACTACAACCAGTATACCGATGTTGGTTCGCTCCCTACTTTAACCAGTATACCGATGTTGGTTCGCTCCCTACTACAACCAGTATACCGTCGTTGGTTCGCTCCCAACTACAACCACTATACCGATGTTGGTTCGCTCCCCACTACAACCAGTGTACCGATGTTGGTTCGCTCCCTACTACAACCAGTATACCGATGTTGGTTCGCTCCCTACTACAACCAGTATACCGATGTTGGTTCGCTCCCAACTACAACCAGTATACCGATGTTGGTTCGCTCCCAACTACAACCAGTATACCGATGTTGGTTCGCTCCCTACTACAACCAGTATACCGATGTTGGTTCGCTCCCAACTACAACTAGTGTACCGTCGTTGGTTCGCTCCCTACTACAACCAGTATACCGATGTTGGTTCGCTCCCTACTACAACCAGTATACCGATGTTGGTTCGCTCCCTACTACAACCAGTATACCGATATTGGTTCGCTCCCTACTACAACCAGTATACCGTCGTTGGTTCGCTCCCAACTACAACCAGTATACCGTCGTTGGTTCGCTTCCTACTACAACCAGTATACCGTCGTTGGTTCGCTCCCTACTGCAACCACTATACCGATGTTGGTTCGCTCCCTACTACAACCACTATACCGATGTTGGTTCGCTCCCCACTACAACCAGTGTACCGATGTTGGTTCGCTCCCTACTGCAACCAGTATACCGATATTGGTTCGCTCCCTACTACAACCAGTGTACCGATGTTGGTTCGCTCCCTACTACAACCAGTATACCGATATTGGTTCGCTCCCTACTACAACCAGTGTACCGATGTTGGTTCGCTCCCTACTACAACCAGTATACCGATGTTGGTTCGCTCCCTACTACAACCAGTATACCGTCGTTGGTTCGCTCCCAACTACAACCAGTATACCGTCGTTGGTTCGCTCCCAACTACAACTAGTGTAGCGTCGTTGGTTCGCTCCCTACTACAACCAGTATACCGATGTTGGTTCGCTCCCTACTACAACCAGTATACCGATGTTGGTTCGCTCCCTACTACAACCAGTATACCGTCGTTGGTTCGCTCCCAACTACAACTAGTGTACCGATGTTGGTTCGCTCCCTACTACAACCAGTATACCGATGTTGGGTCGCTCCCTACTACAACCAGTATACCGATGTTGGTTCGCTCCCTACTACAACCAGTATACCGTCGTTGGTTCGCTCCCAACTACAACCAGTATACCGTCGTTGGTTCGCTCCCAACTACAACTAGTGTAGCGTCGTTGGTTCGCTCCCTACTACAACCAGTATACCGATGTTGGTTCGCTCCCTACTACAACCAGTATACCGATGTTGGTTCGCTCCCTACTACAACCAGTATACCGTCGTTGGTTCGCTCCCAACTACAACTAGTGTACCGATGTTGGTTCGCTCCCTACTACAACCAGTATACCGATGTTGGGTCGCTCCCTACTACAACCAGTATACCGTTGTTGGTTCGCTCCCTACTACAACCAGTATACCGTCGTTGGTTCGCTCCCAACTACAACTAGTGTACCGTCGTTGGTTCGCTCCCTACTACAACCAGTATACCGATGTTGGTTCGCTCCCCACTACAACCAGTATACCGATGTTGGTTCGCTCCCTACTACAACCAGTATACCGTCGTTGGTTCGCTCCCAACTACAACTAGTGTACCGATGTTGGTTCGCTCCCTACTACAACCAGTATACCGTCGTTGGTTCGCTCCCCACTACAACTAGTGTACCGTCGTTGGTTCGCTCCCCACTACAACTAGTGTACCGTCGTTGGTTCGCTCCCTACTACAACCAGTATACCGTCGTTGATTCGCTCCCAACTACAACTAGTGTACCGTCGTTGGTTCGCTCCCTACTACAACCAGTATACCGATGTTGGTTTGCTCCCCACTACAACCAGTATACCGATGTTGGTTCGCTCCCTACTACAACCAGTATACCGTCGTTGGTTCGCTCCCTACTACAACCAGTATACCGATGTTGGTTCGCTCCCTACTACAACCAGTATACCGTCGTTGGTTCGCTCCCAACTACGACTAGTGTACCGTCGTTGGTTCGCTCCCTACTACAACCAGTATACCGATGTTGGTTCGCTCCCTACTACAACCAGCATACCGATATTGGTTCGCTCCCTACTACAACCAGTATACCGATATTGGTTCGCTCCCTACTACAACCAGTATACCGTCGTTGGTTCGCTCCCAACTACAACTAGTGTACCGTCGTTGGTTCGCTCCCTACTACAACCAGTATACCGATGTTGGTTCGCTCCCTACTACAACCAGTATACCGATGTTGGTTTGCTCCCCACTACAACCAGTATACCGATGTTGGTTCGCTCCCTACTACAACCAGTATACCGTCGTTGGTTCGCTCCCTACTACAACCAGTATACCGATGTTGGTTCGCTCCCTACTACAACCAGTATACCGTCGTTGGTTCGCTCCCTACTACAACCAGTATACCGTCGTTGGTTCGCTCCCTACTGCAACCAGTATACCGATGTTGGTTTGCTCCCTACTACAACCAGTATACCGATGTTGGTTCGCTCACTACTACAACCACTATACCGATGTTGGTTCGCTCCCCACTACAACCAGTGTACCGATAATGGTTCGCTCCCTACTACAACCAGTGTACCGATGTTGGTTCGCTCCCAACTACAACCAGTATACCGATGTTGGTTCGCTCCCAACTACAACCAGTATACCGATGTTGGTAACTCCCCACAACAACCAGTATACCGATGTTGGTTTGCTCCCCACTACAACCAGTATACCGATGTTGGTTCGCTCCCCACTACAACCAGTATACCGTCGTTGGTTCGCTCCCTACTACAACTAGTATACCGATGTTGGTTCGCTCCCTACTACAACCAGTATACCGTCGTTGGTTCGCTCCCTACTACAACCAGTATACCGTCGTTGGTTCGCTCCCTACTGCAACCAGTATACCGATGTTGGTTTGCTCCCTACTACAACCAGTATACCGATGTTGGTTCGCTCACTACTACAACCACTATACCGATGTTGGTTCGCTCCCCACTACAACCAGTGTACCGATAATGGTTCGCTCCCTACTACAACCAGTGTACCGATGTTGGTTCGCTCCCAACTACAACCAGTATACCGATGTTGGTTCGCTCCCAACTACAACCAGTATACCGATGTTGGTAACTCCCCACAACAACCAGTATACCGATGTTGGTTTGCTCCCCACTACAACCAGTATACCGATGTTGGTTCGCTCCCCACTACAACCAGTATACCGTCGTTGGTTCGCTCCCTACTACAACTAGTATACCGATGTTGGTTCGCTCCCTACTTTAACCAGTATACCGATGTTGGTTCGCTCCCTACTACAACCAGTATACCGTCGTTGGTTCGTTCCCAACTACAACTAGTGTACCGTCGTTGGTTCGCTCCCTACTACAATCAGTGTACCGTCGTTGGTTCGCTCCCTACTGCAACCACTATACCGATGTTGGTTCGCTCCCTACTACAACCAGTATACCGATGTTGGTTCGCTCCCTACTACAACCACTATACCGATGTTGGTTCGCTCCCTACTACAACCAGTATACCGTCGTTGGTTCGCTCCCAACTACAACCAGTATACCGTCGTTGGTTCGCTCCCAACTACAACTAGTGTAGCGTCGTTGGTTCGCTCCCTACTACAACCAGTATACCGATGTTGGTTCGCTCCCTACTACAACCAGTATACCGATGTTGGTTCGCTCCCTACTACAACCAGTATACCGTCGTTGGTTCGCTCCCAACTACAACTAGTGTACCGATGTTGGTTCGCTCCCTACTACAACCAGTATACCGATGTTGGGTCGCTCCCTACTACAACCAGTATACCGTTGTTGGTTCGCTCCCTACTACAACCAGTATACCGTCGTTGGTTCGCTCCCAACTACAACTAGTGTACCGTCGTTGGTTCGCTCCCTACTACAACCAGTATACCGATGTTGGTTCGCTCCCCACTACAACCAGTATACCGATGTTGGTTCGCTCCCTACTACAACCAGTATACCGTCGTTGGTTCGCTCCCAACTACAACTAGTGTACCGATGTTGGTTCGCTCCCTACTACAACCAGTATACCGTCGTTGGTTCGCTCCCCACTACAACTAGTGTACCGTCGTTGGTTCGCTCCCCACTACAACTAGTGTACCGTCGTTGGTTCGCTCCCTACTACAACCAGTATACCGTCGTTGATTCGCTCCCAACTACAACTAGTGTACCGTCGTTGGTTCGCTCCCTACTACAACCAGTATACCGATGTTGGTTTGCTCCCCACTACAACCAGTATACCGATGTTGGTTCGCTCCCTACTACAACCAGTATACCGTCGTTGGTTCGCTCCCTACTACAACCAGTATACCGATGTTGGTTCGCTCCCTACTACAACCAGTATACCGTCGTTGGTTCGCTCCCAACTACGACTAGTGTACCGTCGTTGGTTCGCTCCCTACTACAACCAGTATACCGATGTTGGTTCGCTCCCTACTACAACCAGCATACCGATATTGGTTCGCTCCCTACTACAACCAGTATACCGATATTGGTTCGCTCCCTACTACAACCAGTATACCGTCGTTGGTTCGCTCCCAACTACAACTAGTGTACCGTCGTTGGTTCGCTCCCTACTACAACCAGTATACCGATGTTGGTTCGCTCCCTACTACAACCAGTATACCGATGTTGGTTTGCTCCCCACTACAACCAGTATACCGATGTTGGTTCGCTCCCTACTACAACCAGTATACCGTCGTTGGTTCGCTCCCTACTACAACCAGTATACCGATGTTGGTTCGCTCCCTACTACAACCAGTATACCGTCGTTGGTTCGCTCCCTACTACAACCAGTATACCGTCGTTGGTTCGCTCCCTACTGCAACCAGTATACCGATGTTGGTTTGCTCCCTACTACAACCAGTATACCGATGTTGGTTCGCTCACTACTACAACCACTATACCGATGTTGGTTCGCTCCCCACTACAACCAGTGTACCGATAATGGTTCGCTCCCTACTACAACCAGTGTACCGATGTTGGTTCGCTCCCAACTACAACCAGTATACCGATGTTGGTTCGCTCCCAACTACAACCAGTATACCGATGTTGGTAACTCCCCACAACAACCAGTATACCGATGTTGGTTTGCTCCCCACTACAACCAGTATACCGATGTTGGTTCGCTCCCCACTACAACCAGTATACCGTCGTTGGTTCGCTCCCTACTACAACTAGTATACCGATGTTGGTTCGCTCCCTACTTTAACCAGTATACCGATGTTGGTTCGCTCCCTACTACAACCAGTATACCGTCGTTGGTTCGTTCCCAACTACAACTAGTGTACCGTCGTTGGTTCGCTCCCTACTACAATCAGTGTACCGTCGTTGGTTCGCTCCCTACTGCAACCACTATACCGATGTTGGTTCGCTCCCTACTACAACCAGTATACCGATGTTGGTTCGCTCCCTACTACAACCACTATACCGATGTTGGTTCGCTCCCTACTACAACCAGTATACCGTCGTTGGTTCGCTCCCAATTACAACTAGTGTACCGTCGTTGGTTCGCTCCCTACTACAACTAGTATACCGTCGTTGGTTCGCTCCCTACTGCAACCACTATACCGATGTTGGTTCGCTCCCTACTACAACCAGTATACCGATGTTGGTTCGCTCCCTACTACAACCAGTATACCGATGTTGGTTCGCTCCCCACTACAACCAGTATACCGATGTTGGTTCGCTCCCCACTACAACCAGTGTACCGATGTTGGTTCGCTCCCTACTACAACCAGTATACCGATGTTGGTTCGCTCCCTACTACAACCAGTATACCGATGTTGGTTCGCTCCCAACTACAACCAGTATACCGATGTTGGTTCGCTCCCTACTACAACCAGTATACCGATGTTGGTTCGCTCCCAACTACAAACAGTATACCGATGTTGGTTCGCTCCCAACTACAACTAGTGTACCGTCGTTGGTTCGCTCCCTACTACAACCAGTATACCGATGTTGGTTCGCTCCCAACTACAACCAGTATACCGATGTTGGTTCGCTCCCTACTACAACCAGTATACCGATGTTGGTTCGCTCCCAACTACAACTAGTGTACCGTCGTTGGTTCGCTCCCTACTACAACCAGTATACCGATGTTGGTTCGCTCCCTACTACAACCAGTATACCGATGTTGGTTCGCTCCCTACTGCAACCAGTATACCGATATTGGTTCGCTCCCTACTACAACCAGTATACCGTCGTTGGTTCGCTCCCTACTGCAACCACTATACCGATGTTGGTTCGCTCCCTACTAAAACCACTATACCGATGTTGGTTCGCTCCCCACTACAACCAGTGTACCGATGTTGGTTCGCTCCCTACTACAACCAGTATACCGATATTGGTTCGCTCCCTACTACAACCAGTATACCGATGTTTGTTCGCTCCCTACTACAACCAGTGTACCGTCGTTTGTTCGCTCCCAACTACAACCAGTGTACCGTCGTTTGTTCGCTCCCAACTACAACCAGTATACCGATGTTGGTTCGCTCCCTACTACAACCAGTATACCGATGTTGGTTCGCTCCCTACTACAACCAGTATACCGTCGTTGGTTCGCTCCCAACTACAACTAGTGTACCGTCGTTGGTTCGCTCCCTACTACAACCAGTATACCGATGTTGGTTCGCTCCCTACTACAACCAGTATACCGATGTTGGTTCGCTCCCTACTACAACCAGTATACCGTCGTTGGTTCGCTCCCAACTACAACTAGTGTACCGATGTTGGTTCGCTCCCTACTACAACCAGTATACCGTCGTTGGTTCGCTCCCCACTACAACCAGTGTACCGTCGTTGGTTCGCTCCCCACTACAACTAGTGTACCGTCGTTGGTTCGCTCCCTACTACAACCAGTATACCGTCGTTGGTTCGCTCCCAACTACAACCAGTGTACCGTCGTTGGTTCGCTCCCTACTACAACCAGTATACCGATGTTGGTTTGCTCCCCACTACAACCAGTATACCGATGTTGTTTCGTTCCTACTACAACCAGTATACCGTCGTTGGTTCGCTCCCCACTACAACCAGTATACCGATGTTGGTTCGCTCCCTACTACAACCAGTATACCGTCGTTGGTTCGCTCCCACCTACAACTAGTGTACCGTCGTTGGTTCGCTCCCTACTACAACCAGTATACCGATGTTGGTTCGCTCCCTACTACAACCAGTATACCGATATTGGTTCGCTCCCAACTACAACCAGTGTACCGTCGTTTGTTCGCTCCCAACTACAACCAGTGTACCGTCGTTTGTTCGCTCCCTACTACAACCAGTGTACCGTCGTTTGTTCGCTCCCAACTACAACCAGTGTACCGATGTTGGTTTGCTCCCCACTACAACCAGTATACCGATGTTGGTTCGCTCCCTACTACAACCAGTATACCGTCGTTGGTTCGCTCCCTACTACAACCAGTATACCGATGTTGGTTCGCTCCCTACTACAACCAGTATACCGTCGTTGGTTCGCTCCCTACTACAACCAGTGTACCGTCGTTGGTTCGCTCCCCACTACAACCAGTATACCGATGTTGGTTCGCTCCCCACTACAACCAGTGTACCGATGTTGGTTCGCTCCCCACTACAACCAGTGTACCGATATTGGTTCGCTCCCTACTACAACCAGTATACCGATATTGGTTCGCTCCCTACTGCAACCAGTATACCGTCGTTGGTTCGCTCCCAACTACAACTAGTATACCGTCGTTGGTTCGCTCCCAACTACAACTAGTGTACCGTCGTTGGTTCGCTCCCTACTACAACCAGTATACCGATATTGGTTCGCTCCGTACTACAACCAGTATACCGATGTTGGTTCGCTCAATACTTTAACCAGTATACCGATGTTGGTTCGCTCCCTACTACAACCAGTGTACCGTCGTTGGTAAGCTCCCCACTACAACTAGTGTACCATCGTTGGTTCGCTCTCTACTACAACCCGTGTACCGTCGTTGGTTCGCTCCCTACCACAACCAGTGTACCGTCGTTGGTTCGCTCCCTACTACAACCAGTGTACCGTCGTTGGTTCGCTCCCAACTATAACCAGTGTACCGTCGTTGGTTCGCTCCCCACTACAACCAGTGTACCGTCGTTGGTTCGCTACTCACTTCACCAAGTGTACCGTCGTTGGTAAGCTCCCCACTACAACCAGTGTACCGGCGTTAGTTCGCTCCCCACTATAACCAGTGTACCGGCGTTGGTTCGCTACTCACTATAACCAGTGTACCAATGTTGGTAAGCTCCCAACTACAACCAGTGAACCGTCGTTGGTTCGCTCCTCACTAAAACCAGTGTACCGGCGTTAGTCCGGCGTTATTTCGCTCCCCACTATAACCAGTGTACCGGCGTTGGTTCGCTACTCACTATAACCAGTGTACCAATGTTGGTAAGCTCCCCACTATAACCAGTGTAGCGTCGTTGGTTCGCTCCCCACTACAACCAGTGTGCCAATGTTGGTAAGCTCCCCACTATAACCAGTGTACCGATGTTTGTAAGCTCCCCACTATAACCAATGTTGCGTCGTTGGTAAGCTCCCTACTACAACCAGTGTACCGATGTTGGTTCGCTCCCTACTTCAACCTGTGTTCCGTCGTTAGTTCGCTCCCCACTACAACCAGTGTTGCGTCGTTGGTAAGCTCCCTACTACAACCAGTGTACCGATGTTGGTTCGCTCCATACTTCAACCAGTGTTTCGTCGTTGGCTCGCTCCCTATTACAACCAATGTAGCGTCGTTGGTTCGCTCCTCACTACAACCAGTGTACCAATGTTGGTAAGCTCCCCACTATAACCAGTGTACCAATGTTGGTAAACTCCCTACTACAACCAGTGTACCTATGTTGGTAAGCTCCCCACTATAACCAGTGTACCGATGTTGGCAAGCTCCTCACTACAACCAGTGTACCAATGTTGGTAAGCTCCCCACTATAACCAGTGTACCAATGTTGGTAAGCTCCCCACTATAACCAGTGTACCGATGTTGGTAAGCTCCCCACTATAACCAGTATACCGATGTTGGTAAGCTCCCCACTACAACCAGTGTACCAATGTTGGTAAGCTCCCCACTACAACCAGTGTACCAATGTTGGTAAGCTCCCCACTATAACCAGTGTACCGATGTTGGTAAGCTCCCTACTATAACCAGTGTACCGATGTTGGTAAGCTCCCCACTATAACCACCGTACCGCTGTTGGTTCGCTCTCTACTATAACCAGTGTAGCGTCGTTGGTTCGCTCCCCACTTCAGCCAGTGTACCGTTGTTGGTTAGCTCCCCACTACAACCAGTGTAGCGCCGTTGGTTCGCTCCCCACTTCAGCCAGTGTAGCGCCGTTGGTTCGCTCCCCACTTCAGCCAGTGTACCGTCGTTGGTAAGCTCCCCACTACAACCAGTGTACCGATGTTGGTAAGCTCCCCACTATAACCACCGTACCGTCCTTGGTTCGCTCTCTACTATAACCCGTGTAGCGTCGTTGGTTCGCTCCCCACTTCAGCCAGTGTACCGTCGTTGGTAAGCTCCCCACTACAACCAGTGTAGCGCCGTTGGTTCGCTCCCCACTTCAGCCAGTGTACCGTCGTTTGTAAGCTCCCCACTATAACCAGTGTAGCGTCGTTGGTACGCTCCCCACTTCAGCCAGTATACCTATGTTGTTAAGCTCCCCACTACAACCAGTGTAGCGTCGTTGGTTCGCTCCCCACTTCAGCCAGTGTACCGTCGTTGGCAAGCTCCCCACTACAACCAGTGTAGCGCCGTTGGTTCGCCCCCTCCCCCCCATCTCCACTACAACCAGTGCTCCGGCGTATTTGATTCCTTGATCTAACCAGGGTTTTTTTTACACTTTAATTATATTTTTCTACATAACGTTATTAAAGAGTAAAATAATTATAAAATTAGTGTTTTCAAATGCGAAAAATAATGTTTTGTTCAAGAACATGAGCGAGTTCCTTTAAGCTTTGACTATACTCCTCGCTACCATTATGCGCCAGTCAATTGTAGCCACGGCCCCCAAAGTCTGGGGAATAGCGGGGACTTTGACTTTCGTTCCAGCCAAGCCCGGGTAAAATCCCCGCCCTGCGGGGACGACCTGCTGGTAAACCCCCCGCCAAATGCCCCCCGTACCCCAGGGACCCTAAGTAAGGCCCAGTCCCAACTATTTTTGGCGTGAAGACAAAACCACCGCATTCATTTGGCACTGCGGAGCCACCTAGAAGGTATTTTGCCTTTAATTTGACAGGTATGTGTATCCGCGTATCTTTATAGAATCCAATATGACAGAGGCGCAAGCAGTTATTGAGAAATACAATACCTTAATTTCTATATTTAAGTGACGAAACTTGAACCTTGTGGACCAACAGCATGGAACAAGGATCGAAAATATATGTTTTATACCCATGAATCTTCAATTACACCACAATGCGCTCGAGTGACGAAAATTAGAATAAACCTTCTGTTCAGTGATTTCCTATACAGCATGTAATTTTATTTTCAATGAAGGGTTTTAAAGAGATTAATGCTGTATTGGTTGTACTTTGTTATCCTTCAGGCAGAGTAGGATATAAAATCTATACTAAATCGCATTGTTATTAATAAAGTTTACTAGAGCATGTCATGTTTTGTATGTTAAGATAGTTATTTTTACGGTTTTAATTACTTGAAGTGCTAAAAACGTTTCTGCTTTTCGTTACAACAGACATTGTGACACTGAATATATGGATGGACCTCTTATGATTACTTTTTGGTAAGTAAATTAGAAGATAGAGTTCTTATTCTCAAAACATATCTATTGGAATGATATAAACCTATTTCTTTTTAAATAGAAATAAAGCTTCAAAACTTCCACACCTGGATCACAGACGATTGATATAGAACATATATAAACATGTACGCACAGGCGGCATCTACATGTGTATACATGAATCAATATAACCTCATCCTTTAGTATTGTATTACATGACATACATGTACATGTTTGTCGCATAATTAAAAAGAGGGCGAACTTGTAACCAAATGTGATTTTACTTATAGAACTATGTATATAATTGTTATGTTAACCAAAATATTTAGCAGAAATTGCACATAACCTATTGGACATTAAAGGTGCTTTATCCGATGAACGTGAAGGACATAAATGAGGACATTAGCGACAATAAAATAGTAGACGTACTGTGAGATACAGGTATATAATTATACGACTTTCATGTTTTGAATAAATAAACATAAAACAAAGTAATAAAGCTGTATCATCCTGATTTTAGGGGAGGACAGCACGCTTGAGAAATCGACATAAATGTGCGTGTGTGCGTACTAAAATATACAAAAATAAAAGCATAGACTTGTTAAAGTGCACTATTTATATTTGAATATGTATGTTTTGATTTGTACTCTGTATACAAATATAAGACGAAAAACATTTTTTATGCTGGTGAAACTTTTAAAGGTATACGCTTTCGTCTTCTTTTTATGTAAAGTGTTATTACAATATCACGGTCACGCTACTCCGGTGGTATTTATAATGCAAGTGAAAGCAATATAATAGTATAGGGACAGTAAACAAGTACAGTATATCTTTATGAAATGTCCATTGATCAATAGGCATTCTCGCCTTAAACTACAGGCTTGCTGTAAACGTATTTGTTATTATAAAATCCCACGCACTACATATCGCAACAGTCCACTCTTACTTTAAGGACAATTTGAAATGACGTCACAAAACAAAACAGTGCGTCATTAAAAAGACATTTATGAAATAATGCGTCTGAATTATGTATAATAATTATTAATTATATAGATTATTAGTTCTGCGTTTAGGTCCTGAATGTCGTATTTGAATGTCATTGATTTTTCGGATTTTGATGTAGTGTTTTAGCTTGTATTTGTAGATCTAAGTTTAAATTAATTGCCAGTGCAGTGTATTATTGCAAACATAATTAAGGTTCCCCAAAAATTAAGTCATTAACATTAACTGCTAAATTGAAATAGCTACGCCATCTACTTGCAGCGGAGTTAAAGTGTACCGATTTCTGACATACCGTTCATATACATCCGAGGTTGTTTTTTGTAGAAAAAGGCCGAGGAGTTCCGAATTGTGAAATCCGAATCTGAAAAAAATCGACGCGAAACGATTTATGATTCATTGTTTAATGTCTTTACGGAGAGTCTTGTCCTATATGCGAATTAAAGGGTCCGTTAAAGTTGTGTGGGTCAGACATCGGAAACAAATATGTTCGTCTAAACTGCAAACAAAACGGTTGTATCAATGAAAAAAACACATTATCAAATAAGTATTACTAAATATGGTAGAAAAAGCTATATTTCTCCGGGAAACTTTAGTAACGCTATTGAAAATAAATACTTAAAGGCTTTGATATACAAATTTGTCTTTTTTTACGAGTAGATCTCTCTGCCATTTGTTGTGAAGTAAGTAAAATAAATAAAAAAAAGTTTGAAAAGAATCGATGCTATTATACAATTTGTGACAGATTCCCTTTAAAGCAACTTTTATCTTATGGAAGCCGACATATACCATGTATTTAAATAAAAACATATTAACGCTGAAAATTAAAGCGGGATCTCATGTTTCTTATAGTTGCAAAACAACGATGACTTACTTAATAGGTTCTATATTCTACCCTTGAACACTGTGCCACACCAGTGCGCGTGAGTTATGCCCGAGGCATATAAATATACCACGACATTCAGTGACCCATTGAATGGCGCTCAGTGGATACTTGATCTACTTTATGTAACTGTTCTAAGAGAGAGAGAGAGAGAGAGAGAGAGAGAGAGAGAGAACTTATAGCACTTGACTTAATCGAACTAGTGAATTGACATAAAAGCAATTTTGTTGCAATCTATAAGTCGTCCAGAAAGGAACATTTTGAAGCAAAAAATACATCTTGCTTTCTGATTTAAACATCTTGTTTTCTGACTATTTCATCTTGCAATCTGACTTTTTCATCGTGCATTCTGACTTGAACATTTGCCTCTCTTACTCGAACATCTTGTTTGCATCCTTCATTCGTTGTTTGGGCATCAGTATCTTTAGCTTCGTGAAAGTCCCTTCGTGTATCTTGGTCCAAAGTAACATTCAGCGTTTGCTTATGCATAAATGTACATTCGGTTGTTGTTTTTTTAGTTACTTCGCGGTAAATTATCAATTAATTCAATACTCTCAGACATAACCGTGTTAAGTAATAGTAGGATGGCATGAAGTAATATCTTAATGATTAAGAATGGGCGGAATGAGCGTAGTTAATGAGCCCTTCTTAATCATTAAGATATTACTTCAGGTCATCTAACTGACTTGGAAAAACAACGTTATTGACTGACATATTGCCAACGCAAAACATTTCATATAGATGGATATCAAGTACCTTTTCGTCGCGACCGTTTATTCAATGGCGGTGGAGGTTTGGCAGTATATGTAAAACAAAACGTAAATTGCATACGACGATTAGATTTAGAAGGAGATTATATAGAAATAATTTGGTTAGAAATTATGCCAACAAAATGTAAATCTTTTTTAATTGGTTCACTTTACAGGCATCCAGAATCTAAAGTTGCATGGAAAGAAATATTTGACACTCATATAGAAAATGTTCAACTTGAAGAAAAAGAAATTATAATTTTAGGCGATATAAATCGAGATTTATTAAATTCCAAAATAAATGATGAATGGTCTAGCTATATTTTAACACTAGGATTAAAACAGTTAATTAAGCAGCCGACGCGTGAATGTTCAACTTCAAAAACTTTAATAGACCACATTTATACTAATTGTGATCAAAATATATGTAATGTAAGCGTGCCCAAAATAGGAATTAGCGATCATTATCCGATCCTATGTACAAGAAAGTTAAATTATAAAGAAAAAATCAATTCACATAATTTTATAAAATACAGATCATTTAGGTCATTTTCAGAGGAGTCATTTTTATCAGATCTTATCAGAATCCCCTGGGGTAATCTAAACAACACTGATACTAATGAAGTACTTCACACTTGGGTATCTAATTTTTCAAGTGTTGTAGATAATCACGTCCCAATTAGAACTCACAGAGTTAAACACATAAAACAACCAGATTGGTTTACACCTGATATTTTAGATGAAATTAAAAAACGTGATAAATTTAAGGCTAAAAATGATATGGATAATACAGAGTTTCAAGAAATAAAGTTTGTACATTGATAGATAATTCTAAAAAAGAATCTTATAAAAGAAAAATTGAGGAAGGAAAATCAGACCCTAAAACAGTTTGGAAAATATTTAAAGAACATGGTGCGTCTACAAAAAAGACAAACAACTGTAATTTAATAAAAAACATTCATAAAGATGGAATAGATATTACTGATAACCAAGATATTGCAAATACTTTTAATAACTTTTTTGTAAACGTAGCAGCTAACTTAAAAGAACCTATTCCAACTTCAAATTTTAATAAAGTAAATGATTTTGTAAAAACAAAAGTTCCTGATCATATATATTTTCACATTCCTCTGATTACGGAATCCCAAACGCGTAAAATGTTAAATAATTTAGATGTATCCAAAGCTACAGGACTTGACCAAATAGGGCCAACACTTTTAAAATTATCAGCCGATGTTATATCAAATAGTCTTACGTATGTTATAAATTGTAGTATAAAACAAGGTGTTTTCCCAGATGAATGGAAATGCGCCAAAGTTAATCCTTTATTTAAAAAAGGTTCATCAAATGATGTAAATAACTATAGGCCAATATCAATTTTACCTACTCTTTCAAAATTGATTGAAAAACATGTGCATGATTCATTTGTTAATTACCTTAATCATTATAAATTATTATGTAAATCCCAAAGTGGATTTAGAAAAAAACATAGCTGCGAAACCGCATTAGTATGTATGATAGATAAATGGTTAACAGCTTTAAATGATGGAGAATTTGTAGGCGTTGTTATGTTAGATTTTTCTAAAGCATTCGATTTATGTTCCCACGAAATACTATTAAAAAAAATACAAATTTACAAATGTGGAGATAATACTATTAAATGGTTCAAGTCTTATCTTACAAATAGAACTCAAGCGGTGAACTTAAACGGTGTTCTCTCTGATAAGCAAATTACGACATGCGGGGTCCCGCAAGGGTCTATTCTAGGGCCTCTTTTATTTATTTTATTCATAAATGACTTGCCTATGTATGTACAGGATAATGTTTCAAACGTTGATATGTATGCAGATGATACTACAATATATGACACAAATAAATCTAAATTTGAAGTTGAAATGAATTTACAAGCTGCTTTGAATAACGTCAGTACATGGTGTCTAAACAATGGTATGGTATTAAATGCTTCAAAAACAAAAGTAATATTGATAACGACACCCCAGAAGCGGACAAAATTAGTTAATCAACCTCTAAATTTGAAATATAAAGACTTAAATCTGGAAATCACAACAGGTGATAAAATTCTTGGCATATATATAAATGAAAACCTTAAATGGGATACGCATATAAAATTTCTTAGGAAGAAAATATCTAGTAATTTGTGGCTATTATCAAGAATTAAAGTATTTATTCCTGTTAATTATAGAATAATGTTTTACAAAGCCTATGTCCAACCACATCTTGACTATTTTAGTATCATTTGGGGTAGTACAAAACAATCAAATATCCAGGTTTTAGTGCGATTACAACGAAGAGCATGTCGTATCATTCTAGGTGAACAATATACCACTTTAAGCGAGGCTTTGAATACAATTAATTCTCTTAATATTGAACAGAGGGTTTCACTTCATAAAGCCAAATTTATGTACAGGGTATCGCAAAATGCAGTCCCGTCATATATTCAAAATATGTTCAATTACAATGTCAGGCGTCCAAATCATTTACGTTCTTCAAATAAATCGGATTTTTTAATACCCAAACCAAATATAGAACTTTTTAAAGGGAGTATGTCGTACTCTGGGGTAAAAGTATGGAATAACATTCCAAATGAAATAAGACAGAGCGAAAGTATTAAAAGTTTTACAGTAAATTATACTAAGTGGATAAATTCGAATCAACAGTCATAAAGCTAAAATTGTAAATATGGCCATATGTAAGTCTGTAAGTTAAACCTCTGCCGCCATATGTATGTATTATGTTGTTGTGTAACATTGTTATCATGTTGATCATGTTTATGAATAATGCTAACTTTGAATTTGTTATGCTGATTGTTATATTGCTATATAATTATGTATTTGTATGTATGTAAATATTGCTTTAGAGGGCCCCAAGGAAGATTAGTTTACACTAATTGGGTTACCCTCTGTAAATAAAGACTTTCATTCATTCATTCATTTCATTCATTCATTCATTGCGAAATCTAACGCAGGGATTGTGTATTGGATAAGTGGCAGTAGGCGGACCTTTAAACACCCGCGAAACTTGAAATTCTTAATGATTAAACATAGTACCTAATCTGCACTTGGCTGGAAAATGTAGGTTGTATTCTTAAAAAGTCTTATTTGAGCTAAATTTTTACTCTAGCTAGCTAATAGCTTAATTAGTCCTACCAAACTTTCTTTCCTTGATTAGATTTCAAATATTCAACATGATGACAAATGTCAGCAAGAATCAGAACGAATATTGCATAGCATGATGCAATACGAAATAAATCGTTAGTTTCCGTTGGGGGTAATTTTCGATTCTGAGGGAGGGGCGCTAGTCAAAATGTTACAAGCCTTAGTTACGCCCCCCCCCCCCCTCGCTCTAACGCCAAAGCCTAGTAAGCCCCAGCTAACATGACGTGCTCCTTGGTCATTAGGAGATAACGAAGTTTTGAAACCACTGTTGCTCAGATGACGAATTAAGGATGCAATAAGGTAAGATGTACAAGCCAGAAAGCAATAAGCAAACTCACAAAATGACCATCGGCTAACCATAATGTGCAAATTGGGAATTCAAAACGGAACTTTACGTACTCGTATTACACAATAAAGGACCATGCATGAAATGTCGTAGCGCAAGGAATACAACTCAAGTCGGACGTTTTAGTCATGCTTGACATGCTGTTATCTCCCTTGAATAAACATACAAGGGACTCGTTCATGGTTTGAAAGATGAACTTTTTACGAAAACAAATTATTACGAAATAAAGTGTGGCCAGTCATAAGGAGTGTCAAAACGTAGATACTGACAGCTGACAACTGACAAATGTTGATATTTGCTCAAATTTTGTCTTCGAAGCTAATCAGCAAATTATTGTGTCGTGGTTGGTTGAAGGATAGTAGCACGTGATATTTTCAATGTAGTCGATAAATGTTGAAATATATATTATCGAATGTACCTCAAAATTTTGGCCCCAAATCAATGAATTGTAGACGACGAAGTTTGATATCTAAAGGGATTCGCTCATGATTTGGGACCAAAATTATTACTTTCGAATCAGGTTTCTCAACCGCCAAACCATATTCGAAAATTTTACTTAAAGAAACAAATGCATGGTTGTGTGTACAGTTTTAACAACATTGTGGATCCTTCGTCCGAGGCTGTAGCAAATATTTCTGTATTTTTACAAAACAATGATACCGTAGTTGGTCATTTGACTGAATCAACTAAATGGTGTTTCAACACACGTGTTGGATCACTTTCCGCCATGTTTTTTTTTTCCAAAGTGAACTAGTTATCCCATTTTCCCAAACCTATTCCAAATCAAGATAATGTTTCTTTTTATAGAAATATGTTGTTGACTCTGACGTGACATCATTATGTCGCCAAACGATCCGGACGCGAAATACGTCTGCTCTTTCACTGACGCCGAGGTAAACAAGGCAATCGTAGAGCTAAAGGAGCATCCGGCAGACCGACTTCCGGCTGTACGCGCATTCCGGAAATGGATAGAGGAACAATCCTCGTGGCTAACCTCACCTACAGGTATGTTTAATTAGGTCTTGTCTGTATATTCTTAGTAATGTTTTCCTTCATAAGAGGACTGGACTTGGATTTAAGTTAAATGTTTGTTAAGCATTGTAACGCCGCATAGCAGCATCGCCGCATAAACGTGTTTTTTTTTCGTTTATGCGGTGATTTTCAACGCATAAACAGAGCGACCACGTTTATGCGGCGACGCTCAACGCCTAAAGCAGAAATTGCTTATATTGGGCGCAACTGTGCCTTTTTGCCACATAAAGAGGATTAACTAAACTATTTAATATAAAGCTAAAAAATAGAGTTCAAATATTTCAACAAAAACGATGGTGATAACGTTGATGATGATGATGACGACGACGATGACGATGACAATGACGACGATGATGATGATGATGATGATGATGATGATGATGATGATGATGATGATGATGATGATGATGATGATAATTATGATGATGATGATGATGATGATGATGATGATGATGATGATGATGATGATGATGATGATGATGATGATGATGATGATAATGATGATAATGATGATGATGATGATAATGATGATAATGATGATGATGATGATGATGATGATGATGATGATGATGATGATGATGATGATGATGATGATGATGATGATATGATGATGATGATGGTTGTGGGGATGATGATGGTGGTGGAGAATGTGATTGTGTTGATGGTGGTATTGATGATGTTGTTGATTATGAAGATGATTACGATTAGGGCGTAGCATATTACTGTCATTTTGAAGAAAATACGGGAAAAGTAGGCAGGCAAATTGGTCAAATTTAAGGTAATATTTTAAAGTTGAGGCAAAATTTAAAGTTGAAAATTAATTATTACTCCCCTTGGAGTGTTCCCATTTACATTTTCTTTGTTACAAAAGACTAGTGCATAAAAATACAATCAATGAAATAAAGACGTCCATGATGACCATATATCATTCATCTGAGTCCTCTTGTTCAAGTGCCCAAAACTAATGTTGTGTTGAAATTTTTGGAAAGAATATCATTTTCAAAAAGTTTTCTTTCGTTGCCCTGGTAATCAGAGAAATACGCTGATGACTTAGACGTGAATAAATTTCACAATCACACAATTACCAGTAGTTCTTGTCATTGAAATAATTCTTAGCTCATCTGAGCACAAAGAGCACATGTTGAGCTGTGAGGATTGTTTGATTTCTGTTGTTTTGTTTTATTTGAGTTTATCAAGGTCTGCCCGCGCCAATTGGCTGCATTATGGCTTGACCATCACGACTTAAATTGAGTTTAAATGCCATAAGTGACAGCAATTCGCAGTCAAATCCAGACATTGGAAGACTTGAAGAAACAGAGTGAGATACAAGAGATCCGGGTGCGATACCCAAGCTCTTTGCGAAGAGACCTCTTGGTTCTTTAACGTGCTCGGTGTAAAGCACCGATACACGGGATACAACTTTCCTGGGTTGAACCAGTACTGAGTACATCACTTTTCCAAGCACTACCCTTTAAATATGGAGGCTATTCGTTGCCAAATGTCCAGACGTGTATGTGTGTATTTTAGGTTTGTAACATTGATGATTTACCAATTTACATTTTACAACCGCCAACTCATCGGGTGTATG
Source organism: Mya arenaria (assembly GCF_026914265.1). NCBI lineage: Eukaryota > Metazoa > Mollusca > Bivalvia > Myida > Myidae > Mya > Mya arenaria. The sequence continues at coordinate 67,265,748 of NC_069124.1, read as the reverse complement.
TTTACATTTTACACTGCACATTTTCATTTTTTATTGTACCAATTGGAGTTTTATTCTCGTTGCATCTATTCAACAGAAGATTTAGTCGTGTTTATAAAGTTGTGTATGTTAAACACACGTCATTCTTTGAAGTCACATGCCGAGTTTTACATTGCGGTGTGTAGAAGACAGATTTCAGTTCGTAGTTCTATAAAGTACATTGTATGGTGGTGACCTTTCATTCGCAGTTGAACATGTTTACGAGATGAATTTAATTATAGATAACTCCGCTTTAACCATGTCTTAACTCCGCCTTAACCACGTCTTAACTCCTCCTTACGTCTGTCGGAAATTTCCGCTATCACTCGGCTTTATTTAAACCAATTATGGATACTTTGGACCATGGACATTGCGAACGGACTATGATTTGGAAACAGGATGTATTATAAATTATTTCATGTCGAATAAAATAATATATGATATTACAACATGTTTTTGTCTATATAATAGTAACTAATACGCACATATGACATGAAATGAGATGTATGCAAAATGATACCTGACACAAACAAAACAAAATGTAAGTCATTAACATTAAATTATACTTCAAGAATGAAAAGTCCCATTGTCTTATTTTTCTTTTAAAGCTGCACTCTCACAGATTGACCGTGTTGACAACTATTTATATTTTTTTGTTTTGGAATTAGCCATTTTTTGCGTAAATGTCTGGATACCAGTGGTATAAGACTGCTGACAAAAGATCAGATACAGTTTTTCAGTTTTACGTTCGCAAATTGATGTTTTATGGCTAAAAGTGATAATACAGTAACGTTTTAAGAAAAATGAAAAATGTCGGCAGTTTTCCAAACAATTTAGATCTGTTTTAGCGTGAGTAATCTTATTATTTGTATAGAAAGCATTGCTGCCAAAATCCGCCGAGTCTGGGACAAAAAAGGATGTCAAAACTGTCAATCTGTGAGAGTGCAGCTTTAAATTACTATAAACACTATTTTAAATTCTACCATTAGAGGACACTTTCTTGCCTTTTTGCAATGTTCAAGATTGCAAGTAATATTAGATAATTTAAAATTTACGAAGAAAAAAATCTAAATTTTCATTTAGTTGAAATTATTCACTAAGATGCCCCAGAGGTTTCTTACCTGGTAGCTGGAACTGTATGGATAAAATACTCTTAGATTACAACTTCATATAACTCGTACATTATACTGTAACGAATATTATTTTATAGGTAATTAATAAAGTATTTTAATGATGAAGTCAATTTATTGCTAATAAACAATTATTACTTGCTGCTACCTTTTATACCCCACCCACACTCAATAGTCAGGGCTTTTTTCACATTTAGGTGAAGCGGACCTAGCCCTTTTGGAGGGGAAACATCGCGCGTTTGTTTTTCTAATCTAAGACTCACGATATCTATTTTTTCATAACTGGGGGACACAAGTGGGTTGGAGGGCTGTTCTTCCATCCACATGGATATTTTGTTTCAATGATGTATTGAAATTACACGTTTACACCATACATGCTTATTAAGATAGTAAATGTATAACATCAGACACAACTAGGTGGATATCATTATGATGTCCAGGGACTTGCGTTAGAGGGGCGTTACTTAGGGACACAACTTTTTGGACATGATCCCTCGAGTGGGCATGACATTAATATGTTTAAAATGTGGGAAGTGGGGTTTAGGGGTACTCCCCCTAGAATATTTTAAGTCTGAATTGGTGCATTATGGCGTAATTAAGTACTTTTTTCTGAGAAATATTGACAAAAAAATTAACCTTTAAGTTTACTTGCGGGCCAACTGTGGGGGGGGGGGACACAGGCCCTACAGCTCCCCTCCCCCCACACTGAACGACCCGCCCATGGTCCACTTGTAAATAAATTAATGAACAATTTTTGCTTGCTTGGGTATATAAGTAAAAAAACAACTGACAGTGGCAGTATAAATCTGGGTCCGTGAGCCCAGCTCAGATACACCCAACTGCAATTGAGTATATAATATGGTGATTTATAACCCATTAAGGAACATTGATCGTCAAAATAAAATAAAAGATGAAGTTAATTTGAGTTTTTATTGTGAAAAAAGAGAGAGTACTCGGACTTACAACCGGGAATTTACAGGAGGTAGGCGAAGATGTTATCTCCCTTGCTTGATTCGACGGAAATAAACGAAAGAAAATCTGATTCGTTAGCCCCGCCCATTCACCTTCGTTTCTTCCGGTGACATTTACCATATAAGGTATAGGCGAAATCGTCTATCCTTGTAATTCTGAACTTGTCAATTGACTTTTGTAAACCTGAACTTGTTGGACTGCAAATGTTCATTTTACGAATGCGAGTGTCGACTGTAGGATTGCAGTTTTACAAATGCATTATTCGGCTTTCTAAATTACATCATCATATTGTTAAAAGCAAGTTATACGATCTATGTTTTAGTGAGTTTATACAGGGTCGATCTGACTAATATACATTTTGACTACTAAAATGACAAATGACAAATCAATACGGAAAAACTGACGAATAGAAACAACAAATAGCACGTCTACATTGACAAATGTAAGAGATATTTAGTACGATTAAGAAGCACATTGTGGGAATTACACGTCTGGACTTTTGGCAACGAATAGCCTCCATATTTAAATGCCAAGCGCCAGGCAAGGGAGCTACTTGTACCAGCTTTTAACGTCTTTCGGTATGACGCGGCCAGGGATCGAACCCATGACCTCCCGCTCCGTAGGGGGACGCTTTAACCAAAAGGCCACGGAGACGGTGACGGAATTCTGTTGTTTGTCCGCCGTTAACTTTTGACTTTTCTAGAAACGTTTGAAATGACGTTGACAGTGCGCATTGTCAAGGGTACATGCCAACCAGTCTGAAAAAAGGCGAGAATATATGTTACGTCATACGATGATTCAAATTTTTGATTGTCCCAAATGACGGTGTTGTGCGTTGTTGTAACATAATTATATTCCCGCCATTAGTCGGACCAAACGTCATTTCAAACGTTTTTGCAGAAAGATCAATTGGTTAGGTTCACATTTAAACCGATCTTACCAAATCTTTGTCAGAATCTATGTCTCAAAAAGTCTAGTACAAAGCTTGTTTTAGTAAACACAAAGAAACTAAGTCCGATCTTGATGAAACTTTATCAACCACTATTGTACTAGTATGTGTTTTAATTGTTGTTTTTTTATGCGGCGAAGGTGTGCCTTTTTGCCACAGAAGAAAGTCCTGTTTATGCGTTAAAAATCACCGCATAAACGAGGTCGATTTTCTTTATGCGGCGATGCTGTTATGCGGCGTTACAAAGCATCACGGCCTATTTCTTACTGCAAGCTTAATTGCATTTTTAGCCGTTAAAGGCGTAAACTGCCATTTAATTCAAAAATATATATGAGACGAGTTTGGGAAAAGTTTAAAACGAGCTTTTAACGAATTGCATAAATGATTTTTAAATGGCATTAAAGAACGATTTCCTGAATTAATTTAACGATTTAAAGTTTGGCGCTAAATAAGTCAGACGAAATGACCACAATGTCAAGTTGTAGAAGAAAAAAGTGTCACAACGTTTTTGCTAGAGATAATGAATGTTCTTGCAGACACTAAGTTCCTGCTGGCGTTCCTGCGAATCTCCAAATTCAGCCAGCTGACGGCTCGGGAGCGCCTCAGCAACTTCCTCGCCTCTTTCAACGACTCTGTCAGTTACCTTAACGGCCATGACCCCGCAGACCCCAAGTACCTCAATATCCTCAGGGCAAGGTCAGTTTGAAAGCCACCTTTTTAATTTCTTCGTCTCTGTCAGTGTTTCATTTAGCTATACTTCCACGCCTCGTACTCTCGTTCCATGAAACTCAATGTCCTTCAAATTGCGGGTCATGTAACTATGGAAACCAAACCGTGTCTTATCTCCCTTATTCTTTTACCGTGTGAGATATTTGAACAACCGTGACTCCGAAGTTGCCAAGCCAATGATAAAATACCGTGAAAATAACTTACGATTGATAAATTCCAAGAAGAGTTATTTTAGGCAAATGTGTCATATGTGTAAAATTCGTTTTAGTATGGGATATATACCAGAAGATGGGTATGTAAACATATAAATTTTATTTTAATAACAAAAAACTTTACGAGTAATTGTTTGTATAAATGTAAATATTCAATCGCAAAGATAACAATCAACAAGATCTGTATGAAAGCAACAAATCATCCTTAAAGTATATGTACTCATATATTCTAAGAATTCTATTCTGAAACGTTTAAATTCCGATAAGTGCTTTTCGTGAAAAAATGTATATAGCGTGTCTGTTTCCACGAATCTTAATTAAAAAAGTATTAAATAACATGTTGTTCTTTTACCGTTTCAGTCGTGTGTTCACGCCATTACCGCAGACAGACAAAGAAGGTCGAACGATAATTCTCGGAAATTACGGTATGTAATTGAGGTCGAAGCCAGTAAGTCTCCTCATAAGGACTATTATTTCATACGGTTTAATACCTCCCAGGAGGGCACTGAGACCGTACAAATGTATGATCTTCTCAGCTGGAATTGGCACGATATTTCACTACTAGAATTTCAATTTCTGCATTCCGTGTGAACGGAAAACATTTTTTTTTAATTGTAACAGTGTCACGTACATCTAGTTGCACAGCCTTAAGTGATGAGGTTCATTGTTAATTTGTTTTTGTTGTATGTGTTTTTGCGTTAATTGCTTTGCTCCTTAAAACTTTTTCCAATGTCTGCAAAAGTGCAGAGGCGTAGCTACATATAGGCTGTGTCGGCCTGAGCTTACAACTTTTTTGAAGAATGACTAAATCTTTATTACCCCAAATTGAAATAAAGTTAATAGCTACTCAAACAGCCTGAACAACCCCAAAAGTTTGTTTTATTTTAAACAAAGCAAGTTTGGTGTTTTTTGATCTACGTGCAGGGTGTATTGCTAGTGTTTTTTTGTAATCATTGAAAGTATTTATGAGTGTGTGTAGTGTTATTTGCATATAACCCCACATATAACCATCGGGCCTACGGGTTTTTAGGCCCTACCTACGCCACTAAATTGTATACATGTATTAACTCTGGTTAACCTCTAAGCTTATGTTTTGGTCTGAATACACTTGTTTAAAGATCTGAAGACTACAAAACTAATACCATGCATTGATTTCAAAGGTTGTTATTTAATTATATGTGTTCTAACTAATTTAAAATACATTTTTGCTGCAGACAATTTTGATCCCACGGGCAACTCCTATGAGTATGCAGACTTTCAGCGATCTATTCTTGGAGTGTGTCACTCCCTTGTCTTCTGTGATGAACATTTCCAATTGAATGGCGTCAACTTTCTCATGGATTACGGGGCTGTCACCATGAAACACATCACGTTTGGTGGCTCAGAAAACATGAAGAAACGGGCACAACATTTCCAGGTAAGTGTGTCCGAGTACCTTTACAAATGTTAATTATTAATGTATAAGGTCTTGAGATGATCTAAAGGTCTTGAGATGATCCTGAGGTCTTTGAGATGACCTCGAGGTCTTGAAATGATCTCGAGGTCTTGAGTTAGCCCCGAGGTATTGAGATGAGTCCGAGGTATTGAGATGATCCAGAGATCATGAACTGATCAAGAGGTCTTGAGGTGAATCCGAGGTCATGAAATGATCTAGTCTAAGAGATCTTTAGATCATCGAGAGGTTTCGAGGTAAGCCAAACGTCTTAAGTTGATCCAGAGGTATTGATGTTATTCTAAAGTCTTATAATGATCTAGAGGTCTTCAGAAAATCCCGAGGATATGAGATGAACCCGATGTCTTGAGATGAACACAAGATCTTGAGTTGATCCCGATTTCTTTGGATAAAGCCGAGGTCTTGAGATGATACAGAGATCTTGAGATAATTCAGAGGTCTTTTAGTTGCTTCCTAGGTATTGAGATGATACAGAGATCTTGAGATAATTTAGAGGTCTTTTAGTTGCTTCCTAGGTATTGAGATGATACAGAGATCTTGAGATAATTCGGAGGTCTTTTAGTTGCTTCCTAAGTATTGAGATGATACAGAGATCTTGAGATAATTCAGAGGTCTTTTAGTTGCTTCCTAGGTATTGAGATGATACAGAGATCTTGAGATAATTCAGAGGTCTTTTAGTTGCTTCCTAGGTATTGAGATGATACAGAGATCTTGAGATAATTTAGAGGTCTTTTAGTTGCTTCCTAGGTATTGAGATGATACAGAGATCTTGAGATAATTCGGAGGTCTTTTAGTTGCTTCCTAGGTATTGAGATGATACAGAGATCTTGAGATAATTCGGAGGTCTTTTAGTTGCTTCCTAAGTATTTAGATGATACAGAGATGTTCAGATGATCCAGAGGTCTTGAAGTGTATCGGACGTCTTGAGAAGGTCAAGAGGTCTTGAGTTGATCCCGATGTCCCTATGTTTCGAGATGATTCCGATGTGTCGCAACGTGCTCATCTTATCTTGGAGCGGTCTGCCTATATTATGTGATTGTTTTTTTTTCAGAAAGCACTACCCGTATCAATACGTCAATTCCACCACTATAATAATGGACCCATATTTAACGTGCTGCTCCATATCTTACGCCCTGCCTTACCTGAGAAAATGAGAATACGGGTACGTAACACCCCTCACATCATTATGTTTCAACAGTAAATACGTATAAATGAATGACGTTTGTTATACGTTATGTCGGCAACCAACAGAAATGTAACAATACTCTAAACTGGCAAATAATGTGGATTAATTCAAGCATTATATGTAAAATCCGCATTTATTTGTAAGTGTTTATTTCCACCATGACAAATGAACCAAGGTTATAACAATTTACATCGACATGTTCGTTGGTAGGTGTTCATGCATGGGCACAGTATGGTCTCCGTGTACAAAGAGATCCCAATGGAGCTACTCCCGGAAGAGTATCTGGCGGACGACTACCAGGGCGACAGCGCCGGAAGTCTCCAGGATATCACAGGTACGTTTTACGATTTAAGTTTACCCTTCAATTTAAGGGTCTATTGTGCATTGAAAACCAATCATATTTATATGCAGTTTTTTATTTAAACAGCCAAAGTGCAGTCTTTCAATGCCAATACAGTTTATATATGTTTTACCCACCCCAAGAACCTTCATACGAGCTTACTCGGACTTGCCATGCATTTACACCTCACACACGTGTATAGCGGATAAAAACATCATATGTACTGTAAAACTCTGAGTGTCATTTAAAAAAGATGAAAATGAAATGCATGATATCACCATGGTCTTACAATGTAATCTGAAGTTCTTGAAGGTAGTACTTAAAGTTTGAACATAATGTTTATTCCGTAGTGTCATAACCCCGAAATCATTGTGAATAGAATATTAATCAGTGCCTTATTCCATTCTAGAAAACAATATCAAGAAGCTTCTGTTGGACCCAGAGCGGCGGAAGTTCATCAAGGACCTTTGGAGCGGTCGGTACGGTGCGGACCTCAGCCGTAAACCTCAGCTCCAGGACACCACGGATGGCGACTTGTACGGCTCATTCCGGAAACTCAACATATAAACACATCTAAACCGCGGCTGTACTGACTGTTTGTAATCTTATGATGCTGGGATTTGGTGGCACGAGAAACTGGCTGATGGCGTCAGTGAAATTTACGTTCTGTTTTTGAATGGAAAAAGAGATCGCAAAGTGATGAAGTGTTTGTGTTACTAAAGGTTACTTCCTTACCGTTAAAGAAGTGAACAGACCGTGATTAACAACATGTTTACGAATCTCAAAACGTTCATCAAATCCATAAAATAATGTAAATAGTTAGTTTGTTAATGAATTAATTAAACATGTTTTAGTCTTGTCTTACTGAAGAACATTTAAATGTAGGGAATGGGTGTAGCCATTTCATGTCAGCACATATGCCATGAAATTTTGCATTGTGTTTTGTACATACTGCCTTATATTGAGAATTTTGTGTTCTTAAATGGGCACTAACAGTGCTTGTTTTGTCACAATTTAATAATAAGTGCTGTTTCCCGGTTCATCAGAATGTTGGTCGAGCTTTCTAAAACCAAAATACATATATATAAGCATGTATGTTAAAACGGTATCGCTGATGTTATTTTAGCTCCCTGTTTTTCGAGGGAGTGTTTTATATGGCTTTGTCGGCTGCGATGGAGTCGTTTCAATATTGGGCATAACTCATTACCATCTCAATATATTATTATATGAGTACAATGTGATATGTGTAGCAAGGTCCATAACTTTTTGATAGGTGTCGAGTTATTCCCCTTGATCGTCTGAGAGAAAAAAAAAACGGACAAATGTTAGCGCCTGCATGAGTCGCTCTTGTTCTTGGTGTTATTAGGTAGTGTTTGTTGTAAATCAACATTCAGCTATTGTCCGTATTTTAAGGTTGATTGTTAACAATTGCGATTCAAATCATTTGAACCTTATTATCAGTATATATGTTCCTTTTTCCCCTCACATGTATACAATGTAAGCTGTGAAACAATGAATATAAGCAGACAATGCTGATACTCCCCCCCGTCCCCAAATAATCAGGAATAGTAATGACGTTGCATGTTAAAAAAAGGTAAAAAGGTAGGTAATATCATCAGATCAGCCTGTATTAGTTGGGCCTTTCAAATGACAGGTATGGCACTCGTCCCCATGTTGGGCCTCCCAAATAGCAGGTGTGCCATTTGTCCCATGTTTGGCCTCCTAAAAACAGGTACGCCATTTGTCCCATGTTGGGCCTCCCATATGACAGCTTTATTATTTTTCCCATGTTGGGCCTTCTATATGACATGTGTGTCATTCGTCCCATGTTGGGCTTCCCATATAACAGATATGTCATTCGTCCTCATGTTGGGCCTCTCAGTTGAAGAAATATTTTATGTAGCGTACTAGTTTATTTGTTTCATGGTATTGTTGTCATGTTTTCATATGAATAATTTTCTTTGATTCTATTGATTATGACATATCATACACGTATACATGTTAGATTTATAGCAGTTTTGTACTTGTTAACATATCTCTCTATCTATATATATGTGTGTTATATATTATATTATATTACATGTATTAAAAAATAACAATATCATTTCGATGTGCTATTTAAACAATAAATACACAATATGCAGTTGTTGCACTCTTTTTCAAATGGTATATAACAGGAACTAGTTGAAATATTTGTCTCCTAATTTCAAGACGTTTGGACCTACATATACCATTATTGCAGCACTGTATCAACAAAATCACCATTACAGCATTTTCCACATATGTACATGTCCGTGGATGTATAACAACTGTAAACAAAGAAGTTATCAATTATCATGATGACAATAATTGTGAAAAAGCACAAACTTAAAAGAGTGTAGTTGTTAGTTACATAACGTATACGGCAACGACTTCGAGTATACAGGTCTTAACCGTGGCCAAAAAAACAATGATGTTATGACTTGACCATATATCAAACTCATTGACCATCTAGACAAGACGTTGATGTCTCTCTACAGGTCATTGTTTGTAAATGCGCTATTTATTTGTTTTTTTGGAAACCAACCCTGAATAAGCTGGTTATGGTCTGATATCTCCATATACCGTAACGTTAAATGTTGATGCCTTGTGAAGTGTGAATCATTTGAATACTGAGTATTACCTTGCCGATAACTTGTATCTTAAGGTAACTTACAAAAACTACACTTTTCACCAATATGATGTCGCCTATACTATTTTGCAAAGAATAACATATATTGAGTATAGAGTTTTATTCAATCAATAACAAAAATCGCAAACAAACACAGTATATGTGCATGGCAATGATCAAAGGTAGTAACAGTATAGTTAACAAAAGTTAATATCACACGACTGACACCTATTCAGTCCTGTTCATGGCGGAGTCTATGCTGGCCCAGGCCACCGCTGCCCTGTCCTGTCTCGTGCTGCCACCTGACCGCGATGATGTCTCCGGAGACGTTGAACATGAAGCATGGCAAAGATGCATAAAACATAAGTTAATGTACACATAAGCAGAATCAATTATTAAAATTAAAATTCTATTTTGTGCTACACGACATTCAAACATTCTGAAAGATTTCTAATGAAATTAAAAACTCTTTTTTGAATGCTCGTCATGTTTTTATGATGTCGATCTTCGTTCGTTTTTCAATCAGAGATTCAATGTCGAATGTCTATTTTGGAGATACATTGACATTCAAGATCTTCAAACTAGCTCGACATTCAATGTGAAATGTAATTGTTCAAGACATGTCGAATATAGTGCTTCTTGCCATTTCGAAATTCAATGTTGAATGTAGTTATTAATCGTTATCGACATTCAGTGTCGAATTTAGTTTTTCAAGCCAGCTCGACATTCAATGAAGAATATCAATATACCTGCATTAATTTTCTAAAATTAATGTCGTTTTTCTAAAAAGCTTGCCATTATTTTGATTGTTTCTGCTGAGTCATTGATCTAAATCTGTGTTTTGTATGTCATATGTCGACATTGGTTATGACTCATGACGTCGAATGTCTATCGTTTAGCAAGCTCGACAATGTCAATGTCTAATGTCGCGATATCGTGATATTTATGAAAGTTCGACATTTTTTTTACTTTACTTAATGTCGTTGGTGAAACTAACGGTGAGTGATTTAGCATCTTTTGGGTCAATATTGTGAAATCTTCAAGCCCTTTTGATCATATTTCGATACTGAAAATATGTGTATTAAAAAGAATTTAAAAAACTTAGAACAGAACCTTTAACTAATGGGATGTCCCCTATATTATTTTGCAAAGAATAACATATATTGAGTTTAGGGTTTTATTCAATCAATAACAAAAATCGCTAACAAACACAATATATGTGCATGGCACTGATAAAACGTAGTTTAACAACAACAGTATAGTTTACAAAAGTTCATATCACACGACTGACACCTATTCAGTCCTGTACATGGCGGAGTCCATGCTGGCCCAGGCCACCGCTGCCCTGTCCTGTCTCGTGCTGCCATCTGATCGCGATGATGTCACCGGAGACGTTAGTGATGTCGCCGACTCACTGTCGTCTGATTCCAGTTTGGCCTGGATAGATCAGGCTGTGGATTGCACCTGCAAGATACATGATAAATGTAACGACATGAACGTATGGTACAACTTAATTTGTATCATAGAATGGTAGATTATATAAATTTTAGTCTACGCCTATCATGCTTTTTATCCATGTATCAATCGTAAAACTATTCACGAAAGGCATGTTGTGGTACTATATTATCAATAAGTACTAGATTTACGAGAAAACTGACCTGAGTCCACTTGTTGCTGGAGTATTTGGTGAACAGCTCAGCCCTTAGACACGCCCCACCAAGCTCGCTCAAGTGCATGTCTGCAAAAGATATAAAACATAATTAATATGCATTTCCAAGTATTATAATAATCATGACTTAAGGTAAGAATTCAGAATGTCGCGTTAGTAAACTATTATTAATAGGAATCTTTAAATTGCATCTTATGCTTATCGATTAACCAAAACAAAATTAATTACATTTTTTAAGTAAATTGATTCTTACAACATAACTTACCCATGGCTGTTATGTTGTTGTCGCTTGTCTGTAGAGACACCAGCTGCTCTCTCAGGATTGAGGCTGCTCTTACTAGCTCCATGTTTCTGTTTTTATAGTGTTTGCTATTACAGTTGTAGTCAGAAGATGTGATGTCCTCCCAAACTTCTCCCACTATTTAAACCTTCTTCGAAATATTCATTTTTCACACTTCACACTTTCACAGCTTACTATGAACAAACAACTAGTCTTTGAAGTTCGTCTGATCAAAGGATCATCAAAGATTCACACTTTTGCAATTAAAGAACACTTGCAGATCATTAACGGCAATCAAGAATGATAATCACTGGGTAGGATTTTAATTAATCAAAACATTGTTCTGAAATCACTGGGCTGGGTTAGATAATTATTCAATGCAGATTGATCATCTACGGCAAAATGTGACTTAATTTCAGTTGTTAATTTTCATAATTTCAAAGAAATGTGAATAGTCGGAATAAAATATGTATTTCACTATTACAAACAACATGAGCATGGCAAAGATGCATATAACATAAGTTAATGTACACATAAGCAGAATCAATTATTAAAATTAAAATTCTATTTTGTGCTGCAAGACATTCAAACATTCTGAAAGATTTCTAATGAAATTAAAAACTCTTTTTCAAATGCTCGACATGTTTTATGATGTCGATCTTCGTTCTTTTTTTCAATCAGAGATTCAATGTCGAATGTCTTTTTTTGGAGATACATTGACCTTCAAGTTCTTCAAACTAGCTCGACATTCAATGTCAAATGTAATTGTTCAAGTCATGTCGAATATAGTGCTTCTTGCCAGTTCGAAATTCAATGTTGAATGTAGTTATTAATCGTGCTCGACATTCAGTGTCGAATTTAGTTTTTCAAGCCAGCTCGACATTCAATGAAGAATATCAATATACCTGCATTAATTTTCTAAAATTAATGTCGTTTTTCTAAAAAGCTTGCCATTCAATGTCGTTTGTTGAAAAAGTTTGACATTATTTTGATTGTTTCTGCTGAGTCATTGATCTAAATCTGTGTTTTGTATGTCATATGTCGACATTGGTTATGACTCATGACGTCGAATGTCTATTGTTTAGCAAGCTCGACAATGTCAATGCCTAATGTCGCGATATCGTGACATTTATGAAAGTTCGTCATTTTTTTACTTTACGTAATGTCGTTGGTGAAACCAACGATGAGTGATTTAGCATCTTTTGGGTCAATATTGTGAAATCTTCAAGCCCTTTTGATCATGTTTCGATACTAAAAATATGTATATTTAAAAAACTTAGAACAGAACCATTAACTAATGGGATGTCCCCTATATTATTTTGCAAATAACATATATTGAGTTTAGGGTTTTATTCAATCAATAAATTTCTGCTCTTACTAGCTCCATGTTTCTGTTTTTTATAGTGTTTGTTATTACAGTTGTAGTCAGAAGATGTGATGTCCTCCCAAACTTCTCCCACTATTTAAACCTTCTTCGAAATATTCATTTTTCACACTCAAGATTCACAGTTTTGCAATTAAAGAACACTTGCAGATCATTAACGGCAATCAAGAATGATAATCACTGGGTAGGATTTTAATTAATCAAAACATTGTTCTGAAATCACTGGGCTGGGTTAGATGCAGATTGATCATCTACGGCAAAATGTGACTTAAATTCAGTTGTTAATTTTCATAACTTCAAAGAAATGTGAATAGTCGGAATAAAATATGTATTTCACCATTACAAACAACATGAGCATGGCAAAGATGCATATAACATAAGTTAATGTACACATAAGCAGAATCAATTATTAAAATTAAAATTCTATTTTGTGCTGCAAGACATTCAAACATTCTGAAAGATTTCTAATGAAATTAAAAACTCTTTTTCAAATGCTCGACATGTTTTTATGATGTCGATCTTCGTTCTTTTTTTTCAATCAGAGATTCAATGTCGAATGTCTTTTTTGGAGATACATTGACCTTCAAGTTCTTCAAACTAGCTCGACATTCAATGTCAACTGTAATTGTTCAAGACATGTCGAATATAGTGCTTCTTGCCAGTTCGAAATTCAATGTTGAATGTAGTTATTAATCGTGCTCGACATTCAGTGTCGAATTTAGTTTTTCAAGCCAGCTCGACATTCAATGAAATATATCAATATACCTGCATTAATTTTCTAAAATTAATGTCGTTTTTCTAAAAAGCTTGCCATTCAATGTCGTTTGTTGAAAAAGTTTGACATTATTTTGATTGTTTCTGCTGAGTCATTGATCTAAATCTGTGTTTTGTTTGTTATATGTCGACATTGGTTATGACTCATGACGTCGAATGTCTGTCGTTTAGCAAGCTCGACAATGTCAATGTCTAATGTCGCGATATCGTGATATTTATGAAAGTTCGTCATTTTTTTACTTTACTTAATGTCGTTGGTGAAACCAACGATGAGTGATTTAGCATCTTTTGGGTCAATATTGTGAAATCTTCAAGCCCTTTTGATCATGTTTCGATACTAAAAATATGTATATTAAAAGAATTTAAAAAACTTAGAACAGAACCTTTAACTTATGGGATGTCCCCTATATTATTTTGCAAATAACATATATTGAGTTTAGGGTTTTATTCAATCAATAACAAAAATCGCTAACAAACACAGTATATGTGCATGGCACTGATAAAACGTAGTTTAACAACAACAGTATAGTTTACAAAAGTTCATATCACACGACTGACACCTATTCAGTCCTGTACATGGCGGAGTCCATGCTGGCCCAGGCCACCGCTGCCCTGTCCTGTCTCGTGCTGCCATCTGAACGCGATGATGTCACCGGAGACGTTAGTGATGTCGCCGACTCACTGTCGTCGGATTCCAGTTTGGCCTGGATAGATCGGGCTGTGGATTGCACCTGCAAGATACATGATAAATGTAACGACATGAACGTACGGTACAACTTAATTTGTATCATAGATTGGTAGATTATATAAATTTTAGTCTACGCCTATCATGCTTTTTATCCATCGTAATACTTTTCACGAAAGGCATGTCGTGGTACTATATTATCAATAAGTACTAGATTTACGAGAAAACTGACCTGAGTCCACTTGTTGCTGGAGTATTTGGTGAACATGGTGTGTACGCCCTCACATATGGACAGACGGAGGAGCAGACGTAGCTGCCGGTACTGATTATCCTCCAGCTCAGCCCTTAGACACGCCCCACCAAGCTCGCTCAAGTGCATGTCTGCAAAAGATATAAAACATAATTAATATGCATTTCCAACTATTATAATAATCATGACGTAAGGTAAGAATTCAGAATGTCGCGTTAGTAAACTATTATTAATAGGAATCTCCAAATTGCATCTTATGCTTATCGATTAACCAAAACAAAATTAATTACATTTTTTAAGTAAATTGATTCTTACAACATAACTTACCCATGGCTGTTATGTTGTTGTCGCTTGTCTGTAGAGACACCAGCTGCTCTCTCAGGATTGAGGCTGCTCTTACTAGCTCCATGTTTCTGTTTTATATAGTGTTTGTTATTACAGTTGTAGTCAGAAGATGTGATGTCCTCCCAAACTTCTCCCACTATTTAAACCTTCTTCGAAATATTCATTTTTCACACTTCACACTTTCACAGCTTACTATGAACAAACAACTAGTCTTTGAAGTTCGTCTGATCAAAGGATCATCAAAGATTCACACTTTTGCAATTAAAGAACACTTGCAGATCATTAACGGCAATCAAGAATGATAATCACTGGGTAGGATTTTAATTAATCAAAACATTGTTCTGAAATCACTGGGCTGGGTTAGATAATTATTCAATGCAGATTGATCATCTACGGCAAAATGTGACTTAGTTTCAGTTGTTAATTTTCATAATTTCAAAGAAATGTGAATAGTTGGAATAAAATATGTATTTGACCATTACAAACAACATGAGCATGGCAGAGATGCATATGACATAAGTTAATGTACACATAAGCAGAATCAATTATTAAAATTAAAATTCTATTTTGTGCTGCACGACATTCAAACATTCTGAAAGATTCCTAATGAAATTAAAAACTCTTTTTCAAATGCTCGACATGTTTTTATGATGTCGATCTTCGTTCTTTTTTTCAATCAGAGATTCAATGTCGAATGTCTTTTTTGGAGATACATTGACCTTCAAGTTCTTCAAACTAGCTCGACATTCAATGTCAAATGTAATTGTTCAAGTCATGTCGAATATAGTGCTTTTTGCCAGTTCGAAATTCAATGTTGAATGTAGTTATTAATCGTGCTCGACATTCAGTGTCGAATTTAGTTTTACAAGCCAGTTTGACATTCAATGAAATATATCAATATACCTGCATTAATTTTCTAAAATTAATGTCGTTTTTCTAAAAAGCTTGCCATTCAATGTCGTTTGTTGAAAAAGTTTGACATTATTTTGATTGTTTCTGCTGAGTCATTGATCTAAATCTGTGTTTTGTATGTCATATGTCGACATTGGTTATGACTATCGTTTAGCAAGCTCGACAATGTCAATGTCTAATGTCGCGATATCGTAATATTTATGAAAGTTCGTCATTTTTTTACTTTACTTAATGTCTTTGGTGAAACCAACGATGAGTGATTTAGCATCTTTTGGGTCAATATTGTGAAATCTTCAAGCCCTTTTGATCATGTTTCGATACTAAAAATATGTATATTAAAAGAATTTAAAAAACTTAGAACAGAACCTTTAACTAATGGGATGTCCCCTATATTATTTTGCAAATAACATATATTGAGTTTAGGGTTTTATTCAATCAATAACAAAAATCGCTAACAAACACAGTATATGTGCATGGCACTGATAAAACGTAGTTTAACAACAACAGTATAGTTTACAAAAGTTCATATCACACGACTGACACCTATTCAGTCCTGTACATGGCGGAGTCCATGCTGGCCCAGGCCACCGCTGCCCTGTCCTGTCTCGTGCTAGCCACCTGAACGCGATGATGTCACCGGAGACGTTAGTGATGTCGCCGACTCACTGTCGTCTGATTCCAGTTTGGCCTGGATAGATCGGGCTGTGGATTGCACCTGCAAGATACATGATAAATGTAACGACATGAACGTACGGTACAACTTAATTTGTATCATAGAATGGTAGATTATATAAATTTTAGTCTACGCCTATCATGCTTTTTATCCATATATCAATCGTAAAACTATTCACGAAAGGCATGTCGTGGTACTATATTATCAATAAGTACTAGATTTACGAGAAAACTGACCTGAGTCCACTTGTTGCTGGAGTATTTGGTGAACATGGTGTGTACGCCCTCACATATGGACAGACGGAGGAGCAGACGTAGCTGCCGGTACTGATTATCCTCCAGCTCAGCCCTTAGACACGCCCCACCAAGCTCGCTCAAGTGCATGTCTGCAAAAGATATAAAACATAATTAATATGCATTTCCAACTATTATAATAATCATGACGTAAGGTAAGAATTCAGAATGTCGCGTTAGTAAACTATTATTAATAGGAATCTCCAAATTGCATCTTATGCTTATCGATTAACCAAAACAAAATTAATTACATTTTTTAAGTAAATTGATTCTTACAACATAACTTACCCATGGCTGTTATGTTGTTGTCGCTTGTCTGTAGAGACACCAGCTGCTCTCTCAGGATTGAGGCTGCTCTTACTAGCTCCATGTTTCTGTTTTATATAGTGTTTGTTATTACAGTTGTAGTCAGAAGATGTGATGTCCTCCCAAACTTCTCCCACTATTTAAACCTTCTTCGAAATATTCATTTTTCACACTTCACACTTTCACAGCTTACTATGAACAAACAACTAGTCTTTGAAGTTCGTCTGATCAAAGGATCATCAAAGATTCACACTTTTGCAATTAAAGAACACTTGCAGATCATTAACGGCAATCAAGAATGATAATCACTGGGTAGGATTTTAATTAATCAAAACATTGTTCTGAAATCACTGGGCTGGGTTAGATAATTATTCAATGCAGATTGATCATCTACGGCAAAATGTGACTTAGTTTCAGTTGTTAATTTTCATAATTTCAAAGAAATGTGAATAGTTCGGAATAAAATATGTATTTGACCATTACAAACAACATGAGCATGGCAGAGATGCATATGACATAAGTTAATGTACACATAAGCAGAATCAATTATTAAAATTAAAATTCTATTTTGTGCTGCACGACATTCAAACATTCTGAAAGATTCCTAATGAAATTAAAAACTCTTTTTCAAATGCTCGACATGTTTTTATGATGTCGATCTTCGTTCTTTTTTTCAATCAGAGATTCAATGTCGAATGTCTTTTTTGGAGATACATTGACCTTCAAGTTCTTCAAACTAGCTCGACATTCAATGTCAAATGTAATTGTTCAAGATCATGTCGAATATAGTGCTTTTGCCAGTTCGAAATTCAATGTTGAATGTAGTTATTAATCGTGCTCGACATTCAGTGTCGAATTTAGTTTTACAAGCCAGCTTCGACATTCAATGAAGAATATCAATATACCTGCATTTATTTTCTAAAATTAATGTCGTTTTTCGAAAAAGCTTGCCATTCAATGTCGTTTGTTGAAAAAGTTTGACATTATTTTGATTGTTTCTGCTGAGTCATTGATCTAAATCTGTGTTTTGTATGTCATATGTCGACATTGGTTATGACTCATGACGTCGAATGTCTATCGTTTAGCAAGCTCGACAATGTCAATGTCTAATGTCGCGATATCGTGATATTTATGAAAGTTCGACATTTTTTTACTTTACTTAATGTCGTTGGTGAAACTAACGGTGAGTGATTTAGCATCTTTTGGGTCAATATTGTGAAATCTTCAAGCCCTTTTGATCATGTTTCGATACTAAAAATATGTATATTAAAAGGATTAAAAAACTTAGAACAGAACCTTTAACTTATGGGATGTCCCCTATATTATTTTGCAAAGAATAACATATATTGAGTTTAGGGTTTTATTCAATCAATAACAAAAATCGCTAACAAACACAGTATATGTGCATGGCACTGATAAAACGTAGTTTAACAACAACAGTATAGTTTACAAAAGTTCATATCACACGACTGACACCTATTCAGTCCTGTACATGGCGGAGTCCATGCTGGCCCAGGCCACCGCTGCCCTGTCCTGTCTCGTGCTGCCACCTGAACGCGATGATGTCACCGGAGACGTTAGTGATGTCGCCGACTCACTGTCGTCTGATTCCAGTTTGGCCTGGATAGATCGGGCTGTGGATTGCACCTGCAAGATACATGATAAATGTAACGACATGAACGTACGGTACAACTTAATTTGTATCATAGAATGGTAGATTATATAAATTTTAGTCTACGCCTATCATGCTTTTTATCCATATATCAATCGTAAAACTATTCACGAAAGGCATGTCGTGGTACTATATTATCAATAAGTACTAGATTTACGAGAAAACTGACCTGAGTCCACTTGTTGCTGGAGTATTTGGTGAACATGGTGTGTACGCCCTCACATATGGACAGACGGAGGAGCAGACGTAGCTGCCGGTACTGATTATCCTCCAGCTCAGCCCTTAGACACGCTCCACCAAGCTCGCTCAAGTGCATGTCTGCAAATGATATAAAACATAATTAATATGCATTTCCAACTATTATAATAATCATGACGTAAGGTAAGAATTCAGAATGTCGCGTTAGTAAACTATTATTAATAGGAATCTTCAAATTGCATCTTATGCTTATCGATTAACCAAAACAAAATTAATTACATTTTTTAAGTAAATTGATTCTTACAACATAACTTACCCATGGCTGTTATGTTGTTGTCGCTTGTCTGTAGAGACACCAGCTGCTCTCTCAGGATTGAGGCTGCTCTTACTAGCTCCATGTTTCTGTTTTATATAGTGTTTGTTATTACAGTTGTAGTCAGAAGATGTGATGTCCTCCCAAACTTCTCCCACTATTTAAACCTTCTTCGAAATATTCATTTTTCACACTTCACACTTTCACAGCTTACTATGAACAAACAACTAGTCTTTGAAGTTCGTCTGATCAAAGGATCATCAAAGATTCACACTTTTGCAATTATAGAACACTTGCAGATCATTAACGGCAATCAAGAATGATAATCACTGGGTAGGATTTTAATTAATCAAAACATTGTTCTGAAATCACTGGGCTGGGTTAGATAATTATTCAATGCAGATTGATCATCTACGGCAAAATGTGACTTAGTTTCAGTTGTTAATTTTCATAATTTCAAAGAAATGTGAATAGTTCGGAATAAAATATGTATTTGACCATTACAAACAACATGAGCATGGCAGAGATGCATATAGACATAAGTTAATGTACACATAAGCAGAATCAATTATTAAAATTAAAATTCTATTTTGTGCTGCACGACATTCAAACATTCTGAAAGATTTCTAATGAAATTAAAAACTCTTTTTCAAATGCTCGACATGTTTTTATGATGTCGATCTTCGTTCTTTTTTTCAATCAGAGATTCAATGTCGAATGTCTTTTTTGGAGATACATTGACCTTCAAGTTCTTCAAACTAGCTCGACATTCAATGTCAAATGTAATTGTTCAAGACATGTCGAATATAGTGCTTCTTGCCAGTTCGAAATTCAATGTTGAATGTAGTTATTAATCGTGCTCGACATTCAGTGTCGAATTTAGTTTTTCAAGCCAGCTTGACATTCAATGAAATATATCAATATACCTGCATTAATTTTCTAAAATTAATGTCGTTTTTCTAAAAAGCTTGCCATTCAATGTCGTTTGTTGAAAAAGTTTGACATTATTTTGATTGTTTCTGCTGAGTCATTGATCTAAATCTGTGTTTTGTATGTCATATGTCGACATTGGTTATGACTATCGTTTAGCAAGCTCGACAATGTCAATGTCTAATGTCGCGATATCGTGATATTTATGAAAGTTCGTCATTTTTTTACTTTACTTAATGTCGTTGGTGAAACCAACGATGAGTGATTTAGCATCTTTTGGGTCAATATTGTGAAATCTTCAAGCCCTTTTGATCATGTTTCGATACTAAAAATATGTATATTTAAAAGAATTTAAAAAACTTAGAACAGAACCTTTAACTAATGGGATGTCCCCTATATTATTTTGCAAATAACATATATTGAGTTTAGGGTTTTATTCAATCAATAACAAAAATCGCTAACAAACACAGTATATGTGCATGGCACTGATAAAACGTAGTTTAACAACAACAGTATAGTTTGCAAAAGTTCATATCACACGACTGACACCTATTCAGTCCTGTACATGGCGGAGTCCATGCTGGCCCAGGCCACCGCTGCCCTGTCCTGTCTCGTGCAGCCACCTGAACGCGATGATGTCACCGGAGACGTTAGTGATGTCGCCGACTCACTGTCGTCGGATTCCAGTTTGGCCTGGATAGATCGGGCTGTGGATTGCACCTGCAAGATACATGATAAATGTAACGACATGAACGTACTGGTACAACTTAATTTGTATCATAGAATGGTAGATTATATAAATTTTAGTCTACGCCTATCATGCTTTTTATCCATATATCCATCGTAATACTCTTCACGAAAAGGCATGTCGTGGTACTATTTTATCAATAAGTACTAGAAATACTAGAAAACTGACCGGAGTCCACTTGTTGCTGGAGTATTTGGTGAACATGGTGTGTACGCCCTCACATATGGACAGACGGAGGAGCAGACGTAGCTGCCGGTACTGATTATCCTCCAGCTCAGCCCTTAGACACGCCCCACCAAGCTCGCTCAAGTGCATGTCTGCAAAAGATATAAAACATAATTAATATGCATTTCCAACTATTATAATAATCATGACGTAAGGTAAGAATTCAGAATGTCGCGTTAGTAAACTATTATTAATAGGAATCTTCAAATTGCATCTTATGCTTATCGATTAACCAAAACAAAATTAATTACATTTTTTAAGTAAATTGATTCTTACAACATAACTTACCCATGGCTGTTATGTTGTTGTCGCTTGTCTGTAGAGACACCAGCTGCTCTCTCAGGATTGAGGCTGCTCTTACTAGCTCCATGTTTCTGTTTTTATAGTGTTTGTTATTACAGTTGTAGTCAGAAGATGTGATGTCCTCCCAAACTTCTCCCACTATTTAAACCTTCTTCGAAATATTCATTTTTCACACTTCACACTTTCACAGCTTACTATGAACAAACAACTAGTCTTTGAAGTTCGTCTGATCAAAGGATCATCAAAGATTCACACTTTTGCAATTATAGAACACTTGCAGATCATTAACGGCAATCAAGAATGATAATCACTGGGTAGGATTTTAATTAATCAAAACATTGTTCTGAAATCACTGGGCTGGGTTAGATAATTATTCAATGCAGATTGATCATCTACGGCAAAATGTGACTTAATTTCAGTTGTTAATTTTCATAATTTCAAAGAAATGTGAATAGTCGGAATAAAATATGTATTTGACCATTACAAACAACATGAGCAGTGGCAAAGATGCATATAACATAAGTTAATGTACACATAAGCAGAATCAATTATTAAAATTAAAATTCTATTTTGTGCTGCACGACATTCAAACATTCTGAAAGATTTCTAATGAAATTAAAAACTCTTTTTCAAATGCTCGACATGTTTTTATGATGTCGATCTTCGTTCTTTTTTTCAATCAGAGATTCAATGTCGAATGTCTTTTTTGGAGATACATTGACCTTCAAGTTCTTCAAACTAGCTCGACATTCAATGTGAAATGTAATTGTTCAAGACATGTCGAATATAGTGCTTCTTGCCAGTTCGAAATTCAATGTTGAATGTAGTTATTAATCGTGCTCGACATTCAGTGTCGAATTTAGTTTTTCAAGCCAGCTCGACATTCAATGAAGAATATCAATATACCTGCATTAATTTTCTAAAATTAATGTCGTTTTTCTAAAAAGCTTGCCATTCAATGTCGTTTGTTGAAAAAGTTTGACATTATTTTGATTGTTTCTGCTGAGTCATTGATCTAAATCTGTGTTTTGTATGTCATATGTCGACATTGGTTATGACTCATGACGTCGAATGTCTATCGTTTAGCAAGCTCGACAATGTCAATGTCTAATGTCGCGATATCGTGATATTTATGAAAGTTCGTACATTTTTTTACTTTACTTAATGTCGTTGGTGAAACCTAACGGTGAGTGATTTAGCATCTTTTGGGTCAATATTGTGAAATCTTCAAGCCCTTTTGATCATGTTTCGATACTAAAAATATGTATATTAAAAAGAATTAAAAAACTTAGAACAGAACCTTTAACTTATGGGATGTCCCCTATATTATTTTGCAAAGAATAACATATATTGAGTTTAGGGTTTTATTCAATCAATAACAAAAATCGCTAACAAACACAGTATATGTGCATGGCACTGATAAAACGTAGTTTAACAACAACAGTATAGTTTACAAAAGTTCATATCACACGACTGACACCTATTCAGTCCTGTACATGGCGGAGTCCATGCTGGCCCAGGCCACCGCTGCCCTGTCCTGTCTCGTGCTGCCACCTGAACGCGATGATGTCACCGGAGACGTTAGTGATGTCGCCGACTCACTGTCGTCTGATTCCAGTTTGGCCTGGATAGATCGGGCTGTGGATTGCACCTGCAAGATACATGATAAATGTAACGACATGAACGTATGGTACAACCTAATTTGTATCATAGAATGGTAGATTATATAAATTTTAGTCTACGCCTATCATGCTTTTTATCCATATATCAATCGTAAATACTATTCACGAAAGGCATGTCGTGGTACTATATTATCAATAAGTACTAGATTTACGAGAAAACTGACCTGAGTCCACTTGTTGCTGGAGTATTTGGTGAACATGGTGTGTACGCCCTCACATATGGACAGACGGAGGAGCAGACGTAGCTGCTGTAGTGGATTATCCTCCAGCTCAGCCCTTAGACACGCCCCACCAAGCTCGCTCAAGTGCATGTCTGCAAAAGATATAAAACATAATTAATATGCATTTCCAACTATTATAATAATCATGACGTAAGGTAAGAATTCAGAATGTCGCGTTAGTAAACTATTATTAATAGGAATCTCCAAATTGCATCTTATGCTTATCGATTAACCAAAACAAAATTAATTACATTTTTTAAGTAAATTGATTCTTTAAATGAATATTTCGAAGAAGGTTTAAATAGTGGGAGAAGTTTGGGAGGACATCACATCTTCTGACTACAACTGTAATAACAAACACTATAAAAACAGAAACATGGAGCTAGTAAGAGCAGCCTCAATCCTGAGAGAGCAGCTGGTGTCTCTACAGACAAGCGACAAGAACCTTTAACTAATGGGATGTCCCCCTATATTATTTTGCAAAGAATAACATATATTGAGTTTAGGGTTTTATTCAATCAATAACAAAAATCGCTAACAAACACAGTATATGTGCATGGCACTGATAAAACGTAGTTTAACAACAACAGTATAGTTTACAAAAGTTCATATCACACGACTGACACCTATTCAGTCCTGTACATGGCGGAGTCCATGCTGGCCCAGGCCACCGCTGCCCTGTCCTGTCTCGTGCTGCCATCTGAACGCGATGATGTCACCGGAGACGTTAGTGATGTCGCCGACTCACTGTCGTCTGATTCCAGTTTGGCCTGGATAGATCGGGCTGTGGATTGCACCTGCAAGATACATGATAAATGTAACGACATGAACGTATGGTACAACCTAATTTGTATCATAGAATGGTAGATTATATAAATTTTAGTCTACGCCTATCATGCTTTTTATCCATATATCCATCCTAATACTTTTCACGAAAGGCATGTCGTGGTACTATATTATCAATAAGTACTAGATTTACGAGAAAACTGACCTGAGTCCACTTGTTGCTGGAGTATTTGGTGAACATGGTGTGTACGCCCTCACATATGGACAGACGGAGGAGCAGACGTAGCTGCCGGTACTGATTATCCTCCAGCTCAGCCCTTAGACACGCCCCACCAAGCTCGCTCAAGTGCATGTCTGCAAAAGATATAAAACATAATTAATATGCATTTCCAACTATTATAATAATCATGACGTAAGGTAAGAATTCAGAATGTCGCGTTAGTAAACTATTATTAATAGGAATCTTCAAATTGCATCTTATGCTTATCGATTAACCAAAACAAAATTAATTACATTTTTTAAGTAAATTGATTCTTACAACATAACTTACCCATGGCTGTTATGTTGTTGTCGCTTGTCTGTAGAGACACCAGCTGCTCTCTCAGGATTGAGGCTGCTCTTACTAGCTCCATGTTTCTGTTTTTATAGTGTTTGTTATTACAGTTGTAGTCAGAAGATGTGATGTCCTCCCAAACTTCTCCCACTATTTAAACCTTCTTCGAAATATTCATTTTTCACACTTCACACTTTCACAGCTTACTATGAACAAACAACTAGTCTTTGAAGTTCGTCTGATCAAAGGATCATCAAAGATTCACACTTTTGCAATTATAGAACACTTGCAGATCATTAACGGCAATCAAGAATGATAATCACTGGGTAGGATTTTAATTAATCAAAACATTGTTCTGAAATCACTGGGCTGGGTTAGATAATTATTCAATGCAGATTGATCATCTACGGCAAAATGTGACTTAATTTCAGTTGTTAATTTTCATAATTTCAAAGAAATGTGAATAGTCGGAATTAAATATATATTTGACCATTACAAACAACATGAGCGTGGCAAAGATGCATATAACATAAGTTAATGTACACATAAGCAGAATCAATTATTAAAATTAAAATTCTATTTTGTGCTGCACGACATTCAAACATTCTGAAAGATTTCTAATGAAATTAAAAACTCTTTTTCAAATGCTCGACATGTTTTTATGATGTCGATCTTCGTTCTTTTTTTCAATCAGAGATTCAATGTCGAATGTCTTTTTTGGAGATACATTGACCTTCAAGTTCTTCAAACTAGCTCGACATTCAATGTGAAATGTAATTGTTCAAGACATGTCGAATATAGTGCATCTTGCCAGTTCGAAATTCAATGTTGAATGTAGTTATTAATCGTGCTCGACATTCAGTGTCGAATTTAGTTTTTCAAGCCAGCTCGACATTCAATGAAGAATATCAATATACCTGCATTAATTTTCTAAAATTAATGTCGTTTTTCTAAAAAGCTTGCCATTCAATGTCGTTTGTTGAAAAAGTTTGACATTATTTTGATTGTTTCTGCTGAGTCATTGATCTAAATCTGTGTTTTGTATGTCATATGTCGACATTGGTTATGACTCATGACGTCGAATGTCTATCGTTTAGCAAGCTCGACAATGTCAATGTGTAATGTCGCGATATCGTGATATTTATGAAAGTACTTCATTTTTTTTACTTTACTTAATGTCGTTGGTGAAACCAACGGTGAGTGATTTAGCATCTTTTGGGTCAATATTGTGAAATCTTCAAGCCCTTTTGATCATGTTTCGATACTAGAAATATGTATATTAAAAAGAATTTAAAAAACTTAGAACAGAACCTTTAACTAATGGGATGCCCCCTATATTATTTTGCAAAGAATAACATATATTGAGTTTAGGGTTTTATTCAATCAATAACAAAACTCGCTAACAAACACAGTATATGTGCATGGCACTGATAAAACGTAGTTTAACAACAACAGTATAGTTTACAAAAGTTCATATCACACGACTGACACCTATTCAGTCCTGTACATGGCGGAGTCCATGCTGGCCCAGGACCACCGCTGCCCTGTCCTGTCTCGTGCTGCCACCTGAACGCGATGATGTTCACCGGAGACGTTAGTGATGTCGCCGACTCACTGTCGTCTGATTCCAGTTTGGCCTGGATAGATCGGGCTGTGGATTGCACCTGCAAGATACATGATAAATGTAACGACATGAACGTACGGTACAACCTAATTTGTATCATAGAATGGTAGATTATATAAATTTTAGTGCCCTATCATGCTTTTTATCCATATATCAATCGTAAAACTATTCACGAAAGGCATGTCGTGGTACTATATTATCAATAAGTACTAG
The DNA here is from genome assembly GCF_026914265.1 of Mya arenaria. NCBI lineage: Eukaryota > Metazoa > Mollusca > Bivalvia > Myida > Myidae > Mya > Mya arenaria. The sequence goes on along the minus strand of NC_069124.1, from coordinate 67,239,070 downwards.
ATTTACGAGAAAACTGACCTGAGTCCACTTGTTGCTGGAGTATTTGGTGAACATGGTGTGTACGCCCTCACATATGGACAGACGGAGGAGCAGACGTAGCTGCCGGTACTGATTATCCTCCAGCTCAGCCCTTAGACACGCCCCACCAAGCTCGCTCAAGTGCATGTCTGCAAAAGATATAAAACATAATTAATATGCATTTCCAACTATTATAATAATCATGACGTAAGGTAAGAATTCAGAATGTCGCGTTAGTAAACTATTATTAATAGGAATCTTCAAATTGCATCTTATGCTTATCGATTAACCAAAACAAAATTAATTACATTTTTTAAGTAAATTGATTCTTACAACATAACTTACCCATGGCTGTTATGTTGTTGTCGCTTGTCTGTAGAGACACCAGCTGCTCTCTCAGGATTGAGGCTGCTCTTACTAGCTCCATGTTTCTGTTTTTATAGTGTTTGTTATTACAGTTGTAGTCAGAAGATGTGATGTCCTCCCAAACTTCTCCCACTATTTAAACCTTCTTCGAAATATTCATTTTTCACACTTCACACTTTCACAGCTTACTATGAACAAACAACTAGTCTTTGAAGTTCGTCTGATCAAAGGATCATCAAAGATTCACACTTTTGCAATTATAGAACACTTGCAGATCATTAACGGCAATCAAGAATGATAATCACTGGGTAGGATTTTAATTAATCAAAACATTGTTCTGAAATCACTGGGCTGGGTTAGATAATTATTCAATGCAGATTGATCATCTACGGCAAAATGTGACTTAATTTCAGTTGTTAATTTTCATAATTTCAAAGAAATGTGAATAGTCGGAATAAAATATGTATTTGACCATTACAAACAACATGAGCGTGGCAAAGATGCATATAACATAAGTTAATGTACACATAAGCAGAATCAATTATTAAAATTAAAATTCTATTTTGTGCTGCACGACATTCAAACATTCTGAAAGATTTCTAATGAAATTAAAAACTCTTTTTCAAATGCTCGACATGTTTTTATGATGTCGATCTTCGTTCTTTTTTTCAATCAGAGATTCAATGTCGAATGTCTTTTTTGGAGATACATTGACCTTCAAGTTCTTCAAACTAGCTCGACATTCAATGTGAAATGTAATTGTTCAAGACATGTCGAATATAGTGCATCTTGCCAGTTCGAAATTCAATGTTGAATGTAGTTATTAATCGTGCTCGACATTCAGTGTCGAATTTAGTTTTTCAAGCCAGCTCGACATTCAATGAAGAATATCAATATACCTGCATTAATTTTCTAAAATTAATGTCGTTTTTCTAAAAAGCTTGCCATTCAATGTCGTTTGTTGAAAAAGTTTGACATTATTTTGATTGTTTCTGCTGAGTCATTGATCTAAATCTGTGTTTTGTATGTCATATGTCGACATTGGTTATGACTCATGACGTCGAATGTCTATCGTTTAGCAAGCTCGACAATGTCAATGTGTAATGTCGCGATATCGTGATATTTATGAAAGTACTTACATTTTTTTTACTTTACTTAATGTCGTTGGTGAAACCAACGGTGAGTGATTTAGCATCTTTTGGGTCAATATTGTGAAATCTTCAAGCCCTTTTGATCATGTTTCGATACTAGAAATATGTATATTAAAAAGAATTTAAAAAACTTAGAACAGAACCTTTAACTAATGGGATGCCCCCTATATTATTTTGCAAAGAATAACATATATTGAGTTTAGGGTTTTATTCAATCAATAACAAAACTCGCTAACAAACACAGTATATGTGCATGGCACTGATAAAACGTAGTTTAACAACAACAGTATAGTTTACAAAAGTTCATATCACACGACTGACACCTATTCAGTCCTGTACATGGCGGAGTCCATGCTGGCCCAGACCACCGCTGCCCTGTCCTGTCTCGTGCTGCCACCTGAACGCGATGATGTCACCGGAGACGTTAGTGATGTCGCCGACTCACTGTCGTCTGATTCCAGTTTGGCCTGGATAGATCGGGCTGTGGATTGCACCTGCAAGATACATGATAAATGTAACGACATGAACGTATGGTACAACCTAATTTGTATCATAGAATGGTAGATTATATAAATTTTAGTGCCTATCATGCTTTTTATCCATATATCAATCGTAAAACTATTCACGAAAGGCATGTCGTGGTACTATATTATCAATAAGTACTAGATTTACGAGAAAACTGACCTGAGTCCACTTGTTGCTGGAGTATTTGGTGAACATGGTGTGTACGCCCTCACATATGGACAGACGGAGGAGCAGACGTAGCTGCCGGTACTGATTATCCTCCAGCTCAGCCCTTAGACACGCCCCACCAAGCTCGCTCAAGTGCATGTCTGCAAAAGATATAAAACATAATTAATATGCATTTCCAACTATTATAATAATCATGACGTAAGGTAAGAATTCAGAATGTCGCGTTAGTAAACTATTATTAATAGGAATCTTCAAATTGCATCTTATGCTTATCGATTAACCAAAACAAAATTAATTACATTTTTTAAGTAAATTGATTCTTACAACATAACTTACCCATGGCTGTTATGTTGTTGTCGCTTGTCTGTAGAGACACCAGCTGCTCTCTCAGGATTGAGGCTGCTCTTACTAGCTCCATGTTTCTGTTTTTATAGTGTTTGTTATTACAGTTGTAGTCAGAAGATGTGATGTCCTCCCAAACTTCTCCCACTATTTAAACCTTCTTCGAAATATTCATTTTTCACACTTCACACTTTCACAGCTTACTATGAACAAACAACTAGTCTTTGAAGTTCGTCTGATCAAAGGATCATCAAAGATTCACACTTTTGCAATTATAGAACACTTGCAGATCATTAACGGCAATCAAGAATGATAATCACTGGGTAGGATTTTAATTAATCAAAACATTGTTCTGAAATCACTGGGCTGGGTTAGATAATTATTCAATGCAGATTGATCATCTACGGCAAAATGTGACTTAATTTCAGTTGTTAATTTTCATAATTTCAAAGAAATGTGAATAGTCGGAATAAAATATGTATTTGACCATTACAAACAACATGAGCGTGGCAAAGATGCATATAACATAAGTTAATGTACACATAAGCAGAATCAATTATTAAAATTAAAATTCTATTTTGTGCTGCACGACATTCAAACATTCTGAAAGATTTCTAATGAAATTAAAAACTCTTTTTCAAATGCTCGACATGTTTTTATGATGTCGATCTTCGTTCTTTTTTTCAATCAGAGATTCAATGTCGAATGTCTTTTTTGGAGATACATTGACCTTCAAGTTCTTCAAACTAGCTCGACATTCAATGTGAAATGTAATTGTTCAAGACATGTCGAATATAGTGCATTCTTGCCAGTTCGAAATTCAATGTTGAATGTAGTTATTAATCGTGCTCGACATTCAGTGTCGAATTTAGTTTTTCAAGCCAGCTCGACATTCAATGAAGAATATCAATATACCTGCATTAATTTTCTAAAATTAATGTCGTTTTTCTAAAAAGCTTGCCATTCAATGTCGTTTGTTGAAAAAGTTTGACATTATTTTGATTGTTTCTGCTGAGTCATTGATCTAAATCTGTGTTTTGTATGTCATATGTCGACATTGGTTATGACTCATGACGTCGAATGTCTATCGTTTAGCAAGCTCGACAATGTCAATGTGTAATGTCGCGATATCGTGATATTTATGAAAGTACTTCATTTTTTTTACTTTACTTAATGTCGTTGGTGAAACCAACGGTGAGTGATTTAGCATCTTTTGGGTCAATATTGTGAAATCTTCAAGCCCTTTTGATCATGTTTCGATACTAGAAATATGTATATTAAAAAGAATTTAAAAAACTTAGAACAGAACCTTTAACTAATGGGATGCCCCCTATATTATTTTGCAAAGAATAACATATATTGAGTTTAGGGTTTTATTCAATCAATAACAAAACTCGCTAACAAACACAGTATATGTGCATGGCACTGATAAAACGTAGTTTAACAACAACAGTATAGTTTACAAAAGTTCATATCACACGACTGACACCTATTCAGTCCTGTACATGGCGGAGTCCATGCTGGCCCAGACCACCGCTGCCCTGTCCTGTCTCGTGCTGCCACCTGAACGCGATGATGTCACCGGAGACGTTAGTGATGTCGCCGACTCACTGTCGTCTGATTCCAGTTTGGCCTGGATAGATCGGGCTGTGGATTGCACCTGCAAGATACATGATAAATGTAACGACATGAACGTATGGTACAACCTAATTTGTATCATAGAATGGTAGATTATATAAATTTTAGTGCCTATCATGCTTTTTATCTATATATCAATCGTAAAACTATTCACGAAAGGCATGTCGTGGTACTATATTATCAATAAGTACTAGATTTACGAGAAAACTGACCTGAGTCCACTTGTTGCTGGAGTATTTGGTGAACATGGTGTGTACGCCCTCACATATGGACAGACGGAGGAGCAGACGTAGCTGCCGGTACTGATTATCCTCCAGCTCAGCCCTTAGACACGCTCCACCAAGCTCGCTCAAGTGCATGTCTGCAAATGATATAAAACATAATTAATATGCATTTCCAACTATTATAATAATCATGACGTAAGGTAAGAATTCAGAATGTCGCGTTAGTAAACTATTATTAATAGGAATCTTCAAATTGCATCTTATGCTTATCGATTAACCAAAACAAAATTAATTACATTTTTTAAGTAAATTGATTCTTACAACATAACTTACCCATGGCTGTTATGTTGTTGTCGCTTGTCTGTAGAGACACCAGCTGCTCTCTCAGGATTGAGGCTGCTCTTACTAGCTCCATGTTTCTGTTTTTATAGTGTTTGTTATTACAGTTGTAGTCAGAAGATGTGATGTCCTCCCAAACTTCTCACACTATTTAAACCTTCTTCGAAATATTCATTTTTCACACTTCACACTTTCACAGCTTACTATGAACAAACAACTAGTCTTGAAGTTCGTCTGATCAAAGGATCATCAAAGATTCACACTTTTGCAATTATAGAACACTTGCAGATCATTAACGGCAATCAAGAATGATAATCACTGGGTAGGATTTTAATTAATCAAAACATTGTTCTGAAATCACTGGGCTGGGTTAGATAATTATTCAATGCAGATTGATCATCTACGGCAAAATGTGACTTAATTTCAGTTGTTAATTTTCATAATTTCAAAGAAATGTGAATAGTCGGAATTAAATATATATTTGACCATTACAAACAACATGAGCGTGGCAAAGATGCATATAACATAAGTTAATGTACACATAAGCAGAATCAATTATTAAAATTAAAATTCTATTTTGTGCTGCACGACATTCAAACATTCTGAAAGATTTCTAATGAAATTAAAAACTCTTTTTCAAATGCTCGACATGTTTTTATGATGTCGATCTTCGTTCTTTTTTTCAATCAGAGATTCAATGTCGAATGTCTTTTTTGGAGATACATTGACCTTCAAGTTCTTCAAACTAGCTCGACATTCAATGTGAAATGTAATTGTTCAAGACATGTCGAATATAGTGCATCTTGCCAGTTCGAAATTCAATGTTGAATGTAGTTATTAATCGTGCTCGACATTCAGTGTCGAATTTAGTTTTTCAAGCCAGCTCGACATTCAATGAAGAATATCAATATACCTGCATTAATTTTCTAAAATTAATGTCGTTTTTCTAAAAAGCTTGCCATTCAATGTCGTTTGTTGAAAAAGTTTGACATTATTTTGATTGTTTCTGCTGAGTCATTGATCTAAATCTGTGTTTTGTATGTCATATGTCGACATTGGTTATGACTCATGACGTCGAATGTCTATCGTTTAGCAAGCTCGACAATGTCAATGTGTAATGTCGCGATATCGTGATATTTATGAAAGTTCTACATTTTTTTTACTTTACTTAATGTCGTTGGTGAAACCAACGGTGAGTGATTTAGCATCTTTTGGGTCAATATTGTGAAATCTTCAAGCCCTTTTGATCATGTTTCGATACTAGAAATATGTATATTAAAAAGAATTTAAAAAACTTAGAACAGAACCTTTAACTAATGGGATGCCCCCTATATTATTTTGCAAAGAATAACATATATTGAGTTTAGGGTTTTATTCAATCAATAACAAAACTCGCTAACAAACACAGTATATGTGCATGGCACTGATAAAACGTAGTTTAACAACAACAGTATAGTTTACAAAAGTTCATATCACACGACTGACACCTATTCAGTCCTGTACATGGCGGAGTCCATGCTGGCCCAGACCACCGCTGCCCTGTCCTGTCTCGTGCTGCCACCTGAACGCGATGATGTCACCGGAGACGTTAGTGATGTCGCCGACTCACTGTCGTCTGATTCCAGTTTGGCCTGGATAGATCGGGCTGTGGATTGCACCTGCAAGATACATGATAAATGTAACGACATGAACGTATGGTACAACCTAATTTGTATCATAGAATGGTAGATTATATAAATTTTAGTGCCTATCATGCTTTTTATCTATATATCAATCGTAAAACTATTCACGAAAGGCATGTCGTGGTACTATATTATCAATAAGTACTAGATTTACGAGAAAACTGACCTGAGTCCACTTGTTGCTGGAGTATTTGGTGAACATGGTGTGTACGCCCTCACATATGGACAGACGGAGGAGCAGACGTAGCTGCCGGTACTGATTATCCTCCAGCTCAGCCCTTAGACACGCTCCACCAAGCTCGCTCAAGTGCATGTCTGCAAATGATATAAAACATAATTAATATGCATTTCCAACTATTATAATAATCATGACGAAAGGTAAGAATTCAGAATGTCGCGTTAGTAAACTATTATTAATAGGAATCTTCAAATTGCATCTTATGCTTATCGATTAACCAAAACAAAATTAATTACATTTTTTAAGTAAATTGATTCTTACAACATAACTTACCCATGGCTGTTATGTTGTTGTCGCTTGTCTGTAGAGACACCAGCTGCTCTCTCAGGATTGAGGCTGCTCTTACTAGCTCCATGTTTCTGTTTTTATAGTGTTTGTTATTACAGTTGTAGTCAGAAGATGTGATGTCCTCCCAAACTTCTCACACTATTTAAACCTTCTTCGAAATATTCATTTTTCACACTTCACACTTTCACAGCTTACTATGAACAAACAACTAGTCTTGAAGTTCGTCTGATCAAAGGATCATCAAAGATTCACACTTTTGCAATTATAGAACACTTGCAGATCATTAACGGCAATCAAGAATGATAATCACTGGGTAGGATTTTAATTAATCAAAACATTGTTCTGAAATCACTGGGCTTGGGTTAGATAATTATTCAATGCAGATTGATCATCTACGGCAAAATGTGACTTAATTTCAGTTGTTAATTTTCATAATTTCAAAGAAATGTGAATAGTCGGAATTAAATATAGTATTTGACCATTACAAACAACATGAGCGTGGCAAAGATGCATATAACATAAGTTAATGTACACATAAGCAGAATCAATTATTAAAATTAAAATTCTATTTTGTGCTGCACGACATTCAAACATTCTGAAAGATTTCTAATGAAATTAAAAACTCTTTTTCAAATGCTCGACATGTTTTTATGATGTCGATCTTCGTTCTTTTTTTCAATCAGAGATTCAATGTCGAATGTCTTTTTTGGAGATACATTGACCTTAAGTTCTTCAAACTAGCTCGACATTCAATGTGAAATGTAATTGTTCAAGACATGTCGAATATAGTGCATCTTGCCAGTTCGAAATTCAATGTTGAATGTAGTTATTAATCGTGCTCGACATTCAGTGTCGAATTTAGTTTTTCAAGCCAGCTCGACATTCAATGAAGAATATCAATATACCTGCATTAATTTTCTAAAATTAATGTCGTTTTTCTAAAAAGCTTGCCATTCAATGTCGTTTGTTGAAAAAGTTTGACATTATTTTGATTGTTTCTGCTGAGTCATTGATCTAAATCTGTGTTTTGTATGTCATATGTCGACATTGGTTATGACTCATGACGTCGAATGTCTATCGTTTAGCAAGCTCGACAATGTCAATGTGTAATGTCGCGATATCGTGATATTTATGAAAGTACTTCATTTTTTTTACTTTACTTAATGTCGTTGGTGAAACCAACGGTGAGTGATTTAGCATCTTTTGGGTCAATATTGTGAAATCTTCAAGCCCTTTTGATCATGTTTCGATACTAGAAATATGTATATTAAAAAGAATTTAAAAAACTTAGAACAGAACCTTTAACTAATGGGATGCCCCCTATATTATTTTGCAAAGAATAACATATATTGAGTTTAGGGTTTTATTCAATCAATAACAAAACTCGCTAACAAACACAGTATATGTGCATGGCACTGATAAAACGTAGTTTAACAACAACAGTATAGTTTACAAAAGTTCATATCACACGACTGACACCTATTCAGTCCTGTACATGGCGGAGTCCATGCTGGCCCAGACCACCGCTGCCTTGTCCTGTCTCGTGCTGCCACCTGAACGCGATGATGTCACCGGAGACGTTAGTGATGTCGCCGACTCACTGTCGTCTGATTCCAGTTTGGCCTGGATAGATCGGGCTGTGGATTGCACCTGCAAGATACATGATAAATGTAACGACATGAACGTACGGTACAACTTAATTTGTATCATAGAATGGTAGATTATATAAATTTTAGTGCCTATCATGCTTTTTATCTATATATCAATCGTAAAACTATTCACGAAAGGCATGTCGTGGTACTATATTATCAATAAGTACTAGCATTTACGAGAAAACTGACCTGAGTCCACTTGTTGCTGGAGTATTTGGTGAACATGGTGTGTACGCCCTCACAGTATGGACAGACGGAGGAGCAGACGTAGCTGCCGGTACTGATTATCCTCCAGCTCAGCCCTTAGACACGCTCCACCAAGCTCGCTCAAGTGCATGTCTGCAAATGATATAAAACATAATTAATATGCATTTCCAACTATTATAATAATCATGACGTAAGGTAAGAATTCTAAATGTCGCGTTAGTAAACTATTATTAATAGGAATCTTCAAATTGCATCTTATGCTTATCGATTAACCAAAACAAAATTAATTACATTTTTTAAGTAAATTGATTCTTACAAGCATAACTTACCCATGGCTGTTATGTTGTTGTCGCTTGTCTGTAGAGACACCAGCTGCTCTCTCAGGATTGAGGCTGCTCTTACTAGCTCCATGTTTCTGTTTTTTATAGTGTTTGTTATTACAGTTGTAGTCAGAAGATGTGATGTCCTCCCAAACTTCTCCCACTATTTAAACCTTCTTCGAAATATTCATTTTTCACACTTCACCCTTTCACAGCTTACTATGAACAAACAACTAGTCTTTGAAGTTCGTCTGATCAAAGGATCATCAAAGATTCACACTTTTGCAATTATAGAACACTTGCAGATCATTAACGGCAATCAAGAATGATAATCACTGGGTAGGATTTTAATTAATCAAAACATTGTTCTGAAATCACTGGGTTGGGTTAGATAATTATTCAATGCAGATTGATCATCTACGGCAAAATGTGACTTAATTTCAGTTGTTAATTTTCATAATTTCAAAGAAATGTGAATAGTCGGAATTAAATATATATTTGACCATTACAAACAACATGAGCGTGGCAAAGATGCATATAACATAAGTTAATGTACACATAAGCAGAATCAATTATTAAAATTAAAATTCTATTTTGTGCTGCACGACATTCAAACATTCTGAAAGATTTCTAATGAAATTAAAAACTCTTTTTCAAATGCTCGACATGTTTTTATGATGTCGATCTTAGTTCTTTTTTTCTAATCAGAGATTCAATGTCGAATGTCTTTTTTGGAGATACATTGACCTTCAAGTTCTTCAAACTAGCTCGACATTCAATGTCAAATGTAATTGTTCAAGACATGTCGAATATAGTGCTTCTTGCCAGTTCGAAATTCAATGTTGAATGTAGTCATTAATCGTGCTCGACATTCAGTGTCGAATTTAGTTTTTCAAGCCAGCTCGACATTCAATGAAGAATATCAATATACCTTCATTAATTTTCTAAAATTAATGTCGTTTTTCTAAAAAGCTTGCCATTCAATGTCGTTTGTTGAAAAAGTTTGACATTATTTTGATTGTTTCTGCTGAGTCATTGATCTAAATCTGTGTTTTGTATGTCATATGTCGACATTGGTTATGACTCATGACGTCGAATGTCTATCGTTTAGCAAGCTCGACAATGTCAATGTGTAATGTCGCGATATCGTGATATTTATGAAAGTACTTCATTTTTTTTACTTTACTTAATGTCGTTGGTGAAACCAACGGTGAGTGATTTAGCATCTTTCGGGTCAATATTGTGAAATCTTCAAGCCCTTTTGATCATGTTTTGATACTAGAAATATGTATATTAAAAAGAATTTAAAAAACTTAGAACAGAACCTTTAACTAATGGGATGCCCCCTATATTATTTTGCAAAGAATAACATATATTGAGTTTAGGGTTTTATTCAATCAATAACAAAACTCGCTAACAAACACAGTATATGTGCATGGCACTGATAAAACGTAGTTTAACAACAACAGTATAGTTTACAAAAGTTCATATCACACGACTGACACCTATTCAGTCCTGTACATGGCGGAGTCCATGCTGGCCCAGACCACCGCTGCCCTGTCCTGTCTCGTTCTGCCTCCTGAACGCGATGATGTCACCGGAGACGTTAGTGATGTCGCCGACTCACTGTCGTCTGATTCCAGTTTGGCCTGGATAGATCGGGCTGTGGATTGCACCTGCAAGATACATGATAAATGTAACGACATGAACGTACGGTACAACTTAATTTGTATCATAGAATGGTAGATTATATAAATTTTAGTGCCTATCATGCTTTTTATCTATATATCAATCTTAAAACTATTCACGAAAGGCATGTCGTGGTACTATATTATCAATAAGTACTAGATTTACGAGAAAACTGACCTGAGTCCACTTGTTGCTGGAGTATTTGGTGAACATGGTGTGTACGCCCTCACGTATGGACAGACGGAGGAGCAGACGTAGCTGCCGGTACTGATTATCCTCCAGCTCAGCCCTTAGACACGCCCCACCAAGCTCGCTCAAGTGCATGTCTGCAAAAGATATAAAACATAATTAATATGCATTTCCAACTATTATAATAATCATGACGTAAGGTAAGAATTCTAAATGTCGCGTTAGTAAACTATTATTAATAGGAATCTTCAAATTGCATCTTATGCTTATCGATTAACCAAAACAAAATTAATTACATTTTTTAAGTAAATTGATTCTTACAACATAACTTACCCATGGCTGTTATGTTGTTGTCGCTTGTCTGTAGAGACACCAGCTGCTCTCTCAGGATTGAGGCTGCTCTTACTAACTCCATGTTTCTGTTTTTATAGTGTTTGTTATTACAGTTGTAGTCAGAAGATGTGATGTCCTCCCAAACTTCTCACACTATTTAAACCTTCTTCGAAATATTCATTTTTCACACTTCACACTTTCACAGCTTACTATGAACAAACAACTAGTCTTGAAGTTCGTCTGATCAAAGGATCATCAAAGATTCACACTTTTGCAATTATAGAACACTTGCAGATCATTAACGGCAATCAAGAATGATAATCACTGGGTAGGATTTTAATTAATCAAAACATTGTTCTGAAATCACTGGGTTGGGTTAGATAATTATTCAATGCAGATTGATCATCTACGGCAAAATGTGACTTAGTTTCAGTTGTTAATTTTCATAATTTCAAAGAAATGTGAATAGTCGGAATAAAATATGTATTTGACCATTACAAACAACATGAGCATGGCAAAGATGCATATAACATAAGTTAATGTACACATAAGCAGAATCAATTATTAAAATTATAATTCTATTTTGTGCTGCACGACATTCAAACATTCTGAAAGATTTCTAATGAAATTAAAAACTCTTTTTCAAATGCTCGACATGTTTTTATGATGTCGATCTTCGTTCTTTTTTCAATCAGAGATTCAATGTCGAATGTCTTTTTTGGAGATAATTGACCTTCAAGTTCTTCAAACTAGCTCGACATTCAATGTGAAATGTAATTGTTCAAGACATGTCGAATATAGGGCTTCTTGCCAGTTCGAAATTCAATGTTGAATGTAGTTATTAATCGTGCTCGACATTCAGTGTCGAATTTAGTTTTTCAAGCCAGCTCGACATTCATTGAAGAATATTAATATACCTGCATTAATTTTCTAAAATTAATGTCGGTTTCCGAAAAAGCTTGCCATTCAATGTCGTTTGTTGAAAAAGCTTGACATTATTTTGATTGTTTCTGCTGAGTCATTGATCTAAATCTGTGTTCTGTATGTCATATGTCGACATTGGTTATGACTCATGACTTCGAATGTCTATCGTTTAGCAAGCTCGACAATGTCAATGTCTTATTTCGCGACATCCCGATATTTATGACTGTTCGACATTTTTTTACTTTTCTTTATGTCGTTGGTGAAACCAACGGTGAGTGATTTAGCATCTTTTGGGTCAATATTGTGAAATCTTCAAGCCCTTTTGATTTTTGATCATGTTTGGATACTGAAAATATGTATATTAAAAAGAATTTAACAAACTAAGAACAGAACCTTTAACTTATGGGATGTCCCCTATATTATTTTGCAAAGAATAACATATATTGAGTTTAGGGTTTTATTCAATCAATAACAAAAATCGCTAACAAACACAGTATATGTGCATGGCACTTATAAAACGTAGTTAAAAAACAACAGTATAGTTTACAAAAGTTCATATCACACGACTGACATCTATTCAGTCCTGTACATGGCGGTGTCCATGCTGGCCCAGGCCACCGCTGCCCTGTCCTGTATCATGCTGCCACCTGAACGCGATGTATATGTGCATGGCACTGATAACAATGTAGTTACACAAACACAGTATAGTTTACAAAAGTTCATATCACCCTACTGACTTTCGATTCTCTACGTTACGCCACATTCGGCGCATCTCTGACGTGATTGCGTCAAAATATGACCAAATTCGCGACATTTCGTACTTTTCAACGTACCCCAACGTACACGGTACGGGAATGAAATCTCGACTATTTCTCCGGAACCAAAAATGATAGGAGGTCCGCACTGGTCTTGAAATATAGCACTCTCGATTTCCTACGTTATGCCACTGTCGGCGTATTTCTGACGTCATTGCGTCACCGTTTCCATTCGCATACAAGGCTATTTTACACTCCAAAATGCAGCTAAACATGCCTGAAATTAGGGTTGGCGGTGTCGAAGATATCTCAACATCCCAGCACTTGCCGCGGCTGGGATCAATTTTGCAATTTAGGGGACGATCAACAGTACAAGATGCGCCTGTCGGGGTGCCCATGATGATATTTGGTCGCCGGTTTCCAACGCGTCAAAGTATGACCAAATTCGCGACATTTCGTACTTTTTAACGTACCCCAACGTACCCGGTACGGGAATGAAATCTCGACTATTTCTCCGGAACCACAAATGAGAGAAGGTCAGTACTGGTTTTGAAATTTAGCACTCTCGATTTCCTACGTTACGCCACCGTCGGTGCATCTCGACGAAGATATCTCAGCATCTCTGCACTTGCCGCGGCTGGGACCAATTTTGCCATTTACGGGACGCTCTTCGCTACGAGATGCGCCTGTCGGGGTGCCCGGGATGATATTTGGTCACTGGTTTCCAACGCGTCAAAGTATGAACGAATTTGCAACATTTCGTACTTTTCCACGTACCCCAAACGTACCCGGTACGGGAATGAAATCTCGACTATTTCTCCGGAACCACAAATGACAGGAGGTCAGTTCTGGTCTTGAAATTTAGCACTCTTGATTTTCTACGTTACGCCACAGTCGGCGCATCTCGGACGTCATTGCGTCACCGTTTCCATTCGCCTACAAGGCTATTTTACACTCTAAAATGCAGCGTAAAATGCCTAAAACTTGGCTGGGCGGTGTCGAAGATCTCTCAACATCTCTGCACTTGCCGCGGCTGGGACCAATTTTGCCATTTAGGGGACGCTCTACGCTACGAGATGCGCCTGTAGGGTGCCCGAGATGATATTTGGTCACTGGTTTCCAACGCGTCAAAGTATGAACGAATTTGCCACATTTCGTACTTTTCCACGTACCCCAAACGTACCCGGTACGGGAATGAAATCTCGACTATTTCTCCGGAACCGAAAATGATAGAAGGTCAGTACTGGTCTTGAAATTTAGCACTCTCGATTTCCTACGTTAAGCCACCGTCGGCGCATCTCTGACGTTATTGCGTCACCGTTTCCATTCGCCTACAAGGCTATTTTACACTCTAAAATGCAGCGAAAAATGCCTAAATTTGGGTGGGCGGTGTCGAAGATATTTCAGCATCCTTGCACTTGCCGCGGCTGGGATCAATTTTGTCATTTAGGGGACTCTCTACCCTACCAGATGCGCCTGTCGGGGTGCCCTGGATTATATTTGGTCACCGGTTTGTAACGCGTCCAAGTATGCCCAAATTCGCGACATTTCGTACTTTTCAACGTACCCAAACGTATACGGTACGGGAATGAAATCTCGACTATTTCTCCGATACCACAAATGATAGGAGGTCCGTACTGGTCTTAAAATTTAGCACTCCCGATTTCCTACGTTACGCCACCGTCGGCGCATCACTGACGTCATTGCGTCACCGTTTCTATTCGCATACAAGGCTATTTTACACTCTAAAATGCAGCGAAAAATGCCTAAAACTAGGGTTGGCGGTGTCGAAGATATATCAGCATCTCTGCACTTGCCGCGGCTGGGACCAATTTTGCCTTTTAGGGGACGCTCTATGCTACGAGATGCGCCTGTCGGGTGCCCGGGATGATATTTGGTCACTGGTTTCCAACACGTCAAAGTATGAACGAATTTGCAACATTTCGTACTTTTCCACGTACCCCAAACGTACCCGGTACGGGAATGACATCTCGACTATTTCTCCGGAACCGAAAATGATAGGAGGTCAGTACTGGTCTTGAAATTTAGCACTCTCTATTTCCTACGTTACGCCACCGTTGGCGCATCTCTGACGTCATTGCGTCACCGTTTCCATTCGCCTACAAGGGTATTTTACTCTCTAAAATGCAGCGAAAAATGCCTAAAACTTGGGTGGGCGGTGTCGAAGATATTTCAGCATCCTTGCACTTGCCGCGGCTGAGATCAATTTTGCCATTTAGGGGACGCTCAACCCTACAAGATGCGCCTATCCGGGTGCCCGGGTTGATATTTGATCACCGTTTTCCAACGCGTTAAAGTATGACCAAATTCGCGACATTTCGTACTTTTTAACGTACCCCAACGTACCCGGTACGGGAATGAAATATCGACTATTTCTCCGGAACCACAAATGATAGGAGGTCCGTACTGGTCTTGAAATTTAGCACTCCCGATTTCCTACGTTCCGCCACCGTCGGCGCATCTCTGACGTCATTGCGTCACCGTTTGCATTCGCCAACAAGGCTATTTTACACTCTAAAATGCAGCGAAAAATGCCTAAACCTTGGCTGGGCGGTGTCGAAGATATCTCAGCATCCCTGCAATTGCCGCGGCTGGGACCAATTTTGCCATTTAAGGGACGCTTTATCCTACAAGATGCGCCTGTCGGGGTGCCCGAGGTGATATGTGGTCATCAATTTCCAACGCGTCAAATTATGACAAAATTCGTGACATTTCGTACTTTTCAACGTACCCAAACGTACCCGGTACGGGAATGAAATCTCGACTATTTCTCCGGAACCACAAATGATAGGAGGTCCGTACTGGTCTTGAAATCTAGCACTCTCGATTTCCTACGTTACGCTACCGTCGTCGCATCTCTGACGTCATTGCGTCACCGTTTCCATTCGCCTAAAAGGCTATTTTACCCTCTAAAATGCCGCAAAAAATGCCTCAAAATGGGGTTGAGCCTTCTCAGCATCCCTGCACCTGACCAGGATGGTGCAAATTTTGCCATTTAGGGAACGCTATACCCTAAAAGATGCACCCGTCGGGGTTTCTGGGATGATATTTGGTCACTGGTTTCTAGCCCGTCAAAATAGGCCCAAATTCGCAACATTTCGTACTTTAAACGCGCTCCCATATAGCTCGTAAGGGGGAGCTGTTCTCGAAGATATCTCCGGAACCAAAAATGCTAGGAGGTTGGTACTGCTATTGAAATTTAGGTCTCTCGATTCCCTACGTTACGTGACCGTCGGCGCATCTCTGACCTCATTGCGTCACCGTTTTCATTCGCCTACAAGGCTATTTTATACCGGCAAATGCCGCAAAAATGCCTATAAGGCCCATGCCACCGCTCCCTTGTCCTGTCTCGTGCTGCCAGCTGAACTCGATGATGTCACCGGAGACAGTGATGTCGCCGACTCACTGTCGTCTGATTCCAGTTTGGCCTTGATAGATCGGGCTGTGGATTGCACCTGCAAGAAACGTGATAAATGTAACGACATGAATGTACGGTACAGCTAAATTTGTATCATAAAATGGTAGATTATATAAATTTTAGTTTCCACCTATTATGCTTTTTATCCAAATATCCATCGTCATACTTTTCATGAATAGGCATGAAATCACTGGGCTTGGTTAGATAATTATTCAATGCAGATTGATCATCTACGGCAAAATGTGACTTAGTTTCATTTGTTAATTTTCGTAATTTCAAAGAAATGTGAATAGTCGGAATAAAATATGTATTTGACCATTACAAACAACACAAACATGAAAACGATGCATATAACATAAGTTGATGAACACATAATTAGAATCAATTATTAAGATTCTATTTTGTGCTGCACGACATTCAAACATTCTGAAAGATTTCTGAAAAAAATAAAAACTCTTTTTCGAATGCTCGAAAATTTTTATGATGTCGAATTTCGTTCGTTTTTCAATCAGTGATTCAATGTCGAATGTCCATTTTACAGATACATTTACCTTCAAGTTCTTCAAACTAGCTCGACATTCAATGTCGAATGTAATTGTTCAAGACCTGTCGAATATAGTGCCTCTAAACAGTTTGACATTCATTGTCGAATGTAGTTATTAATCGTGCTCGACACTAAATGTTGAATGTAGTTATTAAAGCCAGCTCGACATTCAATGAAGAATATCAATATACCTGCATTCATTTTCTAAAATTAATGTCGTTTTATGAAAGGCTTGCCATTCAATGTCGTTTGTTGAAAAAGCTTGACTAATTTTGATTGTTTTTGCTGAGTCATTGATCTCAATCTGTGTTCTGTATGTCATATGTCGACATTGGTTATGACTCATGACGTCGAATGTCTATCGTCTAGCAAGCTCGACATTCGAACAACGTCAAATGTCGCGACATCCCGATATTCATGACAGTTCTACATTATTTTTATTTTCCTAGTGTCGTTGGTGAAATCAACGGTGGGTGATTTAGCATCTTTTGGGGATATATTGTGAAATCTTCAAGCCCTTCTGATTTTTGATCATGTTTGGATAATGAAAATAAGTATGTTGTAAAGCATTTAAAAAAACTGACAGAACTTTTCACCAATGGGATGTCCCCTATATTATTTTGCAAAGAATAACACTATTGAGTTTAGGGTTTTATTCAATCAATAACAAAAATCGCTAACAAACACAGTATATGTGCATGGCACTGATCAAACGTAGTTTAACAAAAACAGTATAGTTTACAAAAGTTCATATCACACGACTGACACCTATTCAGTCCTGTACATGGCGGAGTCCATGCTGGCCCAGGCCACCGCTGCCCTGTCCTGTCTCGTGCTGCCACCTGAACGCGATGATGTCACCGGAGATGTTAGTGATGCCGCCGACTCACTGTCATCTGATTCCAGTTTGGCCTTGATAGATCGGGCTGTGGATTGCACCTGCAAGAAGCATAATAAATGTAACGACATGAACGTAAGCCTGGCAAAGATTCATTTAGCATAAGTTAATGAACACATTTTAAGCAGCAGAATCAATATTTAAGAACACCACAAAAACATAATGTATGCAAATTGCTAATTTTAACATCTTTTTTCCTCTTAAACATTTGACACCCGGTTGGGCTATAACGGTTTTCAGTATCGTTTCCTTGATTAAATGCGTTCTCACTCAAAATGGAATTTGACGGCCTTACATTAGGCATCCGGAATATCCCAAACGGGGGCAACATCCATTCCATCATTAAGATATGCATGTTAAGAAAACAGTTTCGTTAGTTTTACATGTTTTTCGCGTTATAATGGTGTTAAAGAATTTTTAGTCAAAAATGAATGATTTTATTTATATTTTCGCTTCAACATGACTATTCAGAAAAGCTTTCAATGTAATAAAACACATCTTTGATGTTCTGTTTGACATCATGTCGATTAAAAGAATTTCCGCCAAACGGCATTTAATGATGTTTGAAGAATTTATCTCGAACGTCAAGCCTACCCGACATTTAAATTTTGAAAGTCTTTTTTTAGTTCTGCACGACATTCTAACACAATTAATTTTTCGATATACCTTTTACTTCACGTTCTTTGTATCTTTAATTCCACGTTTTATCAACTTTTAAGCGATACCTTTGTCGGTACTATTCAATTACTTAATTATACACTTTGGTTCTCCTCGACCAAGTCAAGTCGATACGATACGATACGATACGAATTGATTATTGCATTACATCTTGTACAATGCTCGTAGCTTGTAAACAAATAAATCAATGAAAGGAGAAAAAGAGTATAACATCCTATTATAGTTAGTATGCATGTGTAAGTAAACGTATCAAAAAAATCTGCATTGAGGAATAAAAGAATCCATCTATCTATCTTGTACATTATTCAATATAAATAATGTGATTTCTAAATCAATTCATACCAGCCTCATTTATCTGGTTAGCAAAGAAAATATATTTTGCCAGATTGAAAAGTATATTTTTTGAGGTGCAATTGAGTAGGTATTCGAATTTCTTCAATGTTCGCCAATGGCAAAAGGTTGACTTTAAGAACTTTAACATCTTAGTTCCCTATAGTTTGGGCATACGAGAAGAAAATAAAACACAGATTCTACCTGATTCATGTTGCATGAGCCACAACCTCTTTCATCTATATCTGTATTGGTATATCTGCTTGTCTCAATCGCTAGTTTATGAGCAGAAAATCGAAATCTTGAGAGAGCAATGTTAATTTTTTTTCATGTCACGTCAAGTACGTTACATAGTTCAAATGCTCATATGTTGAAAAGTAAACCGGCTAATATCTAAACAAAATAAAACACAAATTGTAGACATAGGCCATGGACATTTACGTTTATGGAAAAATGTAAAGAAAAACTATTTTAATCTGTCTATTCCAGTTTATCTGCAAATCAAATCGGTATACAATTTGATCGGGATTGATCAAATCTTGATTACCTTATTGTCTCAGAGCCTGCTAATAAATGCATAATGAGCTATAACTATCTCAATTAATCAAAGTCGTTATCAATGATGATTTCAGTCTAAGATATATTTCAAACGTTAACTAAATGATAATGTATCTTTAGTTAGCGGTTAGTCGAAGTACAGGAGTTTAACTTTTCCAAACAAAAATCGAAAAAAAGGAAAACTTAGCGACATATTGTGATACGCAGGAAAATTGAGATGCATACAGTGTACACAATAGTATACTCAGTACACAATTGGTGGAACGATTTAAAAAAAAAAACGCTGATAAGGATTGAGTTATAAAGTTAAGAAAAAAGACGTATACAATTTACAACAAAGCCTACAGTTTTAAAGTAACTGGACATGGGTAAGGCAAGGTCGAAGTGGGAGGAGACCCACTTATTCACAAGGCTGTCGGTGGGTCTTCTGCTGATCATAACGCTGCTACAAGTAATCTGTTTCAGCGCCCCCTACTGGCGGGAGGATGACCCGGTAGTGAGCGACGGACCAGGCGTGAGAGTCCACCAGGGGTTGTGGTTGTACTGTGTTTGTGAGGACAGTTGCAGCTGTGAAAATATCGCGGGGATGCCAGATGGAAACGGCATTAAACTAATATTCATGGTTGCCATATACTAGTTACGAAGCAAAAGCGAAGGTACATATACAACTCGAACCCACGGTCTGTTTGCTGAGATTCATGTATATCTCAACCGATATAGATCGTTCATGGGCTCCTTCACCAGGACCACCTACACTTTCTCGGTCCAGGTTTCTACACTGGGAAATGAATATAACATGCTTCATATGTATATATTTTAAGTATTAGATCATAAAAGCATTTTAATGTGAGCGGGCCTTTGTCGAGCATTCTGTTTGCTGGACGAGTTGAATAAATTTATGTATTATATGATGATGAGTATCAGATTCTTTTCATCACATGTTTTTTTCAGTAAAAAAATAACAAAAAGACTACCTGTTTCACCTGCGCTGAGCCAAATTACACAAATTGACAAAACAATATTATTTCCCGCGCTTCATGTATTGTAGAAATGCTGCACCCTTAATAATTTGAAATGAAATACAGTTCTGATCGTTTTAAAGGGGCACAATATAGGTCGATGCAATTTTAACTTTTTAATTCTAAAGTCGAACCCCGTTGGCTCGATCTCGCTTGGCTCGAATTCCTCGTTGGCTCGAACTAGATATAGAGGACAGATTTCTTTAAATTGAAGTGTTACAATTCCGCTTGGCTTGATTTTTCCGAGGCTCGATGTATTTCCACCGGTCCCTGGGAGTTCGAGCCAACGGGGTTCGACTGTTCTTAATTATTATGCTTAACTCATTTGACTTTAATATTAAAAACAAAAAAGCATGTGGAATATAAACAGATAAAAATAATAATGATATTTTGGCGCTTTTTAATTGAGGAGGTTATGGACAAGTAGTTATTAATTAAAAAAGTATTTTTAAAGGCTAATATATTTCTATCTCTATAAAAGTATGGCGTTCTGGAATATTACCATTTAGGCAATTATTGTTTCCAATTAAATTAATTATAAACATGCGGAATGATATTGTTATATTACACCTGTGAAATACAGAAAATAATACGTAACACCGGAAACTAGGTATAGCTGTGATGAACACATATACAAAATCAATACAATCATTCATATTTGTCAGAAATAACGTATGGGCAATTTGAACAGAAACACCAAAGTGTATTCGTTATGATCTCATTGCACTTAGGTAAGAACCAAACCACTGTGCGTTGACACCAAAGTGCGTTCCCACCGCATCGTCTGTACCCAGTGCATACAATAGTTCCTTTTCCTCTTTTAGTTAACGCGAGTTGGTTGCGGTGGAGCCAGGGACTAGAGGCGGCGTCTCTCGTCCTCATGCTGCTGTGCTGCCTTCTGGCGCCGTTATCCGTACTCTGCACAGACAGCCGTGACGTTCGTCTTGCTCTCGTAGCAATGGAACCGTTTGCGGGTAGACACCTGAGAGACGGTTAACGTGGTGTTGTTGATTTTTCAAGTATTGATTAGAGTGGTTGGCATGGGAAATAAATATATGATACTTATTGCAAGGTACATGCTATTTTTCAAGCCTGCGTCAATCTGTGTATTGATCTAATTTTGTATCTTATATTTTAGGATTTCTTAACCTGATGGCGGTGACCATATTCGCCATTAACGTCCCCCGATCCTCCCAGCAGTGGTGTTTCTACATGTGCGCTGCAGTCGGCGCCCTCGCCTTCGTTTTTCACTTTTTGTATGCCTTCGGCACACGCAACCGGCTCCATGGTGCCGTTTCCGAGGTCCGCCCGACCATACATGCGCAAATGGTAAAAGTGCCGATGGACGAACACATGTTCCGGAAACTAATGAAAAGAGAAGGGATGTTTAGCCTATAAGTTGTTCGTGTGGTATAATCATAATTTTCAAAGAACAAGTAAAAACAGTGCCTTCAATATACAGAGTGAAAATAAAGTTCGCCTTCTATGTCAGCTTTCATGTACATACATTAGATTCAAGGTGTAATATCCTTATGAATGAACCATGCTCATTACTGTAGTCTGCTATTTACATATATATATATATATATATATATATATATATATATATATATATATATATATATATATATATATATATATATATATATATATATATATATATATTGCATGCTGGGATAACACGGTACTTCCGTGATATAAGATCTACAATATGGCTGTCCAAATAAACGTAGTTACAATCAATGTGTTTCTTATAATATCTAGCCCTTAGACATAACATCTGGCGACGAGGATACCAAAATATGTGAAAAAGTGTTTGTGGATTATTTGGATATAAACATTTTACTAGTTTATGGATGGATGACGATGTAAACTAAAAAGAAAAGAAATGAACAACTTGCCACATTTTCCAAGTTTCGATCTTGAGACGGACAAATCAAGTTCAGGAACACGGTGGGAAAATGAATTGGTCGTTTAGAGAATTTATTTAAGGGAATGAAAGTGGATGATGGTGATCAACAAAGAGCTTTATTGTTACACTATGCCGGTGAAAAAGTGTACGACATTTATGATGTTCAGAAGAAGGATACTGCAGAAACGTATGATGCAACAAAGAAAGTGCTTGGGGTCTATTTCTCGCCAAAGAAGAACATTCAGATAGAAATATACAATTTCCGAACATATAAACAGTTGGAAGGACAATCTCTTGATGAATATGTAACGGAATTACGAACACTAGCGAAAAATTGTGGATTTAATGATATTGATGCCGAAATATTACAGCAAGTAATACAAAACGGTAAGTCAAACCAGCTACGTCATAGGGCTTTACGTGAACCTGACAAGAAACTTGATGATATTTTGACCATGGGTAGAATGCTTGAACAGAGTGATCAACACGCCAAAGTAATGGAAAACAATGACTCCAATTTCGTGAGAAAGGTATCAAATTACACTCAACGAGGGCGAGGTAGGCTGATAACACGTGGGAGGACGGCTACACGACGTGGATTTCGCTCGCAGAGCCGTGGGAATTTTCGGGGAAATGGCCAATCGCATCAGCGCGGGAACTATCGCGGGGCGTTGCCAGCCAATCAATGCAGGAATTGTGGATATGAATTTCCCCATAGAGGTACCCCTTGCCCGGCGAAACGCAAAACCTGTAACATGTGCTCATCGGTTGGTCACTTTGCGCGTTGTTGTCAAACGTCAAAACGAGGCAAAGTAAATGAAGTACGCCGTGAGGAGCAATTACAGTCCAATTCAGAGGATGAATTCCTCTATAATATAACTGTGAAAAGTGTTGGAAAAGAATATAAAAGGAAAACAACTCAAAAAAAAATAATCGTGAATGAAAAGAACATAACAGCAACGATTGACACAGGTTCAAGTGTAAACATTATGGATGAAAGGACTTATGAATACGTTGGAAAACCTAGAATTCAGAGAAAACATCTACCTATACTTTTGCCTTACGGGGGAGGCAATACACTTCAAGTAAAAGGATGCATGAATTTATCTATTGAAAAGAATGGGAAAATAACTGTAGCAAAATTTTATCTAGTGAAAGGAAACTATGGAGTTTTGATCGGTTATGACACATCGTGTGAAATGGAATTAGTAAAGATAACGCAAAACATTACTTCAGAAACAAAGATTGAAGAAAAATACCCTGGGATTTACAAAGGAATTGGAAAAGAGCAAAACAGTGAAGTTGCATATCAATCCAAATGTGAAACCTGTAGCACAGAGAAATAGAAGAACACCATTTCATTTGAGAACAAAAGTGGAAAAGGAAATTAAGACCTTATTAGAAAATGATATTATTGAAGAAGTAAGAAATGAACCTACTTCCATGGGTATCGCCAATTGTCACACCTCCAAAACAAAATGTCGATGTAAGACTGTGCGTTGATATGAGAGAGGCGAACAAAGCCATAGAAAGAGAACGACATCATATGCCGACGATAGATGAACTGATTCATGATATGAATGGAGCGAAGGTGTTTAGTAAGCTCGACCTCAAAGCCGGGTACAATCAACTTGTTTTACAAGAGGAGTCACGGTATATAACAACTTTTGCTACACACATGGGGCTTTATCAGTATAAACGTTTGAATTTTGGGACAAATTCTGCTAGTGAGGTGTTTCAAAAGAAGTAAAGAAGTGAAGTAATTCAGGGTATAGATGGGTCTAAAAACATTTCGGATGATATAATTGTATACGCGAAAAATCAAGGTGATCATGATATAGCGCTAGACAAAGTTTTTCGGGCTATACACGGAAGCGGT
Source organism: Mya arenaria (assembly GCF_026914265.1). Taxonomy (NCBI): domain Eukaryota; kingdom Metazoa; phylum Mollusca; class Bivalvia; order Myida; family Myidae; genus Mya; species Mya arenaria. The sequence continues at coordinate 67,214,765 of NC_069124.1, read as the reverse complement.
ATGACTCTAAACAAGTCGAAATGTGAGTTCAATAAAAAAAGAGATCACGTTTTTCGGAGTAGTATTTGGGCAAGATGAAATTTCTCCTTCTAATCCGAAGGCAGAGGCAGTCAAAGAAATGCCAGCACCCACAAATGTGACGGAAATGAGAAGCATCCTGGAAATGACGTCATATTCATCGCGGTTTATACAAAACTACGCGACGATATCAGAACCGTTACGACGTCTTACAAGGAATGACACTCAATGGATATGGGGCATTGAGCAGAAAACAGCATTCGATCAATTGAAAAGTGAATTAAGCAGTGAAACTGTCATGGCATACTTCAACCCCAGCAAAAACATTGAATTGATAACGGATGGATCACCTGTGGGAGTCTCGGGAATACCCACACAAGAAGGCAATGTGATGGCTTATGCATCTCGAACTTTGACACAAGTGGAAACGAGATACAGTCAGACTGAACGAGAAGCCCTGGCTTTGGTATGGTCATGCGAACATTTTGCGATGTATCTAAAGGGAGCACCAACATTCACGTGCATAACTGATTGCATGCCGTTAACTAGGATTTGGGAGAAGAAACAGCCACCACTAAAAATCGAACGTTGGGGATTGCGACTACAACCATTCAAGATGAAAATAGAATATAGATCAGGGAAAGACAACCCGTCAGACTTCATGTCGCGCCATCCATTATAACAAACGGAGGAACGAAATTTGGCGGAGGAATACGTTTCATTTGTCACAGAGCAATCAGTACCGAATGCAATGACAATAGATGAGGTAAAAATGGAATCATTAAAAGATAAGACAATGCAAAAGGCAGTTGAATATACAAAGAATGGAAAATGGTATGAATTGAAAACACCGAATGACCCGGAAATAGACAAAGAAGAGTTAGCATCCTTCCGTAGCATAAAGGACGAACTGACTGTGTACAATGAAACATTATTGATGAAAAATGATAAACTTGTGATTCCAAAATCACTCCGTGGAAAAGCAATAAAACTAGGATATGAAGGTCACCAAGGAATTGTGAAAACAAAAAGTTACATTAGATCGAAAGTATATTTTCCAAACATGAATTCTGAAATTGAAACTGCGATTCAAAAGTGTTTAGCATGTCAGTCAAATTCAAATGAACCAAGACCGCGTGAACTTTTGAGAATGAGTGAATTGCCGTCGGGACCTTGGCTGAATATAAGCGCTGACTTTTGCGGTCCGCTCGAAAACGGGGACTATTTACTTGCGGTAATAGACGGGTATTCAACATATCCGATAGTTGAAATAGTTAAAAGTGTTTCAGCACACACAGTAGTACCGGTGTTCGACAAGATTGTATCCATGTTTGTTATACCAAAGGTGATTAAAACTGACAATGTCTTTCCCTTTCAAAGCAAAGCATTTGCTGATTTCATAAAGTTTTACGTAATAGTTCATCGGAAAATAACACCGAGATGGGCTAGAGCAAATGCACAAGCAGAATCTTTCAACAAACCACTGATGAAGAGTGTCAAATCTTCATTAATTGAGGCACGAAACTACAAGCAAGGACTGTATGACTTCTTAAGACAATACAGAGCAACACCACACGTATCGACTGGTTATTCACCGTTCAAGTTAATGTTTGGTAGAGATCCGACAACTCGAATGCCAAACATCGGGCAGGAAAAAAGTGGAAATCCTCAAACGAGAGAAATAGCACAACAGAATGACGACTTGTCTAAAATGAGGGCGAAAGGATATGAAGATAAACGCATAAATCCAAGGGACAGATTAATTAGCGTGTGTGTGGGGGGGGTGGGGTCGTGTGTTAGTAAGGAATGAAGCAAAAACTAAATCTGATGCAATTTATAAGCCTACGCCATACACGGTTTTTGACAAAAAAGGGACAGTGATAAGCCTTATGAGTGATGCTGGTCATTGCATGACTCAAAATTCATCAGTTATGAAAACTGTTGATCCGGGATTTGTCGGGAAGGAACCGGAAACATTTGGAAACGACCTCGATGAAGGGGATACAACCGGGAATGAGACAAATTCACACGCGAGCCCGCATTCAGGTTTGGCGAGTACAAGGCCAACACGTGAAAGACGTCCTCCATCGTACTTGAACGATTATGTTACGAGCTAGAGAGAGTGTGTTGTAAGACAAGTGAAAAAGAAAGCGAGAATTGGCCATAATAATGCCAATCGTATGTGTTTTATTTGATTGTACACCATGGATATATCGGTAATTGATTCAATTCGGAAGTATCAAAAGTGATTATTTTATTCGTTAGAAATTGGAATCATTTAATTAGAAAAAATGTTTAGTTATACACAAATTTTGTATAATTTAAACGGACTATCCACTGGATTTTACTGGAATTTATTAGATGTTTTTAAATCACTAAATCGCTAAATGATATCATAAACGGATGTGTTTAATTAATTGTGATTTTGAGCTTGTAATTTTATAAGACAAAGAAATTGTCCATGTTTGTAAAGTGTAATATGTCTGATATTGCTTATGTAGTAGAAAAGATTCATTGACTAGTGTTATCATTTGTAATAGAACTATAGTAAAACTGACCTACAAACGATTGGAATCCGGACAGTTCCATGCATTCCTCATGATTAATTGCTTTATAACTGACCACGTAGAGCAAGCACTGCTGATATGAACGAACTCAGACAATTAGATGCTAAATGTGTGTTCCATCAATACAAACTTAATGTACATGTTTATGATTTTGATAATTTGAATACTTATTAGTTTATATCCATATTCTGAAATTGAACTAACAAATCATTTATTGATGTTTATAAAAATAAATTTATATAACATGATGTTTCAATCCAAGAATAGGAGGGATGTTATATCCTTATGAATGAACCATGCTCATTACTGTAGTCTGCTATTTATATCTATATTGCATGCTGGGATAACACGGTACTTCCGTGATATAAGATCTACAATATGGCTGTCCAAATAAACGTAGTTACAATCAATGTGTTTCTTATAATATCTAGCCCTTAGACATAACACAAGGAGTAAAATTATATCTCATTAACATAAAATTTGTCGTGTTCTTTCTCAGGTTACATAGACTCTGATGATTTAGTCAATATGATTCATATTCTTCAGGAAGTTTATCATCGAAATAAATTGGGCATTACAAAGAGAAAAAAAACATATTAATTCGTCGTGTCTCAACACGATCATGTTTTTGATTTATCACCACAAGTATGAAAACATCTATTAAGGGCGCAAACAAATCAGAAGAAACATTAAAACATACATTGCAAATAGACTTATTCTAACTTCCATTTGTATATCAAAGAGCTCCGTGCAATTGTACATAAACAAGCAATGCTAAAACACATATCAAAACTTGTTCTGATATCAAACTTCATATCCAAGAGTTCCGTTCAGTTGTTGAAAGGTAGACGTTTAGCAATGATAAAACATATACTGTTGACTTGTTATGACGTCAGAATTTTTATTATATGCCTATCAAATTCCTTTTCCATATCCAACAGTGAAAATACAGCACGCCGTATTGAAAAATCCGTATCATGATACTGTCGTTTTCTGATTCCGTATCATGCGAGTACCGTGTGTAATCTCGGAACTATTTCCGCGTTGCTAAAAATAGCGTGACCAAAACAGCTGGTAAAACCGGTCAACTTTTAAATACATTAAATTTACTAACTTTACTCACGCCCTAGAAGCATGCTAATATTCAGGAACATGGTTTTCGTGTTCTTCAAAGAACCATGAGGATAAGCACGAAGAAGAGAACACTTCCAACCGATCTAGAGTCTAGACTTCACACATGCTTCAGTGAACTAGTTGTTTGCCATTTCATAAATTGTTGGATTAAACATGTTTATTATCATCAAGATGAGGAGCTCGCCAATACAAAGAAGAAGGCGAATTCGCGTCATCGATAGACAGAGCGATTGACTCACGAATTCTGCATATAATGATTGTCAAAAAATCCAACGAATATTTACTCTGTTTAAAATGGCCGCGTTACGTCTACAGGAAATGACTATTAGTGTATACTCGTAAAATAAGTAACACTTTTTTGTTGTTCTGTTGTTGTTGTTTTTTTGTGCTGTGACATTTAATAATTGTTTTCGTATTACCAATTTGTGAACTTTGCTTAAAATAAAATAGTTTGTTCTTATTTTGCTGAATAAAGTGAATTATGTAACTTCTGACTTCGTTTCGCTGTAGTAGCCTCCCTTGACTTCATTACACAAAACTACGTTAACACATTCGAATTCATACGCGCATTTGACAGATGGTGATAAAGTTAAATCAAATTGTAACCGAAAAATAAAAAGGAATAATTAAATAGGCAGGTATATAATAAATGGAATATTACGATAAAACGCTTTTCTGGTGACCTGAAGCACGTCCCGTTCGGTGAGTAAACATGTATCCGTCTCGAACTGCGGTCTCAACGGATACGTGTTTACACACCAAACTCGACGTGATACAGGTCACCAGAAAAGCGTCCTATCATAATATCCCCATATTTATCAAAGTTATCCGTACTTTATCGATATCACAAAGTGATCAAATCCATCAATAATTGTAATTGACGTCTTTCAATTCTTTTGAAATGTTTTACATCCTTTCATTTCATATTAATACAGGTTTATAAAGACAAAATTGAAAATTAGAGAACACAACGATTATTCTCTGAATAGTATGAAAGGTACACAGACAATGTCACCGTAAGGTAAGTTAGATTTTATTTCCAATCATGGGTCATGTTATATGACATGTTAATCACAGTTTACATAATGCAGAAATATATAATTGAAACTTTAAGGTAACGAATTGAGTTAAATAATAAGTCTTTGTTTAAGTCTGATTATGACTAACTAATGGGAATCATGTTTTTAATCAACCACAAAATAGTATTTATAAAACTTTTAACAGGAGACAACAGCAAAAAGCAGGCATCCACTCATCAATTGGCAATCATTAAATCACTACTGACAACCTCGCAAGTGAGGATTAACAGATATCAATTATGCACAATGTTATTGATAAACTAAAATATTGCATAAATTTGTGAAATGTACATTGTTATTATGTCATTTCACCAAACACTATTATCTTATTTGGAAACATTCAAATACATGGCTGTCTAAGTGTAGTATCACATATTTACTTTCATTACTGAAGAGCCAAATAAACTTGCTATTTTTATAAAGAATCGATGTTGTTATTTTTGGCTATCATAAAATTGTTTTCGCTGCTTATCATAAGCTTTACAGTCGGTAATAAAATGGACCTCATCTTCAACCTCTGTAGAATTACAAATTTTATAATGTCTTTTGTTAGCTGTAATATGCTTGTATCTGCCAACTTCTATTTCAAGCTCATGAGAGCTTATTCTAAAGTTTGAGAAACATGTTCTACATCATGGGTCTTAATAAAAGTATGATTCTCTGCAAAAAAATGGTTTTTAATAAAGAATATGTTCTAAGCTTGCTAGATTCAGCCAATGATTTTCTGAAAAGTTGTTTTAACAACGTTACAAGTTTTTGTTTTACAACCTTGTGCAAATGTTTATTATACATAGATGTATGTGTTATTTGAAGATATTTTAGTAGAAATTGAAAACTGGATATCCAGCTATTATTACTATTTTCAAAAAGTAAATTACTTTCTGCAAAAGCACTGTGTGACAAACTGCGGCTGATAACAATCTGAAAATAAATGCGTATGGATATGTGATAATTCGTTGTTGTCATGGATATGCGCGCAGTGATTTAGATTATGTTAATAGTCAAATCGGTCTTGAAATAGTTCTGAGGAGAGTGAAGCATTATTTCTTGAAAGGTGCGTGCAAACTTTTTTATCGTGACATTTGAAACGAGAAATGATTAATTAGCATTCTAGATATTGCCACAAGACATGGTTTCTTTGATGCTACAGATGACAGTCTTCAACAAGAGAGGTAATTACAATGTGATGACCATTAAAAGGAGTTCCATACGGTTACTTGTTTTATCTTTGCCCGTGGGCAAGATAAGAATTTCTAGCATGGTTAAATTTGTGGATCTAGTTATCTGAGGTGGGAGAAAAAAAAGGTCCTGTTATCCCTATATCACAAAGATTATTTATAGTATTGCATGTATAAATGTGTCGCAAAAGCCTTGGCAAAATGAACAAAACAGATGAGCAAATATCTTTTTCCCATTATCTAAGTATTTTTCAACGAGAGTGTTACCACAAACATATGATCACTTGTTCTTGTGGCTGAAATCCAATCTGATCAATGATACCATGAGTATCAAAATCTTTTTGAAGTCTTTCATTCAATTTACTATTAAACACTTTCGACAGACATGGAATAATACTAATACCTCTATAGTTAGATGAATCGTTAGGATCATTTCCTTTAAACAATGAACAAATTTGAGAAGTATTGTGTCCAATTTTTGGTGATTTTTTTTGAATGCCAATCATCACACTTATCTTCTTTAACGTCTTTAACTAATGACCAATATTCCTGTGGATTATTATCATGCAATGTATTTAATCTTTCAAATATAAGTATTTTAAATTCATTCTTCTTTCTCTTACAAAATTTACTAAACATTTTTTTCTAAATTTAAAGGAGTCTCTAATGATAGGGCCTGAAGGATTTTTTTAGAATGACAAACTCTTCTGTTTTAAAGTTTTTTCCATGATTTTAAGATCATTATCAAACCAGCTTTTTTGGTTAGGTTTCTTAGCTTTCACAGCCTTTCTATGATAGATAGATAGATAGATGGATGGATGGATGGATGGATGGATGGATGGATGGATTGATGGATAGATAGATAGATAGATAGATTATTCACTATAAGCTTAAAGCCCATGAGTAATACTTATTTCAAACGATAATATAGAGAATAAAACATTTCCGGTATGCCCAATGATAATCCTTTTCTTTCAATTTTCATCAATTTCTATATCAGACATATATATATATATATATTCAAAACGATTAAAAATTGAATGTGAGATGATGCAATCCAATACAATTTTCAACTGAATATATATATATATATATATATTATTTTCAACAATAAATTTACAAGTGAAAATGTTAATTTGGTTGAATAATGATTTATAGAAGCATTGCCTTATTCGAGGAATTTTTAAGATATCCGTATCATATCCGATATATCTTTACATGTTACATTTGGAGAAAAGTGTTAATTATAGTATGTATTTTGTCGTATTTTAAAACTTTTAAATATATCGCACGATAATTTGCGTATAGTATTCATGTTATTCGTTGAAAGAAGTTCAGTGAATTTCATAATATTTGGGCGACGCCAGTAATATCGACTAAGTTCAGTAAATTTCATAATATTTGGGCGACGCCAGTAATATCGACGTATGTATGACTTCCGTAATTCATGATATAAAGGACATTCTAAGAGAAAATGAAATTCGTCCTCCAGAGTGTTACAAAGTTGACATTTTCTTTCATTTCTTGGGGTTATGTGTGGTTTATGCCATCGTCCCATTTCTATTTCGAGTCATAGGAGGAGGCCCTCGAAGAGTCTCTCAACTCTTCATTCCATTTTTGCATAAATATATCTCTCGCTCTTTGTTTGAAGATATATAAAAAGTAATTAATGTTTCCGACACCTTGATTTAGCCAAACGTCGTTAAACCCCATTGATTCTAACATAAATTTGACTTTATATGGCCAGTTGAATTGACCGATATTGTCTTGTATATCTGATATCATTGAATTGTACGTTTTACGTATTTTCTGTCATTCGACATTGTCAATCTTAACCAGTATCTGATGATAGACGTCATTCGATAAACATAAAGAGGGGTTCTTCCCAATTCTCCGTAAATAAAGTTGTTTTTCAAGGTTTTTTTCACATACTTCATGCAATATAATAATAATAATAATAACAACAATAATAACAATAATAATAATAATAATAATAATAATAATAATAATAATAATAATAGTAAAAGATTTATTTATATTAGCAACTGAGTTTGAAACTTTAGGTTCTATATCTGAGTTGGTAAAACATGGATTATTGATTAAATTCTGAATTATAGATTGAACATTATTAATTGATTATAATGCCTTGGTAAATATCACAGAAGATTCTTTTTTCCATAAATATGTAGTTGAAACACATGATGCAGTGAACAACGCGTCTTCAACTATTTCCTCAAAGTTTGCGCAGAAGTTTTACAGATATAAAAGCATGGTCGCTTAATAATATGTACAAAAAAGTAGTCATTTTGATGTATAACTCATCTGATATTATGCAATAGTCCACAACACTATTACCATTATATTTAAAGCAAGTAAATTTACCAAACATATACCCAAATGTCTGTCCATTCAGAATATGCAAATTAACAGCATGGCAAAATTCCAAAAGATCTTTACATCTAGGTTAAAATATCATCTTTGCTTTGCCTTTTATCTAATGTACGTGTATTACATATGTTATGTGGAACAGGTACGTGTTGTCATTATCAATAAAATCTGATTCTTTACCGATTCTAGCATTAGTGTCTCCAAGAATCATAATTTAACACATCTTCATATATTTCGATACATCCTTTTCAATCACGGGCATAATATCTAGGTTTTTCCTTGCAACATACGAGAAGTATGTTGGAGCAATGTATGTAAAAAATAAATACAGATCTGACTGTAAATTGAAAACATCTTTACTTAGCTTCAGCCATTGTATTTCACATTTTCACTTCAACTATTGTTAATAATTGAGATCCTATTTTTTAACTTAAGATTGATGAAAATTACCATTCCCCCAGATATAGGATAATTGTGCTCATATGGTCTATTCATAGTAACTGCATAATAATTTGGGATAGAGAGGTTATCAGGGTTTAGACATTTTGTTTCCTGTAAACATACTATATCAAATTTGGATATTGTATTCATGAATGACTTACCCGTGTATGTGTCTTTCAATCCGTTTATATTCCAACAGCCTAAACTGAGGAAATATTTTCCTAGAGTTTCTCATTTACTTGTATGTATATATATACATAATAAACAATGTGTAACTAGAAACAATATTCACAAAGCGTTTAAACTTATTTCTACATCAACTTCACAAAACATGTGTGTGTAAGTTAAATTTGTTAACAACATATGATATATAAACAATAATCATTGTAAAAGCCTTTCAGGCCAATTGGGTGAACATGTTAAAATGTATTTTACCCTTTCTGTATTTCTTATGTCATATTCTCTGTATAGCACATACAGAACAACTGTATGTAATTTCACTCTGATACTAATTCTTTGACAGATAATACACTCTGTATACTAAATAAAGAACAATTGCATCATATGACTTGGTATTATGTAATATTACATTTACCCACACCAGTCATAACATGTTCATGATTACAGTAAAAATATATATATATGAACAGCTATGTGTGAGTTCATCTTGTAGAGTGTCAAGTCTGCTATTTATCATTTTGATTTCTTTGTCTTTTTTGACAAGTTCTTCACATTTCTTGATAAATCTTTGTTCCAGACATTCTAGCTCTTTCTGTGTAGTTTTTAGACGTTTTTCACCTGATTCTTGTGTAATTTTTATTAGTTCAATGTCTGCATTTTTTCTGCTAATTTAATTTCTTTTTAAAAAGTGGTTTCATGAAGAGACGTTTCTAAGTGCCTAATTCTTTTCTTTTGATTTTCTGTTTCTTGCTCGACTTCCTTTGATGTTTTTTTTCTGATTTTTTTGATGAGGCTGCAGATTTCTCATTGTTTCTGGTTTTGTTTTGGTTGATGTGTTTTGGGTAATGGCTTTTTTAATACCCCCAATTTAATTTGTAATTGAGCCTTTTAAATGTTTTGCTAATCAAATATTTTACAAAGATTGTCGGTCATCATAACTAATCTCGTTTCCGGTAACTGTCCAGTTTCATTTGATAAGATTGGATCTGTTTGTGTTTCACAGCATTTGGTTATAATGTTTGAAGACGTTGTAAGGAAATAATTTTGAGTCATTGGTATCCACTATATATCCTAATTACCTTGAAGGGATTCAGTGGATCTTCATTATACATGTACTTTGGTTGAATGCTGGGCTTATGAACGATCTGTATTTTTCCAAGCTGGTTCACTACTCTTCTCCTTAGGCAGGTGTTTTCAACAATTGTGTGATAAAAAACTTTGGTATTTATTAATATACTTAAAACATAGAAGATTATATATTTTCAGACAAGTTTAAGCCTTTCTATGCCTTATTGATTTCATAAACATATATACAGATTGACCAATGCTAGAACAATGGAAAATTCCTTCGCTTGAATAACAGCAACTAAAAATTGTATTTAAATGTTCTTAGAAACCTCCCTCGACATTCGTTTGTCTGTTTGTGTCTGTTCGGTAAATTTTAGTTATAAATTACCAAAACATACGGGTTCCATTGACTTGTATTGTAGCTACTTGTGGTATTCGAGCAGATGTTCCAGTTCTGGAGCTCCATCTGACAAACGCTGCAACTATATGCGTGTTGTCACTGTCTAGGCAGACAACCAACAACCAATGTCTTGTCACTGGAACAATAAATGTCACTGCTGTTGTTATGTTTAAGTCGGTATACGAGTAGATGATAACTTCTTAAGGGCATGTGTTTTTGTTTTTTTTTTCGTTTTTCTTTCCGATATTTTGAAAACAAAATAAGACTTTCTTTCTGTCAATGGGAGGAGCAATTTTTTATTAAATTGCTTGTCATTTTATAAAATATCATAGCAGTAATGCTTTCATTAATAGAACATTTCTTGACATATACTGCGTACGTTTTTGATGTGCTTTTGTTCTTTTTTCGTTGTATTTGTTATTGGTTTTGTTTTGTTTATGTTGTTGTTGTTGTTTTTTTGTTGTTTTTTTGTTTTTTGTTGTTCTTGTTGAATTCTTTTTTTGTTTTTTCTTTTTTTTTGGGGGGGGGGGATTAGTACGTTTTAAAAACAATGCCTATAAGTTTCAACAACTTCTCCCACAGTGATCATATCTCGGTCGCAGCAAAATAGTTAGTGGTGAAAATCGGAACACAGTCGCTGCCTTTTATAGTTTTATGAAACAAAAACGACATCGGAAAACACGACGTCTGTTTATGTCCAGAGAAAATGTCGTGGTTGTCGCACACAGAGGTTGGTGAAACAGATAAGTTTGCATACAACAGCAACAATTACTGGGGGAAAATCGTGTAGCATGGAAATATGTTCAGCCAATTTATTTAATTCACATCAATATGTAACAGATGCCATTGCTTGTATATAACTTGCATTTCAAGCTTTTATGTTGGTTTAAACATGCACCATTTCGTTCTCTTTCTTACAAAATATGCCATTAAAGTGTACTGGACGTCATGTGTGTATCACTATTTCAAGTGAGCCAGGGGTCATGTAACCGCTGGACCAAGGCTTTTTAAACAAATCCTTTGTGCGCAACGGTCATCGATGCTCATCAAACCATCATAACGAGTGGTGGTAGTAACTTTGTGTTACTTTGGTACTACTTTGTCGCATCCCTAAAGGACGCAAACCGCTACCCAGCCAAGTCGATCAAAAAATCAATCGTTGCAACCTCTTTTGGGAGCATCGTTAAAAAAGGTGCTTACTTGTTCTGTTGTGTTCTGATATCAACTTCATTGCAAGTACATTAATCTGTGCAATTTGCATGTTCATTATTTCATTATTTAATATGTTTAGGATGAAGTGTGGTCAATCATTTTCAGCTTAGTACAAAACGGCATAAGCTGATAACCTTATTTAGGCCATCAAAAAAGGGAGGGGGTGATCTAAATATGTGTTTGAACTATAATTTCAAGGTCGTAACCCCAACTTTAGTAAAAATATTTAACGTTATTGAAGGTGTTATGCGATAGGTGTATGTTGTCTCGTTGCGTGGTGTGTTTCGGCGAGTAAGTGTTCGGCGATGGTACATGTGCCTTTCAGCGGGCTCATTATTTGGTTGATTCGTCCCGGCAGTTTCCATAGTATAATCAGGGTTGATCTGATCAAAACGGAGTTTACCTGAATTTCTTTTAGTTCCATATTTAGTTGTTCTATTATATAACGTGTTAAGATGTATTCCATTTAATATTAAACTTGAACTCTTATTTACCAGTCCATCAGCGATGCTATCTTGCTCTACGACATCACTTCCAGCTGGTCAAAAACATACACTTGTATATACAAGGGCAGAAATTTCAGCTGGTGCATCCAGATTTTCTGGTTATTGTTTGGGGTGAAAAACGTGCAGGTCGCCAGTTTGGAGATAAATCGTCATCCTAAAGAAGCATTTGATCTTCATTCGGTGCACAACGTCGTTACTAATAAATATCGTTGAAACATATAGAAAACAATGTTTATACTAACCGAATCGAGGACGTTTTTCACCTGAAACAATGAACCATGAAACCTGGACACACCTGACATTACTGCCCATGATACATGTGTGTATCCATTTATAAAGAAATAAAACGCATTTGGTGTAGAATGTATTTTACACATCATTGTCAAAACTAAAACTACTTAGAACAACATTTATATGTTTCTCAAAACTATGGTGATAATAGGTGACAACACTGTTGCCACAATTGACTAGCATATATTTATTTCCGTCACGTATGATTTTATGTCCAGTTTCAGCCTTATTCCTATGAACATATACTTGCATGTGACATACGTCTCCCATTTATTCAGATACATATATCGATTGTCTTCTATTCTTAATGTTAATAATTGGTTATTAGTGTTGCAATATTTTGTTTACATTGCCAAAGAGTTATCTCCATACACCAAATATGCAAAACACACCAAACATCATTAAGAAGTCCAAAGTTACAACAAAATAAAACATACGACGGGCGTTTAATCATGCAACTGTAATTCGAGTTTTGATATGGATGTGTTTACTTTAATTCTACGAATATATACTGAATAAATAAATGATGAATTTCAGTTGGAACTTCTAATTGGATATATTCGGGTATACTATACTAATTTACGTGTTACGCCTTAATCAGTACAATGTAGTAGTAGTAGTACCAGTAGTAGTAGTAGTAGTAGTAGTAGCAGTAGCAGTAGCAGTAGCAGTAGCAGTAGCAGTAGTAGTAGTAGCAGTAGCAGGAGCAGTAGTAGTAGTAGCATTAGTAATAGTAGAGTGATGATCATGATCGTATTAATCAAGTTAAATCACCATTGTTGTTTTACTGGTGCAAAGCATTGAAGCGATCACGCTATGGCAGTACTGGAGATATGTCCGTATACTAGGCGTTTACACGAGTAGTTGTTTCATAGAAGGAATTCGTGTGTGGGGAGGTGGGGGCGGGGGTGTTGTGGGGGGAGGGGGCATTTACGAATATTCATGCAACTATCTCAATGTTCAGATATACATGTAACAAGCTTTTTTCAGTCTATATATTAAAATGCAACTTGCCACACAACTATGCACATAATCAAATAAACAGAACGCAAATCTCTGACAATTGGAGTACACGCCGGATTTAAAGCATGATGCTTCAACCACCAGTCACTGTTGAAGTCCTCCAAACACACGGTGTATCCAGTGGGGTTCATTTCGAAATCCTCTCCTGCCTCTGAAAACTCGTTCCTATACAGCACTCGCCCAGTCTCGTTCAGTGTTATTTTAAAAACGCTTTCTCTAATCACATCGTCCTTGCTCAGAAATACCTGGTTTGATAATAAAAAGACACAATGATTACTATTACATGTATAATACTTTATGTAACAAATCACAGAAAACGCTGGTCTTAAATGCGAAACAAAAATACTTTTGAAAAGTAAAGTTTAATTAATAGTCTGATCTCACTTTCTTATGTATATCTATAACCATGTGTACATGTTTAGTTCTGGGGCCAAGACAAAATCCTACTCCAAGATTCTGTTGAACAGACACAAACATACAGATATAAAATGCATAACAATAAAAGCTACTTTTTTGTTACTTTTTCAACTATTTTGAAAACAAATATAATAAATAATCAGGAAGACAATATTCAATATATTCAACAAAAATTGACAGGCCGGTCTAGAACATCATGGTTCAAAAATATGTGTTACCAAACGTAAAAAAATGGTTAATTCTTCTTCTTTTTTTGGTTAAAGTTAGCCAAACTTTTCATCCATTGATCAACATTTATTCATTAAAATTAACCAATCAAATCATTTAAAAGTGTAAACTTCCCTTAAAATTACTTTAATTTATCCCAATTTTATAAAAAAAAGAGCTGTTTAGTTTCAAATTGAATAAAGAATTTTTCCTAGAAATAAACAGCACCGGCTTAAACGAAGTGGGTTTTTTCGAAATTCGTAACAACGTTTTCATTTGTGACAAAGGACCCAAAAAATAATAACTAAATTTATTAAATACTTTTCCGTGATATATGGAGATATATCAGTGAAATAAAATTGATATTTCACTGTTTGAGCAGTGAAATAACATTTTGATATTTTACACTGTTTTAGTCCTCACGCAATTCCAAATCATACGTCAGCGCGCACAGGGCTAGGATACAATTTCAACGACGCAATATCCGACGTTACGTTCGCATACAATATGGCGCGCTTTTCTTAAAAACAATAATTAAATGTCATGTTTATATCGTTTTGAGGCATTTAAGAAAAAGAAAAAAATGTTTGTGTCAGTGTAAGATCGCATTATATTTTACCTCATACCAATGGTAAATATTCCCCTCGTGGCTACGCCACTGGTGAAAAATAGTCTTTGGTGTTCACTCAGTGAAATATATTACGTTCTTACACTGAAACAATTATCCTCTATATATTGTTTTATCTTCTTTAAATGCAAACATGGTCAACTACAGGTATTTAAATAGTATAATTAGCACCTGTTCACAGAAGAAAAGCTTAGTTATGCTTTTTATGCGCCGATATATCAATTTACGAAGGAGTAGAAAGGCATCCCCGATAAAATAGTACGGAGCGACATGGTATTGAGATAATTGTGCGGTGAATTCCTGTTGAAGACCCCAGTCTGTTATGGTCCATCTACGCTCAAAACAGGACCTTAGACGGTTGATAAATGGTTTCGGTTCTTTTCCATTGCCTCTCTCTTCAACATTTAACGTTATAAGTAGAGCAGTCACGTCCCCAAATGTGTCATTCCAGAAATAAACTGACCAATATGATGACCAGTCAACGTCCATGCAAGGGCAGTGCAAATACCGCAAGGCCCGTTTGGTGTTCATGTTTTGTATGACTGTTATGTCGCTTATCGGTACTTTCCCGGTGGTAGGCGTCAGGGTCAGTGATATTTGGTAAAAGTCGTAGTACCACCATTCGATGTAATACACACATGTCCCTTTTTCTAGCAACATCATGCCTTCCGGGCATAAGATCAAATGACAGATCCCCTGCAAAGCACAATGGAAGATTGAGTATAGTGTAATTCAAATCAGATATCCTACGTCCTTGAATAACGTAAATGGTTGTATTTCTGTCCGAATATGTAACGCTATCAAAAAAAGGAGTTAAATATTTAACTGTATTACATACTTTACCATAGAATGGAGCAAATATAAGCCAAAATATCCGGGTACTTTGCAAAATACAGGATGGTGAATGAAAGTAATGTCGCGGGCCGCAAACGTGAGTTCACGGGCCGAAGCCCCTTATCACGAATTACTGGACCTGAACGTCTATAGTGTCATCACAAATTGCGTAAGGCGAAACAAATATATTTCGTTTTGTGATCAAAACAGTAGAGTAGAAATAGCGAACAAAGGGAGGTAAAAGCGTACTTTAATTGAATGAGTTAATTGTTATACAAATATAGTGATCAAAAACCGCAAGTAGTAAAGTGGTAGTAAAGCGCACGTATACTGCTTTGATATTGCTATTTTAGAGAGTAAGTTTTCAAAATAATAATCATATCTCTCATAAATTTCCGGTCCGGATTGAAAAATCCGACCCGATGGCATGCATGAAAGCCGGAAACTAAACTTGCCGAGTTACCGGCCACGCAGCGTGCCCGAGGGTCGGATTTTACGACCCGGAACGGAAACAGATTGATATTTTTCCTTGCGTGCACCTAAAATTATCAATTTTTGGTTAAATTAACATATTGAATGCAGTTTTGTACATTTCATTAGAAAGTGCGTGTGACGTTGTTGAATGACATCGTCATGACGCATAATTATTTTAGATTACTGTTAACGTCAAGTAGTTCCGCTGAAAATCGACACAGTATACTAGAAATAAACCATGCTATAAAAAATAAGTGTCGCGCTGTATAACGTGACTTAACTTACATGGAGGGTGCATAAGAGATTTTTCAGTATGGCAAAATTCACAGGAAATGCCTATCCGGTGTGCACCAACACTTGGTTTAACAAAGTATGTTTTCTTAAGATGTGTTTGCAAATGTATACAAAATGGTACTCACCTTCTAACACCAGGTCGACATATAAAACAGTAACATTTCTTTGGGATAGAAAATAATCGTTATGTATTTAAAAGATGAAAAAAATATATCATACGTAAAATGGTATATAGGATATATGTTTTGATATGCAGAACATTGATGTCAAAGCTTCTACATTATTTACATGTTTCAATTAACCTTTAATGAAAGTAAACCAATGTTATTATATATTTTGCTACTACAAGTATGTCTAAGATCTATTGAAAACGTGTTATTTAGTGAAACAAGATCTAGAATCGCCAAACCATTAATTTAGCATGAGTAAACAAATAAATGACTTACCAGCGAAGGACTCGGGATATATCCTTTTGGACATTCTCCTTTGTTTTCCGTTCGAACGTGTATGTTTTTGTCAACAGTATTTAGAGCGTCATAGTTGATCAATGAGTAGACACCTTCCTTTTCGAAACCCTTTTCTGGTAATTTAGTATCCGTTTCGCAAATCACATTATCATGTCGTTCATGACGAACACACATGAGACAATAAACATTTTTATATCTGTGTCCTGATAGGCTCACAAACGGTGCATCAAGCGCCATACATTTCCGTCTCAGTGTAGGGTCAAGGCACTCATCAGCGTTGTGATATAAACACTGCTTCTTGTTCCATTCAGTTGCATTTTGTGGATGATAATAATGTGGCAAAGTTAGCCTCTTTGCGT
This sequence comes from Mya arenaria, assembly GCF_026914265.1. NCBI lineage: Eukaryota > Metazoa > Mollusca > Bivalvia > Myida > Myidae > Mya > Mya arenaria. The sequence goes on along the minus strand of NC_069124.1, from coordinate 67,197,600 downwards.
TGGAGACAGTTATGGTTCGCGTTTCTAACGGCGTCGTGGGTAATTCTGTAAGTAGAACATTCAACTTCCATTTCCGGTAATCATACACCCCATTACATTCCGCATAATACGCATTCTTAAATATGGTTTGAAGAGCTATGTTGTCGACGGGAGCCAGTTTATCATTGACTTCCTTCGTAAAGTTGTCATTTGATGTACAGCTGTCCACCATGTAGTATGCCTGTACACTATCAAGACCTTTGCCAGATGATATGCACGATACTTCATCTGGAGGGTTGTATTTGTCCAAGGACTGAAAGCAGCATGTTCCCGTCAGTCCACAGTCATCATCGCAGCTGCATGCAGAGCAGCAAAACATACTATCCTCATCAAGAGATGTGTTCAAGGGTTTACCTTCACTGTAGTTACACAGTGACATATAAGGGCAGTACGTAGGGAGGTCATCAAATAGTTCAACCTCAAACCCAACTGCAACCAGATAAAAGCCACACAAAACGCACATGCCAGTTAATTGAAACATGTTAAAATTAAATATGGTTCAATCGTGTATACATAATAAAAACAGTTGATCAAGCTTTGATTCCAAATAGAAATCAGCTTACATTGGTATATAATTGTCGCCCGCCCATTTATTTCTTTTATATACTTATCGCGATGGGTTCTGAGACCAAACAAAATAATTTTCATTTCAACCCGATGTACCATTTTCAATTTTGCCGAGTTTCTGCTTTATTTGCAAATATTTACTGGCTTAATGTTCAAATTATATTTTGTTTATTCGCTCCTCCTCTTTTTCAATGAGCAAATGATTTAAATCAATAAAGGCTAACAGCTGTCACCCAATAGGACAAAATATAAATTAAACCCTAACCGTCTTTAAGCACTTGAATATGTCAGGACCGAAAAATAAAGAGATAATCAATCATTTGATAAAACCTGTATTAATGATTTAAAAAATGTATTAATTAAATCAGTACTTCAAACGAAAATGTGTTCCATTTTTAAAACTTAGGATCTTTTCATCACGTTTTCGAGAAAAGTTATATATACGAAAAATCTAGAAAAAAGCTGCTAGAACTTGTAAATAACCCTTCACAACAAACATTTCAACATTTAACTGCAGCAACAACTTCAATGAAAAAAGGACAAAATAGCAACAAAACGCTGTCAAAACACTGCCAAATAATTATTTAGCGATTGCGAACATTTAATTAAATTGAACATACGCATAAACTATAGCGCCTTTTTGCCTCTTTCCTCGTTTATTCGTGGTGATGCCTTATCTCCTATAACCGTTCTCGTTATTTCGTTGAGGTTTGCATAGAATCCTTTTAGTACGACCATTCTTACCATTTTCGATTGCCTACCACTTCGAAAATAGAAAATGAATGAGCAATCCCATCATTCTGATAACGTTAAACGTATAATAAAATAATTGGTCTTAAAATATGTGGCTTGAAAGAGCATGTGATGATCACTCAAGTAGTTGCATTTTTTGTATTATATTTATCACCTTATAGGAAGTGTTTTTTTTTATCACATGCATAAAAAGAATGCTGTGGTGAGAAGATATGTGTTGACGTAAATCACTGGAATATAAGATACCCGTCATAAACTATAAAACAGTTGTTCGAATACAAAGCCCATATGTGATGTGGCCGCTCTGAACCCTTCCAGGAGCAAAAGGTGATATATTGTAACGTGCCGGGGCTAACTTTCAAATGGTTATATAAAAGAATCCTCTTTGGCTATTTTGCCAAATAATTTGCACTAATGATTATTAAAAATGATTGGATAGTGAAAACAATTATCGTTCAATCAATGATAAATCAACAAAGATTGGAATATTTACAGTTTTCATAGACGTACATATTACACTATCTTACTTTTTCGATATCCCTAGCTTTCCACTTAAACTGTTCTAATGGTAATAGGTCAATGTACGGTAAGGACTTTTGAGTTAACTTTCATGGGTTTTATTGTTAAGGAGGCGCTTTTCTTTTTAATACTCTCGGGTTCACAGTTTATACATATATATTAAGTATAGATGGTTCGGTATAAAACCCTAGAGAATTAACATGTATATTTGCCGCTAGGACAAATAGTGCTTAACCACTAATAAAGGTAATAAATATATTACACCTTGTTTAATCCAAGTTGTTTCACTCGCAGAAGCCAGCACAAGAACGAATGAAACGGTGTGTAAGGTTATTTATACTCACACTCGGGCCGTGCCTATTCGGCGAGTGCTCCGTCAAGATTGTTCGTCATTATAGGTTTTTGGAGCATAGTGCACAGACAGAATGTCACCCTGGTTAGAGCTACCCTGGTTCTTTAACGTGCTGTAGTCTTATACGACATAGTCTCATACTTATACGACAATTGAAAAACAACTGATGTCTTTGGTCTGGTAAAAGCTGAAAAACTGTACCGATGTCTGTTGAAAAATGTTCTAACTATTCAAAACGAAAGTGAAAGTGTATAATAGCAAAATCCTATGCCTTACAGTAAAAGCAGCAGACAACAGTTTAACGAAGTATCGCTCGGTCAAATTTCGCTACATTACCAACGCCACCGATAGGGCAGGTAAGTCACGTCATGTGACCGCCTAAAATTAGGAAAACATAAAAATATGCTGCTTCTGCCACCTGTAGTATTGTCTGTCAACTGCCCTGTGGACAAAACATGTATAATGTTGTACATGTAGCCTAATGATTTGTTCTTGATGTTATGGTTGCAAAGCTCACTAAGACATTATTTTTTTGTTGCATCACTGTTTTCATTTAGTAATGCTAAAACCACCCTATATAGTATGTATTACATTTATAGCAGGCCTTCTTTGTGTTTTTCCCAGATATGCCTAGAGCAAGAAAACTGGTGCAGTGCAGTCTACGCGTTGCCAATGCCCTATGGCTGAATATAAAGGCCAACATGTAGCAACAGTCTTGTTGTTCGTGTAAATATTTAAATCACTTTTGCCCAGGTGTGATATTTAATTTGAACATTATTTGTATCCGAAATATCCATATGTGCATGTTAAAAGCTCTTAACTTTCAACGATATTATTCTTGGCTATATCTGGGACAAAATACAGATTATTTTACTCCAAGGCTATATCAACATTACTAATTGAGACTAAAAATACATTTTCACTGTTGAACAGAAATCATAGCAGTGATTTATCATTTGAAATACAATAATATGTCTCCAATAGTAAAATAACTGCTTTTTAAATGTTGTTAAAATGTGGTCATCATTTGAAGATTTGTTTGAAATTTACAGGTACAAGAGAGCTAGCAAAACAGATGTAATATTCAGTTGGCTCAAACGTCCAAAGTCAACACCTCCAAAGACCACAGTTACAACGAATGACTGATATCCCCAAGGCAACAAGAGTACTGGTAACATATTATCATTACATTATTAATATGAAATGCTAACATAAATTTTATTGATAAACTAGAACAATTAAGATTAAATACCACAATTTGCAGATACTACATGACCCATCAGTCATGTATGGTACAATTTGAGCAGGACTGGTAAAGAACTTGCTTAATATACAACAGCAAAGAACAAAATTGACTAAAACTGATGTCTCTGGTCTGGTAAAAGCTGAAAAACTGTACCGATGTCTGTTGAAAAATGTTCTTAACGAGGGCTCTTAAGAGGACTGTCACAACAGACGACATATCATTTCTACATAACTGCCTAGGGCTGTTAGGGCGTTTCAAAAGTTGCGATATTGTTGGAGTTAAATGTTGAGTTTTGTTACTGTTGTACAGTTGGGGTTGAACATTGTCTGTTCATTGACGTTCTTATTTTTATTATTTAGCATGTTTGGATACTTTAATTTGTTTCTTCAGATAAAAAATGTTCAGCATTCAAAATAGTAGGTCTACGTGTAGCTTTACACTGGATTCTGTTGGAGGAACCCAAGCCGCCACAACTTCCATTACCACTAATTGAAGACGTGCTAGTCAGTACAGGATACCTTTCATCAGAAGATCCAAGCACTTATTTAAGGCAAACACTTGTTCTGTCCCAGGAGGAGATCACCCAGACAGCCTTCATGACAACCGGGCAGAGGGAAAACACCCTTTGGGCAGCCACCATATAGCTGCGATTCACTGCCTCCAACTTCGGACAAATAATTGCTGCTTCAAAACGCAATCGGTAAAGCTGGTTGATTAACTAAGCAATAGGTCTCTTGTTAAACTTGCTTTATTATTATTTGTTTTCCCTTTTTATCCAAGCATTATGATAGCAATATACATTTTATGCGGTTATAATGAACTGTATAAACAACATGTTTGATGTCACTTTAGTATGATAATGTATTTACAGATAATGTGCATCCCTGAAGAAACGGCCACTGAGCGCCTACAATCAATAGAAGAGTGCGCCTATCCAGTGGGGATGACTCATTAGAAAAATGGGTTAGATGCATATTGCAGAACTGGATGTGTGACTTGGTACAAACTGTTAAATATTTAAATGTCTTATTTCTGATTCATGAAAAATATATAATGATACTTATTATTAAAAATGCTTATTGCTGTAAGTACCGTAAAGTTTCGTACATTTTAATGTGATTTGGTACCTAATGACATCAACCAGTTACTGCATGTTAATATATTACACAATGCACAAATGATAGAAAGCTCATTTCAGATTGTTTTTTTTCATATTTACGCTCTAAACGCTCTCATGACTACTGACTCCAAATTCAGGGACAGCTTCATATTACTGGCACTCAGTGTTGTGATTTGGTTGTTTGGACAACGAAAGACATGCACATTGTTAAAATAGTAAAAGACTATTCTTGGGCAATTAATAAGTCTTCTATGATTGATTTTTTCATGTTGACATTTTTACCATCTCTTAAATAAAGATATACTTTATTGAGTTTATTTTCTTCATGAAAATGATGGGTGTACTAATGGTTTTGTTGACACTGAAATTGGACAATTGTCAATAGTGTGTATCACATTCAACGTTTACTATCGAACACTGCTTTAACAAACTTCTGTCATCTTTGAAGACTATTTTAATTTTTGAAAAATTGTTAATTGTATCCATTATTTCAAACAAAAGGGAAGTCCAGTGATCATTACAGAAACTCTTTTGTACAAAAAAAAAGCCATAGCACATGGCGCATGCACAACTGGTCTTTTTTCTCGTTTTTCAATTTGACCTTATAAAAGAAAATTATTGTTTACATTGTTTGTCATAAATAAAATACCGTTTTTTTTAAATTCCATGCAGGTGGTGTTTGATAGTAATAATTGATAGTAATGTTTGATTATTATGCACAGGACACAAACTTAAGTAAGCAAAAGATCTTTTCATTTAGTTGTTTAATATGTTTCACTCCAAAATATCATATTTATCAGCAATTTCCTTCAATAATGGTGCCTGAAGGTTAACCAAACAGCAACATAGTTTGAAGTAGTTTGGTTGACAAATGTCTATGCTGAGCAGAGATATAATTTAAAATATCGTATTTTTTATTTTTTCGTTTGCTCTTTCAACATGGATTCTACTTCTTCCTTTTTTGTATGATTTCTGTAGCATCCATAGCGATTCTAGCTAAGGTGAAATCTTCAAATGATTTTGGCATGGCGCCCTTGCATTTCAGCTGGTTTGGAATTCCTACTGCCATAAAAAAAAATCATGTAATATTTCATGCAATAGAGATATTTAGGTGTTAGAAAAAAATTAGACACAGTTGTCCTGCTGGTATTGAACCGGACAGCTAATTGTAGGTCCTTACAATTCAATCGTAGATTCATCAAAGCTATCAGAAGTTTATCCTGAATGCTAAAGTAGGTGATTGTCCAACCAGCATAATAGTTAAATGGTGCCATCCTCTGAACCATGTTCGCCAGCACTTGGAAAACATCTGTTGGGAATGACGTGTACAACAGCATCTGCAAAACAGTGAAACAATATTGTCAGTTAACTCTATGCAACTGTCGTATATTATGCTACGACAAATTATGTTGGGCAATTAGTAGACATATCAATAAATGAAATCTGAATATCTGTCAAAAAGTAAAAATGCTTATGACCAATGTAAATAACACAATTGCTTTGAAAATAAGAGGTGATTTAAGTACGTTAAAGGCAGTATATGTATTCACACTATATATATATATATATTGACAACAACTTTTCAAGTTGTCCCTGATGTTCCATAGTTTTAGGTAACATAATACCTTTGTAATGGCTTTGTCTTCATATCCAGTCCACACATGGTTTGAAACAAAATATTCTTTTTTATATGCCTTTCAGTGGAATATAGAAAGTTATCAGTGAAATAAAGATGATTATTCACTATGTCAAACAGTGAAATATAAATTTGATATTCTTCATGGTTTTGACGTGCAAATGAAGCGTCAGCATGTACAGGACGGAGACACAGTTCGAACGATGTTATTTCAAAAATGATTTTATGAAAATATACAGTAACCTATCATTTGGTAAATGTCCTTTTGAGCATATGATAAAAACAATTGTTTGATTCATCGAGATATCAATCTTATTTCATCTTGTCAACACAAAAAGTTCCCATTTTCACAAGTGCTTGTACCACTCGTGAAAATATTGCTTTTGGTGTTCACTTGATTAAATAAAATTGATATGTCACTGAACAAATCCTCTTGAAGTAAACAAACTTACTTTATCTGTATCATAAATTATATCTTGCAGCGTCAGTCTTGGTTTCGATAGTTTAAGAGTTTTGATTTCATTTTCCAACTCAGCAATCTGCTTTTGCAGCTGTGAAACTGAAACATTTTGTATGACAAAAGTAACTAAAACTAAGTACAAGACAGCCTATGGCACCTGGGTGTAAACTATTTTGGTCCAAGATGCCTCTAGAATGGCATAAAATAAGAAAAAGTAAAGATTTATTACAACTAGTAACTTTTTGTATGAAAAGAAAATGTATTAAAATAAATATACAAGTAAATGGAGGACAAAGTAAAGGGCAACATAAAAGTAAAATGATGCAGGAATTGATCTTTGAATTGTGCTGTGATATTTCGTATGAAACAATATATTCAGCATAAATACATTTGAGGGTTTTAAGTTTGTCTACATGAATGTTCAAATGGTTCATGACATAGTACTGGTCAGAGAGTATGAAACTTATTGAGCTCGGTTAGCTCAGTTTGTAAGAGCATCTGTATTGCAAGGGGACTTTGGTTTGATCCCTGGATTGACCGCGTTCTTTTTTGAGTCTGTAATATCCGTATGAATAGGTAAAAATGTACCAGATTTTGAACACGCTGTAGAGCCTTCCGTATCATCCATTTCTAACAATTGCTGCTGTACGTAGCTATTGTCATGGTTGCTGCCAGAGGCTATATCAGGTACGTCAATCTCCGGGTTTACAGCCTCTTCCACCTTGCGTTTCTTACGTCTGGATATTAAAAAATAAAGAAAGAAAACGTATTAATATCATTCAAGAAATAACAAATAAGATCATGTTGCAATTTAGTAACCTTTTTTATTTTAATCAATACTGAAACTACTGAAAAGCACACCAATGATATTGATATTGATCACTATGATTTTATAAGGATATTGGACACCAAAAAGTGTTATCGTACGAGTAAGTTCTGTCTAGCATGAGCTGTGAACGGTTTTAAAACATAACACTACACAACATCTACATCTTCATTAAATTTACCTTGTTGGGGTAGGTAGGTCTGAAAATCTGCCAACGTCTTTACAGAAGCTGAAATGGTTGGACCATTTTCCTTCTTCCCATCGACAAAATGACAGCTACATATCCGGTCATTGCTGTTATATGGCCTGTCTGCCCGTCTGAAATGTTGCCATACGTTTATAATCATACTATTGAAAATACTGGGACAATCCCAGCAGCTGAACATTTAAACAGCGATAAGGCGTACTTGTAAGAGCAATTAATTAAATATGTAGATCTTCAAAAGTAAGACATAAACTGCTCGGGTTATACAACTCAACCAGTACTGTCACTACATTACATGACGTGTGGATTTTAGGCCATACACATTTATGTAGAATTGAGTATCTCATTTCTGCCAGTAACGTTTTAATGTTTGTTAATACAATTAAGTAAAGTAACTCAATCAAGTAACAAAATGCACATTTCAATGATATTTATAAAATCTTGCCACCATACTGTACAGTTCATATATATATGAACGTATCTCTTTAATTGAGATGGGTGGGGTAATGATATAACAGATAGACGACGGTTTTTTAATTAGTTTTACCTTCGTTATATCGTAATATTCACACCATTGGTGAATCAGCAAGGAAAAGTATGCAACATATCGTGTGTTTTAAATTCAACTGTTGATAAACAGAAAAGGTCATTTATGTCAGCAACTTCGTTTGATCGACTTGTTGAATTAAGTTGATCCATAATTAGGTATATTGTAAAATCACACTTTGCTTTCCTAGTTATTTCGTTTTTCGTACTAGCTTTGCATTTATGTGTGTAATTATACCTAGGAATAGAGGGCTGCTCTAAATCTAAATATTTCTTACCAATGCTTAATTTTGTTATCTTTCGAGAGTACTTGATATTTTATTCTGTTTGTCTACTTGTGTACATAATATGCATGTTTGGTTTACTCGTATTGTTTGAATGTTATTGTGTTAAATGTAATTCACAATATGTGTCATTATTTGTATATATATCAATGTTTTGCTCTTCATTTCATGGAGGAATAAAAAGTATCTAAAAAGTATCTATCTACCTATTACAACGCGTGTCGCGGGGATAAACCTATTTTTCTAATACTTGAACCGACCAATTATAACAAATTTAAGTTTAAAACACTTTAATGAAAAACGACATTTACAACATGACAATAAATGAGTTTGATCCTGTAAATAAATAAAGTTTCTCATCAGCTTCCTGTTGTAGCATTGATACAAAGACAAAAACAAACTTTCAATTTTAACATTTCGCAAAAGTTTCAGTTATGTATACAACACACTCATTTTTCAGTTTCAAAGCTCACTTGAAGCCTCGCTTCTTCGGAAACTTCTATTGTGATATTGGCAGGTTTGAATAACCCATCAGCAACATAATCTCCAAGACAATATGTCTGCTTGCCAATCTTCTTCCTCTCGAAGCATACTGTCTTCGCATCCAAACTGACGTCCTCGTTATCTCGGATAATCATTTCCTAACGTTGTTTTCCATCCTTTATGCACTTCAGAAAACTCAAACCAATCTTTCTGGGTAATGGCTTTGATATAGGACGTCCAGCATAATGTCCTTTGACTTCACTTTCACTCTGTTCCATCTGACTGGTCTCAGTTAGCGTAATCCTCCTTTTTTACATTTGACTCGGCATTCTTGGATGCGTGGACTTCGCCCAGAAAACGTTTTATGACACATGGAAGTAAAGGTTAAGTGGATTTGCGCGTCACTCTGCCAATAGCCATATCAACATCTTCTTCATTCATTCCATCATTTAACGTACATATCTCCGCAATACTTCTTTCTTTTCACTAATTGTACCCTCATCAAAATCATCCTCATTTTCAACATACATCTTTTCAACACACTTTTCTTCTTCATCATTATAATCACTTTAATCAAGTTCAATACCAGGATCACAATCCCATCCTTCATCAGCAGCTTCCAATTTCTCAACGTCAATCTTACTACACCCAGGTTCAATTCGATTCGATTGTCCTTAACCCTATCACCTTTCTCATAGGTCTTATCATGATGAATGAATTTTTTTTAAAGATCTTCCCACATTTATCACAACTTGCTTGTTGAGCTAACATGAACTTTTTCTTATCTTCGGTACATTGAATAAGATGCTGCTCAAACCATCTCCGTACGGGAACAACAAAATATATAATCTTGAGCCCATACAGATTTTGACCATCTTTTACTTCGTTATTTACCCTATCTAATGTTTGACTCTTAGATTTTCGTATTCGATCGCAATCTATAACCTGCCCTTTTTCCTTTCTACTACAATTGTTTATTTTTTCCGGTACAATCATTTCTGATTGTGCAGGAATGTCACCCTTATTCATCAACCCTACAAGGTAACAACCTGATTTCCCAACGCTTTGCAAAGCAATTTTCTGCCCATTGATTGTTAATGTGTCCTGTATAACATCAAAATGAACATTGTGCACTTTCATAAAATCAATCCCAAGTACGACATCAACATTCATGTCTGCTACTACAACTTTTATCGGGCAACTCGTTTTACCAAACTGTATTGCAAGCTCCGTGCTACCGATTAAATCCATGCTAATTCCAGAAACTGTTTTAATTGGAGCTTCAAAAGTCGAAAGGATGTGATAACCTATAATCATTCCCATACTTTGTTGGAAATTAATGTAAGCGTAGCTCCTGTATCTACAAGCAAGGCATGCGACGTCTATACTCCCTATTTTAGCTGACACAAATAAAACAGCCGATGTTTGGATATGAGCTTGTTTTCAGCTTTGCTGCTGTTGCTGCTTATTATTTTCCTTCTTTCCGTCATAAGATTGAATTTAAATATTTGGGCAATCCCATCTTAAATGTTATTCTGACCCACGCTCAAAACTTGCTTTCTTTTTGTCCAATTGTCTTTCATTTGACTCTTTTCCAAATAATCTGTTTTCAATATCAAACTGTTTCTTGTACGGTGTTTGCTGATATCTTCTACGTCCAATCTCATTTTTACTGAACGATTTCGATTGTTTTTGAGCGTTCAGCTTTGCTCGAAGATCTCGAATTTCTTCCCTCATTTGAGACATGGACTCTAGTTCAACAGCATGCCGAAAAGCATCATTTAAATCAACAGGCTTAGCCTGTTTTACTTTCAATTGCGTATCTGCATTTATCAATGAATCGATAAATTGCTCTTTTGCGAGCGTTTCTCGCAAGTCATTTGGTGCGCTTGGATATGCCAAATTTGTGAGACGGCGAATATCCTGGCCTTGCTCTGACATTATCTCAGTAGCTCTTTGTTGCCGGTTCCTTAACTGTACCTTGTACAATTCAGTTTGATTTGAAGGGGCAAATCGATCCTTCAAAGCACTCACCAACTTCTTGTAGTCGGTAGTGTTATTTGCAGGGTTTCCTAATACACATTGCGCCTGTACCCTCAATGTAATAGACAGATACAGGCCTTTTTGATGGTCATCCCATGCTTCGAAATGGGCTTAATAGTCCACCCAGGCACTAGTCCCATCATTAGTCGCCGGCTTCATTGTTTCACGCCGATCAACTGTGCCCTCACTATTGCATATCCGCTTCGTATGTTCTAAAGGCACAGTTTCTCAACAACGTACCTTCATTCTCCGTCTGGCATGCTATGTTAATAAAGGAAACATTTGTTTTATTTGGCGTGTCAGGCAACAACCGTCTTGGTCTTGTCAATTTTGAATGAAAAGCTGGGGTTGTTTATATCAGTTCTCTTTTAACAAATGAACTAGGCATATCAATCCTACCACGCGGTATATTTTCCCTGACTGGCGTTGATGCATCTATTTTATATAAAGTTATGTCAATCTCCCGTTGCATTGCATCAATTTATTGTTGTTACTTCATTATATGGAGCTGTCGCCTTAAATTATCTATCTCTTGCTCCAGATGGCATTCACGATCACTTCTTCCGGCAATTGTTGTAGGTTTGTGAATATATATGAAAATTCAAATAGTCTCTCGTTGGGCGCCAAATTTTGTAACGTGCCGGTGATAACTTTCAAATGGTTATTTAAAGATTTTCCTCTTTGGCTACTTTGCCAAATAATCTGCACTATTGGTTATGTAAATGATTGGATAGTGAAAACAATTATCGTTCAATCAATGATAAATCAACAAAGATTGGAATATTTACAGTTTTCATAGACGTACATATTACATGATCTTACTTTTTCGATATTCCTAGCTTTCCACTTAAAACTGTTCTAATGGTTATATGTCAATGTACGATATTTTGAGTTTTCTTTCATGGGTTCTATTGGCAAGGAGGCGCTTTTCTATTTAATACTCTCGGGTTCACAGTTAATACCATACTTATATCTATATCAAATATAGATAGTTCGGTATAAACCCCTTAATTAACATGTATATTTGCCGCTGGGACAAATTGTGTTTAACCACTATTAGATGTAATGAATATATTACACCTTGTTCAATCCAAGTTGTTTCACTCGCAGAAGCCAGCACAAGAACGAATAAAACTGGTGGTGTGTAAGCTTAATTATACTCGCACTCGGGCCTTGCCCATTCGGCGAGTGCTCCGTTAAGATTGTTCGTCATTTTAGGTTTTTGGAGCATAGTGCACAGACAGAATGTAACCCTGGTTAGAGCTACCCTGGTTCTTAAACGTGCACCAGTGTATAGCACTGTCACACGGGAAACCCATTTTACGTCCCTCCCGGAAGATGATTAGTATGTCTAGTGATGCGACGTGGAATCGAACTTGCGACCCCTGGATTGAGACTCAAGTGTGTTAACACTAGACCACAGATAAGTCTTTTTCCGTAGGGGTCGGATTATATTTTCATAATTTCAGAAAACAACATTATTATAATAAATCGATGTTTTCATCATGATTATTACCATTCAACCATCCAATTATTTTTGATCATGTTATGTCATTAGCTGTCAATTAGTAAATTCACTCTCAGCATTAATTCCATACCCCATATTAAAAGTTAAGCATTGAGTGCATATAAAATATATTAGTCATTCAAATACTAGTTGTTTATGAATACTTACTATTTACTATTTCCACTAATTTTCTGAAAGCTCATTTGCTAATGAAATACATTATTTTTAAGACAATTGAAAGACAGCGGTTTTCTAACTATTCAAAATAAAAGTGAAAGTGTATAATAGCAAAATCCTATGCCTTATGTAAAAGCAACAGACAACAGTTAAACGAATGATCGCTCGGCCCAATTTCGCTACAGTATTAATAAATGAAAATATTACTAAAACTTCACAAAAACGTCTGAATTAAGATTCTGGCAAGAATATATAAGAATTGATTTTGTTAAAATTATAGACTGCGGATAAACAAATACACTTGAAAACGCTTTTTTGGGATAAATGGTTTAATGGTGTATGTGGAAAAGATAAAATGCCTCAAAGTCTATTGGAAAATCGGCATATTGCCTTCGACCATTAACTAAGTAAACATATGAATATGATGACAGGACATGAATTCATATATGAATATCATAGTATATATATATATATCCAAGGGAACAAAACAAACAGCTAAATTACTATAGTATGAATAAATATTCTTACATTTTTTTATCAAACAAAAGCGATGATATTAAATGTCTCAATTCAATTTGTTGATGTTAAATTGAGCTTGTTAACAATATAGCTTGACATAAATAATGACTCGGAACTTATTTACGAGGAGCGAAGTTCCGGGTTCAAGGTTTTCGCCCCATGTGACATAGAGTTTTTTGCTGATTTCATTGTAAGAGTGTCATAAAAAAATTTATATTTTTACGAGTGGTAAAGCAACGAATGAAAATGTAGTCATTCGATGAATTTATTGTGTAGTAATAGTAGTAGTAGTAGTAGTAGTAGTAGTAGTAGTAGTAGTAGTAGTAGTAGTAGTAGTAGTAGTAGTAGTAGAAGTGGTGGTGGTGGTTTTTGTAGTTGTGTGGTGGTGGTGGTGGTGGTGGTGGTCATTTTGTTATACTATGTCAAATCATTGAAGCGATCACGCTTTGACAGTACTGGAGATATTTCCGCATACTAGGCGTTTACAGGCAGAGTAGTAGTTTGATTGAATGACTTCACGTTGCTGTTTTTATTATTTACGGATATGCATGCAACTATCTCTATGTACAGATCTACATGTAATAAGCTTCTTTCAGTCTATATATGTGGATGGGAATGGGAATATGATCATTCTGGCCCAAAAATGACATTTTGAGATATTGTAACCTTTATGATGCCAAATATTTCTAGAACAAAAATCCAAAGTTTCAAGTCAAAATTCACAAAACCTAAAAAAATATAGTACTTTTCGTAACACGGGTGTAGAAATTGAAATGAACAAAATGTATGGTCTAATGTGTTTATTTAGAATGAAATATCCATGTCAGATAAGTATAATGTCAAGGACTATTTACATGTAACGTGTAAGTTTTAGCATAGAAACAATAAGCACTCATAGTTTCATTACAAAAGTTTACGAAAAGTTCATAAGTGCATTTGGTTGCTATGGTAACTATTGATAATGCCATTTTCACTCATTTTCTAAATGTTTCTCAAAAAATATGTTTTTCATAAAGTTGTGTTTAAGTGATTGACATTTTTATGATTCCAAGCAATTGCAGAAATAAAATCTGAACTAGTCAGTCAAATATTAAAAAAACAACAATGGATATGGAACATTTTGTAACAGAGAGCTTTAACACAATTTGAACGAAATGTTCGCTAAATCTGTTCTTATTTTGAATGAAGTACACAAGTCAAAATATTAAAATATAAAACTATCTTTACTAGTATCACATAAACTACAAAAGGAAAATTACAATTATACATCGCTAATGTCCAAAATGATAAAGAAACTTACAACAAAGGTCAAAGCAAAATTCGGTTGCTATGGTTACTTATGAAAATGCTTTAACCCACATTTTTGAAAGTCTGCTTAAAAAAAGAATTATCTTAGTAAAACTATTTATAAGTTATTGACATCTTTATGATATTAAGTATTTACAGAAATTAAATCTGAAGTTTCACGTTAAATTTCACAAGTTAAAAAACATATGAAACATTTTGAAACACAAGGCTAAAAAACAATGTGAACAAAACTGTTCTAATTTTAAATATAATATATATTTGTCAAGATATTTTAATATTTAACTTATCTTTACTAGTGTTACATAAACTTCAAAATCAAAATAGCAAGTACACATTGCTAATGTCGATAATGACATAGAAATTGGCCACAAAGGTCAAAGCAAAAATCGGTTGCTATGGTTACTAATGAAAATGCTATTTCCTATCATTTTCAAACCCTGCCACAAACAATGTGTTCTCAATATACAATGTGTTTTAAGTTATTGGCATGTAAATGATACCAAGTATCTAAAGTATAAAAACTTAAGTTTCAAGTCATTTTTGTACAAAGAAATCAAAAGATATGGATCATTCTGTTACACATTGGTAAGCCAGTTTGAAAACAATGTCCACTAAAAACGTTCTTATTTTAAATGCAGCGGTCCATGCCTAAATACTAACTTAACTGTCTGTTATAGCTAACACTTAAACTAATTCATAGAATTAATAAGTACACATGGCTCATTATATGTACAACATCACATAAAAGAACTACGGAAACAATAGTCTGTTGCTATGGTTACATGTGATAATGCCATTTTTTACTCATTTTTTTCAAGGTTGTCACAAACATTTGATATTCAATCAACATTTTAGCAACAAATGAGTAAATGACAATAGTAAATTCATCGAGATGTCATTTTCAACTGAAGTAATAATTATAAAAAATGCATCTTCTAAACTTGTCAAGTCACATTTTGGTAATGCTAAAATCCAAGCAAGTGATAAAGAAAAAATATGCATGGTCATTTGGAAAAAAAGAGTTGAAGTTTCCAATGATTTTATAATAAAAAACACAATACACAATGCAATGCAACCAATTAATGATATTAGTAATAGTATTACACAAAATGCAAATATTCTTTCTCATGTTTCAGATACATAGATCTTAATTGTGTTAGTCTTTAGATGTAGAGAATATTACTCAAGTTGTTCAATACAAAGTTGATTAAACAAGGGTTTTCTTTCCAACTAATATAAAGGGACTTGAAAAGCCTATAACAATCTAAGTAAACAATTCCAATAAGTTATTTTGCATTTCCTCTCCTGGGATATATTATTCATATCAATCCTACTAATGTGAGTATTTACAGTGCTAAACACATTAATCGATACTACAAAGCGTTCACATTTTCAACACCATTCATTTTAATGATGTAATTTTACACTTGCTTAAAATGCCATTTATGATATGAGTATACTTCCTGACTGGTTTGACAAACAGATCTATGCAGCACTACATTTAACCAGTCCACATTAAATTAACACAAAAGGCTATGTTTGCGTTTACTGCCTTTCGGTGTGTCATTTTTGTCAATATCAACTTTGACTTCACACAGAATTGGTTTACGGCATATTGCAGATCTTGGTGACTCAGATCAAAGAATGGACCAATATAATCGCGAAGGTACCATTGACGTTTAGCATCTAGGCATGGTGCGTGCTTTAGTTCAGGCTAAACACCACATTCTGGACTCATCGTCAAAAGATTAACTTCAATTTCTGAGGAATCTACAAACTCTTTGCATACTACAACTCCTGGTTTATGTTTTGATACGTAGAAATGTTGGTATTTGGTAATATTCTTTAGAGTTTTGAAATATGTATCTAGGAATGATTTCCAACAGTGAAATGTGACTGGCTGCTGAGGGTCATTAGCCAACTGTGGGATGTTGTGGACGTACTTTGAGGAGGCAGATACAGTGTGGGCAATTTCTTAAAGATTCTCGGCATAACAGCATCGCTACTTCACCTTCCAGATGCCGAAGTGACAGTCAGGAGCAAATTTGGTGTGCCCAGCCAACATAGTGTTAAGCGTTACACTCTCATGCAGTCCTAAAACTTATCTATATTCACAAAAAATATAACTAAACAAATGATTTTAACTAGGGCATAATAAAATTTTCAAGACATTTAAATCTTACAATAAGAGTGTTTACATATATGTTTATTTAGTTAACATATTCCTCATATCATATTACTGCCAAATACACTTTAACTTCATCCAGTTCTGCATCCTTTTATATTAGAGCATCAATCGCAGGTATCAATGATGTAATTGATTTCAAAAGACGGCTCAATGCATTTGTCCTAACAAACCAGACAAACAATAATTAACAGACAAGAAAACTTACCTGTCATTACACGCCACATGGCATACCAAAGCACAGTATGGTTCTTGTTTTGGCCGACGGCATTATCGAAAAGAACCTGGAAAAATTAATATATTCTTTTTTCATATTTAAGCTATATTCAGTACATGAAGAAAGCAATGTTATAATGAGGAACACACTTCATAAGCCATAGTTGAATCCAAATATCCAATCGTTATCAATCATCGAATGTGAAATGGAAAAAAAATGAGTAAGAATGTGTTTCATAGTGTAAAATATATTAAGTTTCATCATCTTTTATGTTCACTATTGATTCTCATAATCTCTTCTCAGCAATAAGGATGAAGTTTGCATAGGCTATTAAAACCTTTAATCCATTAATTATTCTAAAGATAATTTTAATGGGTAATCGTTTTGAAGCACTAAATACCTAAGCATGTTTTTCACCGACACCATAGTGCTGAAAGTAGTGGTGGGCCAGGCTCACAACACTGTCACTTCCTTTCCCTGGCATTTCGGCCTCGTCCACCAGATAAAATGTCTACTTTCCTGTATAAATAAATGTTAAATATTGTTAAAGTGACTATACACCAGATTACTCTAAACCTTTGGAATATCTAAGCTATATACCTAACTTGGTAATATCAGGTGATAACATCGACAAGCCAAACACGCATAAAAATGAATTCTACTAGGTATACATACAAAGTAATCTTTTTTAATGGTAAAATACGAAAAAACTGCGAAAAATAAATTAATTGTAAACTATGTGGTACTTCAGTTAGTTAGTTTCAATGCACTGTACTCATCGATACCAAGTTTATGTCTGTTTTCGACAATTTTGTTCTTTTTTTATTATTAACAAGCAACTTGTCACACAACTATGCACACAATCATATAAACAGAACGCAGGTCTCTGACACTTGGCGTACACGCCGGATTTAAAGCATGATGCTTCAACAACCAGTCTCTGTTGAAGACCTCCAAACAGACGGTATATCCAGTGGGCTTCATATCCACATCCTCTCCTACCTCTAAAACTCGTTCCTATAAAGCACTCGCCCAGTCTCATTCAATGTTATTTTATAAACGCTTTCGCTAACCACATCGATCTTTGCTCAGAAATACCTGGTTTGATAATAAAAGATATAGAGGATATTTGTTTATTTCAGTGTTAGATCGTATTTTATTTCACGAGTGTCATAGAAATACATATTTCACGAGTGGCGAAAAATGTAGTTTTTTATGATCACGAGTGAAATAAAATACGATCTTACACTGAAATAAACAAATTTTCTGTTTCTTTTATGCTTATTTTCGGAGTTTTATTTGTTTTTTTTATTTATTTCTGAATAACCCCCTTTTTTGAAAAGGGTGGGCTTTACGCCGCTACCCGTGGGGCGCCCCTTATGCATAGTTATAGCTGTCAACTTTTCTTCTTTCAGTTTGCTGAGAAATAGTTCTCTGCTATTCATTCTTATAGCTTAATATTCGCTCGTTTTTTATTGCAAAACTTTATGAACAGTAAACAATTTTTAGTGCACATATGTTCCAAAAAATAATGAAAACACTTTTTATTTTCAGATGGGCATGAATACAAAACCAAATTACTACGCCGCTATTTAAAGAATGAACATTTGGAAGGTCAAATGTGTTAGCAAAACAAATGTGGATACTCATTGGATTTTAACCATTCTTCTTAGTTTAAGACTTCATGTACGCGTGATTTTACAGTAAGTTAATATTCAGTCATCTTACTGTCAGAGACTAGTCTGTTTCGATTTAAAATGTTTGTTTTCCAGATAAAGAGTAAATGCCACGCTAGTTTGTTGACACATTTTGAGGTGTGGGTGGGGTAAAAAATATCGGATCTATCTGTAAATTGTGTGAATTCTCCAGGAAGATCATTTTACTTACTACAACGGTTAACATTTCAAAATACATTGAACGAGGATATAAAATTTTATTTATGTTCGAATAGTTGTTTTTGTCTGTAATTTGTTTAGTATGAAAGCAAATGTTCGAACATTCAGCTTCAAAGATCAGTAAAATGTTTGATAAACGGGATAATCGGTAATAAAGGTAAGTTGTTAATTTCCAATTCTATATTTATTTAAATTTATAAAATATTTCTTTCTTTTTTTAACATTTTTGACATAATTTACTGAAGTCCAATGTTCTGTTTTGATCAATGCAAGTACATGTAACAACAAAGGAATTTAAAAAGTAGTTCTGAAAGTTGATATTTTCACTCCTTATTTTGAAGTGAAAATATCAAATTGATATTTTCACTGTTGTTATTTCACTGTTAAAACCCCATATTTCATCTTAAAGCATGAAAGAAACTATGATTACTATTATAATACTTGATTCAACACATCAAAGCAAACGCTGGTCTAAAGGGCGAAGCAAAAATCCTTTTGAAAAGTTAAGTTTAATTTAAAGATAGGTCTTTCTTTCTTATTTATACCTATAACCATGTCTACATGTTTAGTTTTGGCTGGGGCCAAGACAAAAAAAAATATATTCCAAGGTTCTGTTGAGCAGACTATAAAAACACTCAGATATAAAACGCATAACAATAAAAGCTACCTTTTTGTTACTTTTCCAACTATCTTGAAAAATATATTAAATCAGCAAGAAGACAATATTTAATAAATGGTTCAAAATATCTGCAGTTAATGGTAAAAAATGGTTAATTATTTTGTTTGGTTAAAATTGGCTGTTAAGTTTAAAATTGAATAACCAATATAGAGATAAACAACACCGACTTAAGCGACGTTATCTTTCAGAGATTCGTTCCAACGTTTTCATTGATGACAAAAAATAAATACATGTACCTAAATTTATTATATGCTTTCCGTGATTTATAGAGATTTATCAGTGAAATAAAATTTATATTTCACTGTTTCTAGCAGTGAATTAACATTTTGATATTTTCACTGTTTTGAAATTGTAGCCCGCTCTCAATTCCAAATCAAACGTCGTGCGCACAGGGCTAGGATACAATTTCAACGACGTAATTTCCGAAAGGACGTTACATTCGCATACAATTTGTCGCGCTTTTCTTAAAAACAACAATTAAATGTCATTTTATATCCTTTAGAAGCATTTAATAAAAATCGCTTATTTCAGTGTAAAATCGCAATATATTTTACCTCGTGAGTACCAAAGGTAAATATATCACTCGTGGCCACGCCACGCGTAAAATATAGTCTTTGGTGCTCACTCGGTGAAATATATTACGATCTTACACTAAAACAATTATCCTCTCTCTCTCTATATATATATAGGTTTACTGCTTTGACATTGCTATTTTGGAGAGTAAGTTTTCAAAATAATAATAAAATATCTCATACTTTTTCGGTGCGGATTGAAAAATCCGACCCGAGGGCACGCATGAAAGCCGGAAACTAAACTTACCGAGTTAGCGGCAGCGCAATGTCCCCGAGGGTCCGGCCCGGTAAGAGATGATTGATATTTTTCCTTGCGTACATCTTAAATTATCAATTTTTGGTTAAATTGACATATTGAATGCAGTTTTGTACATTTCACCATAAAGTGCTTGCGACGTTGTTTAATGATGTCACCGGGCTTAGTTATTTTAGATCACTGTTGACGTCAAGTAGTTCCTCTAAAGATCGAGTTTTTGAAGATTATTTATTTGCATGTTTTATTTACTTTCTTGCTGGTACTCACCTTCTAACACCAGGTCGACATATTAAACAGAATCATTTCTTTGGGATTGAAAAAAAATCGTTAAGTATTTTAAAAGATCATTTTTTATCATTAGTAGAATGGTATATTAGATATATGTTTTGATATGCTAAACATTGATGTCAAACTTTTACATTTTTCTGTCACAGAATATATTTCAGTTATTGTTTCAATAAACCTTTAATGAATTTAAACCTATGTTCTGTGAAGGTCATGTGCATATCCATCTAGTATGACGGTCGAGTAAATCCTAATATATTTTGTTACTACAATGTCTATGTTCTACTGAAAACTTGTTCTTTTGTGAAACAAGCTCGTGGGTCATACGATCTAGAATCGCAGAACCATTAATTCAGCATGATAAAACATATAAATGACTTATCAGCGAAGGACTTTGGATATATCCTTTTGGACATTCTCTTATCCAACCTTTATGTTTTTGTTAACAGTATCTAGAGCGTCATAGTTGCTTAATGAGTAGACATCTAGGTTTTCGAAACCCTTTTCTGGTAATTTAGCATCCGTTTCGCAAATCGCATTATCATGTCGTTCATGCCGAACACACATGAGACAATAAACACGTTTATGTATGTGCCCTGGTAGGCTCATAAACGGTGCATCAAGCAACAAACATTTTTGTTTCAGTGTAGGGTTACGGCACTCATCAGCGTAGTGATATAAACACTGCTTCTTGATCCATTCAGTTGCATTTTGTGGATGATAATAATATGGCAAAGTTAGTCTCTTTGCGATGGAGACAATTATGCTTCGCGTTTCTAACGGCGTCGTGCGTAATTCTGTTAGTAGAACATTTAACTTCCATTTCCGGTAATCATAAACCCCATTACATTCCGAATAATACGCATTCTTAAATATGGTTTGAAGAGCTATGTTGTCAACGGGACTCAGTATATCCTTGTATTCGTTCGTAAGGTTGTTGTTTGGTGTACAGCTGTCCACCATGTAATATGCCTGTACACTATCAAGACCTTTACCAGATGGTATGTACGATACTTCATCTGGAGGGTTGTATTTGTCCAAGGACTGAAAGCAGCATGTTTCCGTCGGTCACAGTCATCATCGCAGTTGCATGCAGTGCAGCAAAGCATACTATCCTCATCAAAAATATGTTCAACGGTTTACCATCACTGTAATTACACAGTGACATGTAAGGGCAGTACGTAGAGATGTCATCAAACAGTTCAAACTCAAAACCAGTTGCAACAAGATAAAAGCCATAAAAGGTAAAATGTTGCCTTCTGACGTAGATAATTTTATGATGTAATTTATCACGCGGTGTACACACACTGATGTTATGAAGGATGGAAATTGAGACACTGTTACTTTAGGCTGTTCATAGTGCAGTTTTATCAAATCCTCATAGTTCATAACAGGTATATATTTTATTGGATGGTGCGCTGTCCGTCATTCGTGTGTCTCAATTATTGGTTGTAAAAATCAAATTACATGTATGCCTGCGGGGTCAAAAGGGGTTTAAGCCATGAATTTTCCTGTGGACATATCGAAAATCTTCTCGCCTGACACCGATAGGCCCAGACCTTTAATAATTTGTTATAAGCATCATATAGTGGTTCTCTACCAAGATTGTGCAAATTACGCCTCTTGAGTCAAATTCGGTCCCACCCTTTTTGACCTACTGTCTTATTTTTGAAACTACAGCGAAGAAATTTTGACTATGTTCACAATTATGTAAACTAATAACAATGTTCTGGTTGGATGACCATGACTTTGACCTGTTAGCCTACTTTCTTATTTTTAAAGCTACAGCAATGGAACTTGGACCATGTGTAGAGTTTTGAAAACAATTATCAATGCTGGGCTTGGATGACCTTTATTGTATCTTTTTGACCTTCCTTATTTTTTAAGTCTGTTATGAAATTTCGAGCATGTGTACAGCCTGAAAACATATATCAATATTGACTTATTTTTGAAGCTAGAGTTTTGAAATGGATCCTATGTACTGCTTTGAGAACAGATATCAAGCTATATTGATTACAAATGTTTAACTCTTTTACTCAGGTGAGCGATTAAGGGCCATCATGGTCCTCTTGTTGAAATCTTTTTTGTATTAATTGTAATTAAATAATTTACTTTTTTGGGAAAGTTTTATGAAATTAAGTTATTCTATTGAACTGTTCAATATGACAGGATAGTGAATGTTAAGCTGGTTCACAAATATTTAATATGCTTTTACATAGATGAAATGCTAAGATAACTTACATGATGCGTATTACATCATTTTGCAATTGATGTGCAATTATTAAGTACGTGTTGTGTTCTTAAGGTTGTGGAAATTTACTTTCTATTGCAAAATGCATGACCATAGTATTTCACGTACTGATTCCAGGTTTAACCATTTAAATGATCATGATGATACTATGTATAAAGAATGTATTACTTACTGATATTATGAACTTTTGATTGTTGTCCGATAGTAAATCGAAATGTTTGGTCTGATTCGATTCGATTGTCGATAACAAATGGAGTCCGGTTTTCAAACTCTACTTATCGCGATTGCTTCTGAGGCAAAAACAAATTATTATTTCAACGCGATGAACCATTTTTTTTATTTTTGCCGGGTGACCGCTTTATTTGCAAACATTTACTGGCTTAAGGTTCAAAATTATATTTGGTCTATTCGCTTCGCCTCTGTTTTTAAATGAGCAAATGATTCAAACCAAAAGCTAACTGCTGATTTACCATAATAAATGTGCTGCGAATTTGGAAAAAAACTGTCACCAAATAGGAAAAAATATAATTTCAAACACTTGAAATTGTTACAATACGAAATGTGATGACGGTCAGTTCATCGACAAGTTGCATGGTTACATGGTTTATACACTTTACACAATAGTGTGAAGACATTTTTGTTTATTAATTTAAACGGTATAACACCATTCCTATCAAACGGTCTATCACCTTATAGGAAGTGTGTTATTTTTAGCAGATGTATAAAATGAATGCAGACGTGATAAGATATTTTTGACGTAATTCACTGGAATATGAGGTACCCGTCATAAACTACAAAGCAGTTGTTCGAATACAAAGCCTTGATGTGATGTGGCCGCTCTGAACCCTTCCAGTGGCGTCAAATAAGCAAAAGGTGATATATTGTAACGTGCCGGGGCTAACTTTCAAATGGTTATATAAAAGATTTTCCTCTTTTGCTCGTTTGCACTAATGATTATTGGAAATGATTGGACAGTGAAAACAAGTATCGTTCAATCAATGATAAATCAACAAAGATTGGAATATTAACAGTTTTCAAAGACGTACATATTACATTATCTTAATTTTTTGATATCCCTAGCTTTTTACTTAAAACTGTTCTAATGGTAATAATAAGAAGTAGAAGAAGAAGAAGAAGAAGACTAAGAAGAAGAAGAAGAACAAGAACAAGAACAAGAACAAGAACAACAAGAACAACAAGAAGAAGAAGATTTTATTATGCAAACAAATCTGACAAGATCCATAGTATAGCAGAATTAACAACAAAGTATGTCATCTGGCATAGTAAGTTTACATCTTCAAATAGCAATATGAGACCTTCATGAAGGAAGAATTTCATGTCGCACGTCAATTGCATTGATTTGAAGAAACTTGGATAACGCCATAAGTAGCTGTTTATTTATTTTTTCTTTATAACTATCGCATTCCAAAACAAAATGAAATTCATTTTCCAATACCCCGCATTTTATACATTTGCTTTCGTGATATGGTAAATGTTGGGGTCTACGCCAACTTCCGGTTTCCACAGCTAACCTGTGTGACGACAAGCGTAATTTAGATAGAGCTTTACTGTATTTTGGCATGTTTATTAGGTTGAGGTTCTTGCTAAATTAAAAACTGAAAATAGTTCCGTAAAACATTGACCTAGATGAGTCATGTATAGTTGCATTTATATTTTGAACGAAATTGTCTCGCAGTCGTTGTTTAACTAGCAGTAAAAATAATTTATTACTCCCTACTCCTTGATTTAACCAAGCTTCGTAAAACCATAACAGTCAAAGTATTACTTGCATTTTCGAAGCACAATTTATTTTGTTAGGATTTGCATCAAGTCCATAGATAAAGTCATTTTGCGTTGATATTTTAACGCCAAGCAACCTTTTGCAAAATGCTAAATGAGTGCGCTCAACCTGAGACCCAGTATTGAATCCCCATACTTCACCTGGATAGTTGAGAAATGGAGCTATAAGTTTATCAAGAAGATCAAGAATGTGTTTTGGTGAAATTTTGGTGAACTTAAATAAGTACTTATTCATTTTCAAAATAGCCTTTATAAGTGCTTGGACTCCTAGCATTTTATCAGTTACACAATTATGTATAAAAAATGATGAATGAAACAGATGAAAAGAAATTGATAGATTTAGCGAATTTTTTAAGATTATATTGGAATATTTTATTAATATACCAGGCTAACTAGCGCTTACCTCAATTTTTACTATAAATTGTTACAAATTAATATAAATATATTTATTATATTTGTCTTAGTTGACTCCAGAAGATAGAAAATAGCGTTTTTCTTCTTTTTCTAAGTACCTAAACAGCCTGACCGATTTAATTTGTGAATGTTTATTTGTTGTAAATTTGTTGTAAACCTCGTATCACATGTATTATATGTGCAGAGTGTACAATAAACTTTGAAACTTTGAACTTCAGTTTTATTGAATGAACCTCCTGTGGTGAATAAAATTCCAAGGTATTTGAATTTACTTAGAATTCCTTTATCTTCATTCTTATATTTGAAAGACAAATTTTATGGTATTCTACCGCCTTTTCGAAAAACCATCACTTTATTGTGTGTGTTTTTAATATTTACTGTCAGCTTCCATCTATAATCAGTTAAAACATTTAATGAATTTTCTAGTTCCTGTGCACTTTTTGCGAACAAAATAATATCGTCCACGTACAATAACACAAATAATTTAATTTCTCCTAGTTCGATACCTTGCACTCCTTGTATAATAAATGTATCCTGTATGTCATGAAGATATATACTAAATAAAAAAGGTGAAAGGCTTTCACCTTGACGTACCCCTAAATCACATGTGAAAGAATAGCTTAGGTTATCGCACGTTTTAACTGAACATTCTTATACATAGATTTGATTACATTTAGTATGTTACCCTTACCCCACATTTAAGTAATTTTGCACATCTCTTACAACAAAATCAAAGGCCTTTGGAAATCAACAAATGTACAGAACAGTCTGTCGTTGTTACTTACACAACTACTAATTAAACAGTGCAGTATGAATATGTTGTCCACTGTGCTCATGCCTTTACGGAAACCTGCTTGAGCTTCTACATAAACTGAGTATATTTCTGCCCATTTATTTAACCTGTTATTAAGAATTCGTGTGAACAGTTTTCCTAATGTACTAAGTAATGTTATTCCTCTATAATTGCTCGGATCATTTTCATCACCATTTTTTGAGTATAGGGAAAATAATACCCTCAGACCAGATTTCTGGGAAATGTCCTCGTTTTAAACACGAATTAAATAAAGCATGAAAATAATGTATTAAATACTTTTCACCATATATAAACATCACATTCGAATATAAATCTACCCCACCGCTAGTATTTTTTCGCAATTCATGATATAAACGAGTAGAAATGCATCCTCGATAAAATAGTACAGTACTTTCCCGGTGGTAGGCGTAAGACTCAATGATATTTGGTAAAGGTCGTTAAGTACCATCATTCGATGCAATACACACATGTCCCTTTATCCAGCAACAGCATGCCTTCCGGTCATATGATCAAATGACAGATCCCCTGCAAAGCACAATGGGAGATTGAGTAACGTGTAATTCAAATCAGATACCCTAGGTCCTCGGATGACGTAAATGATTGTATTTCTGTCAGAGTATGTAATGCTATCAAAAAGTTAAATATTTAACTGTATTACATGCTTTACTGTAAAAAGGAGCAAATATAAGTCGAAATATCCGGGTACTTTGCAAAATACAGGGTGGTTCGTAAAAGTAATGTCGCGGGACGCAAACCTGAGTTCACGGGCCGAAACCCCTTATCACGAATAACTGGACCTGAACGTCTATAGCGTCATCACAAATTGTAAAAATGGCGTAAGGCGTGAAAAATATATTTCGTTGCGTGATTCAAGTACAGTAGAAATAGCAAACAAAGGGAGTTAAAAGCGTACTTTAATTGAATAGGTAAATTGCAATACAAATTTAGTGATCAAAATCCGCAAGTGTTGTAGTAAAGCGCAGGTTTACTGCTTTGACATTGCTATTTTGGAGAGTTAGTTTTCAAAATAATAATAATAATTTCTCTCATAAATTTTCTTTCCGGATTGAAAAATCCGACCCGATGGCACGCATGAAAGCCGGAAACAAAACTTACCGAGTTAGCGGCCAAGCAGCGTGCCCGAGGGTCCAATTTTTCGATCCGGACCGGAAAAAGATTATTCATATTTTTCCTTGCGTGCACCTAAAATTATCAATTTTTGGTTGAATGTACGTATTGAATGCAGTTTTGTACATTTCACCAGAATGTGCGTGTGACGTTGTTTAATAACGTCATGGCGCGTAGTTATTTTAGATCACTGTTGACGTCAAGTAGTTCCTCTAAAAATCGACATAGTATACTAAACATAAACCATACAATAAAAATAAGTGACGCGCTGTTTCACGTGACTCTCCTTGCATGGAGGATGCAGATTAGATTTTCCAGCATGGCTAAATTCACCGGAAAAGCCTATCCGCTGTGCACCAACACTTAGTCTAACATAGAATGTTTTCTTACAAATGTATACAAAATGGTACTCACCTTCTAACACCAGGTCGATATATAAAACAGTAAAATTTCTTTGGGATAGAAAATAATCGATATGTATTTTAAAATAATTTTTATCATTAGTAGAATGGTATATTAGATATATGTTGTGATATGCTAAACATTGATGTCAAAGCTTTGACATTATTTACATGTTTCAATTAACCTTTAATGAATTCAAACCAATGTTCTGCGAAGGCCATCTAGTATGACGGTCGAGCAAATCCTAATATATGTTTTTTACTACAAGAAGGTCTAAGATCTATTGAAAACTTGTTCTTTTGTGAAACAAGATCTAGAATTGCAAAACCATTAATTTAGCATGATTAAACAAATAAATGACTTACCAGCGAAGTACTTTTTGACATTCTCTTTTTTCCGTTCTATTGAGTATGTTTTTGTCAACAGTATCTAGAGCATCATAGTTGATTAATGAGTAGACACCTAGCGTTTCGAAACCCTTTCCTGGTCATTTATAATCCCTTTCACAAACCGAATTATCATGTCGTTCATGCCGAACACATATAAGACAATAAATATCTGTGCCTTGATAGGCTCAAAAACGGTGGATCAAGCAACATACATTTCCGTTTCAGTGTAGGGTCAAGGCACTCATCAGCGTAGTGATATAAACACTGCTTCTTTGTCCATTCAGTTGCATTTTGTGGATGATAATAATGTGGCAAAGTTAGCCTCTGTGCGTTGGAGACGGTTATGGTTCGCGTTTCTAACGGCGTCGTGGGTAATTCTGTAAGTAGAACATTCAACTTCCATTTCCGGTATTCATACACCCCATCACATTCCGCATAATACGCATTCTTAAATATGGTTTGAAGAGCTATGTTGTCGACAGTCATCATCGCAGCTACATACAGTGCAGCAAAGCATACTATCCTCATCAAGAGATGTGTTCAACGATTTACCTTCACTGTAGTTACACAGTGACATATAAGGGCAGTACGTAGTGAGGTCATCAAATAGTTCAAGCTCAAACCCAACTGCAACAAGATAAAAGCCATACAAAACGCACATGCCAGTTAATTGAAACATGTTGAGATTAAATATGGTTCAATCGTGTATACATAATAAAACTATTCATCAAGCTTTGATTCCATATAAATGTCAGTTAACACTGGTTATCTAGTTATCGCCCGCCCGTTTGTTTCTTTTATATACTTATCGCGATGGGTTCTGAGGCCAACCAAATTAAATATAATTTCAACGCGATGAACCATTTTTCATTTTTGTAAATATTTACTGGCTTAATGTTCAAAATTTATTTTGTCTATTCGCTCATCCCCTGTTCAAATGAGCAAATGATTCAAATCAATAAAAGCTAATTGCTGTCACCCAATAAGACAAAATATAAGTTTAAGCACTTGAATGTCAGGACCGCGAAATAAAGAGATCAGCAATTATTTGATAAAGCCTGTATTAATGATTTAAAATTAGATATAAAAATGTAACAGTTCAATCGGTACCTCAAGCAAAAATGTGTTTCATTTTTTTTTTAAATGATGATTTTTTTCATCACGTCTTCGAGAAAAGTTAAGTCTAATTGTTACCATACGGAATGTGATAACGGTCAATTCATCGACAAATCACATGGTTTTCTGAAGAAGAAAACAAACACGATAAATGACGCACCTTGTCGTATCGATACATATATACGAAGAAGCAAGAAAAGTAGCTGCTAGAACTTGTATATAAATCTTCACAACAGGCATTTCAACATTGAATTGTAACTATAACTTCAAGGAAGGAATGAAAAAAAAATAACAATTGCGAACATTTAATTGAATCAAAGCATAAACTATAGCGCATTTTTGCCTCTATTCCCGTTTTGTTCGTGGTGATGCCTTATCTCTTGTTGGTATGACTATACCAGTAATTTAGTTGGCGTTTTGCTCAGAATCATTTTTGTACAACCATTCCAATCATTTTCGATTGCCTACCACTTTGAGAATAGAAAAGTATTAGCAACCCATCATTCTGATAACGTTAAACGTAGAATAAAATAATTGGTCTTAAAATATGCGGCTTGAAAGAGCATGTAATGATAAGTCAAGTAGTTGCCATTTTTCTGTTATATTTTCCACACCTTCTTTATTTGTTCTTACGAACATTTGAACAACCATTTCCTTAACTATTAAATGTTCACAAGATCACAGATATGTCATATAACATCGAAAACTTTAAGTCATGTTCAAATTAAGCAATGACACGTCAACTGTTTGCATTACATTGTATTAATATTTCTAAACAATTTCACAGAAAAAATAATCCTCGGAGTTTATTCGGGCATATACCTTTTACAAAACAGTGTCAAGCCATTGGTGTTCATCTATTTAAACAGTATAACACCATTCCTATCAAACGGTCTATCACCTTATAGGAAGTGGCGGGGGTATCAGATGTGTAAAAGGAATGCAGACGTTAGAAGATATTTGTTGACGTACTTCTCTGGAATATGAGGAACCCGTCATAAACTACAGAGCAGTTGTTCGAATACAAAGTCTTGATGTGATGTGTTCGCTTTGATACCTTCCAGGAGGGTTATATAAGCAAAAGTTGGTATATTAATATATGAAAATATTATTAAAACTTCACAAAAGTGTCTGAATTAAGATTCTGGTAAGAATAAATAAGTAGTGGATCTGTTTAATTATATGCTGCGGGTAAAAAGATACACTTGAAAAAGCTTTTTTGGAATAAATGGTTTAATGGTGTATGTGGAAAAGATAAAATACCTCTTGTCTATTGGAAAATCGGCATATTGCCTTCGGCCATTAACATAGTAAACATATGAATATTATGACAGGACATGAATTTATATTTGAATATCATAATATATATCCGGGAGAACAAAACAAACAGCTTAAATAATATAGTATGACTAAATATTCTTACATGTTTTATGAAACAAATACAATGGTATTAAATGCCTCATTTCAATTTTTCGATGTTATATTGAGCTTGATAACAATACAGCTTGACATAAATAATGAGAACTTATTTATGAGGAGCGAACTTCCGGGTTCAAGGTTTTCGCCTTGTGATATAGAATATATTTGTTTATTTCAGTGTAAGATCGTATTTTATTTCACGAGTGTCATAAAAACATATGTTTATGAGTGGTGAAGTATATAGTTTTCTCTATGATACGAATTGAATGTTCTGTATTGAAATGATATCCCTTTTACACAAGTCTGGTACAGCAGGATACGGCAGATGTGCAGCAGACTGATAATGACGACGATGAAAACACAGCTCACCTGTCATACTTCAAGGTTTCAAACTATGCCCCCATAGAGCCTCAAAATGGTTGTATTATTGTACAGATCGGGAGGTAAAGCAAAACAAAATGGAAAAGACACACACAATAAACATGTCTCGATATTTCTTTTCTGTCCTTAACATTAAACTTTAATGCAACTAGCTCCATGTACATTCGTGGTGGTTGTCATTATGTTATACTGGTGCAAAGCATTGAAGCGATCAGGCTCTGACAGTACTGGAGATATTTCCGAATATTAGGCGTTTACAGGCAGAGTAGCAGTTTGAATGGAGGAATTCACGTTGCTGTTTTTATCATTTACGGATATGCATGCAACTACCTCTATGTACAGATCTACATGTAATAAGCTTCTTTAAGTCTACCTATTAACATGCAACTTGCCATACAACTATGCACAAAAGAGTATAAACATAACGTAAGTATCTGACACTTGGAGTACACGCCGGATTTAAAGCATGATGCTTCAGCAACCAGTCTCTGTTGAAGTCCTCTAAACAGACGGTATATCCAGTGGGGTTCATTTCCAAATCCTCTCCTGCCTCTGAAAACTCGTTCCTATAAAGCACTCGCCCAGTCTCGTTCAGTGTTATTTTAAAAACGCTTTCTCTAATCACATCGTCCTTGCTCAGAAATACCTGGTTTGATAATAAAAAGACACAATGATTACTATTACATGTATAATACTTGATGTAACAAATCACAGAAAACGCTGGTCTTCAATGCGAAACAAAAATACTTTTGAAAGGTAAAGTTTAATTAATAGTCTGATCTCACTTTCTTATGTATACCTATAACCATGTGTACATTTTTAGTTCTGGGGCCAAGACAAAATCCTACTCCAAGGTTCTGTTGAACAGACACAAACATACAGATATAAAACGCATAACAATAAAAGCTATATTTTTGTTACTTTTTCAACTATTTTGAAAACAAATATAATAAATAATCAGGAAGACAATATTCAATATATTCAACAAAAATTGACAGGCCGGTCTAGGACATCTAAAATATGTGCTACCAATCGTAAAAAATGGTTAATTCTTCTTTTTTTGGTTAAAGTTAGCCAAACTTTTCATCCATTGATCAACATTTATTCATTAAAATTAACCAATCAAATCATTTAAATGTGTAAACTTCCCTAAAAATTACTTAAAAATTTATCCCAATTTTATATAAAAAAAAATAGCTGTTTAGTTTCAAATTGAATAACGAATTTTTCATAGAAATAAACAGCACCGGCTTAAACGGGTTTTTTTTTCGAAATTCGTAACAACGTTTTCATTGATGACAAAGGACCAAAAAAATAATAACTAAATTTATTAAAAGCTTTTCCGTGATTTATGGAGATATATCAGTGAAATAAAATTGATATTTCACTGTTTTAGCAGTAAAATAACATTTTGATATTTTACACTGTTTTGAAATTTTAGACCGCACGCAATTCCAAATCATACGTCAGCGCGCACAGGGCTAGGATACAATTTCAACGACGCAATATCCGAAAGGACGTTACGTTCGCATACAATATGGCGCGCTTTTCTTAAAAACAATAATTAAATGTCATGTTTATATCGTTTTGATGCATTTAAGAAAAAGAAAAAAAGTGTTTGTGTCAGTGTAAGATCGCATTATATTTTACCTCGTGAGTACCAATGGTAAATATTCCACTCGTGGCTACGCCACTGGTGAAAAATAGTCTTTGGTGCTCACTCGGTGAAATATATTACGTTCTTACACTGAAACAATTATCCCCTATATATTGTTTTATCTTCTTTAAATGCAAACATGGTCAACTACAAGTATTTAAATAGTATAATTAGCACCTGTTCACAGAAGAAAAGCTTAGTTATGCTTTTTATGCGCCGAAATATCAATTTACGAAGGAGTAGATTTGCATCCCCGATAAAATAGTACGGAGCGACATGGTATGGAGATAATTGTGCGGTGAATTCCTGTTGAAGACCCCAGTCTGTTATGGTCCATTTACGCTCAATACAGGACCTTAGACGGTTGATAAATGGTTTCGGTTCTTTTCCATTGCCTCTCTCTTCAACATTTAACGTTATAAGTAGAGCAGTCACGTCCCCAAATGTGTCATTCCAGAAATAAACTGACCAATATGATGACCAGTCAACGTCCATGCAAGGACAGTGCAAATACCGCAAGGCCCGTTTGGTTTTCATGTTTTGTATGACTGTAATGTCGCTTATCGGTACTTTCCCGGTGGTAGGCGTCAGGGTCAGTGTTATTTGGTAAAAGTCGTAGTACCACCATTCGATGTAATACACACATGTCCCTTTTTCTAGCAACATCATGCCTTCCGGGCATAAGATCAAATGACAGATCCCCTGCAAAGCACAATGGAAGATTGAGTATAGTGTAATTCAAATCAGATATCCTAGGTCCTTGAATAACGTAAATGGTTGTATTTCTGTCCGAATATGTAACGCTATCAAAAAAGGAGTTAAATATTTAACTGTATTACATACTTTACCATAGAATGGAGCAAATATAAGCCAAAATATCCGGGTACTTTGCAAAATACAGGATGGTGAACGAAAGTAATGTCGCGGGCCGCAAACGTGAGTTCACGGGCCGAAGCCCCTTATCACGAATTACTGGACCTGAACGTCTATAGTGTCATCACAAATTGCGTAAGGCGAAACAAATATATTTCGTTTTGTGATCAAAACAGTAGAGTAGAAATAGCGAACAAAGGGAGGTAAAAGCGTACTTTAATTGAATGAGTTAATTGTTATACAAATATAGTGATCAAAAACCGCAAGTAGTAAAGTGGTAGTAAAGCGCAGGTTTACTGCTTTGATATTGCTATTTTGGAGAGTAAGTTTTCAAAATAATAATCACATCTCTCATAAATTTCCGGTCCGGATTGAAAAATCCGATCCGATGGCATGCATGAAAGCCGGAAACTAAACTTGCCGAGTTACCGGCCACGCAGCGTGCCCGAGGGTCGGATTTTACGATCCGGAACGGAAAAAGATGGATATTTTTCCTTGCGTGCACCTAAAATTATCAATTTTTGGTTAAATTTACATATTGAATGCAGTTTTGTACATTTCACTAGAAAGTGCGTGTGACGCTGTTGAATGACATCGTCATGACGCATAGTTATTTTAGATCACTGTTGACGTCAAGTAGTTCCTCTCAAAATCGACATAGTATACTAAAAATAAACCATACTATAAAAAATAAGTGTCGCGCTGTATCACGTGACTTAACTTACATGGAGGGTGCATAAGAGATTTTTCAGTATGGCAAAATTCACAGGAAATGCCTATCCGGTGTGCACCAACACTTGGTTTAACAAAGTATGTTTTCTTAAGATGTGTTTGCAAATGTATACAAAATGGTACTCACCAGGTCGACATATAAAACAGTAACATTTCTTTGGGATAGAAAATAATCGTTATGTATTTTAAAAGATGAAAAAAAATATATCATACATAAAATGGTATATATGATATATGTTTTGATATGCAGAACATTGATGTCAAAGCTTCTACATTATTTACATGTTTCAATTAACCTTTAATGAAAGTAAACCAATGTTATTATATATTTTGCTACTACAAGTATGTCTAAGATCTATTGAAAACGTGTTATTTTGTGAAACAAGATCTAGAATCGCCAAACCATTAATTTAGCATGAGTAAACAAATAAATGACTTACCAGCGAAGGACTCGGGATATATCCTTTTGGACATTCTCCTTTGTTTTCCGTTCGAACGTGTATGTTTTTGTCAACAGTATCTAGAGCGTCATAGTTGATCAATGAGTAGATATCTTCCTTTTCGAAACCCTTTTCTGGTAATTTAGCATCCGTTTCGCAAATCACATTATCATGTCGTCCATGCCGACCACACATGAGACAATAAACATTTTTATATCTGTGTCCTGATAGGCTCACAAACGGTGCATCAAGCGCCATACATTTCCGTTTCAGTGTAGGGTCAAGGCACGCATCAGCGTTGTGATATAAACACTGCTTCTTGGTCCATTCAGTTGCATTTTGTGGATGATAATAATGTGGCAAAGTTAGCCTCTTTGCGTTGGAGACAGTTATGGTTCGCGTTTCCAACGGCGTCGTGGGTAATTCTGTAAGTAGAACATTCAACTTCCATTTCCGGTAATCATACACCCCATTACATTCCGCATAATACGCATTCTTAAATATGGTTTGAAGGGCTATGTTGTCGACGGGAGCCAATTTATCATTGACTTCCTTCGTAAAGTTGTCATTTGATGTACAGCTGTCCACCATGTAGTATGCCTGTACCCTATCAAGACCTTTGCCAGATGGTATGCACGATACTTCATCTGGAGGGTTGTATTTGTCCAAGGACTGAAAGCAGCATGTTCCCGTCAGTCCACAGTCATCATCGCAGCTGCATGCAGAGCAGCAAAACATACTATCCTCATCAAGAGATGTGTTCAACGGTTTACCTTCACTGTAGTTACATAGTGACATATAAGGGCAGTACGTAGAGAGGTCATCAAATAGTTCAAGCTCAAACCCAACTGCAACAAGATAAAAGCCACACAAAACGCGCATGCAAGTTAATTGGAACATGTTGAGATTAAATATGGTTCAATCGTGTATACATAATAAAAACAGTTGATCAAGCGTTGATTCCAAATAGAAATCAGCTAACATTGGTATATAATTGTCGCCCGCCCGTTTGTTTCTTTTATATACTTATCGCGATGGGTTCTGAGGCCAAACAAATTAATTATCATTTCAACGCGATGTACCATTTTTCAATTTTGCCGAGTGACCGCTTTATTTTCAAACATTTACTGGCTTAATGTACAAATTAAATTTTGTTTATTCGCTCCTCCTCTATTTCAATGGGCAGGTGATTTAAATCAATAAAAGCTTCCTGTTGTCACCCAATAGGACAAAATATAAATTAAAACCCTAACAGTATTAAGCACTTAAATGTCAGGACCGAGAAATAAAGAGATGAGCAATCATTTGATAAAACCTGTATTAATGATTTAAAAGTAAAAAGAAGTGTATCAGTTATATCGGTACTTCAAGCGAAAATGTGTTCCATTTTTAAAAATTAGGATTTTTTTCATCACGTTTTCGAGAAAAGTTACATGTACGAAGAAGCAAGAAAAGTAGCTGCTACTCGTAAATAAACCTTCACAACAAACATGTCAACAGTGAATTGTAGCAATAACTTCAAGGATAGAAAGGACAAAATAATAACTAAACGCTGCCAAAACACTGCCAAATAGTGTTTTTACAATTGCGAACATTTAATTGAATCCAAGCATAAACTATTGCGCCTTTTTGCCTCTCTTCCCGTTGTGATCGAGGTGATGACTTATCTCCTGTTCGTATAACCATACCCGTAATTTCGTTGGCGTTTTGCTTAGAATCATTTTTGTACAACCATTTTTGATTGCCTACCACTTCGAAAATAGAAAAAGTATGAGCAACCCCATCATTCTGATAA
Source organism: Mya arenaria (assembly GCF_026914265.1). Taxonomy (NCBI): domain Eukaryota; kingdom Metazoa; phylum Mollusca; class Bivalvia; order Myida; family Myidae; genus Mya; species Mya arenaria. Next base: position 67,161,310 of record NC_069124.1, on the reverse strand, counting down.
CGTTAAACGTAAAATAAAATAATTGGTCTTAAAATATATAGTCTGAAAGAGCATGTGATGATCCGTCAAGTAGTTACAATATTTGTGTTATATTTTTTCCACATTCTTTGTTTTTTTCTAACGAACATTTTAACAACCATTTTCTTTTAAATATAAAATGTTCAAAAGATCACAGCTATGCCATATAACAACGAAAACTACAAATCATGCTCAAATTAAGAATGACACTTCAACTGTTTGCATTTCACAGAAAAAATATTTCTCGGAGTTCATTCGGGCAAAGTGTAAATACATTTTACAAAATATTACTATCAAACGGCCTAACACATTATCGGAAGTGTGTTTTTTATCAGGTGTATAAAAGGAATGCTGACGTGAGAATATATTTGTGTACTTACTTCACTGGAATATGATGTAACCGTCAAAAACTACAGAGCAGTTGTTCGAATACAAAGCCTATATGTGATGTGGCCGCTCTGAACCCGTTCAGGGGCCTCAAATAAGCAAAAGGTGATATATTAATAAATGAAAATGTTATCAAAACTTCACAAAAGCGTCTGAATTAAGATTCTGGTAAGAATAAATAAGTATTGATTTTGTTTTAATTATATGCTGCGGGTTAATAAATACACTTGAACACGTTTTTTTGTTGTTTTTTTAAATAAATGGTTTAATGGTGTATGTGGTAAAGATAAAATACCTCAAAGTCTATTGGAAAATCGGCGTATTGCCTTAGACCATTAACAGTAATATATATAGAGAGACATTGATTTCATTTTATAACACGAGTGTCATAGAAAAACATATTTTCACAAGTGGCGAAAGTAGAAAGTATAGTTTTTCTATGATGCGAATTTAAAGCTGCACTCTCACAGATATACCATTTTTACAACTTTTTTGTCTTTTAAAGAGAAAATTTTTGCATAAATACCTGCAAGCCAATGATATAAGATTGCTGAAAAAATTAATGTTTTATGGCTTAAACCGTTACTAACGGTTAACGAAAAATGCCCTACTAATCGTCTTCCGGGAGGGGTGTTAAATGTTACAGTGCTATACACTGGTGCACGTTAAAGAAACCGGGGTAGCTCTAACCAGGATCTGTGCACTTTGCTCCAGAAACATAAAATGACTAACAATCTTATCGGAGCACTCGGCGAACAGGCAAGGCCCGAGTGCGAGTATAAGTAAGCTTACATACACACATCGCGCATGTCTGGTACAGCAGGATACGGCAGACGTGCAACAGACGCATTTCGGCACTTAAAAAACTGATTTACTGTAAAAAAAAAAAAAAAAAAAAAAAAAAAAAAAAACCTTAAAAAATAACTTGACGTTCTCAAATACATTTATACACAAATACTCTAAACTTTAAGCAAACTATACTTAAAACAGTCAAACTTCATCTGAAAAAGGAAAAAGTGTACGGTACGGCGTAAGGAATGTGTTAGAGTGATTTTGATCACAAGTAAATGGTTTGTGTGACGACTTGGCACTATCAAGCAAGCGCATGTTCCCGTTTTGTGACATAACCGACTTGACTGAATTTAACCAGGCAACTTGTAAACAATATGGTGGACGATTAACTATTTGTGAAGAAAAGTTTGTTATTTTGATCGTTTTTGTAAGTATGGATGCATAAATAATAAGTGTAGGCAAGATAACATTATCGGAGATACATGAATACCCCGATTTCATAAATAAAACACGCAATTTATTGTGTCATTGGAATAGTTATGCGCACGGTGCCCGTTTCTGCATAGTATCTCTGTTATTTTTTATTTCATGATTTACAACGGGTTTGAACAGCCAAAACCAATTTCGATTGTTTAACCAGGAAAAAAAGTCATTTCAATGAAAAAATATTCGTAAGGTGATGTCAGTTTTGCTGGAATGTGGTGTGATAAAACAGAAGTGTCAACAAATGATGAGCTGGTGTCACTGTTAGCTACAATTATGAGCAATCAGCGATACTTTTTTATTATTTTGACATTTCTTGTTTATCCCAGTAACGCTACAACTCTCTACCATTTAACACTGAGCGAAAGAATATATAGTAATATTATGCATCAATGTTGAAATAATAATGACAAAATTGTTCAATATAGATATACCTGACAGTGATCTAAACTGGATTGAATTTGTCATTAGAGTCGTTATTTCACATAAATCATGCAAGCTGTTAGATTTGTCCCTGATTTACAGATATTGGTATACTTGATAAACAGTGTAAGTGAGTGTAAGTGATTTATGATATCTGAACATGTTTTATGGCATAATGACATATATAAATATATGTTTAAAAGTAGGCAATGATATTTTCGTAGAAATTTGAATTTTTAACAGATAAATTCAAAATTGTAGCTGTGAGGATTCTCTGCGCAAGGACCGTTCGCTTTTTTTTGCTGGTATGGTGGACGTCACGAGTCTGCCATAGTAAAGAAAATCGTCATAAGACTCGTTGACGGCCATTTAGGTGGACTAGTGAGACTGGGAACGGGACTTAAGCCTCGTTACCATTATAATATTATTTCTAAACACACATAGATGTCTGGACTGTGCTACTAGCTTGGTTATGTACTCATTCTTACAGGACTCATAGCCAGCACCATGAGTAAATGAGAAAGAGAATACTCACTTTCAAGCATGCTCAAAGCGTAAATATCCCAAACTTATGGCCAGTAGTTTTCGGCTAAATTGTACTGTTGTATTTATACTACAGCACCCTAGCTGGCACTGCTGCAGAAGCTGAATTGATCTTGCTTTGATGTTTGAAAACTTACTTGGAAGATTCCTTTCCTTTATTTTTTCTTAACTATGTTTGTTTTATCTTCTCCTTTTTTTCTTGTGCACCTTTTAAAAAATGCCAATTTGATTCTTTAACATGCCAAAGACATAATGTAGATAAAGATACAGGATATAGGGTAATAATATTGCTAAGATTGTCTGGAAAGCAAATCATGATGTTTCACCAAACAACACATGACATGTACTCATGATACTGGCATTGTGTGTCACTGTCAGGCCTAAATGTGGCAGGACTTCATTTGAATCACATGAAAATCACTTCCTTTTCATCATTTTTATCCTGCTGGTATAAAGTTATTAGTAACATATAATGACATGTATAAATTAACTAAGGCTTTTTGAAACTGATACATTCTTGTGCAGGTACATGAAATTTCTGAAAATGGACTGGTGTGATGTACCGTATATCATTCACTTCATACATTAGTTCACCTATTCAAAGATCATCTGAGGCTGCAGTAAAGTAGAAATGTTGAAGGTAACTTCATTGAAAGATTCAGTAAGTGGTTGATTATGTGCATGTACATGAACAGAGTATACACATCAATAAACATGCTGTACATGTCCATCAAGTATGCATGTGATGTAGCCTTCTTCATTAGAATGCCTTAATACATCATTAATTTATATCTTGGTTGTTTAAAATGTTCATCTTATATTATTTATTTACAGTTGAAAACTAGACTCAATAATTAATGAGAATGGGGAGTAGGGATCTGCAGTCCTCACTCAAAGATGAGAGGCGGACATTTCGCTATGGCACAAACAGAATGATGGATATTGCCCTCCAGCATGAATTGGATGATGTGGCAAAGAAATCATTGGATGAAATTGTTGTTAAGAAGGAGTTGGAGCTTCAAAAGCCTCTTGAAAATGAGGAGTATACTTCCAGGTAAGAGAGATACCATGATAAAATGTTGAACACTGAGTGCTACAAATGTCTTGGTAAGGTAGGCCTTTCATTGAGCTTATAGAAATGAACTCCAAGTCTATGATAAAGCCAAACATGTAAAGTGAGTATACAGCGGCTTATGTGATATTTCAAAGATGGTGAGTTAAATGTAGAAAACAACATGTTTTGGGCCATATTTTCACCTGGATATTAGGACAGTTTACTACATAGTTCCCATCTGTGATGACGCTCTTTCAGTTCCACTGGCTTCTGTAAAGGTTTTTTTATTTCAAGGTCGAAGAAGCAAGAAATCGGACTGCTGTATTGACTCTTAATATACTATATGCCAAACAACACGTTATTATTTTATGATACATATACAAATCAATTTAAATTGGAATCAGATCTCAAAATGTTTTGGATGGTTAATGTAAAAATAATTACCATGAAGCTCTTCTACAGGAAAGACAACGTCAGGAGAAAAATACCCACTTTAACCAACATTGGAAGAGAAAATATTGCAAAAGATAAAAATGTAAAAAAAATACGGAAAGTCCCAATTCCCAATTTCTCGCTTTTCACATTTGTGAATATAAGATTCATTGAAGCTTTTCTTCAATAAGTTTTTTGTTCCACTGAAAGAAGCCTAAATACAATAGAGCTGAAAGAGCATTTATGGGAAATTAATACTACTCACCATGTGATAATATGGCCCAAAATAATGTGTTTTCTACAATTCCCCCCCCCCCCCCCCCCCCCCGTTAATCAGAATGTTTTCCTTGATGAAATCTTGGACTTATTTAAAACTAGTTCATCAAGGAAAACATTTTGATCAAGTTTCATGAATATTAGACCATTCATAAAGTCTCTAATGTGTTTCAAACATTTTTCTAACATTTGACCTAGTTACCTAGTTTTTGACCCCATGTGCCCCACTTTTACATGCCGTCCATATGTTTTAAACATGTTTTAAACTGCATCACATGTGATACAAATTTAGGTCACTAGGTCAAATCTTTCATAAATCTTGTCCGAAACTATTTTATGGTGGTGATTGGTTGGATTATGTTCAAACATGGTCAGCATGTTCTCTTGGGTTAAATTTCGACTGTGTTTTAAAAGTGGGTCATATGGGTCAAAAACAAGGTCAATAGGTCAAATCTTAGAAAAAATATTGGTCAATTCTAAATGCTACATTATATACAATATATTTTTTTATTTCAAACAGTTGCAATCAAACTCAATCTCATATATATAATTATTTCACCAACAATTGATTTCCATTCCTTGACTTAGCCCAATCAGGCGGGGGATATCAATTCAACGAATTTGCTTGTTTGTAGTGGTTCCCTATAGGTGTTGACTGTTGTATTGTTTTGTGTAAGGTTATGTTATGATAGGTTTAGAATAATGCTATGCAGATAAAATAATTATTTTAATTTTTATTATTATAAATTATTTCTTTGCAGGAGATTGAGACCAGCATTTGCTCCTCAGAGAAAAACAAAAAAAAACAAATCAGAGCCAGTATTTCATGATGACCTTTTAAAGATGAAACCAAAGGTACAACAACTGAAGTTTAGCTCCCAAAATACTGTCATGAACTGAAGACCTTCAAATATGTTTTTTATTTCATTTCTGTCTAAAATATGGTATGATTAAAGCATAAAATATCGAAACCAAGAAAAAAATCATATTATGATTGGTGTTCTCTGACTCTGTATCACAGTGTAGACAAGTGTGTATGCATTAACATACTTCCACAATTTTACGCAAAAAAAATGACTGTTGAACTTTTTTTACTCTAGCACCTCAAGGTGATGCAACCCACAGATCATCTGACTTACATAATATTCCTTATTTATATGATATCTTTTAAACATTCTAACAGTATTATTCATGTCCAAACATAAGAAAGATGCCGCAATTAAAAGAAAGTGCCTTGAGCAATTTGTTCTGATTTTGTATTTAAGGAATTAGGAGAACGTATCAGAGCAATCTGTCCTGATTTTGTAAGAATAAAAGGGAAGTCATACAGCATTTTGTTCTGATTTTGTAAGAATAAAAGAAAAGTTATAAGAGCAATTTGTTCTGACAATTTAAGGGAAGTTATTGGAGTAATTTGTCCTGATTTTGTTAGAATAAAAGGGAAGTTGTTGGAGCAATTTGGCCTCATTCCATATAAGCTGAAAAAGGAAGTTATTAGAGAACGTTGTTCTGATATAATAAGTATAAAAGGGAAGTTATTAGAGCAATTTGTGCTGCTCTTATCAGTTCTGTAGTAGGTAACGCAAAACTTGTTAATAAGCTGAACTTCATTCATGTGATTAACATTGTACCATGCTGTTACCTCTTCAGGTCCCCCAGTTCCAGCTGATCCCAAACATTCCCCCTTACAACCCCCTAGACAGGTTTGGACAGCCCAAGGACATGGATGACAGGATACGGACATACCCTTACACCAGGGAGAACACTATCACCACTGAAGGTTGCCTTTTGTCTTTTATACCAATTTGCTTGCAAAAGTACATGTTTTTGTTATTTTTTAAGATTGGTACATCTTTCTCTTGATTGATTTCTTTTGACTTAAATGAATTTTTACTTACTCAGACCGCACGGCTTAATAACAAATGTTAAATTTGACAGTAGGGACTTTCTGAAACTGGAGTTTGGCATAAAAATAATGGAAAAAAAATTATAATGTTAGTGTGAAAGTTTTACTGTTGTTATTATTTTTATATGTATATTAATTTATTAAAGGTATGAGGCAAGCCAGGGTGACATCTTTGGGGGTTCTGCCTAACAGAAAAAGGTAACATGTTTTGGTGTAATTCCAGTGAACTATAATGCAATATGGTCATGATAGAATTATTTACTTTGGATATTTTGTTCAAAATGGTTTGATACCTGTAGAAAAGCATATTGTGTTCATATAACGATATTCAGTGTGATGATTAGTCCCCTACTGGTTTCATTGAAGGGGACTAGAGGTTAAGACTTTGTCTGTCTGTCCATGTCCCTACAGAAAAACTGGACACTGCAATGAATCAAAAAATATGCAAGCTAGCCTAATAAAAACTTGGTTTGTGGATAGGGGGCCATTAGGAGACTATGCATGTCATTTAAAGCTGCACTCTTACAGATTTACCATTTAGACATCATTTTGTGTCTTTGGATGAGCCAATTATTGCGTAAATATCTGCAAACCAGTGATATAAGACTGCTGACAAAAGATCAGATCTCAGATTTTCATATTTCCGTTTGACAATTAATGTTTTATCGCTAAAAGCGTTACTAACATTTGAAGAAAAATGCATAAAACATCAATTTTTGAACTTAAATATGAAATATGCGATCTGATTTTTTGTCAGCAGTCTTATTCCACTAATTTCCATTGCCTCGTTCCAAGACAAAAAAATAAAATAGTTGTCAAAAAGTTCGATCTGTGAGAGTGCAGCTTTTAAAATTATTGTTACTATGGCAACAAAACCAGAACTTTACTATTGTATGGCTGGCAATACACAGCACCCTTGTTCTATTTATTGTTTAATGATTTTATTCTATTTTATATCAGCATTGAGTCATTTTGTTTCAATGTTGACAGCCATGGACAGTACGTATGATTGCTCTTAAATTGAAATATTTAAACATAGATTTTTGGCCAATTTATTGCTTGTACCAAGCCATGTAGACATACTTGAACTATCATTGAAAGATCAAAATTGTTTATCACTTTGTATAGTGATCATTGTGACAAACAGTGAAAACATGATAATATTTATTTATTGTAGTCTTAATGGCATGTAGTGCTTCTTTATTGCTAGTGATCAAATAAGTCATTATAATGTAAAGAATTATGTCTCCCCCATCAATGTCCATCCATCCGTCCGTCCGCACACACATATGGGTATATATTGGGTACTAATTCCTTATAGAGGATAAACTTGTTAGGTAGCACTTCCTGGCTAGGGTTATTAGGACATTAGTGTGTATATATTTATAATGGTACATGTAGTAATGGGAAAATACGTAACAGAGGTTGATATTTGAGAACATCCGTCCGTCTGTCTGTCCATAACAAATTGTGTTTGCTCCATATCTCTGAACTACTTAAAGGATTATGAAATTACTGGTCACAAATGTTCTCCATACTGAGACAATGTGCAGAAAGGATGTTACAACCAGCTTGGTTCTATGTCAACTTAAAGGTCAAAGGTCATATGACTACATTTTGTGTCTGCTCCATATCTCTTCAACCTCTTGAAGGATTTGAAATAGCTTGCCACAAATGTTCACCATATTGAGATTAAATGAGAGAGGGAGACATAAGTTTTTTATAACAAAAACAACCGTATAGTTAATATTCCATTTGACAATTTATATTCAAATTTTGGCTTTCTGTTGCAATAAACAGTTAACCACCTTGTCTGGTATATCTATGAAATGCATTTCTTTGTAGGTAGCAACCCGTGTTTAGCCAGGTTACATGCTTATAATTATGATAGATTACTAGACTTACAGCATATTTATTTTCTACCGAGGACATGTACATATATGCTTGAAATTCTCCAATTACTGTCTGATCACTTTCAAAGTTAAAGTTAATCAGGTGTTATTTTCTAAAGTAATGTTTTTAAATCTAAAATCAAAGATATTTTTAGACCATCTTCAAAAAAAAAATCATCATAATCAATGTAATACCATGTGATTGAATACAGTTACAATATAGTAAGCATGTTTATACTCCTAGTGAATATCAGCAAATGATTTGAAGGAAACAATTTTGAAATATTTTCAGTTTTCAATTTGTGTTTGATTTCAAAATGTTTCCCATTAAGATCGATACAGTATTCATACTTCTATTTTAAAATGGATGTTCCAAGTTGGTAATCTTAAATTTCTTGCAATGTGGACAAAGTTACTTTCCCTTATATCATTCTCGAATGTGTGATTTATTACCTTTAAATTGTAATTTAACTTAAAATTTAAGCAACGTTAGAGCATCTAAACTTTGCATTACTTTTTGAATTGGAAAATCACAAGAACTCTGGTAACATTAAACTTAATTTAGATGTTAAACATCTTGGCAACTGTTTTACTAGATCAAGGTCATATAAATACCACCATGTCAGGGCTTGCATCTAAATCTGTGAAGGGTCCCCTACATGTTTTTGTTACAGCGGTGATGTAAGTGACCTGAAAGTTGTCATGGAGGGACGGCCGGTTGTTGAGGCTCGAGACTCACTTCTGGAAATAGAGGAGGTAGGTGGAAGACCATTGTTGCTAATTGAAATACCAATGTCATCAGTGGTATTTATAATGGATTAAAGTGTTAATTAGCCTCTGTTTACATTTCATTAAACATAGACAACAGTATCTCTCTTTAAATATATTTAGTTTTGTTATACTATTGCAGCTTACATAAACATATTTTCACGCAAACCCTTTTAACGTTGTATGTTTTACACAAACACATTATTAAAAAATGTTTGGTTTATCTTGAATTTACATGTGATTCTACATTCTATTCAGTACTAACTTGTCTATGTTTGTGCTTATTCAAATTACAATGTATCCAATTTACTTGTCAGGCCAACATGGTACGTACAGAGACCCCAGGCACCCCAGACGAGCTTGACATAGCCCTGGAGCCTGATTACGAGGATGAGGTGCCAAAGAAGAAGCCTGCCATCCTGGGCTCCGAGGGCACCACCACCCGGGTGTCCCTGGCAGTTCGCCCACCCAAACAGGCCCCACGATCAACACTGAAGAGGAGGCATAGAGGTATAAAGCATACTGTTGTCTGATAGGTCATCTTTTTTATGTTTAAATTATATAGCAGGGGTGACTGATACAGCTCTCTATGAAGTAAATGCTTAAATTGTTGTGATAGAAGATAGTTGCTCCCACTTCTCAAGAATGGAGTCTAAAAGTCCTTAACGTAATATTTTCCTCCTACAAAGGAGGTTCACGTTGTTGTCTTATTTCACTGTAAGTTTTATACATTCATAGGTATGTGCTCAGTAATTGCAAAGTCATATCTTTCTACTTTTCAACTTAATTTCTTTCAATTTACATTATTTTTCATCTTATTTAGTGAAGAGCTCCAGGAGTATAGCTGATTCGCTGAAGAGTGAGGAAATCGTTCTCCCCGATGAGAAGGTGTATGAGAAATATGCTGATGCAATTGCTGAAATGGACAAGGACTTAGAAAACGTGCAGACAGCAGTCGGAGAGCAGAGTCAGGCAGAGCTTAAAATACCTACAGGGTTGGCAGATGATGAGGGCAGGAAAAGTGGAGCTTTGTCAGAGGCCGTAGGTTTCCTGTTGTGTTAACTTTTCTGTTTGCTCATAGAAATATCTCAAAGTTCTTATTAAAGAAAACTCAATGATTCATAACTTTAAAAAACAAATATGCAATAATATCTGAAGCAGTAACACAATCAGATAACTTAAGAAAGCAAATATCATGCAATATCAGTAACTGAGTACATCTGATGTTATATTGGCAATGTTTGTGGCTTCATTTATCTTTCAATTCACTATTTGTGTTGTCCTATTCAATTTGAACATTTGAATAGATACATAGAAACTTGTTTAGTATATTTTATGAATCTGAATGTTTTATAGAAATTGATCACATGATAAACCTCTGTCCATATAAACCATAGGCAAAGTCTGTGCAGGACATGTTGGAAGAGGCGAAGAAGATAGCCTCCCCCGGGGCCGAGCCTGTATTCAGGACTCGCAAGTCACCGCGAAAGAAGGAGGTGAAGAAGGAAGGCAAAAAGAAAGGTGAGAATACCCTGAACCAATGTAAGTGGTGGGTGTTAAACTAGGGTGGTGTTTAAATACTGTTGTGTGTTATGCTCGCATTATGTTTTAAACTTAATTAACTGCAGGAAATGGTGGCTGATTTCTGGCATATCCATTTTTGCGTTTTCGGGTTATTTGACTGGCAGGTTTTCGCCCCAATACTCAAGAACTGAAGTGAAAAGGCCAGCATGTTTTTGAAGTCAGCCACCATATATAACCTTTAATCTACTAGTGAATGAGTTTTGATGATCAATAACAAAGATAATATGCACCATTGTTAGAACTGTCTTTTTACCTATTAGCAATTTGACTGTTGGCATTGTGTCCTGGTGTCATTCTCCACAATGCATACCAAATGCTGACAAAAATCATGCTCATTATTGTGTTATGCTTATTTTACAGACAAAGGTCACAAGAAAAAGGACGATGAATCAAAGGATGGCGGCCCCCGTACAGAGAGAACTGTCGATGAAATCATAGCCTCCCTTCGCAGCCAGTCTCGTGCTGGACAGTATGTAGTTACCACTGTTAAATGCATTTAAGGCACTTATTTATATCTTTCTGTAATTGGTAGTTTTAAACTTATTATGTTGGTATTTGAAAATGTCACTTTCCTCGTAAATGTTCGGATTTTTTAAATTTTCATCAAAGATCACTCAACTAAGTGTTCAAACTTTTAACAAAGAAAGATTCATTAAAAAATTGCAACAATTATTTTGCTTTTCAAATAATGCAGTCACATTAATTATACTTGTTAACTTTGTTTCTAACTTAGAAATTGTTTTCATTTTAGTCAACACAAGTAAGTATTCCCCACCACCAACTTTGTTGTAGCAGTGTAACAGCCATTGTTTGACATTTATTTTGTGCAGTAACATTAAGTAAAACCATCATGTTTCAATGGTAAGAATATAGAATGGTTAGCGGCGCCCTTAATATTTCACCTAACTTTTGCCAGCTAACATGTCACAGAAGTCCAGTGCTGGTGCAAATAATATAATGCTATGAGTTATTTTATCAATCTTTTTGCTGATATTTTTTAGAACAACCACTGAAATCTGCATGTATACTAGTAGCAGGTTATGCGGGCACTGGGCTTCCAGTATTTGATAAATAGCTCACCAATTGCATGTTTAGTTAATAGTGTAGTTTAAATCATTTTGTGGAATATATTATTTTAATTTTTTGTTATTTGTTATTTGTTTAATGTTTGAAAAAAAATGATGATAGAATGATATGTTTGTGCTTACACATGACAATTTGAACACAATTTATGGATAATTCATACTTAAAGGGACTAGCCAAAAACATTTAATTGATATTATTGTGTACAATGCATTGAATTTTACTTACTGATGTATCACATCACTTATGCACCAAATGCATCTTTCACAGTTTTTGTGTACTTGTCCAATTCGATTTTGTTTACCTCGTAAATACCAGTAAATTTAAAAAGCATCGGTATATTTCTCTGTACTAACCATGTGACTTTCACATGCTAAATATACACACTATAAACTGGGAAACCAAAATGTGCTAATTCAAAATGGGTAAATTCATCTGAGACAGCGACAGAATATTGTTTTAATCATGCAAAGTGATGTATTATCAGTTTCATACTACATAATGACAGTTCTAGGATTGTTGTAATGAAATACTGTATTTGCTGAATTTGCGACCATCTGGTGTCTAGTCCCTTTATTACTATGAGGCTAGTGAACATGTGGCATAAACATGTATATAATAATGAGTTGAAAATTCTGAAAAATAAATATTGTTAACTTAAAAGTTAAAAAAAAAATATTATGCAATATTTGCTAGTATTGTACTTTTTGAGATCAACAAAAGTTAATTACAATCCGAAAATGTAAGATATAGGATAATTGTTTGATTCAGTGTAAGATGGTACTATATTTCACCGAGTGAGCACCAAAAGCTATATTTTTAAAGAGTGCGAAGCCATGAATCAAATATTAATTTTCTCACAAGGTGAATATATTGCAATCTTACACTGACAATTTTTCTTTTTATTATATGCCTAGAAAGGATAATTGTCGTTTTGCAGAAAAAATTGTATATGAAGGTAACATCATATTGGAAATGAGGTCGTAGAATTTGTGTCCTAGCCCTGTGTGCGCTGACTTTTGATTTGGAATTGAGAGCGGGCTTTAATTTCAAAACAGTGAAAAATATCAAAGTGTTATTTTAATGTTTGAAAGAGTGAAATATCTTCTATTTTTTATTTCACTGATAAATCTCTATAAGCCAACAGAAAGCATATAATAAAAGGAAATCCTATCTCCCACTCCCCATTTAATTGACCAAGTACTCGGTTGATGGAAACTTAGCTACTTATTAACTTCAGCGCAGTAGAAGGTGGTGTATAATGTTTACCAATAGAGAATTATTGTGAATTGCATTCTTTCAGACTCTTAAATGGGATTGAGTCTTTAGTCGTGTTTTACTGTGAATGACCTCAATATATTTCCAGACAGTTTGTATAGAACCTAAAACTATGCAGAAACATTTTTAACAATTTAGCATGTAACTTAAAGAAATCAACACTCTCTTTAACTTTTAACATTAATCAACACCTCTCTTTTTTACTTTCTTTTGCTATGAAATGTTTCATTACTAGTCGTTTCAAATGTAATGTAATTGGTTGTGATTTTAGGCAGACAGAGGCTGACCGTAAGATACAAGAAATCATGGACAGGGTCATGTCTCGATCAAGCGGAGTCAGTGAGTAGTTCTTTTTTTTCTTATTGTATAACTTTAAAGAAATTTGAATAAAGAAAACTTTAATCCAATATAAGTATAATTGTAATGAATAAAGTTTGGGGTGTAAAATTTAAAATGCATTTAAATGCTAATTTATACATAAGGCCGTTTTAAGGTAAAAAAAATCAGGAATACACAAAATTGATTCTTTTTTAGCATAAGATCATACTAAGATGGTGTAACACAGTCGTGTGGTATGAATGCTTGAACAATTTCTTAGCAATACATGTATTTCATAAAATGTAATCATATCTTGTGCAAATGTGTTCAGTACATCAAAGATTCCAAATAGTAGTACATTGAAATGATTGTTGTTTATTCCTGTTCAGGTGGTGAGCCGGGTCAGGAAGAGCGGCCAGGTATGTTACAGTATCCCAATAAAATTAAAACACCACTGAAATATCTATTTTTATTGCACCAATATTTTAAGCACAATTTTATGTAACCTTTGAAATTTGATTGGGCAATATCAATTTTTACCACTTAACAAAACTGGAATAGTGGCTGGAAAGCAGCAGTTGAAAGCAGAAGTAAACTGCATATAAAGGATATCTTAAATTCCACTTTACCTTAGGTTTCATGTTTAGCGTCAACCCTAAGTGTGAAAATCTAGCCAGCCTGAAAAAAAAAAAAAACTCGAAAAAAATCAAATAAATGAATGACATTCTATGTTGAATATAGACAACAGAGCCTCCTTAGTACTTTCTGGACCATTTAAATTGTCAAATAGATTTCCACTGCAAAATGGGTTCAAATAAAACTTTATTTAAGTAATTTTTGAGCATGATTGCAGTAAACACTTGCTGTATACATTTGATGCTATACTACACTGTACAGTTTATTGTGTTCCAAATGTGGTCCTGTTTAGACCAGCAAACAATGACATGCTTTTATACAAACGATAAGGAAAAAGCTGTGCCTATATTCAACGTTTTGAGTCTCAGACTGTATTCTTAATTTTTTCAAATAAGCTATAATATAACTAAAATTGACCAAAGATGTGTGCCACATTTTAGAACAGATTTTTAATAACCTGCTCGTGTTATAGCATTTTTACAACAAAATTGAAAGTTTGCTTTTTATAGTCTGAGTCTCAAACTTAGATTCAGGACGATATAGTATATGGGTCCTGATCTGACCATGTGGTTGTTTTAGTGCGCTTTGTCTCTGTGAATTACTACTATTCAGGCATGTTCAAGAAGTTAAAATGAGCTTGTATGCAAGAATGCCAATCACTGAATGTTGAATCCTAAATGCCACCCATGTAAACATTGAATAAAGCATAAAATAGAAAGTGCATATCGAGGGTTGAAAGCGAAAAGGTTCTATCTTCTTCTTTATCTAATGTCACTTAGAACCTTTTCGCATTCACCCTACAATATGTAAATGCCGGTTCAGCACAGTGGTTAGCGCACTCACTTCTCATGAAGGCTACCCGGGTTCGATTCCAAGCCTGGGCGCATGTGAATTTGGTAAGTGGTCACCGGACAAGTGGGTTTTCTCCAGGTTTCCGCCGCTTTCTTCACAATCATTGTAAAATGTATTATGTTTAATGCTGATGGCTGAATGCTGAATCCTAAATGATACCCATGGAATACTTAAATAAAGCATTGAATAGAATTTGCATACCGGAATGCCGATGAAAGAATGCTGAGTCCTAAATGATACCCATGGAATACTTAAATAAAGCATTGTATAGAATGTGCATACCAGAATGCTGATGGCTGAATGCTGAGTCAAAAATGATACCCATGGAATACTTAAATAAAGCATTGTATAGAATGTGTATAGCAGAATGCTGATGGCTGAATGCTGAGTCCTAAATGATACCCATGGAATACTTAAATAAAGCATTGAATAGAAAGTGCATACCAGTATGCCGATGGCTGAATGCTGAGTCCTAAATGATACCAATGTAAACATTCAATATAGTAATGCAGCTTTTTGTCTCTGGAACATTTTGAAATATTTCAGCTACTGTACCTGTATTCAATTTTAAGCATCTTACTGAATAAATATTATTCTTCTTAATTTTAGTAAATCAAACTAACTATGTTTGTATGCCAAAGATATGAAAATAAGCCAGAAAAAGATCATATGCATTTATATGAATTTGATAAATAAATAGAGGGTACCGATATTAAAAAAAAGATGTTGATTTGGTTCATTAAGAAGTTTTATGAATAAGGCAGAAGAAGATCGAAAAGATCCAGAAAAAGATCCAAAAGCAGTCTTCGCTTTGCTGGAGATTCAAATAATGAAAATTAATTATTTAGAACCGTTCTGGTTAAAGCGGTTACAATTTGCTTTATTTTAATTTTAAGTGAACGCATTAAGTATATCTCTGTGTTCACTGTCCTCCTGCTTGAATTACAGGGTTGTTACAGTTTCCTGGTAACTTGTTTTATAACAGACTTATTTCTATTTCTTTATTTTTTAGTTCATAGTGGTGTATTTAGTTAGATTTTATGATTTTTATACTTTCAAAATTTGAAATAAGCAGATATTTTAGTATTATAATCTTTTATTATGAATACTTTATATTTTATCTAAAATATTTTTCTCCCTTTTTTACTGAGAATATTCATTTTTAGTGTTTTATAGAATTTTCAAAATTAACAATACAATGGCAAGAATGCCCTGGGAGAAAGAGCTCTTGAGTGTTCACATGTAGCCTTTTTATGTAGAAAGAAATTCACTTTCCGATAGTTTGATTTGCCAAACAATAGAATTTAGAATATTATGGAAGAATAGATATCCTCCTTTATTGTACAATTGAACCATTCAGTCTCAGTGTTAAAGTCCAAGATTTTTTTCTTCAATCTTCATTGTTAAAATGTCATATATTCACCCAACTGTCTTTTTGAAAGTAACAATTGAAAATAAATCTAGAATTGCTTTTCTTCAAAAGTGTAGCAGGAAAACTGTTCAAATAATTGGCCGATTTTTATGTTTTTAGCTATTCTTATTGGATATTTGTAGTAAAATAGAATTCCTTTTTGGAATGTTTTTATAACAATGAGAAAAAGTCACATAATCAAAGACTGAAAAGGTAGAAGTTACATTGCATAATTGTATTCATAAAAACCCATAAGCATCTTCACATCTGGCGACCATGTTTCAGAGACGACGGAGAGTGTTGGTCAGTTGGCGTTGCCCCTGGGGTCCCTCAGTTCTGGCCCCTCCCCCGTCACCCCCGTGACCCCGTACCTGACCCCAAGTCCCGGGGCAGAGTCCAGCATGTCAGGTCGCCTGTGCTCGCATGCAGCTGCCTCTTAACTGTCCCTCTTCCGCTAACTGTGCTGCATGATCTTGTGTGGTCAACATCTCAACTAACGATTGATAATTTTTTTATGTCAACTAACGTTTGATAACAATTTAATATCAACCAATGATTGAAAACAATAACATGGCCTAATTTAAGGTTGTCTATTTTTCATTGAACAAAGGTCAAGGTATTGCTGTAGATTTGATGTCATCAGCATCTTTGTCATTGTGAAAATACTTACTTGGCCTTGCATAAATAAATAACTGATAATCATATAAGCATAAAACTTGGTACATATGTTCACTATGGCAGTATGCACACTCACGTGTGGCATGTCCAGTAACTCTGAGAAAAATATTTGAGTGATACGGACAAGTGTTTACATCTGTTGGCAGTATTCTTCCTCTGCTTGAAAGTTAACCAATTTTCATGTTACCATAACATCTTAAAATAGATGTGATTACATTATAGTTTAGAAAGGAATTTCATTACTAAACATTTTACTTGTATTTAAAAAAAAATATGTTATTAATTTGTTGTTATGTTGGCTACTTTTCATTTCTGCTCTCTCTTGTGCATGACTTGTACAACCAACTGTGATCTAACATCTGATTCCCATGGTATAAGGGCCCTTAATCCTTCTCATTTATTAGCTCATCCTCTAACATGCTTTATTACAGCATAACTAGTTTTAGATGTGGGATGGTAATATCGTCATATTCGGATAGTGATACATTAACGTAATTCTATAGGCATGTGTATGCTAGATTCTATGCTAGAACAAATTAAATTAAATATAATGTTTAACAGTATAGCATAGTAAAATTACATTTAGTAATCTCTAAGTAATAACTTAAACTTAATCATCAGAAAACTATAATACTTTAACAAAAATAACACTATAATATCTTAGAAAACAATTACAACCTGATTTTAAGAAGAAATAAATGAAATGTATGTATATAAAATATTTTGTTTCCATGGCAACAGAGAAGAAGGACAGTGAGATTCAAGAAACCATTGAGGAAGAGGAAGAGGAGAAGACCGATGGTAGGTCACATGGCCCGTCACATAAAATGGCCTTAGAGAATAAAGGCCCCAATTTCATGTAATATTTTAAGCATAACTGGTTTCAGTATCATATTTCACTTAACCATACATCTGTGAACTAAAACATGATAATCTTAAAAACAACTTCCTTTTTATATGCCCGTTTTAAAAAAATAGGGAATAATAAAGAATAATAATAAAAATATAGTTTTACCAGCAGAGTGTGGGCAGGTGGAATCCAGTAAGTTGTCTGCTCAAAAGCTTTACAAGCATTTGTCCAATCATCACCAAATTTGATCAGAATGTGTATTTGCATAATATCTTGGACACATTTATAACCAGCCATATCACTTTAGTCACTCAAGAGTTATCACCCTTTAATTATAGAAATTACCTCAAATTGGTCTTGTCTGCATTGCCATATATCTCTAACAAGCTCAATTACCATCAATATCACTGTAGTCATGGAGAGTTATTGTCCTTTAATTATGGAAATAACCTAAATCGGTCCTATCCGATCAATTGCTTTTGAAACCTTTGTCCAATCATCACTAAAATTGGTCAGAATGTTTATGGGCATAATATCTCCTAAAAGGTTGATACAGAAATAAAACTATATATTCATGAGTGAGTCAAAATATGCAACATTATGCGACAGTCTTTGTACAAATTAATGACATCAGCCAAAGAGATTGAGGAAATTCATTGAGTGTGTTATAATAATGTATTTCAATGCATGATAAAGTAAAATGACTTATAAGCTGATGTATAATCTTTATGGTAATATGTGTTTCAGAGCAAGACAGACAGGAGGCAGAAAAGTACCTTGAGGAAAGAATGGTAAGTTGGCAAAATGTCACAAGACAATGTGGTTGCATGCTCGTAGAGCTAGATGATGCCACCATTAATCACAATGCCAAAATAGAATCTGGGTCAATTGGGTTAAAAGATGTTAGATACTGTATATGTAGAGATGCACATGCCCTAATAGACGTGCATGGAGTCCCTTTGTTGGCATTTCGTCTCATTTTGGGAGTAGAACATTGCTGAAACTGACTCAAAATGTACGAAAGTGCAGCTTATTTCTCTATAAACGCCATATTGGGCACTGCACCTGCTTTCGTTATTTATAAATCAGATCTGTTGCCCTACTATAACAGGAATTATAAACAATGCTCTTTTGTTCTTAATTAATAACCATTGGTCCTATTGACGCGCTACCAGCATTTGGGCAGAAACATTTAGTTTGCTTTTTTTGGTTTAACCAGTATTTATTTTGATAATTATAATGAATTCTCACTTACAACACCAAATCGACAGATAATCACAAAGTTATAATGTAAGTAAGTATAAAATAGCAAGAAAAAAGTGCTTCTAGCTATTAATGTATACATTTACAGAATTAGGAAGTAAGCATAATAGCTCGTGCTTAGTCTCTCTTCAGAAGTTTTTTTTTTAAGTCGGCATGGCACTTAACAAAGTGTACTTCTAAATACGTAAGCAAAGTGTTTTTTTTCTAATCCCAATAGGAGACAGTGCAGCTTCCCCTTGTGCCACCATCGACAGCCCAGAAGTTACCTTTGGTAGAGCCTTTGGCCCTGGGGGACTCCGAGTCAGAGGGAGAGGAGGTCATTGACATTGACAAGGTAGGGAAACTGTTTTCACATTCTTATTACAGAAGATTTTTGTTGAAAACTCCTTCTTTTTTTGTTGGTAAGAATTCATATTTAATTAATGAAAATGCAAATTACATTAAAAATTGACTTACATGAAAACATTATATAAGTAATCCTACATTCATAGGCTTGGGAGGAGTACCGGATGCCAAATGTGACCCACGAGGACCTGGTTGGGATCACAGGCAAGCAGGCTTTGCTAGAGGGCCGCCATCCGCCCCTACCAGGGTTCAAGTCCTTTGAAACGCCTGTACACTCGGACTCCGTCTCCTTTTTGTCGGCGTGGAAACCGGTAGGGGATAAACGTGAGAGGGAGGAGGATGTTGAGGAGGAGAAAAGGCCATCTAAGAGTGTGCACCATTTCTGTACAGTCACGCGGGAGTACCAGCTGCCAGATGAGTTCTTGAACGTTGGCAGGAAGTACCACACTCCTAGCCGCTTCCAGTTTGCCATGCCTGACCAACAGTACAGGGTAAGTACATGGGTTTATCAATAGTATCGCAACATATCTTCTTGAAATTCAAAAAAATAGAAAGCCATGTGTTAAGAAGTTTAAAAGTGTTTTGACTTTCATAACACCACCTTTAGAGTGATGGTAGGGTGGTTTTCACAACAACATTGAACTTTGTTTAACTCTCAGCCTTTTCATAAAGCTACTTCTTTGAATTAAACACAACAGGGCCAATGTTTTTTGGTCATGATAGCAATATTCTATACAAAAAATGATAAAGTCAGTACATCATTGACTCTGTCTGTATTCCTCAGTTTGGAAGTGGTGGCCCTGCCCGGCCTGGTGTGAGCCCAGTTGAGGAGGGCAGTGAAGAGAGACGAATGTCAGCAGTCGCAAGGCGGGTATTGGAGAAGGTCGCAGAGGAAGAAAGCGGTGCTGACCAATCACTGGAGACATGGAAACAACGTGCAGAACAAGTGGTACATGAGATTAAGGCTCATTGCATTATTTCACAGCTTTAACATGTGTCTCATTTCAATTTCCATTAAGAACAAAAATGTATATTTCATGCATAAGAGAAATTATTGCTTGCATATTTGCGAAAACAATTTGGTTATACCTTAGCTTTCATCCTCAGTTTGAGAGGGACCCAGAAAAGGTGCTAGTGCAAGGAAAGCCCGCCTACAGTCAGTATAATGAGTCTCGATTGTACTGGGCTCCTGCTCCACCCAAACTGGATGTTGCACCAGCCAAGGTCAAAGACATTTTGTTCCCAGAATACCAGGTATGGAGATAATAAGTTTAAAAGATCAAATCATATTAACATTTGGCTGATTGTTAAAGTTAACATGATTAACATCAGCATTATTAACTTTTAAAAGTGAAGCATTTTAAGATGTGTTCATGTATTTAAATAAAAAAGAACATATGAAGCAGTTGTCTCAAATCTTGTTAGGAATACTGCAGATAAGAAGTTTTTCCATGAAACTACCAGAGCAATACTGCTTCAAAAGTTGACATTGACAATGTTAACAATGTTGTTGACTTTATCAAAGTTCTGAACAATCTGCCCATTTTTTACACTGTTAAAAATTATGTCACAAATTCTATGTTGGAGTGTAATATTTGCTTCAAATGAAGACTTTAATCAAAGATAACTTTACAATTTCTTCACCATGTTAAATGAAACATGGCACAGTCTATGCATGCCACTTCCATAGCCTGGCATTCGGTCTTACAATCAAAATTGAGAGTTAAGTTTCTTAACACTATGACAAACATTTTCACAAAAATGCCGCCTGATTGAGCACTGTTTAAACATTATTTGGAAAAAGGTTTGTCTAAGTGTTTGAGGAAACTAATCACCTAATCAAACTCAGGTAATAAAACAAAAGCAGGGCTATTTAAGCAGCATAGACTGCCCTTTGTTTCGTTTTAATTGGTGAAGAAAATGAAAAGTTATCTGTGTTATATGTCATCATTTGAAGCAAAATGTTGCCTTCCGGTGTACCATTTATGAAGTAATTTATCACATGGTATACACACACTGTAAAATTTCAAGCATTAGATTTTTAATCTGGTCATCTTCAGATATCGTTATACACATTTTGTAAGCATTACATAAAACTGTGAGATAATAAACAGAAAACTTTTCTTTAAAAGAATATTTAAAATATTGTTTTTCCACTAATGCGAGACTGAAACCTATTTTGTGCATAATGATCTGCAACATTGACTCATGTATAATTTGACAATGAGTATTCCAAGGCTTGTTCTCTGCAGACCTTTTTTCTTTCCTTATCAAGTATCTTCTATCTCTTTATCCTGAAGAGGCCAACAGCAGGAGTGCAGTCTCAGGAACTTCAAGAGGTGATGGAGGAATCATCAAGCAGTGAGGAAGAGTTGGAGGAGCCGGAAATCACTGAGGACGATCGTGAACAGATGGAGCAAATGGAGAGGTGAGTAGGGGAGATAATTTGTTAGCAAAGGGGGATAATGGTTGATTTTGTAATAATAAAGATAAGTAATTGGTTGAAGCAGAAGCCTGAAATCACCAAGGAGGATTGAGATTGAGACATAAGCAAGGGAGATGACTAGTTGGCAGGGGATATAATTGGTTGTTACTGTTAGAGAAAACTGGGAAACTACTTTATGTTAAACAATAATGAGGTTCTTGAGGAGGACAGGGAACAGGTGGAGTGGTAAGAGTGGTTAGTAGAGTGGAGATTTTCAATTAGGCTGAGCAGGTAAATTGAAGAGAGGAAAGGCGTTTAAACTGTGAAATTAAGGAAAGATCATCTGGGTATTGAATGGATCCTTCAGTGTGTAAGAGAGTGTGGGTCCTGTGGTCATGATAGAGGATCTGGAACAGATTGAGAGGTTAACAGGGGAGGTAAATATTGAGCACAATTTCAGGTTTTAATTTGAACAGGAAGACAACTTGTATTTAAGAAAAACTGCATGTAGAAAAGTTACAGAATGTGGAGTCTATTGAGTCAGATTTGATGTCAGAGAATAGGGAAAAATAGATGAGCAGATGGGGAAGAAGGTACCAGCTATTTTTATAGGTAGATTCGATGGTCATAATTGAGAAAAAAATGGTTTGTAATTATTTGTCAAATTATGGTTATAAATTGAATATTCATCTACTCATTTTCTTAAAAAGTACTGTGATGTTAAACAAAATCAGTAAAAAACGTTTTGAATATCATCTATTAATTTGTTTGTCAGTTGAAAAATTCAGTGCCTCCAGTGAGGTTTGAACTCACAGTAGAGCACTGGTCTTAGGTTATTATATTTTTCTTTAATAATAGTCATGTAGCTAAGAACAATCTCTGTGTATGGCCTAGCAAAAGCTGGTTGGGCAGAATGGGCAGGTGGTCATCGTTAAATTTTAGGTTAAGTTTTTGGCTCAATTTTTAGCTCGACTATTCAAAGAATAAGGAGGGCTTTACTACTCGCCCCAGCATCAGCGTCCGGTTAAAGTTTTAAGGCCAGTTGGGATTTTCACTTATAAGTCCAACAACCTACCTTCAATTCCTTTAATACTTCACACAGTTGTTCAGGGCCATCGCATAATGAGGTTAGATAACTCCATATTATCCTTTATACAAATTATAGCCCCTGATTGACTATGGAACTTAAGTTAAAGATTTAGGGCAGGTTGGGGTATGTATTAATAACTTCTATACCCTTCATTTAATTGACTTGATACTTCACACATTTGTTCAGGACCATCACTCAATGAGGTTACATAACTCCATATTATCCTTGATACAAGTTATGGCCCCTGATTGACTTAAGAACTTAGGTTAAAGTTTTAAGGCAGGTTAAAGTTTTAGGGTAAGTTGGGATTTTCTCTTATAAGTCCAATACCCTTCATTCAATTGACTAAATACTTCACACAGTTGTTCAGGGTCATCACATAATGAGGTTAGATAATTCCATCTTATCTTTTATACAAATTATGGTCCCTTATTGTCTTTGGAACTTAGGTTAAAGTTTTAGGGCAGGTTGGGATATTTATAAATAACTTCTATACCCTTCATTTATTTAACTTAATACTTCACAAAGTTGTTCAGGACCATCACACAATGAAGTTACATAACTCCATATTATCCTTAATACAAGTTATGGCCCCTGATTGACTCCATTTAAACCCTAAATACCAATTATGGCCCTTTATTTACTTTTTTTTATTTATTTTTTTTGGATTTCTTTTGACAAGCACATTTTTATATTCTTAACCAGATTTTCACTAAGGGAAAACAAGTTATAAGAAAGATTTGTGTCATTGTTTGGACAGGCTGGTGGGAGGGCAGCGTCAAAGTCACCTTATGAATCAAATAATTTTAGCTAGGTTTGACATCTAATGACCAAACTTGGTATATAGGAAGAGGCTATATAGACCTTTCATGAGATTGCGTTTGAGGCCCATAGGATCAAGGTCAAGGTCAAAATTACTATTAATATAAAAATGGTTGGTATGGAATAACTTAAGTAAGGGTTGACATATTGCAAGCAAACTTGCATTATATAAAGAGATTATAGAGACCTTTCATAAGATTGTGTTTTGGGCCCCCAAGAGTTATTGTCACTGTTTAATTTTTAATTTGATTTTTTTTGCTTTTGACAGGCACATACATCAATATTGTATTCACTTCAAGTCAAACTGGCGTAGTCGAGTGCACTGTCTTATGACTGCTCTTGTTATATAAATCATACTCGTTTCCAAATCATTCAAGGTTAAAAAAATAGTTCATGCCTTGCATGTATGAGAAATGCTGATTCCATATCTTTAAGTTGACTTTCCCTGCTAGAAAAATGCTGTCAAAGATACTGCATCTTTAAACTTTGATGATAAGAACTGATTCATAACATCTTTTTTTAATGTGTAAAGTAAATAACTCTTACTTGACTTTATCCACAATAACTGCCCATTGAATATTTGAAAAAATAAAAAAAAAAATCTAAAAATAAAAATATCTGAAGCAAAACACCTTGTTTTGTAGTATTTTCAGTGAATATAATTGAGTTCAATTTATGAGGTGTTTATTTCTTATGAAAAATTTAGTGCCTCCAGTGAGGTTTGAACTCACGACCCCTGGTTTACGAGACCAGTGCTCTACCACTGAGCTATAGAGGCTTTTCATTGTGCCATTGAACAATACATGTTTATAAGATGTTAACAATCTGGATCAAATGTACAACAATATTGATTGTAAGTAACACATGGATGCCTGGCATAATAAGTTTGAAGAAAATTGTTATGCCTCCATAATGAGTGGTTGAAATGCTGGTCTTATATATATATCTCCAGTTTTATCCTCTCTGGGGGCTGAGTTTAATATTCTACCATTCTTGTCTTTAATTGCCTGAACATATTGAAATTGACTTGAGACTAATCATTTCCTTTTATTTAACTTACTTACCATACTATTCACTTTCTCATTCCTGTTTTAAGGTAAAATTTAAGAAATTAATAAAAAAACTCTTTTTCAACATCAGAAATAAATTTTAGGTCAGTTTTTAAATCATATAAATAACCAGTTTATCAAATTTTGATGTGATGACATAAATGATTAGTGTGTTAGAGGACAAGTGTTTTTTGAATTCATCGCAATAACTTATCAAATAAGTATAATTCATATTTTGAAATGAATATCACATTCAAGGTCAATCACTTTGGAATGTATATGCAAGTTTTCTAAAATTTATAAAAATGGGTTTTATATTGATAAAAGGCCTCAAAATGTTTATCAATTTCAGGTCACTTATTCTCAAAATGATACCATGCCCACAGGCATCGTCTTCTATTTAATATCTTGTGATGGTGTAGTTACCTTTTTTTAGTGAATATGACTAAGATTTTAAGTTATATTTTGGATTCTGTCACTTTAAAAAGTAAGTGCCTCCAGTGAGGTTTGAACTCACGACCCCTGGTTTACAAGACCAGTGCTCTACCACTGAGCTATAGAGGCTCACATGTTTGCCAGATAACACCACATCATTATAATGAGTGTCCACCTATCTGGGTGTACAGCAATATTGATTGTAGGTATTTAAATACTTGCACAGCTCCGTTGATAATTCATTAATGTTTACCATATCCCATTTATTGTGAGGCTCCATAGCTCTGTGGTTAGCCCCTGGGCCTGTAAACCAGGGTGTGTGAGTTTGACTCTCACTGGGTCTTAGAAGATTATTAAGTTACTGTAATACCCTGTTTTTATACCCAATATTTGCCCCTGGGATATTTTTTGGATGTGTTAATATTGCAATTAAAAAATGAATATTTTTAATAAAAATTCAATTATTTTTGTTGGAAATGAACATAAATCATATTCATTAAGCTATTGTAAGTGACTTGTTATAGAAATATTGATAGTTGATATTGTTAAGTTTCCCTTAAGTTACATCATTCAAAATTTTGATTACAGCAACTTAACTTAAAGTCTATGTTCTCATATTTAATATGTGTCAAACTTTTTAAACGAAATAAGAATCAAGTATGTTTTTGACTTTCATATTCTGAATGTGGCTGAGCATTTAACTTATTGTAAAGTGAAAGATAAGTACTCCATTTTGGAACTTCTACACATGCCTCTTTGGAGACCAAATAGCTAAGCATGAAAAAAGAAATAGTTAACTCTGAAATAAACACTAAGCCTTAAAGGGACTGTATACCAAAAAAAGTGTTTTTTTATGACGAAACTCAGGACAATTATTTAATAAATTGTTTTACTCATTGATATCATAATTGTAAAAAAAATACCAAAATGTAAAAAAAAAAATTGAGTAGGAGACCGGGTTCAAACCGGTGTCGCCAAAATTGCAGTCCAGTGTTGTATCCACTGTGCTACGAAGGCTTACCCTAAACAGTTGGAATATTTAAGCTTTATATCTAACTTGGTAATATCACATTATAATATCGACTAGCCAATCACGGATAAGAAATTAATTATACTAGGTAGACATACCTAGTAATCTTTTTTAATAGAAAAATGCGAAAAACCTGTGAAAAATAAATTAATTGTAAACTATGTGGTACTTCAGTTAGTAATTTTCAATGCATTGTACACATCGATTCCAAGTTTATGTCAGTTTTCGACAATTTTCTTTTTTTTTTCCCTATTTCATCATACGTGCAGCCCCTTTAAGTAAATCATATCTGTCACTTTTTAGAAATATGTATTTTTTTTAACAACTTTTGTCCTTTAATTTTGTCATTTTGTCAAATATTTACTGCAAAACCCTGCCAAAATCAAAATATGAGTTGCATTTATGACATGAAAAACACAGTGGGACAAGAAAAGCCCAGTGCACATTTTTGCCCTCGGGTAAATTTTTCCTCAATGGTAAATCTCTGTTTGTCATTACTCAGTACCATTTTGATGCTAAAATTCTCTGGTCAAAATCAAGGCAGTAATTCCAGTATTAAAGCAATAGCAATTATGAGGTAAATTTGATGGTTATTGAAATATAACATGTCAAAAATAAAACCAATCAACCTCAGTTGAAGTATAACACAACTATTTGCATTGGATATGAGTTTTGAATACTCATTTTTGTCTTTGTTTTGTCACATGAAAAAATATGTGCCTCCAGTGAGAATTGAACTCACGACCCCTGGTTTACGAGACCAGTGCTCTACCACTGAGCTATGGAGGCTCCTTATGATAGTCCATTAACAATCTATCTCCATAAGGAATGTTCACCGATATGGATGAATGCTAGAAATGGTGTACAACAATATTGATTGCAGGTAATATTTGGATGGCTATCATGACAAATTGTAAAAAGATAATGGGTATTCCTCCAAACATATTGGGTGGAGCACTAGTCTTGTTAACCTGGGGCTAAAAGTTTGACCCTCACTGGGACTCAAATTGGTTAAAGATAACAAGTTCCTGATTATACCTTTATTGCTCACTGGTTGGTGCACTGGTCATGTTGACTAGAAGCCATGAGTTTGACCCTCATTTGTAACAGATTATGTTGTGGTGTGTAAGACTCTATAGCTCAGTGGTTACAGTATTGGTCAAGTAAACCAGGAGTCATGAGTTTGATCCTCATTTGGGGGCCAATTATAAATCAATATTGTTGTGAAGTGTAAACATCTATAGCTCAGTGGTTGCTGTGCTGGTGATGTTTACAAGAGGTTTTGGAGTTTGGTCCTGACTTGGGCACTAAATAATTAGTGTATTAAGTTTTGATGTGACATTGTTAGTGATACATGCATTATACTTCATGTTTTATGATTTTTAAGTGTTTTAACTCATCAATTTAGTATAAAAGGCCTTTATTCTACATTTTACGAACCACCAGGATCCACAACTGTTGTAGAAGAAGGAAAAAAAAATAAAAAGGAAAACAGCATTTTATTTTTCATCTGAGCTTGCGTTGGCTATATAGTTCCATTTCACATTTACTGTGGTACTGCAGAGTTTATAATAGAATATTTAAAAAAGAAACAGGTAAAATAAAAGAAAACAGTGACAGTATATATCGATTTACATGTGTCGTTTCATTTAAATGGTGGTAGATATTCACTTATACTCTCACTTACTGTAATGTCTGGCTCCATTTAATAAAACTTTGGACTCTTGAATCACTCAGACTAATCATAGAGGGAAGTAAAACAAAGAAGAAAAATACAGAAAATTGTGCTAATTATTGCATAGTGAGACCATGTCTCAAAGTTCTCACAGCATTGAGCATCATTGGCAGTTTTCTTTGCTTAACAATTTGCAGTATATTGCAAAATTTAGACAAAAATATGCGCACCCAGTTCATGTGATCCCTCTTTACGTCACAGGGTGCCGTTGAAATATAGGTCATTGTAATGGAAATTTACAACAAGTTCTGACCATGTTTAACTTGTATCAGTGTGGTGCTATTATGGCGGAGATTGGGGTCTATTCTATTTTTAGAATCAAAATTGAAAACCAAAATGAAATATCTTTTCAGTAAAAAAAACCCACCAGGTTTCTTTTTATTCGCTGAAAATTTTCCAACAATTCATTTTGTAAGATTTTACCAAATCACGACAAAAGAAATGAAAAAATCACTAGCATTTTCAATTTATCTGTTTTTCTAAATCAGCAGTATTTCAAGCAGTGTGTATGTAAATTCATTAATTTGGAATTTGTTTTCTAAATTTGATAAAAATGAGCATTAAACGTTCTTATGGTTGTAATCTTTCTAAAACCTGTTCATTTTATCGATTCATGTTTTCTAAATTTGGTATTGTCAGACTGATCTCTAATGAAATACATCATGATGTAGTTCATTTTTCAGTGAATTTGACTGAGATTTATAATTTTCAATTATATATTTTATTTTTGTCTTATAAAAAGTAAGTGCCTCCAGTGAGGTTTGAACTCACGACCCCTGGTTTACAAGACCAGTGCTCTACCACTGAGCTATAGAGGCTCACATGTTTGCTAGCTATCACTACATCATTATAATGAGTGTTCACTGATCTGGATGAATGCTATAATGTGTACACAGTATAGCATATTGATTGTAGCCATACTTGCACAGCTGTCATTGTATCATGTGTATGAGAGGCTACAAAGCTCAGTGGTTTAATAGAGCAATCAGTCATATAAACTTTGAGCCTCACTAAGGGCTTAGATGATTATTATTTTTATCTTTATTCATTGCCTTTGTCAAAAAAAGTTAAGAATAAACTATTATAATAATCTATTACCAAATTTTTATGACCAACATTTGCACCTAGGATATTTTTGGGCCATGTTTATATTGCAATTGAAAAACTTATTAATTTTATTAAAAAGTCGATGGTATGTGTCTTAAAAGTACATAAATCATGTTGATAAAGGTATTATAAGTGAGTTTTGATAGAAATATTAGAATTCAATAAATTATGTTTTCTTAAGTATTAAACAATTCATTCTGTAGAAAAGAATCTTGAACACTTTGTATATAAATCTGCCTAGAATATTAATAAAAAATTAGCTTTAATAATTATTCACATTCTTTAGGTACCTAACATGAAGTCAATAAACTAAGTAATCGCCATGTGATATAATTAAATTTGGAATACCTTGTTGATTTTTTAATTAAAACATCATCTTCTGTTTAAACATCATCTTCTGTTTTTGTTATATATGCATTTCTTTTTATTAAATTCCTCATCATTATCAACATGAAATACCAACACTTCAGTGGGCAGTTGCATTTTTATGCACATATTTGCCTCCAAGGTAAAATTTCGTCCTATAAACAGAGTATTTTCTTTTGTATTTTTTAACTCTGCTCTAGGTTCTACTTTAAAATTACTTATGATTTTCATTAAATATACAAATCATAATTTAATTATAAAGGTCGGTTACCGGGTGATGAGGATAACTACGGCTAATTATCTAATATTCCTATTGTATGTGGTGTATTTTCATTGACATAGAGATAAGTATTTAATGTTGATTGATTTTCTTTATTAAAACTATTAGATATTTATCAAGATGTTAATTACATACATTGTAAAGTGTTATATGCTACATCCATATTTCACTGAATCACCTGACACTTAAAATGTTATAAAGTTTTGTATAAGTACTGGTATGATGTTACATTGTCTTGCTAATTTGTAATCATGTTAGTTATGTATGCATTGAAGATGCACTATGTGCACAGGTAAAATAACAAACTCCTGTCTGTCTCCCATTACTCATTGTCATTATAAAGATAATATTCTTGGTAGCCATAATGGATCCAGGGGGGTTCACCCAGCATCCCCCCCCCCCACAATTTGTCCAAATTTACTTTTGTTTTCAATATAGGAGAAAAAAAGTAAAAAAAAAATAAACCCCAAATGCACCATTTCAGACTAGAAATTGTAAGAGTTTCCTTGAGGGAAGATCCCCAACCCCCCTGCTAATACTTTAAACAAAATAACTTTGGTATTGAGGGAGGGTTGCAAGTCAAAAAGTAACACCCCCTCTGTCAAATACTGGGTCTGCCCCTTAAGCTTATTTCAAGAGTACTGGTATTAAGAATAGCAGTAATAAAAATGGAGTAAATTTGCAGGTTAATCGAATGTTTAACAAATCAAAATCAACCTCAATTGATTCGAAACACAATTATTCACTGTGAATATGACTGAGAATTTTTAGGTTTTGAATACGCATTTTTGTTTTTGAAACATGGACAAAATAAGTGCCTCCAGTGAGGTTTGAACTCACGACCCCTGGTTTACAAGACCAGTGCTCTACCACTGAGCTATAAATCACATGTTTGCCAGCTATCACTACATCATTATAATGAGTGTTCACCGATCTGGATGAATGTTATAAGGTGCTCTACCACTGAGCTATAGAGGCTCCAATACTTGCCAGATAACATTCCACCTCCTTAAGGAATGTTCACCAATCTGGATGAAGGCTAGATAAAGTGTACAACAATATTGATTGCAAATAACATTTGGACATGTTATACTAAAAAATGAACATATATGTCATATACTGTGTAAGTTTCCATAGTTCAGTGATAGTTTTGTGAACCAGGGGTTGTGTGTTCGATCCTCTCTGGGGGCTGAATTGACTAGTTTTTCTTGGGGCTTCTACTATAATAAAAATTATAAATCTCTGATACCTTTTCCTATATTACTCTTAGTGCAGCAACCTCCATCTTGATAAAATGTCATAGCAGGTGCTTTGACATGAGAACAATACTGAAACCCTGCATTATATCACAAGTTAAGTGATCAGTTAAAATATAGTGTTACTTTTACAGGCAAATAGTATCATGCATATAATATCGTTTCGAAGAAAATCTGTCATGGTTTTGTCATAAATATTGTGCTAAAATTTAAATGTTTTTCTAAACAGGTTTAAGTTAGAAAGTGTTCAAATTACTCATATGGAGCTCTATTCTCTTGTTGCAGTAAAAATGAACATGCATGCATCATGTCTCACTTCTCTTGCAGAAATATTTGTTTGGTCATG
The DNA here is from genome assembly GCF_026914265.1 of Mya arenaria. Classification (NCBI taxonomy): domain Eukaryota; kingdom Metazoa; phylum Mollusca; class Bivalvia; order Myida; family Myidae; genus Mya; species Mya arenaria. The sequence goes on along the minus strand of NC_069124.1, from coordinate 67,130,097 downwards.
TTATGCTACAAAAAAAACAATATCAGCATGCTTGGAATTACAGACTGTTGTTACGGAAGCATGGGTCTCACGAGGACCTGACAACACTTGTGAAGGCAAGCCGTACACGTGACGAGGACATCAAGGCTGGCCGTTTATTCCCATATGAGGAAAGGATACTCACTGACTCGGAGCGCGAGAGAGAGGAACTCAATCTGAAACAAGGTGGTTTGTCAATGTTTAAAAATGGTCTATTTTTTTATGAATTTTATGAAATTGTTCTTTAATTCATAAATTATGTGCTATTTTATGAAGTCATTATTCAGTCTTGGTAGATTTTGATGTTTTTTTTGTTTTTTTCAATCTTTATTTCTTATATTCAATTCATTGAACAGTGATGTCAATTTATTATACATAAACAATCTGTTTTTTGAGCAGCTGGTATGGGAGACAGGGAGTCAAGTTTTGTTCAACCCAAGAGGGAGCTCTCAATGTCAGACCTCCTGCCTGCATTTGTGCCTTGGAGGTAAAGTTGAAAAGCTAGCCATTTTTTTAAATCTAAAGAATTAGATTGCAGTCTTATGTCACTCATTAATTAAAACATTGAAAACGGACAATAATAATAGATTTTAATCCACCAACTCCTAACATGGCTGCTTTGTACAATTGTGGAAGTATTCATCCTTGGTACCATTTTATCAATGTGTAACCTTGATTAGATTACAATTTGTATATTGGGTGAGTATTTATTCCAATAATTAGAGTAGCTCTTTATATTGATTCCTTGTACTTTACATATGCATTCATGTCAATAATTATGTTGTGTTCGTCCACCCTCAGGAGGTCAAAATCAGCCCCTGACCTGGCTGAAGAGGAAGACGACACACTGATGGTGGCCCAAGACTACAATTCAGCAATGGAAGAGATTGCAAGACAGAAGGCAAACATTCGAGAGTGGAAGATGCAGCGGAAACTGGAGCAGCAGCAGGCAGAGCTGGAACAGAATGCAGAAAACATGGAGGTGGAGGAGGAGGAGACCATTGATCAGCTACAGGTAGTCAAAAATGTGGGTTACTTCATGTAGAATAGCTGAAGATTGGTGCAAGAAGGTGCAAGAAGGTGTTACATGATGGAGAATAGCTGAAGATGGCCGCAAGAAGGTGTAAGTTAATGTACAATAGTTGGGTGTCAGAATGGGTTAAATAGATTTAGAACAGCTGACGATTGGCGCAAGGAAGGTGTAACTTAAGGTAGAACAGCTAAGGATGGACGCAAAAATTAGATAACTTGATGTAGAACAGCTAAAGAGGTTTTACTTAATATTGAACAGCTGAAAATAGGCACAAGAGTGGGGCTTCATAAAGTAGAACAGCTGAAAATGGCCAAGAATAGGTTAACTTTATTGTAGAAGAGCTGAAGATGTGTGCAAGAATAGGGTAATTTAATGCAGAACAGCTAAAGATTGATGCCAGAATGGTGTAACTTTATATAGAACAGCTGAAGATGTGCGATAGAATGGGTCATTTAATGGCTACAGTTTGGCAACAAACTGGATAACAGTGTGATGTAGTGTGCTCAATAGAGGTCTAAAGTGTGTAGAACTGCTAAGCTGTGTTTGGCACACAGACTGGATAACAGGGGTTTTGTATATGTAGTTTAAAGTTTTTCTTATTTCTGTGGTAACTTTAAGGTGTATATATTTCAGATCTGGTTTTCATACATATGTTGGTTACTTGTTAGTAGACAAGTAGAAACCTCCGTTTGATTTAACTAAACTTATTCAGTGTTGAGTTATTTTACGTTCAGTTCATTTTTGTTCTACTCATGTTGCTTGTTTTTCAGAGAGTTGAGCCCCATCAGTATCAGCCAGATATCTTGAAAGTACATCAACCTAAAGGTATTCATATGGTAGTAGATTTTATCGTAAAATATTTTCATTACCCCGAGTCATTTCTTAAGAGAATAAATTACATCCATAGTGCATTAACTGCAAGAGATAATGGTGTCTTTTTTTATTACATTACTACACTTTGATAAACATGACGACATCCGCACAATGGTAAACAAGATTTCCAAGTTCTTTTTCACAACTTCACATAAAAACTGTACCTGTATTAAATGAAATTTAGACAAATTATAATAAACAGGGTAAAAAGTAAAATGACCTGATCTTGCTATCCTGCTGCATGGATGGACAAAAAACAGGATTCGAAAATTAAAATATTGTCTATTTCAAATAGTGTTTGATTATCAAAGATCATAAATGATTATTAAATTGAAATGTTCAACCACTATCAATTGGAAATAATTGCAACAACTTGATTATATCCATAAATAAATATATAGTCTTCAAAAATGGGCTGACATGTCATTTGATAATAGAAATTTAATAGAATGAACTGTTTCTTCGTACAAGGGCAGCACAATTAAGATGAATGATGTGACACAGCAAATGTTACTGGCAGATTACGTGTGTATGTTATGGTGTTTAAGTAAAATCATGTGGTTTGGTGAAAGTTATTAATGATGAAAATCAATTATTGCCTATGTTCAGCCCCAATGAATGATGATGTTATTATCCCCCGCCTTTGAAAAGCGAGGGGATATAGTAATGGTAGGCGCGATTTCGTGCGTGTGTGCGTCCGTCTATCCCACATTCATTTCTCCTCTTACATTTCTCATGCGATTTCTACCATACTTTCACAGATTGATGATCATAAAGTGAAGCAGCACATATTGTCAGGCTTTTGAGATTCAACCATTTTTGAAAGAGTTATAGCCCTTTGTTTATTTTACATTTAAAATTGGTTTCTTCGCAACTCCTCTTACGTTTTTCATGCGCTTTCTACCAAACTTTCATAGATTGATGACTATGTAGTGATGCAGTGCATATTGTCGGGCTTTCACGAGTCGGCCATTTTTGAAAGAGTTATTGCCCTTCTTTTTTTTGCATTTAAAATTGGTTTCTTCGCAACAACTTCTCTTACTTTTTTATGCAATTTCAACCAAACTTTCAGAGATTGATGACTATATAGTGACGCAGCGCATATTGCTGGGCTTTCGCGATTCGACCATTTTTGAAAGAGTTATTGCCCTTTCTTTATTTTACATTTACAATTGGTTTCTTAGCAACTCCTCTTATGTTTTTCACGCGATTTCTACCAAACTCTCACAGATTGATGACTATTTAGTGACACAGGGCATATTGTCGGGCTTTAGCGATTCGACCATTTTTGAAAGAGTTATTGCCCTTTCTTTATTTTACATTTAAAATTGGTTTCTTTGCAACTCCTCTTATGTTTTTCATGCGATTTCTACCAAACTTTCACAGATTGATGACTGTATAGTGACGCAGCGCGTAATGTTTGGCTTTCGCGATTCGGCCATTTTTGAAAGAGTTTTTACCCTTTGTTTATTTTACATTTAAAATTGGTTTCTTCGCAACTCCTCTGACGTTTTTCATGCGATTTCTACCAAACTTTCACAGATTGATGACTATGTAGTGACGCAGCGCATATTGTCGGGCTTTCGCGATTCGACCATTTTAGGAAGAGTTATTGCCCTTTCTTAATTTTACGCATTTCTTATGTTCCTTAGAAACTACCCTTACCATTGATTGGCTTTCGTTACAAAAAATGCCCCCATGAGGCAGGGGATATAGCTGTCTGTGACCGCTCTTGTTTCATTTTATTACCTTGCCATCACTTTTTTGATATTCTATTATGTAAATGACATTAGCACACTATTATCAAAGAAGTATTGCATTGTTTTTTCTATTTAAGATGAGCCTACCCCAGCAGAACTGGCTCTTGCGGCAGGTAGAGCCTATGTCATTCTGCCAAAGAAGTAAGAACATTTACTAGGTTTTTATACCAAAATAATTATTATAACTGGTCTAGCCATATCACTTCAGAACAACTTTTACTTATTCAGAATCAAAGCACTTACAGGTACAGAGATACTGATGCAAGAATCGCAGTGAAAACAATGATGTAAGGACATCACACCATTACTATGTTTGTTTAAAAAAACAAAATGATGGTAGTGTGATAAATTTGCATTCAAAATTAATTGATTATTACTTGTTTATTAGGAAGAAAAAGAAGACAAAGTCAAGCGTCAGCATGGCTCGGCTGGACGACATCGAGACCTTCCTGAAGAAAAGGCCACGCAAGTTGAAGAGGGCAGAGTCCATGATCCGTATACCCAAGCCAATAGAGAAGGAGCTTAGAGTTCCAGCGTAAGGCACTAACATTATACATTACCAGTATAAGGCACCTACAATATCGATATATATATAAGTCACTTATAGTACAAGTATAACTCACTCACAGAACCAGTGTCAAGCACTTACAATACAAGTATAAGGCACTTACAGTACTGGTATATCTAAGGCACTAACAGTACAAGTATAAGACACTCACAGAACAAGTGTCAAGCACTTACAGTACAAGTTTAAGGCACTTACAGGAAAAATATAAGGCAAACACAGTACAAGTATGAGACACTTACATTTCCAGTATGAGACACTTGCAGTTCCAGTATGAGACACTTGCAGTATCAGTATGAGACACTTACAGTACCAATATGAGACACTTACAGTTCCAGTATGAGACACTTGCAGTTCCAGTATGAGACACTTACAGTACCAATATGAGACACTTACAGTTCCAATATGAGACACTTGCAGTTCCAATATGAGACACTTACAGTTCCAGTATGAGACACTTGCAGTATCAGTATGAGACACTTACAGTACCAATATGAGACACTTGCAGTTCCAATATGAGACACTTACAGTTCCAGTATGAGACACTTGCAGTATCAGTATGAGACACTTACAGTACCAATATGAGACACTTGCAGTTCCAGTATGAGACACTTGCAGTATCAGTATGAGACACTTACAGTACCAATATGAGACACTTACAGTTCCAGTATGAGACACTTGCAGTTCCAGTATGAGACACTTACAGTTCCAGTATGAGACACTTGCAGTTCCAATATGAGACACTTACAGTTCCAGTATGAGACACTTACAGTTCTAGTATGAGACACTTACAGTTCCAGTATGAGACACTTGCAGTTCCAGTATGAGACACTTGCAGTTCCAGTATGAGACACTTGCAGTTCCAGTATGAGACACTTACAGTTCCAGTATGAGACACTTACAGTTCCAGTATGAGACACTTACAGTACCAGTATGAGACACTTACAGTACAAGTATAAGACACTTACAGTTCCAGTATGAGACACTTACAGTTCCAGTATGAGACACTTGCAGTACAAGTACATGACACTTACAGTTTCAGTATGAGACACTTACAGTACCAATATGAGACACTTACAGTTCCAGTATGAGACACTTACAGTACCAATATGAGACACTTGCAGTTCCAGTATGAGACACTTGCAGTTCCAGTATGAGACACTTACAGTACCAATATGAGACACTTACAGTTCCAGTATGAGACACTTGCAGTTCCAGTATGAGACACTTACAGTACCAGTATGAGACACTTACAGTACAAGTATAAGACACTTACAGTTCCAGTATGAGACACTTACAGTTCCAGTATGAGACACTTGCAGTTCCAGTATGAGACACTTACAGTACCAGTATGAGACACTTGCAGTACCAGTATGAGACACTTGCAGTACACGTATAAGACACTTACAGTTTCAGTATGAGACACTTACAGTACCAGTATGAGACACTTGCAGTACCAGTATGAGACACTTACAGTTCTAGTATGAGACACTTACAGTTCCAGTATGAGACACTTGCAGTTCCAGTATGAGACACTTACAGTACCAGTATGAGACACTTACAGTACAAGTACATGACACTTACAGTTTCAGTATGAGACACTTACAGTTCCAGTATGAGACACTTACAGTACCAGTATGAGACACTTACAGTACCAGTATGAGACACTTACAGTTCTAGTATGAGACACTTACAGTTCCAGTATGAGACACTTACAGTACCAGTATAAGACACTTACAGTACCAGTATGAGACACTTGCAGTACCAGTATGAGACACTTGCAGTACAAGTATAAGACACTTACAGTTTCAGTATGAGACACTTACAGTACCAGTATGAGACACTTGCAGTACCAGTATGAGACACTTACAGTTCTAGTATGAGACACTTACAGTTCCAGTATGAGACACTTGCAGTACAAGTATAAGACACTTACAGTTTCAGTATGAGACACTTACAGTACCAGTATGAGACACTTACATATCCAGTATGAGACACTTACAGTACAAGTATATGACACTTACAGTACCAGTATAAGACACTTGCAGTACCAGTATGAGACACTTACAGTTCTAGTATGAGACACTTACAGTTCCAGTATGAGACACTTGCAGTACCAGTATGAGACACTTACAGTACCAGTATGAGACACTTACAGTACCAGTATGAGACACTTGCAGTACCAGTATGAGACACTTGCAGTACCAGTATAAGACACTTACAGTTCTAGTATGAGACACTTACACAGTTCCAGTATGAGACACTTACAGTACCAGTATGAGACACTTGCAGTACCAGTATGAGACACTTACAGTTCTAGTATGAGACACTTACAGTTCCAGTATGAGACACTTGCAGTACCAGTATAAGACACTTACAGTACCAGTATGAGACACTTGCAGTACCAGTATGAGACACTTGCAGTACACGTATAAGACACTTACAGTTTCAGTATGAGACACTTACAGTACCAGTATGAGACACTTGCAGTACCAGTATGAGACACTTACAGTTCTAGTATGAGACACTTACAGTTCCAGTATGAGACACTTGCAGTAACAGTATAAGACACTTACAGTACAAGTATAAGACACTTACAGTACCAGTATGAGACACTTACATATCCAGTATGAGACACTTACAGTACCAGTATGAGACACTTGCAGTACCAGTATGAGACACTTGCAGTACAAGTATAAGACACTTACAGTTTCAGTATGAGACACTTACAGTACCAGTATGAGACACTTACATATCCAGTATGAGACACTTACAGTACAAGTATATGACACTTACAGTACCAGTATAAGACACTTGCAGTACCAGTATGAGACACTTACAGTTCTAGTATGAGACACTTACAGTTCCAGTATGAGACACTTGCAGTACCAGTATAAGACACTTACAGTACCAGTATGTGACACTTGCAGTACCAGTATGAGACACTTGCAGTACACGTATAAGACACTTACAGTTTCAGTATGAGACACTTACAGTACCAGTATGAGACACTTACATATCCAGTATGAGACACTTACAGTACAAGTATAAGACACTTACAGTTCCAGTATAAGACACTTACAGTACCAGTATGAGACACTTACATATCCAGTATGAGACACTTACAGTACAAGTATATGACACTTACAGTACCAGTATGAGACACTTGCAGTTCCAGTATCAGACACTTACAGTACCAGTATAAGACACTTACAGTTCCAGTATAAGACACTTTCAGTACCAGTATGAGACACTTGCAGTACAAGTATGAGACACTTACAGTACCAGTATAAGACACTTACAGTTCCAGTATAAGACACTTACAGTACCAGTATGAGACACTTGCAGTACAAGTATAAGACACTTACAGTACCAGTATGCAACACTCACAGTTCCAGTATGAGACACTTACAGTACCAGTATGAGACACTTACAGTACCAGTATGAGACACTTACAGTACCAGTATGAGACACTTACAGTACCAGTATGAGACACTTGCAGTACCAGTATGAGACACTTACAGTACCAGTATGAGACACTTACAGTTCTAGTATGAGACACTTACAGTTCCAGTATGAGACACTTGCAGTACAAGTATAAGACACTTACAGTACCAGTATGAGACACTTACAGTACCAGTATGAGACACTTACAGTACCAGTATGAGACACTTGCAGTACCAGTATAAGACACTTACAGTTCCAGTATGAGACACTTACAGTACAAGTACATGACACTTACAGTTCCAGTATGAGACACTTGCAGTACCAGTATAAGACACTTACAGTTCCAGTATGAGACACATACAGTTCCAGTATGAGACATTTACAGTACCAGTATGAGACACTTGCAGTACCAGTATGAGACACTTACAGTATCAGTATAAGACACTTACAGTTCCAGTATGAGACACTTACAGTTCCAGTATGAGACACTTACAGTTCCAGTATGAGACACTTACAGTACCAGTATGAGACACTTGCAGTACCAGTATGAGACACTTACAGTACCAGTATAAGACACTTACAGTTCCAGTATGAGACACTTACAGTTCCAGTATGAGACATTTACAGTACCAGTATGAGACACTTGCAGTACCAGTATGAGACACTTACAGTTCCAGTATGAGACGCTTACAGTTCCAGTATGAGACGCTTACAGTTCCAGTATGAGACACTTGCAGTTTCAGTATGAGACACTTACAGTACCGGTATAAGACGCTTACAGTACCAGTATAAGACACTTACAGTTCCAGTATGAGACACTTACAGTACCTGTATAAGACACTCACAGTTCTAGTATGAGACACTTGCAGTACCAGTATGAGACGCTTACAGTTCCAGTATGAGACACTTACAGTATCAGTATAAAACACTTACAGTATCAGTATGAGACACTTACAGTACCAGTATCAGACACTTACAGTACAAGTATGAGACACTTACAGTACCAGTATGAGACGCTTACAGTTCCAGTATGAGACACTTACAGTATCAGTATAAGACACTTACAGTATCAGTATAAGACACTTACAGTACCAGTATGAGACACAGTACCAGTAAGAGACACTAACAGTACCATTGTAAGGAAATAACAGTACCAAATTGAGACACTTACAGTTCCAGTATGAGACACTTACAGTTCCAGTATGAGACACTTGCAGTTCCAGTATGAGACACTTACAGTACAAGTATAAGACACTTACAGTTCCAGTATGTGATACTTACAGTACCAGTATGAGATGCTTACAGTACCAGTATGTAACACTCACAGTTCCAGTATGAGACACTTACAGTTCCAGTATGAGACACTTACAGTTCCAGTATGAGACACAGTACCAGTAAGAGACACTAACAGTTCCAGTATGAGACACTTGCAGTTCCAGTATAAGACGCTTACAGTTCCAGTATGAGACACTTGCAGTACCGGTATAAGACGCTTACAGTACCAGTATAAGACACTTACAGTTCCAGTATGAGACACTTACAGTACCTGTATAAGACACTTACAGTTTCAGTATGAGACACTTACAGTTCCAGTATGAGACACTTACAGTACCTGTATAAGACACTTACAGTACCAGAATGAGACACTAACAGTACCTGTATGAGACACTTGCAGTTCCAGTATGAGACACTTACAGTACCAGAATGAGACACTTACAGTACCAGTATGAGACACTCACAGTTCCAGTATGAGACACTTGCAGTTCCAGTATGAGACACTTACAGTACCAGTATGAGACACTTACAGTACCAGTATGAGACACTTACAGTACCAGTATGTGACACTTACAGTACCAGTATGAGACGCTTACAGTACCAGTATGCAACACTCACAGTTCCAGTATGAGACACTTACAGTTCCAGTATGAGACACTTACAGTTCCAGTATGAGACACTTACAGTACAAGTATAAGACACTCACAGTTCCAGTATGAGACACTTGCAGTTCCAGTATGAGACACAGTACCAGTAAGAGACACTAACAGTACCAGTATGAGACACTTACAGTACCAGTATGTGACACTTACAGTACCAGTATGAGACGCTTACAGTACCAGTATGCAACACTCACAGTTCCAGTATGAGACACTTACAGTTCCAGTATGAGACACTTACAGTTCCAGTATGAGACACTTACAGTACCAGTATGAGACACAGTACCAGTAAGAGACACTAACAGTACCATTGTAAGGAAATAACAGTACCAAATTGAGACACTTACAGTTCCAGTATGAGACACTTACAGTTCCAGTATGAGACACTTGCAGTTCCAGTATGAGACACTTACAGTACAAGTATAAGACACTTACAGTTCCAGTATGTGACACTTACAGTACCAGTATGAGATGCCTACAGTACCAGTATGCAACACTCACAGTTCCAGTATGAGACACTCACAGTTCCAGTATGAGACACTTACAGTTCCAGTATGAGACACTTACAGTACCAGTATGAGACACAGTACCAGTAAGAGACACTAACAGTTCCAGTATGAGACACTTGCAGTTCCAGTATAAGACGCTTACAGTTCCAGTATGAGACGCTTGCAGTACCAGTATAAGACGCTTACAGTACCAGTATAAGACACTTACAGTACCAGTATGAGACACAGTACCAGTAAGAGACACTAACAGTTCCAGTATGAGACACTTGCAGTTCCAGTATAAGGCGCTTGCAGTTCCAGTATGAGACACTTGCAGTACCAGTATAAGACGCTTACAGTACCAGTATGTGACAGTTACAGTACCAGTATGAGATGCTTACCGTACCAGTATGAGACACTTGCAGTTCCAGTATGAGACACTTACAGTACCAGTATGAGACACAGTACCAGTAAGAGACACTAACAGTTCCAGTATGAGACACTTGCAGTTCCAGTATAAGACGCTTACAGTTCCAGTATGAGACACTTGCAGTACCAGTATAAGACGCTTACAGTACCAGTATGTGACACTTACAGTACCAGTATGAGATGCTTACAGTACCAGTATGAGACACTTGCAGTACCAGTATGAGACACTTGCAGTACCAGTATGAGACACTTACAGTTCCAGTATGAGACACTTGCAGTTCCAGTATGAGACACTTACAGTTCCAGTATGTGACACTAACAGTACCGGTATAAGACACTTACAGTTCCAGTATGTGACACTTGCAGTACCAGTATGAGACACTTACAGTTCCAGTATGAGACACTTGCAGTTCCAGTATGAGACACTTACAGTTCCAGTATGAGACACTTGCAGTTCCAGTATGAGACACTTACAGTTCCAGTATGTGACACTAACAGTACCGGTATAAGACACTTGCAGTACCAGTATGAGACACTTGCAGTACCAGTATGAGACACTTACAGTTCCAGTATGAGACACTTACAGTTCCAGTATGTGACACTTGCAGTACCAGTATGAGACACTTGCAGTACCAGTATGAGACACTTGCAGTACCAGTATGAGACACTTGCAGTACCAGTATGAGACACTTACAGTACCAGTATGAGACACTTGCAGTACCAGTATGAGACACTTGCAGTACCAGTATGAGACACTTACAGTTCCAGTATGAGACACTTGCAGTTCCAGTATGAGACACTTACAGTTCCAGTATGTGACACTAACAGTACCGGTATAAGACACTTACAGTTCCAGTATGTGACACTTACAGTACCAGTATGAGATGCTTACAGTACCAGTATGCAACACTCACAGTTCCAGTATGAGACACTCACAGTTCCAGTATGAAACACTTACAGTTCCAGTATAAGACACTTACAGTTCCAGTATGAGACACTTACAGTACCAGTATGAGACACAGTACCAGTAATAGACACTAACAGTTCCAGTATGAGACACTTGCAGTTCCAGTATGAGACACTTGCAGTACAAGTATAAGACACAGTACCAGTAAGAGACACTTACAGTTCCAGTATAAGACGCTTACAGCTCCAGTATGAGACACTTGCAGTACCAGTATAAGACACAGTACCAGTAAGAGACACTTACAGTTCCAGTATGAGACACTTACAGTACCAGTATGAGACACTTGCAGTTCCAGTATGAGACACTTACAGTTCCAGTATGAGACACTTACAGTACCTGTATAAGACACTTACAGTACCAGAATGAGACACTAACAGTACCTGTATGAGATGCTTACAGTACCAGTATAAGACACTTTCAGTACTAGTATGGGACACTTACAGTACCTGTATAAGACACTTTCAGTTTCAGTATGAGACACTTACAGTACCAGTATGAGACGCTTACAGTACCAGTATAAGACGCTTACAGTACTAGTATGGGACACTTACAGTACCAGTATAAGACACTTTCAGTACCAGTATAAGACACTTTCAGTACTAGTATGGGACACTTACAGTACCTGTATAAGACACTTACAGTTCCAGTATGAGACACTTACAGTACCAGTATAAGACACTTATAGTTCCAGTATGAGACACTTACAGTACCAGTATGAGACGCTTACAGTTCCAGTATGAGACACTTACAGTTCCAGTATGAGACACTTACAGTACCTGTATAAGACACTTACAGTACCAGAATGAGACACTTACAGTACCTGTATGAGACGCTTACAGTACCAGTATAAGACACTTTCAGTACTAGTATGGGACACTTACAGTACCTGTATAAGACACTTTCAGTACTAGTATGGGACACTTACAGTACCTGTATAAGACACTTTCAGTACTAGTGTTAGGCACTTACCAATATTAGACTCTTACAGTTCCCGTATGAAACACTTACAGTACCTGTATGAGACAACTATAGTGCCAGTGTCAGGAACTTACAGTACCACTTAAAGGCACTAACAGTACCAGTATGATATATTTACAGTATCAGTGTAAGGAATATTACAGTTTACTAGACACAGACACTGACAGTACCAGTTTTATACACATACAGTACTAGTATGAGACACTTAGAGTACCGGTTTGTAGATCCTTGCCATATTGAAAAGATCCATCAAATATCTTCCTTTAATTCAGTTTGTGATATTCTCAATGAAAATGTTATGATTGAGTTTATTTTCTTTACAAAATCATTGTATAATTGAGTTATTTTTAAACAGCATTTAATGTTACAGACGTGTACGTGAAGGGTCAAGACGGAGCATGCCCGACATCTTCAACTTCAATGAATATGCAAGAAGGAAAGGGAAAAGGTATTCATTTTGTGCATGATAAAATTTATATTTCATCTATGCGATTTAATTGTTTGTTTTTTTGTCAGAATGTGTAGAACAAATAATGGCTGTTTTTTTCATACATAATTCAAGATAGCTTTGATTACTTTTATAATATTTAATTTGAAATAAAGATGAAAATGTCATCCATTTTCTTACAAATGACCATTTTTTGCAGCATGTGACATAAAAATCAAAAAATCTTGAAATAATGAGAAAGAGTGCCCTCATTTAAACATTGCAGGAAAAATGCAGACCTTCGTGAGTGGACGAGGGACATCTGGAACAACTGGTTTGATGAGGTGTACCCGCCAACGCCAGAGGATTCCGATTACGAGGAGGAGGAGGAGCTAACGGAGGAGCAGATTGCAGAGCGGGAGGAGGCTGAGAAAATGAAGAAAAGGTGAGTCAGGGGGAAGACTTGGCCCACATTCAATAACATCTTTTGATCTCATCCAGTTTTAACATAAAAGTTTTAGTTGAGACTCAAAATTGCATATCATATCTCCATTGTAAATTTGGTACTAGAGTAGAAGAGTTTCAGATCTTAAGTAACATCTCAATATTTCCTTTAAATTTCATTAGTAGTGGAGAGTTATGACTATGTATTTTTCTAAGCATTTGTTCTATAAAGAAAGGCAATACTATACCCTAAACAACTATGTATTCAGGAAGGATTCCCTGTCCAGCGCTGTTCCAGAGGGCATGGAGTATATTGAGCCTATCACTGAGACTGATGAGACTCTAGAAGTCCACCAGGTATTGTTGAAGCAGGCTTAATATTTGGCCTTCTTATAAGCTTGTCCTTATCTCAAAAGAAAACAAAATCTTATTTCATAGTTTTCGAGTAGTTGACATTGTTGTTTGAAAAAAGCTTAAAAGTTTGCCATGTTTGAAAACTGTTAGGATAATTATGCAGATGTGTTGCAAGTCCCATCTCTCTTGCTATTATATTCAGAGTAACGCCATATGGTCAACTGAGCAAAAATGGACACATGTTGATATACCAGCAGTGCTCTTATTGACTTGCCAACAAAACACTGGGCTATTAGAAGGAAGATTTTTTGGCAGTCTGGCTGGCTCGATACATACTTTTTTATTGTATTTGGAGTTGCCGTTGGTACAAACATGGTTAATGTCAAAGTCAGTGCTTGTATTAAGATATCCAAAGTCTTAATTTGCCATAATTTCCTGATTGCAGGCAATTTACCTTGTGATGAAACTTTTTGTTTATGGGTAAATGTTTACCTTTCCAGATCCTGATGGAGGAGATAGAGAAGTTGACAGGAGAGATGGACAAGGTGTCCAAACCATCTGCCTTCGACTACAGCCGCAGGGGAGCTCTCTATAGGAAGGTACGAGACACAGTGGATTCAGTGTTTGGGATAGATGTCCCACAGATGTTTCACTCATGCCATTGAAATAAAAAAGTAAATATTCATATAGGTTGTAAAAGGTTATATACAATAAAAATATAAAACATTCAAATATTTATGACTTATCTGATTTATTTATTTTAGATTGGGTATTTGAAAGCAGCTGAAACTGATTTATCCAAGTAAGAATTCATCTACATCTAAACGGTTATTTATGAGAAAGTTTTTACCAAGCACTAGTAATGTTAGTACAAATATTAGTATGAATTTTATAGTGTCACGTTTTATAGCCATTATTTTCATAAATTAGTTTGTCTGATTTTAGAGGAAGCAAATATAGGTATAATCAAAGCCTTAGTGGTGGCAGCGATAAACATTTAACCTTGGCTGAAAAAACGTTCAAGATTTTCAAATAAAACTCAGTATACATGTTACCATGGACAATACCCATATATATAGCAAGGCCCATAACTCTAACTGTCGAGTTATGCCTTCTTTTTGACTGAATTAAAACAGATGAGCATTTGCAGTTGTTTGGGGTTTTGAATTATTTGAATTTCTTTTTTACACAAAATACTATTACAGTCTTAAGTCTAAATACAATTGCAAAGCATAACATATTTCATATATATCAACTGATATCACAAGAATATTAAACAATGATCATTTGCAGGGCCATCCAGCTTGAGCCACTGTTACTGGACGCATACTGGCACAGGCACCTGCTGTTGGTTCTCCAAGATCGCAAGAAAGAGGCTCTTGAAGATCTTACCTTTATTCTTAAACACACAAAGAATCACTCAGGAGCTTACAGATCCATGTATGTGCACTTAAATAGTGCGAATTGCATACAACATGTTTTATTGTTTATAACATTATACATTATAATGACAAAACTGTATTATACTGTGTATATGATGCAGGCAAAAAAACACATGTAAAAATTGAGTAAAAAAACTTCATTTTTAGATCTAATTCTGTAAAAACCTAGGAAACACTCTAGAGGCTAAATTTTGGCATAGAAGTGCATCCTATACACAATATAATATGGTACATTTCATTTTTTTGTTTAATCCTAAGTCATAGAAATAAAGTTAAAAACAAATGTTTTGGAGTAGGCTTAATGTTTTCTGTCCCATAAAGTTTATAAAAAAGTATTTTAAATGCTGGCAATTTCATTTCAGTTTTTTCTTACAATTTTAAGAAAAATCTTTCTCATTTATTCTAGGGCTGAGATCTATCAGAAGCAGGATGACATCACCATGGCGATTGTAAACTACACACAGGCTATCAAGCTGAACCCGCGGGATCATGAGGCATTTTTTGCCCGTGCAGAATGTTACGAAAAGCGTGGGGACATGCTCCTGGCCCTAGAGGACTATTCTGCCTGTACAAAGATCGCACCTCACAGGATTGATGCTATTCTTAAACATGGAATGTACTACTTTGAAAACAAGTAAGTTATAGTCATTTTAGCATCCCATTTATTAATAATATCAAGAGTTTTGTGACTTGTTTATGCCTCTGAATAAACTAAATAGGTGAAAAAGTGGTAAAGACCAGTTCTTATCTAAGAGTTTGTGGGTCAGCGCCCACTATGGGTACATTTTAGTATTAGTATACTGGGGAATGGAACAAACAAGTTTGACATGAGCTTTTGGCACAGTGAAAATACAGAAATTAGAATATACTAATAGACAAGGTTGCTGTTGTTTAAAACTACAGGTGATATATTTCAGCCAGTATGTATATCTCAATAATTTAATTGCTCAATACTTATCCAAAACAATCAACAATTACAATTACCAAACTTTTTAGATAACTTTCACCAATTTAAGAAGATAATTGGTCATATAATTGGTTGAAGATGTTTATATGATATGTGTATATAATATGAAACATTTCTCTATTAGCCTCATCTGTGGTCAGAAGAAAAAGACAAGAGGGTAGTACTTGAACAGTTTGACGTTTAGTTGGTGTAAAAATTTGCAAAGTAGTTCATTTCACAGTTAACTTTACTGTTTGTACAGAAAGTAAGCAATTAGATAAAAGTGAGTTTGAAAATTATTTTAGTATTGATATCTGATATCATCTTCGAACAAGCAGATATTTTTTGGAAACTTTTCATGCTTTCTCTAATATAATTATGAAGTTCTTGTCTTTCATAACTTGATACCGATTTTGTAGTCAAAGCTCAACATCAATATTTTTTAAAGTAAAAACACAGTGCCTCCAGTGAGGTTTGAACTCACGACCCCTGGTTTACGAGACCAGTGCTCTACCACTGAGCTATAGAGGCTGCTTGCAGGACACAAACAGTTCAACAGACAATTACAATGAATTATATTGTAATCATCTATTGATCACTTTGCGAGGAGCTGCTCTATTTCTTATGCAACAGCTGTTTTGTATATCAAATTGTATCATAAACATGAATATAAGCCTCCATAGCTCAGTGGTAGAGCACTGGTCTTGTAAACCAGGGGTCGTGAGTTTGATCCTCACTGGGGGCTTATTATCAACTCTATTTTAGTTTCACTGTTCACAAACTTTAGTTTAACTGTTGTTTGTTGCTTCAAAGAATTAGTTTAAAAAACCTGAGTAAGCAAACTGAAGTCCTATTTTGGTAATGTCAAAGCTAAATCTGTACCTCATTGGTCATTGTATGTTGTATATTGTCAAGTATTATTAAATAAAATGTCAAGTTATTTAAAAAGTTTAAGGGTTCACATGTTTTTAATATTGATCATTGCATTTTAATTTGATACTTTAACTCATTACAGTACTTTATTTTTTGTTAAGTTGAATTAAATAATGTGAAGTTATTTATTTCCAATTGTTAAGTTGAATTAAATAATGTGAAGTTATTTATTTCCAATTGCTAGGAGCTGGAACAATGCCATCAATGACTTCACAGACCTTCTCCGTGTAGATCCACTGAATGCTTCTGCACGGGTGTTACGGGGCCGATCTTACGCAGCCATGGGGCAGTGGAGCCCCGCTGTGGAAGACCTCTCAGCAGCCATCCACCTTGACCCAGGTCACTGGCAGGCTTTCTACCACAGGGCATGCATCCTCCGAAAGTAGGGGCTCATTCAAATAAACACATCTTGCACTACAATATTTATGTTTTGACTCTGTCCCACTTACCTTTTTTGATGCAGTGATTAAAAGAAAAACTTTGTACACAGTCTAGTATTATTTCCTCAATGTAAAAGGGACCCGTTCACAGATTTTATGTTAGCATTTTTTATTTTTTTCTAATTGTTGAAATTTAATTGAGTTATTTTTACTTACTTTCATGAACAAAGACAAAAACAGCAACTGTCAGATACTCATTTGAACAGAATTCAATAAATCGAACGCATTTTGGCAAAATAGAGCATCTTTTATCACATTTCCCAATAATTATTAAGAATAGAGCTAATTTGAACTTTTGTAGATGATTTATTATTTCTACAAGCATTTTGTTCACAAAAGTGTGAACAGAGAATTGACTACAGCATTAACTAGCTAAATATGAATAACCTGTAACTTGTTAAATTGATTTTATAATAATGGTATATGGTATGAACAAAATTATTTTATGTTTCTAATCTTTCAAGGCTGTTACAATTTCATGTTTGATTAAAAACAAGTTTTCTGTACCAATATCAGAGCACATCCGAAGCGAGCCCTACATGACTACAGTGTGTCACTGCTGATCAAAGACTCAGAGGAGAACATCAGCTCCTATCTTCACCGAGGTATCCTCTACAACGCCATGGGCAGGTAACTAAGGGCATTTCCTGTTCTAACTAAAAAACAGCTTATGGGATAAGCAAAAGACAATGCTAGGTATATGAGCTTTCAGAACAGCAAAAGAAAGGCTGGTGTTATTACTATATGCTTAATTTTATTTGTTATGATGTGTGTTTGTGTGGGTTGTCTTAAACAATTTCTGTCTTGGTTCGAAATTGGTCATGCATGGGGGGATTACAAAATAACTTAACACAAATGTGCACAATGACAAGATTGCATGCCAAGGTTGCCTGCAATGTACAAGACCCATGTCTGAAGGTCAAAGTTCAAGGTCACACTTGAGGGTCATTGGAAGAAATGGCTTTGGCTTGTCCAGACTCATATAAGAGTAATTGGTCAAAATATATGTATTTAGGTTTTACTTGGCACTAATGTTCATAATGAAAAGCCGGCATGCAAGACCCTTGTCAGTAGTACATAGGTTAAGGTCACATTTGGTCAATGGTCAAAACATGTATTTTGGCTTGTCCATCTGTAGCTTGGTTATGCATTGGGTGATTTAAAATTTCTCAGTACAAATGATATTATGAGAAACTCATGTGTCATGTGCAAGACCTATGCCATAGTTCAAAAGTCAAGGTCACACTTGTTGAGTCAAAATATTTGGCTTGGCCTGGCTTTTGCCTGGCCATACAATAGAGAATTTTAAAATAACTTTTCACAATGAGTAAACAGCCTTTCCCCTGAACAAATACAATACAACAATTTAATATCCATATTCATAAAAACACTTATATCTAATTTAGCAACAACCTTTCACAGAATGGTATCATCATTTCTATTCAGTGGCAAGCTTGACATGTTTAGTGTTTCTTCAACAAAGGTCAAGCATATATAGATCATATAGAGTTATCCTTGTCCATCTTTAATACTATTCATTACTTTTTCAATTTACCCAAATGTTCTGCTTGTCTGAATTGAAACTTGGTTTCATCGTATCCAATCTATATGTTGAATAGATATATTCAGTATTTCAAATGCTGTTTGAATGTTTCCAGACCAGATGATGCAATCCCGGACTTTGAGAGTGTATTGAAGCTGAACAAGGACAGCGCCTGTGCGCACGTGAACCTTGGGCTCATCATGATGAATCACCATGACAACTACCACAGGTATCTAAATACTAAGAATTATTTAAGGATATCATGCAGACTATGGTGAATATTAAATATATGGGAAAAACCACGAAGAACATGAAAGAAACCATGGGGGGTTTTACAATATCGCTAGATTTTACTAAAATTTAACTGCATACTGGTTAGTAATGCATTCATGAAAAAAGGGTGTTAACAATAAAAGTGCATATTTTTCAGGGCGATCAAGCGGTTCAGTTCAGCCATCAAGGTAGACCCTACCTATGTTAGGGCGTATGTGTGCCGGGGTGAGGCCTATCATAAAATACATGAGGTAAGGCATGTATGGCAGTAGAATTGTATCTGCTCACAAACTATTTGTTTGCATTAATGTTTATCTTGAGATGGTCAATAAAATAAATTTAAGAATTTGCTTTTAAGAAAGTATCAAGGTATAGGGCCAATAACATGCCGAAAAACTGGCAACATAGACCAGTATAAAATACTTAGAAATAAAGTAACTTCTATGATAAAGAAAAGTAAAAAGAATTTTTTCAACAATGCAATAAAAGACAATAAAAATCCGACATATTTATGGAAAAATCTAAAAGATATTTCACATTTGAATCAATCAACTGTGACAGCATTACCTCATAAAATGACATTTAATGAATTTACGGTTGAAGATCCGTCAAATATTGTAAACGAATTAAACAGTCATTTTGTAAGCATTTCAAACATTATAAATAAAACAAAGTTTTTGAATACAAATTTTAGAAACTTAAAACATATTCTAGATACAAAACTAGGTACAAATAGGTTTGAGATTAAACATATTACCCCTTATGAAGTCCATACTATTATTGATAAATTAAATGTTGGAAAGGCCACAGGCATAGATGGAGTAGGCCCCAAAATTTTGAAGCAATGTGGTGATACTATTACACCTTGTATAGCATCAATTATCAACAGTAGTATAGCGCATGGAGTTTTCCCTGATGAACTGAAAGAAGCACGAGTAATACCAATTTTCAAGTCGGGCAACAAAGAGGACCCCAATAATTACCGCCCCATTTCAATACTCCCAACTATATCAAAAATCTTTGAAAGGCATATAGCGACACAGGTACAGTTGTACTTTGAGAAAACCGATGTCATACACAAAACACAATCTGGATTTAGAAAACACCATTCATGTAACACTGCTCTAATAAGACTTATAGATACTTGGCTTAAAGATGTTGACAGTGGTAAACTAGTTGGTGCGATATTTTTTGGATTTGAGAAAAGCTTTCGATTTAGTTGATCATGAAATTCTTCTTTATAAATTGAAACTGTATCATTTTTCTGAAATAGCATTGAATTTGTTTAAATCATATCTTGAAAATAGAAACCAAATTGTAAAGATTGGCAAAATTAAATCGCAAAAACTCACTGTTACATCTGGGGTACCCCAGGGTTCCATACTGGGACCCTTGCTTTTTATTTTATACATAAATGATATTGCAGTTATGCATCCAACATTAAATATAGATCTATATGCAGATGACTCAACACTTTATGAATCTGGATATCAGTTGACGGATATTCAAAATAAATTACAACATCATTTAAATTATGTTAATAAGTGGTGTCAACTAAATAATATGTCATTGCATCCTTCCAAGACTAAATGCATGTTAATAGGGTCTGCAAATAAATTAAAAAACACTGGGAATCTTGAACTTTGTATTAATGATGTTCAAATAGTTAATGTTGTTGTGCAAAAGTTATTAGGGTTATATATAGATAATACACTAAACTGGCATGTGCAAATCGATTATGTTTGTAAAAATCTGAATAAGAAAATTGCACTTCTAAAAAATATAATATATTTCCTCACACCTGATACAAAAAGAATGTTTTACAATGCATATATTCTGCCAAATTTTGATTACGGCTGCTTGGTCTGGGGCAAGGGAACCAATTCATATGTGAATAAAATAAATAACTTACAAAAACGAATTGCAAAAATCATACTTGGTAAATCTAAACGAGATTCATCAACAAATCTATTTAAAGAACTAAAATGGCTAAACTTCTCGGATAGATGTAAATACCACGCAGCAGTATTAGTTTACAAGACGTTGAATAGCATGGCTCCATCATATATGTCAGAATTAGTAACAGTTTCAGACAATAATGTATATATGCTAAGATCAATGGCACACAAAGATATTGTTTTACAAACTAGACCTCGTACTAATTATATGAAAGCATCGTTTACATATTACAGCAGAATTGTTTGGAATAATATACCTTTGGAAATACGAGAATCAAAAAACTTTAATACGTATAAAATAAAGGTCAAACAGTACCTCATAGGAAACTTGTGATTATACAAATTGTGATGTTTTATTCATAATTATATTTAACTGAGAGTATCTGTCTAATATTGATTCAACATCATCATCATGTCATCATATGCATCATTAAGTTAGCATCAACAGCATACTTATAATCATCATCATCATCGTCATCGTTGTTAGCATCGTCTTCATGTTTGTCTTATGATTATTTGCCATATTTTCATTCTGTTTCAGAGGGCCATATCGAAAATAAGATTCTGTAGTTTTGTACATGATCTTAATATGTCACCTTCTTAAAATAAAGATATTATTATTATTATTATTATTATTAGTCTCATTTGAGGTTATCAGAATCAGAAATGTAAAATTTTAAATGTATTGTCAGAAAGTGATGATAAATAGAGTTATTTGTCATACAAACAGCAATGTTCACTATGCCTATGGATCCTTACAAGTAGCAATTTTACAAAAGAATTAAGATTTTCACTTTTGTATTATGAGTTTTAAATTCAAAGTCAGAACACCTGGGAATGTTATCAATAATTGAAATTAAATTGATATTGTCTTCAGTCCTGCCAGGACTCAAAAGTTGTATTGGTGGTGACCACGTGGAAAATGTACATTTTTCTTTTGTGTTTGTAGTTGAAGCTTGCTCTTCGTGACTTCACACGAGCGATACATCTAAGGCCAGATGTCAATCATTACTACATGTACAGGGTAAGGATTTTTGAACTACTGAAATATTCTGGAAAATGTTAGCTTATCAGATTTTAGTGTTTTCTTTCACCGTTTTGGAAATGTGGCCTAGGCTTTTTGGGAAAATGTGTAATTTTGACTAAAAGTGGGAACTGAAATTTGCGTAGAAATAAACAAGAGTGCTGTAGAAGATAGACAGAAAATATGACAGGGTTTGGGGTTTGTTTGGTTGTTGTTGTTGTTTTTGTTTTGTTTTTGGGGTGGGGTCACAGTATAAATTGGGAATTCTAATGTCACATTTGAGAAAAAAAACTACGTTTTAGTTTTAGCATTTGGAATTGGGCCAAAATTCCACCTCCAATTAGACGAAAATAAGACACTGGATTTTGAAATATGATGAAACCAAGATCTATGAAGTAACTGTTAACCACTGAGAAAATATAATTACTTTACAAATATCTGAAAAAAGGAGTTTTCTCAACATTCAATAAATTATATTTAAAATGCTGATTTCTGTTATATGCAGGTATATGTTCTACTTGATGTGTTCTACTTTGACATTTATTTTAGGGCCAACTTCTGCTGGAGCTGGGTCAGCTTGACCTAGCAGCCTTCTGTGTGAAGTAAGTGTTCATAGAACATCAGAACCTTTTATATTTTACAAACATTTTAGAGTAAAGGGAAGGGCAAAACAAGAAAGAACCATTCAAATCTTATCTTTATATGACATTAAGAGAATAAAGTGTGCACATTTGTTTGGCAGAATTAATCCTTTTGAAGGAAAAAGTGTGTTTCACTAGATGAAAACAAGATATTTTATGTAAACTTTACCGGTACTAAATGCAGTATGTTCAACTTTTGTGTGTCATGTATTACAGACATGCGTCAGAGATCAGTAATGACGTGTCTATGGGCCAGCGACCAACACAGCAGGCGGTGGTTCACTCCTTCCTGAAGAACTATGACAAGGTATGTGATCTGTGCTCCTGTATCTTTAACATTCTATCAACATCTGTGGGAAAGGAATTTTTCTACAATCAGAATCTTTAATATTTATCTTGAATATATATATACATGGTTCCCTTTGCAGACTATTGACTATTGGTCTTCCTTGGCTAAATACCCTGGACACCATGATAATGTTCAAATGGTCCAATTCAAAGACTTGCATGTACAAACAGCTTTTGGGAAAAGATCAATGGAGGCTTTACTTATTTTTCTCTACTGTGCCATCCACAGACACCCTGATGTTTTGTCAAGTACTTCAACCCCAAACTGCCCATATATATAGTATATAGATTATCTCCCTTCATAGGCCATAGGAACCCTGTTGTTTTGTCAAGTGTTCAACCCACAAACCACCTCATACATTAATTTGGAACCCCAATTAAGATTTTACTATTATAAAAAGGATTCTCTACCTTTACAGGCCATAGACAACCTGATACTGTCCAACATGACTGAAATTTCACCAATATACATTCCAGTTGAAAAATCCCATGCTGAGAGTATGCGGGACAAAATGATTCTCTCCCTTCACTGGATATAGACACATGCTCCTACTCGAAGCAGTCCATGAACATGTTGTTTGAGAAAACCGATATGAAGAATTTGTATATAGTACAAAGAATCCACTCTCTTATTTCTATTGCAGGCTATAGATGCCCTTATGCTGTCCACCCGTTCTAACCCGAAGCCTTCCATGTACATGCTGCTGGGGAAAACCCAGATGAAAGCCAAAAAGTTCAAGGTGGCTGTGGACAGCTTCAACCTGGCTCTCAGCCTTTATGTGAGTCAAATTTTTCCATGATATTCGTGTATTTGTGATTTTCCCAAGTTATTAATATCATGAGTGTTTGAAATGTACCGGTATGCTATACTATAAAATTTATGAAAAAGTTTTCTGCCTGAAGTGTATGTGTTTGCTTTCATATAAAAGGGACTAAACACCAAATGGTCCAAAATTCAGTATATACATTCTTTCCAGAAGATAAGCCTAGAATTGTCAGTACCAGCTAGTATGAGGCCGATAATATGTCATTTTACATGATTAAAATAATTTTTTGTCTCTGTCTCAGCTGAGTTAACCTATTTAAAATAAGCATTTTTCCTGTGCATCCCATCTTTTGTATTAAGGGATTTTAGCTGTTTTATAATAAATGTTTTTGCCTGTGTCCTATCTATGCTAGCGTCCAGAAACAGAATAATATGGTACATCAGCAAAGAAGATTCAATATGTTGTTCACAACAATATCAATTAATTTTTTTATATGTACGTTTTTGACAATTTTCTCTTTTTTTCTTGCAATTTTATCATCTGGTGTCTTGTCCCTTTAAAGGAAATTGTAATTTGTATGAAATCTTTTAGGTACTAAGTGTTGGAGATGATTAAAAATGAAAATTTACTACAGAATTATTTTGAAAATCAAAGATGTATTTTCAGCCATTACCATTATTTGTGTCTTTTTTTCTTTCAGAATAAATTAGTAATTTATTGCACATTTTACTGTTACTTTCGCATTCACGTTTGATGTTTAATTGCATAAAATTCATTTTATAGTTATTTCAAAGGAACTCAATTCATAAAATAACCATCATTCAAAATTCTCCGCAACCTCATTCCTAAAAATGTGTATTTGTTTTGCTCTTGCAGTTTAAAAAGCAAAAAGAAGTATAACATATATTAAGACAACTATCTTTGGTTTGAATATTTGGCTTTCTTTGACTCCAGTAATAACTATTCTATTATCTGTTTCAAGCATTAAGTTTCTTTATTCAATATGGCATGGTTAGAGGGCAATACTTTTAAGATGTAGAAATGGAAAAATTCTCAATGATGGGGTTATTTATCTCCTCTGTTTTTCTAAGAAAAAAGAAGTTGAGGTACTGTGGTAGCCTTGGTGACTTTGTATGTGGCATAATCAGCATTGAAAAACATAAGCTATAACTCAAAAAACATTAAAGATATTCACATGAATCTAAGTATGCATGTTGCCAATGACAATTTACACATATGTAGCAAGGCAAATAACTAGGGCTTCAAAAAATGTTGAGTTATGCCCCTTTTTGCATGAAGTATTGAAAATTACATTCAGAGCTCTTGTTTAATTTTGTTTATGAAATATGTGTATGATTTGGTACATTTTGCTGTGTTTTTGGTGTTAGAATGATGGAGAGGTAGGGTATTCTCTATTTTATGTGTACAGTAGACTAACACATAGACATTGTCATTATAAAAGGACCTACAAGTAAATGAAATCCAATGTTTTATCAAGTGCTGATATTCAATGTTAATAAATTGAAATGTAATTCAGAATTTTCTAACATGCTTTTTAGTGAAATATCATGTTATTTTCACTGCTGTTATTTTCAATTTTAATATCTTCACTGCTGTTATAAAGAAAGGATCGTTCGCTTTGCCTGGTTGAAATTTTATGAAATAATTTACTATTAAGATTTTATTACAATTATTATAGTAGGTCCTTGCATAATGCAACAAAAAACGAGGCTGAGGAAAAAAACAAATGTATAATGGCCTTATGCACAACTTATTACCTTACCAGAATAACTTAATCTAGGGATTTAACTAAAGTGTATTTTGTCAGATCGCTAGTACCTGGAAAAAGTGAAAATAAAAATACTTTCATAGAGTAATTAGACAAACAATAATGTTTGAACTTAAACAACCAATATGCTGGTGACTCAACAAATAAATACAGCTAATAAAACATGAAACAATATAGATATTGAACCACAAATATTGAAAAAATCATACATGCCATATCCCCCAGCAGGGGGGCAAATCCCCCGGACTTCCCAACCATCCCCAAGTCCCCCAGCAGGGGGGGAAATCCCCCTGACTTCCCAGCCATCCCCAAGTCCCCCAGCAGGGGATTAATATCCCCTGGAATTTAAAAATAAATGTAAAACCTTTTTACTTCAAAACAGACTCTAGATCAAGGTTCACAGTGGAAATCATCCATAATATTATGAGTATAAAATTCAATGAACACACAATCTATGACTTTCTTGTACCATCCAAGACCATGTTGTCTTAGTCCAAAAATTGTTGTAATCATAGAGTGTGTTGGTGGAATTATTTCATGAAAGATAAAATTGATAGTGGAAAGATTATCTTGCTCAGTGCTATAAGAATTGACTTAAATGTACGTGCTAAGTATTCTAAGCTTAATTTCACTGCGTAAAAATCCCCTGGTCAAATATCAAAATCCCCTGGAATTTAGACCAAAATCCTCTGCGAAGCCTATCAGAAATATGGCATGTATGCACCATAAAAATAAAGTTGATTTTTTGTTACGAAAATGTGTCAATCTCAGATGGTCAACAATTAGTGTGAAGATTTGGAATGTGTAAAGAGCTGAACACTTACTTAACAGAAAATCAGGCAGCTACTGATCTGACAGAATGGACCTTTTCAAAACTACCGGTATTAAAGCAGTGCTTCTATCATTGAAAGTTTGCCTAATCAGTTTATAAAACAAAAAAGTATGTACAACTGCCCAGTAATGTATACAAATAAACTGCAATTTCACCAGAATTCAATGATATATATGTTTATTAAATAATAAACATCAAATTAATACAGTATTGTGCATGGTTATCATAGACAAATACTGACTGATTACACTGTATTGATAAAACACTTTATAATGTTCAGTTATTAGTCATATATGCATGTAAAAAGTAAGTGCCTCCAGTGAGAATTGAACTCACGACCCCTGGTTTACGAGACCAGTGCTCTACCACTGAGCTATGAAGGCTCCTATGTTTGCCTGATAACTATTTGTCTATATAAGGAATGTATTACATACTTGGACTAATGCCAGATAATGTACACATCATTGGTTTACAGTATTGATTGTAGGTAACACTTGGACAGCGGTGGTGATAAAACTATTTACAAATTGATCTACAATATATAAGCCTCCATAGCTCAGTGGTAGAGCACTGGTCTTGTAAACCAGGGGTCGTGAGTTCGATCCTCACTGGGGGCTAGAAGTTGAACGCTTATTTTTGAGCAATACCAATAACATTGATAAATAGTGCTTCCTCAATAATTAAATTATAAATGTATGAAAGCACTTTCAAATAGCAACCTGTTTATCAAGAAAACTATGTTTCTTTTCAATATTTTTGATGTTGAAATCTTTTCTTTTCAAATAATATAAATTAAAAATTAAAGTTGAATAATTTTTTATCTTCCTGCCAAAAATTCATTTTTATTGCCTCTAGTACCTCTGTTAATAATTCTCCTCCTTACAGAAGCCGTGGAGAGCCCGAGACCCCTGGCCTATAGAGGCAGCTGATACCCACTACCTGATTGGTCAATGTCACATGGAATTGGCCAACTACCCACAGGCCCTTGACTCCTTCACTGATGCCATTAAGCTCAACACCAACATGGCTGAGGTAAGTTATCATGTGATTCCTATTTCTCAATATATTGTGATTGGTTGATTTGATATTAATTAACTGATTAGATGTTGAATTGCTTTTGTTCTGATTGATTGAATGCTAGGTTGGATCAGTTAGTTTTTGATTAAATGGTCAGTTGTTTAATTGATTTGCTGTCAATACCAAATACAAACTATTTACGGTAAAGAGTTTCTCTAACCCACATCCATCCATCCGTCTGTCCTTCTGTCTGTCCGTCCATCCGACAGTCCGTCCGTCTGTCCGTCCGTCCGTCCTTCCGTCTGTCTGTCCATCCCATCCCATCCCATCCCATCCCATCCATCCATCCATCCATCCATCCATCCATCCATCCATCCATCCATCCATCCCATCCCATCCCATCCCATCCCATCCCATCGCATCGCATCGCATCCCATCGCATCCCATCGCATCCCATTCAATCCCATCCCTTCCCATACCTTCCCATCCCATCCCATCCCATCCCATCCCATCCCATCACAGCCCATCACAGCCCAGCCCATCCATCCATCCATCTCCCATACTATCCAGTCCCATCCCATCCCTTCCCATCCTGTTCCATCCCATCCATTGTTCCATCCATCCATGCATTTAGTCATTCTGTCATTAAAATTCTTATTAATAGGATTCAACTTTGAAAACATTTTAATATGTAAACAAAGTTGGTGAAGCAGAAGAAAATTGGTTCATGTCAATTTAAATTTGTGCAGGCCCTGTACCAACGTGGCATGGCCCGCATGAAGTTGAAGATGTCGAAGGGTATCCAGGACTTCAACCGCGCCTTGGCCATCAACCCAACTATCTTCCAGGCATACTTATCCCGGGCCTGCTACTATGGGGCACGCGGTAACTACACCAAGGCCATTCTCAACTGTAATGAGGCCATCAAGCTCCAACCTAAGAGTGTCAGAGCTTTTCTGTATAGGTATGTGTTTGTAAAAGATTTGTTTCTCCCACCTCAGATAAGTAGATCCAATAATTTAATCATGCTAGAAATTCTTATCTTGCCCACGGGCAAAGATAAAATGCCCGTATGGAACTCCTTTCAAATGGTCACCACATTGTAATTACCTCCCTTGTTGAAGACTCGTCTGTAGCATCATGGAAACCTTGTCTTGTGGCAATATGCTAGTTAGTTATTTCTCGCTTCGAATGTCACCATAAAACAGTTTTCACGCACCATTCAAGAAATAATGCTTCACTCTCCTTAGGACTATTTAAAGACCGATTTGACTATTTATATAATCGGAATCACTGCGCGCATATCCATGACAACCACGAATTATCGCATATCCATACGCAATTATTTTCACTAAGCACAAAAGAGTTCCAGCAAAAAACACATTTTTACTTAATTATTTTTAACTGAGGTGGGAGAAAAAGCATCTACCATAGCCGCTCGTGTAAGATAGGTTCATCCCGACCTTCGTGCAGAGTGTTTTGCGGAAACTCTGTAAACCTCGTTACTGCAAAACACCCTACGCTCGGGTCGGAATGAACCTATCTTACACTCTCATGGAAGATACTTATAATCTACTGTTAGTAAATGAATTCTTTCCATTTTTATGTTTTAAAAACCACCATTTCAGGATATTTATGAGGTTTAAAAAAAACACATTCAGATGGAATGTAATTGCTAAAACAAACTCATTGAGTTGATAAGTCTTCATGTATGGTCTGTGGATACTCAAAGTTTCATTGAACTTGATCTTCTTGAGAAGGAAAACATTTTATTCAAATTTGCCAGGCTTTTTCAATGTGCTATAGGAATAAATGATTTTGATTAATTGAGGAACACTTGTTAAACATTTATTGAAAATTTATTACATGTTTGTTCCAGGGGTGCCCTGAAGTACCACATCAAGGCATATGACCTTGCCATCCGTGACCTCTCCAAGGCGGCTAGTATTGAAAGTACCTGCGCACTTGCATACTTCAACAGGGCTGTCTGCTACCAGGAAAACAGGGATTACCAGAAGGTGTGAGATGGGGGATATAATCCTTGTACTGTTAATGTTGAAACATTTTCTTCTTTTTGGGGGCAATTTATGGAGGGATCTCAGGGTTATGGATAAGCATTCTTTCTGCCTTTGTGCTTCAGAATTGTGGTGATGTCTCATATTCTGTTGGTGTGTTCATTATACTAAGGCTTTTGTTTTTTTTCAGGCATTGACAGATTATGGCATAGTTCTACTCCTTGGCGATTCATTGAAGCTAAAGGTACTTGGAATTCAGCAGCTTTATGTCCCCTTTTGGTGATAGAAATCATTATGCATTATGTACAAACATTACCAAAAAAGTAAAAAAATATAATGACTCTTCGTAAAACTGATCGAGTACAATTTGAAATATGTGTTGCTCGAATAATGCAAATTCTGAATAAATTCATGTAATGAATAAATTAACAAAATAGATTAGATGAAATTAATTATTCAATGATCAGAATGTGTGTATTTGACAATAATACTGTGCTATGACATTATCCACAACTGCAATACACACCAAACATATTCCTGTCATTCTCATTCTCACTTAACATGTTTCATGTAGGTGCTAATCAACCGCGGTCTGCTGTACTTTGAGAAGAAAGACTACCAGAATGCCCTGTACGACTTCAAGCTCTCCGCCAACATCAGCACTCATGACCACAAGATTCTCCACACACTCGGACTCTGCTACCACAAGTATGGGCGTGTTCATGTTTATATACCTTTCTTCTACAGATAATGCACCAACATCACTACAAAAGGTTTTTCATTTTTAGATAGGAGCTATCCTGATTGCAATATTATAAATCAGGAGTTGAACTATTCAGCTGAAAATACACAGGATAAAATCTAACTACAGCTGTATCTGTGAGAGGATTGGAGTTTAACTGTCGAATCCAGGGATGTAGCCAGGGATGTGGCCAGGGATGTAGCCAGGGATGTAGCCATTTGAAGAATCACTATCTTGTTTCTCTGTTGTGGCGGAGAGGTAATAATTTTCTAATTCTTCTTACAGACTGGGCCAGCTGGAGGAGGCAGTGCGAACATTCACCCTGTGTATCAGAAATCAGCCCTTCTTCCTGGATGGGACCATCGCTCGCGGCAACGTCTACATGGACTATGGGCATGAGATGGGACTCAAATATGCTATGTAAAATTCAATGTTTTGGCTTTTTAATTCATATTGGTCTTAAGTTTATGAAATATATTAACTCTATCAACAACTGGAAGGTCTGTTAGTGCTCAATAAATCAATGTTACCATAATGATAGGTGTATTTTTGCTTGCGAACATACTTATTAGCAGGTAATACTGTAGTAATGGATAACTCTAACTGTGAAAGAATAGCTTAAAATTTTTGAGCATTTTCTACATCATTTTCACTGAAAAAAAAAAAAAATTGAAATTTTACATCAGGCAATAATGACAAAGTGAAACCACAGTATGTCTCCAAAAGGAAACTTTTACAACAAGTGATCAACTAATTTGTAGTAATTATCAAAGGCAAAGATATATTACTCTTTTGGAAGGAAGAAATTAATAATATTTATTCTATTCTCCTATTGTCTGAAAGTCATCAAAGCTGAGCACAATTTTTTCAAAGACTTTGGAGGAAGGTAAATTTAATCAAATTGTCTCGAAAACATATTTTTCCAATGACATATTTTGTTCGGCAAGTGCATTACAGTATGACATGACAGTGTATCATAAAAATATGATAAATCATGACATAAAATAATTCTGTATAATGAAAAAGTTCAGAGGTTTTCAAAGCAAACTATATGTGAATACATTTTTTCATACTTAAGTCTAAAAATTCTTTAAAATTTCGCCAACTTAGACCTGCTAAAAATATCCCCCTGAATACAACCAAAATCCCCCTGAATTTTCAGCCTTTTGAACAAATCCTCCTGAATGGTCTCCAGAAAATATGGCATGTATGTGTTACCTTACTGTTAAATTACAGGCGTGACTATGAGCGTGTGTTACGGAATGACCCTATGAACCTGCCAGCCCGTGTGAACCTCGCCTACACGCTCCAAGTGTCTGGCCACTTTATGCAGGCATGGAGACAGTTCACTACTGCTCTAGACCTCAAACCTAGTATGTAGCTTGTAGCTTGTGTGCGTTATGTGGGTATTTGTTTGAATGTTTGACTACTGCGCTTGTCACTGAAGTTTCTCTTGTATTATTGTATCAAATAGCAATATTAATGGTCAAATCACTAGGTGTTTCAACAAGTATGGAGGCCTGTCTATAGATGTATGGTGTTAAGCCAAAATTATTGTCTACACAATTTTTACAAATGCAAATATGAATACCAACATATTTGTTATCTCTTTAACATATGCATTACAATGTATGCATGTTTATATCTTTCAAATCTCATTACCATACTAATGTTGCACATAATTTCAGATTACAAGCCAGCATTGGAGGGTCGGTCGATCATCAACCTGCAGATGAGTGACACGTTTGCAGCATTCCAGGATATAAATGTCGCTGTCAAGGTTAACCCGACTGCGGAGCTGCTCACTAATAGGGGCGTCATACACCAGGTGAGAGAGAGGAGTTCTTCATTTAACTGTTTAACATACACCGGTCTTCTATTTTCCTTTTCAGAATTTTCTTCATGCTTTTCACAAGATAAGAATGAAAATAACTATGATAACTTTTAATTCAGTTCATTTGTTCACACAGTTAAATCCTGTTTCAATGTGCATTTGAATAATAATATCATAGCCATAATTTCATTTCATTTCTGAAAAATTATGAAATTATACATGTAAATTAAGAATGTTTGTATTCTGTTTTCAATTTTGATTGTTTTTCTCCCATTATTTAATTCAGTTCATTTGTTCACACAGTTAAATCCTGTTTCAATGTGCATTTGAATAATAATATCATAGCCATAATTTCATTTCATTTCTGAAAAATTATGAAATTATACATGTAAATTAAGTATGTTTGTATTCTGTTTTCAATTTTGATTGTTTTTCTCCCATTATCTTTACCCTCTCTCATTTGAAACTCTAAACATAAAATGAAAATTTCAACTTGCTATCCTATTTCAGTTCATGGATGACCGTGTGAACGCTATGCGAGACTACCATGCTGCCATGGAGCTGGACCCAACATACGCTCTCGCCTACTTCAACGCTGGCAATGTATCCTTCCACACCAGACACTTTTCCGAGGTTCGATATTCTCCGCATTTGGAACTATTTACGAGTCATATACTTATTAATGTATTGCCCCTGAATAAGTAGGGGCTAGCCATGACAAGTTCAAGCTAGAATGGAAGACATGAGTAATAACAGTGAGTTGAAAGGATATTTATTCAATGTTAAAAATATAAACTGAACACGAGTTTGACATCCTCGTTAAATATTATTCTTAAGGAATACTGGGCGTCCAACAACCACCGTAAGTGTACCAACAAGACGCCCAAAGAGAAAACCTTTTCATGGCAATATTCTTATTTTCTTAGAATTTTTTAAACCCCAACACATGAGGACTATAAAGTAATCACCTTGTCCTGTACAGAAGTCGTAGTTCTGTCTGTCCTGCAACATTGAGACAATTCTACTCACAGTAGCTATTTCTCAAAAAAAAAATAGCATATTGACTTAAAACTTCATACACATATTGATGGTGTTGTGGAGAAGAGCTGTGTCTAATAAACATTACTTTGTGTATGGTGTTTTAAGAGTTATTGCCCTTGTTGATTATTTCAATACTAATTTTGTTTTACTTTCTTCATAACGTTTTATGTTTTAAAGGTATTTACTTCAATTGTACAAAAGAAACATTAACACCATTAACTTATATCATGCCTACTCACTTACATAGGTCATTCAAGGAGCATACATCACTCCCAGTGATGCTTCTTATTACAAGAAGATGTTAATGTGGGGGTATTTATCCCATCCAGTGAAAGCTCTAGTAAATCCTAAAAGGCGCATATTTAGGTTCACCTACAGAACATTTATACTCAAGGGTTTCTTAGCAGAGTAGACATGCTGTTTTTATCTGTTGTTTTACCAGCATATTCAAGATTTTCAAGCTGAAAATAGTGCAGATTCTGATTGATAAGGGAAAGGGAAAGAAAAGGAAAATGTTTTTTTTTTTGTAAAAAAAATAAATAATTTTTAAAAAAAGTATTTCATGATTTTTTTCCTTTCAGGCCCTTGACTACTATAAGAAAGCTGTGACCCACAACCCTAAAGATGAATCAGCTTTCTTGAACAGAGCCATTACTAAGGTATGTGTGGAACATGTGGAAACAGAATAAATTAAACTATACCAGGAAGTGGTTTCTAAAACTTTTGTTCATACAATGTTCCAGTTAAAGATTCTCTGTACAAAGGTTATTTAAAAGTTGAGCTCCTTTTGGAGGTTTCCTTTCATAATGTGAATTACAGATAAAGTATGTGGATCAGCAGCATCATTGAATCTATGTATTGGTATTTAATACTCTCATATTAAAAATTAAGCACTGTATGGTTATAAAAGGAAAACAGTTAAACCTTTAAAGTAAGATTATTTTTGAAAAGCAACACAAATATAGTAAGAACAAAAGTCCCACGAAAAACAATGCATTTGTAATTTTGTCTTGAGAATTATGAAAATCAGGCTAAACAGATTTTATATTGTTTAACCTGCTTTTGTTTTAGGTGATGTTGAAGGATTCAAAGGGAGCCCTGGAGGATTTCCGGGCAGCAATCAAGCTGAGCCCGTTCTCCGCCCACATGTACCTGAACCGAGGAAACCTGTACGCCTCCACACAGCAGTACGAACTCGCAGAGAAGGACTACACTAAAGGTACCAGGGGATTTAATCAATGACTTTTTGTATTACGTTGATTGGGATTGATACGTTTTTGTTTTTATTTGAGTATGAGACGGACAATTTAAGATTTTTGTCTGATTTTTTTAAAGTGACACTTGATTTAAAATCAATACATACACATGTATAACAAACATAAATTTTGAGTGATAAACCTTTAACTACTTAAATAAATTAAATAAATTGGAAAATATCATATACAGTAACTGATAACAAGAGTGTAATCGTGTATTTAATAGCTGAAAATGCACAAATATTAAATGACTGGTGGGCCTCATAAGGTAGAAACACTGTGTTTTCTACACCTTTCTTTCCAATTGAACGCGGTATCTTCTATAAGAACCATTGTTTTCAATATTTATTCATCCTTTTTCTGTAAATTAAAACAATTAATTTTGGTACATCTTATTTGGGAGTAAGAGTGCATCTTTAAGATTATGGGTTAAAAAAAAAATTGTAGGTCAAGTATAAAAATCTTATGAAAAATATCAAAGCTTGTGCATTGAATATACTCTTGTTCCACAGGGAATAAAGATTTGGCCTAGTGGCACCATCTCTTTAAACATCTATTAAACATAAACTGAAATTGAAATTCAGTAAAAATGGCTGTATTCTTTTTCAGCGCTGGATCTTCAGCCAGATGATCCAATGGTGCTGAAGAGACGGGCGGACGTCCGCGGAAAACTCAGCAAGAAGGAAGAGGCGATAAGCGACTACCGGCAAGCCATCGAGCTTCAGGGACGCATACAATACCTGAAAACTGGCAAATGATGTGGCTGAACGTTAGTGACCTGCAGAGAATAATGAAGATGTTCATCATAATGTCATGCATTTGGTTGAAGTGTTTTTGTGATATGGCATCTAAAACTTTGCTAATATACATGTAGTTTGTGTTTGGCCTCTGCAATGACTTTTTATATGTGACCAGTATCCTATTGTTGAACATGTATTTTTTCATTTGTGTTATAAAATGTGCTTGAAAGTTTTGTTTGTTATGCAGTTGTGATACATGTACTTTAGTGCAAGTCATGTGATCTAAGTATTGTGATATTTATGGTATTTATTATGTGACTGTGTGAAAGTTTTAGTTTATGTTGAAGTTTGTCAATAAATAAAGTTGAAAGTAGTTCTTAAGTTGTAATTGCACAGATGGATTTGATGATGATGAGGAGGAGGAGGAGGAGGAGGAGGCTGAGGAGAAAAAGGAGGAGGAGGACGAGGGATATTGGTGATGAGATGAGGATGGTGATGATGCATCATCATCACAGAGATAATACCCACATATGTAGAAATGACCATAACTCTAGCTTTAATTGTTGTTCAGTTGACCCTTTTCAAGAAAACACAATACGACAGACAGGCAATAGCAAATGAATGTGATGCTCTTGTTTTATCCTTGGATCATTTTATTATCCCCCGCCTTGAAAAGGCGAAGGGATATAGTAATGGTAGGTGCACTTCCGTGCGTGCGTGTGTGTGTGCGTCCGTCCGTCCAACATTCATTTCTTTGCGTCTCCTCCTACATTTCTCATGCGATTTCTACCAAACTTTCACAGATTGATGATCATAAAGTGAAGCAGCGCATATTGTCGGGCTTTCCCGATTCCACCATTTTTGAAAGAGTTATTGCCCATTGCTTATTTTACATATAAAACTGGTTTCTTCGCAACTCCTCTTACGTTTTTCATGCAATTTCTTCTAAACTTTCACAGATTGATGATCATAAAGTGAAGCAGTGCATATTGTCGGGCTTTCCTGATTTGACCATTTTTGAATGAGTTATTGCCCTTTGCTTTTTTTACATTTAAAATTGGTTTCTTTGCAACTCCTCTTACGTTTATGACTATACTGGATGAGTACCTAAATCGGAACACTTTCGGCATTATTTGTGAAATATTTTTAGTTAGACTTGCACCACAACTACAAAATTTTCCATCAGCATACTAGGATTCAAGACCAATTGGTTGATATAAATGGCATTTTTCAAGGGGTATGACTAAAATACGAAAATAGGTTATTTTCGCGAAAATAGCTTTTTTGACTAAAATACGAAAATAAGGTATTTTTTGATGAAAATAAAGTTATTTTCGCGAAATTAAGATTTTGATAAAATCTGAAAAAAGGTGAGTGTGCGCGAAAATAACACTTTTTAACAATTATGTACTCAGTTTGAGCTAAAATAAAGTTATTTTCGAGAAAGTAAGAATTTGATAAAAATCTAAATTTTGGCGAAAATAACATTTTTGACAAAAATGTAGTTAGTTTTTGGATAAAATAAAAAAAAAAATGCGGAAAATAAGTTTTGGTAAAAATCTGAAAATATGGTTAGTATTGGCGAAAATAACATTTTTGACAAATATGTAGTTAGTGTTTGGCTAAAATAAAGTTATTTTCGCGAAAATAAGTTTTGGTAAAAATCTGAAAATAGGGTTAGTTTTGGCGAAAAATAACATTTTTTTCCGTTAGTTTTTGGCTAAAATAAAGTTATTTTCGCGGAAATAAGTTTTGGTAAAAATCTGAAAATAGGGTTAGTTTTGGCGAAAATAAAGTTATTTTCGCGAAAATAAGACTTTTGTTAAGATCTGGTAAGTTTAGGCGAAAATAGCATTTGCGACAAAATTATAGTAAGTTTATGGCTAAAATAAGGTATTTTGGTTAAGATCTGGTAAGTTTTGGCGAAAATAGCATTTTTCGAAAGGTATTTTCGCGAAAATAAGATTTTGGTAAAAATCTGGAATGTTTTGGCGAAAATAACATTTTTGACAAAAATTTAGTTAGTTTTGAATAAAATAAAGTTATTCTTGCGGAAAAAAACATTTTGATTTAAATCTGAAAATAGCGTTATTTTGGCGAAAATATCTTTTTTTACAAAAATGTAGTTAATTTTTGGCTAAAATAAAGTTATTTTCGCGAAAATAACATTTTGATAAAAGTTATACTCATTCGGCGAGCGCACCACGATTTACATTTTAGGCTCAGGTTGCCATAGGCATATATGTCTGCATCTTTGATTGTTCCCTTTAGTTTATCGTGTACCTGCTTCAGTAGCAATAACGGTCTATAATTATGGGTAGCAATAACGCTCTATAATTATGGGTCTTTGTCATCAACTTAATCCGCTTAATGACAAACAAGTGTGTATAACCGCTTCGATGTTGCACATTTCGGATGGAGGTGTGATCAACAGAAACATGTTAAAATACTTTCAATAATCATTGTTCAATTTTCCTAAAAACATAATTGTTTCGAAACACTAATGCACCCGTCATATGTGTTATGTAGACCAAATAAAAGTATTTTAATATTTTTGATTAAAAATTGTCATTTACGACAACAGAAGAAGATATTTTCTCATTTTTTTTTAAATGTTATTTTCGCGAAAATAACTTTATTTTATCCAAAAACTAACCATATGTTCAAAAAGTTTATTTTCACCAAAACTAACCCTACTTTCAGAGTTTTATCAAAATCTGATTTTCGCGAAAATAACTTTATTTTAGTCAAAACTCAATACATTATTGTCAAAAAATGTTATTTTCGCCAAAACTAACCCTACTTTCAAATTGTTATCAAAATCTTATTTCCGCGAAAATGACTTTTTTTCAAAATCTTATTTTCATAAAAAATAACCTTATTTTCGTATTTTAGTCAAAAAAGCTATTTTCGCGAAAATAACCTATTTTAGTCATACCGTTTTTCAAGATACTACCAATCTGCATGAAAAGTACTTTATTAACCGCACAATTAAGGACTGCCATTTTCGCCCTCCAAATATGTAACAGTTTTAATTTGTTTTTTATTTTTATGTATTCTTTTAAAATTATTGCTCCATGTTTTAAATAAATTAATAATTTATGTTATTTCCAGCTTGTCTTTTTTGTCAGTAAAATTTTATGGTTTCAGTATAATACAGGCTGTACCAGTATGCTGTGGTTATGGCAAGCATGAAGTCTTTCCCCCGCATGCCATGTATTGACATTTGAACATGAAAAACTTTTATTGATTGCAGTTTTTGAAATACCGAAGAATCATGTTCCTTGGAAACTGTATCTGAAGCAAGCGTCTTTATTTATTAAAATCGTAAATAAACTGATCTTGATAGGAAAAACACTTTTATAATGGGTGTTCCATATTTAGGTACTGTTCCGATTTAGGTACTCGCCCAGTATAGTGACGCAGCGCATATTGTCAGGCTTTTGCAATTTGACCTTTTTTGAAAGAGTTATTGCTTTTTTCTTAATTTTACGCATTTCTTATGTTCCTGGGAAACTACCCTTACCATTGATTGGCTTTCGTTACAAAAAATGCCCCCATGAGGCGGAGGATATAGCTGTCTGTGACCGCTCTTGTTTCATCACGGATATATGTGTGTGATCTCATATACACAAATCAAAATATGCCATCCCAGCTTTTGATACTTCACGTTGATTTTAATTCCCTAACCAATCAGTTATGTAGGGAAAAGTTACACCAAAACCACAGAAGTTGATGAAAACTTCCTAATATTTATGCATGCTTTCCAAAATAAAGGCATATGCAAGTAAGTTTTTATGAATGTAAAAAGAAATATGAACGACCTCCTTTTATACAGCTATTTAAATCATATATTGATAATACCATGTCAGACACAATTGTTTATTTTATAATGCTGACAAATGACAGAGGTGTTTTGTAAGGCCAACAAACGTACAGAAGCATCTTTTATGACCACAGCATGCGTTAGGGGCCGTAGAGTTGTAGATATTTTACATATTTTTTACCCGTTTAGTATGTTTATATATATATACTTGAAAGTGAATTGAGACTGAAAATATATATATAAAATAATGACCATTAACACGATGTATACTTAAATCATCTTTAATTACCTGTCAAACATATTAAGAAATAAGCGACACTAATTTATTTACACGTCTTTGAACGTCTTGTTTACACACAAAACGGCAACAGTATGTCTGACAAAGGATCCAGTGATCAGAGACAATTTCTCTTCTTTTTTTAAATTTATTTTTATATTATATTATATACGTAACAGTTTTAACAAAATACATATTTATATAACATGTAATATAAACAAAACAATAAGGGCCGAAACGTCTCCTTTATCAGGGGCCGAAAATGCTACAGTGTTGGGCCGATTTGGTAAGGGGCCGAAAAGATCACTGTTTCAACTAGAGGCCGATTTGATAAGGGGCCGACTTGTCTGGTAGACAGGTACAACAGAAATTTCAGTCATAAAATATGCCTACAAAACCAGCGATCGTTATCCGATAAATACTAGGCCATGTGATACCAGGATTTATCATCTGATAATAACCCGGAATAATTTTGCCCGTTATCAACATAATCCGGTATTAATATTAATACAGTAATTGCTTGTGTCCGATGATTATATTTTAATGTTTTTATGTTTTATTTACTTACATTAGTATCATTTAATCCGTTTTAGTCGAGATCTCTTATATAACATTAGATCTAATATCTGAATCAGTTGAGATGCAATATATTGGTGTGTTTTTTACTGTAAGTAACCACTATCCAATATATTAGTTCTATAATATCGTTTAATAATTACTCTTGTCTTTGATCTATATCTATCAAAGACGAGAATCACGACTCTCACGTGCCGTTACTTTCGCATATTGGATAGTGGTTACTTACAGTAAAAAACACATTATTTCTTTACACTTTTCTTTCCCAAATACTGGATTTCACTTGTCAAAATGTGGATTTCACGTCGCTTTCAGATCTATTTTCAATATATTTATCTAACTTCTTCATTTGTTGACCAATTCCATTTAAATTTTAAATATAAACCGATGATAATGCCTTTTCAATTATTTGTTCAACAAAAAAAAAATTGTTAAAAATAAATGAGTTATGAGTGGATTTCACGTCTGGAAAAGTGGATTTCACTTGTCAAAATGTGGATTTCACTACGCTTTCAGATCAATTTTAAATACATTTATCAAACTTCTTCATTTTTGAACCAATTCCATTTAAATTTTAAATATAAACCGATGATAATGCCTTTTCAATTATTTGTTCAACAAAAAAATAATTTGTTAAAAATAAATGAGTTATGAGTGGATTTCACGTCTGAAAAAGTGGATTTCACTTGTCAAAATGTGGATTTCACTACGCTTTCAGATCAATTTTAAATTTATTTATCAAACTTCTTCATTTTTGGACCAATTCCATTTAAATTTTAAATATAAACCGATGATAATGCCTTTTCAATTATTTGTTCAACAAAAAAATAATTCGTTAAAAATAAATGAGTTATGAGTGGATTTCACGTCTGAAAAAGTGGATTTCACTTGTCAAAATGTGGATTTCACTTCGATTTCCGATCTTTTTTCAAAATAGGTCTACAACTTTCTTATTTTTGGATCAATTTGAATAAAATTTGAAATATAAACCCATTTTGAAGCCCTTTCAATTATCTGTTCTACAGAAAAATTAATTTGTTAAAAATAAATGAGTTATGAGTGGATTTCACGTCTGAAAAAGTGGATTTCACTTGTCAAAATGTGGATTTCACTTCGATTTCCGATCTTTTTTTCAAAATAGGTCTACAACTTTCTTATTTTTGGATCAATTTGGATAAAATTTGAAATATAAACCCATTATGAAGCCCTTTCATTTATTTGTTTTACAGAAAAATTAATTTGTTAAAAATAAATGAGTTATGAGTGGATTTCACGTCTGAAAAAGTGGATTTCACTTGTCAAAATGTGGATTTCACTTCGATTTCCGATCTTTTTTTCAAAATAGGTCTACAACTTTCTTATTTTTGGATCAATTTGGATAAAATTTGAAATATAAACCCATTATGAAGCCCTTTCAATTATTTGTTTTACAGAAAAATTAATTTGTTAAAAATAAATGAGTTATGAGTGGATTTCACGTCTGAAAAAGTGGATTTCACTTGTCAAAATGTGGATTTCACTTCGATTTCCGAAAAATTGCTCTAACTTCTTCATTTAATGATATATTTCAATAAAATTTGAAATATAAACCCTTCATTAGGCACTTTCCAATATGTATACAAAAAATGAAAATTAATAATTAATAAAACTGAGTTAAGAGTGGATTTCACTTCTCGAAAACTGGATTTCACCTCGATTTCCGATCTATTTTCGAAAAATTGCTCTAACTTCTTC
Organism: Mya arenaria; assembly: GCF_026914265.1. Taxonomy (NCBI): domain Eukaryota; kingdom Metazoa; phylum Mollusca; class Bivalvia; order Myida; family Myidae; genus Mya; species Mya arenaria. Next base: position 67,088,386 of record NC_069124.1, on the reverse strand, counting down.
ATTTTTTGACCAATTTCAATAAAATTTGAAATATAAACCCTTTATGGGGCACTTTCTAATAAATATACAAAAACAGAAAATTATTTATTAAAATTAATGAGTAATGAGTGGATTTCACTTCTCGAAAACTGGATTTCACCTCGATTTCCGATCTATTTTCGAAAAATTGCTCTAACTTCTTCATTTTTTGACCAATTTCAATAAAATTTGAAATATAAACCTTTTATGAGGCACTTTCTAATAAATATACAAAAACAGAAAAAAAATTATTAAAATTAATGAGTTATGAGTGGATTTCACTTATCGGAATCTGGATTTCACCTCGATTTCCGATCCTGTTTTGGAAAAAAATGTAAAAATTGCTCTAAATTCTTTATTTTTTGACCAATTTCAATAAAATTTGAAATATAAATCCTTCATGAGGCACTTTCTAATATGTATACAAAAAAAAAATATTAATTAAAATAACTGAGTTCTGAGTGGATTTCACGTTTTGAGTGGATTTCACGTGAAATCCACTGGAATCCTGTATCACCCCGCACCGGTTCCATACCCCGCCGTTTTGCCTTAAAAAGATTTTGAGTAAGCACAACCAATATGGCCGCGCCCATGGCAAACTGACAACCAAATTGACATTGAACAAAATTTGATGCTTTAAACATTTTATTAGTATTTTTTTTAAAAATAGCTCGAGTTAAAACTTTTAAATTTACGATTTGAAACCAAGATCGGAGGATGCCAATCAGAAATCATTTCCCAATTTTCCATAAACTCAGTAAGTGACTTAAGCTCCTAATGTCGAATTTAGGTAGCGTTTGACCATGTTTTCTACAGTTATCTTGAGGAAATAAAGCCAAAATATTTGCGGCAATATCATGCAATCTTTGATGTTGGTCACTAAAAAGTCTCAAGATATTTCAATAAAGTAAACTTTGAATACATGTTATCACAGATAGTACGCACATTTATAGCCTTACAGTACCAATAACTTTTAAATTTTATAATTGTGAAGTTATTACCAATAAGTAATGTAAATATTTTTTCTGGAAAAGGCTATCATCAGCCTTTTTTACCAGCTTTTGACTAATGCCCAAACAAGCATTGTCATTTGCTCCACGGCGCTCTTGTTGAACTGTACCTATCATTTCAACTTTAACTGATGCCGGTCTTGGCAGTCTGAAACATTTTTACAACATAAGAGCAAAAAGGCCAGAAACCAAAAACTATTCTTATTGCATCAACCAGGAATATACTTGTTTTATTTAATAAAAGCTTAATTGTTCTTAGCAAGAAGTGGAAAAAGATTCGGGAAAATGCATCCAAATTAGTAATGCAAAATTATGTTTATGTCAAGTCATATCACAAAAGAGTAACATAAGAAAATACCTTAATGTTGTATACAACTCAAAGCATGCTAAGTAATGTCATATATGCATACCAAATGCTTATTTATTTCGGTAATGAAGATGTAAATTGCCTACATGTATGGACCTTATTTTTTAAATCCAAATAATTATTTCTCTGTGAGAAAAAACATTTCTTTATTTAATGCTGACATTACATTTTCTCTGTGTACACACTGCTAAAAATACCAGTTAGATTGATTATAGAAATTATTTCCTTTTTATTTGAAACTTAATAGTGTTTAAAAAGTAGCTGGATAGAAATGTATGATTCATTTTTGATGACTGCTAAGTGCACAGTTTCTTTATTGATAAGAATTCAGAATCATTTGAAAAATGGTTTTTTTTAGATTTATTTTTTAATGCATGGCAGATAGACTTGTAATTTTGCTAGAGGTCAGTTAACTATTTCATTTAAACCGATATTACAATGATGTCAGAACAAGGTGCCTACTGCTATGTGTGGACAGACAAGTGTGAGAAACTCCTGCCCAAGCATTACAAGAATCGCTGTCTGGAGTACATGCTCCGTGAGCCAACACCCGTCCACTGGATACCAGACCCACAGAAGTACAGATATGACAAATATGGACAGCTGTAAGGGTTAAGAATACTCAGTAACAGTGTAGTGCAAGTAAATGATGAATTTCATTGAATTGCATTTATTTATATAAGAGTTTTTTAAAAGTGCATCCTGTCAAAATGTTTGCTTGTTAAAAAGAAAATGAATTCCTTACGATTTATGAAATATGTTTTACTTAAATTATGTACAATGTTAAAATATTTCCATTTAAAAAAAACATTAACTCACATTACTAAACCATCTCAGACGGGTTTTTAGTGATGTGTATATTGGTATGTATTAAATGCAGAACACGTGCAAGGGTTGTCCCAAAATAACATATTACTATTGTTAAGTTAGTTTATTTTGAAGAAAGAAAGTCTTGTTTAACTTTTCAAAGGTAATTAACATATAAGCAATCTCTGGTCACAGCAATTATTCACGTCCCATCATTCTGTCCATCCTGTTTTTGTGTCCTGTCCATAACTTTGTCATTCATGGTTTGATTTTGAAATAACCAGAACTTGTCAGCTTTGCCTTAATGATGAAAGTGCTTCCTGTCTAATCCATAACATTATAATACAAGATATAAGAATCTTTATTTAAAGTCGGGTATACCATATATGCTAACAAGAAGCTATTTTCCGTCATTAATGGTGGGATTTGGAAATAATTTAGTGACTATCATAAAATAAAAACATGCCACACCAAAGACCCAGGAATGTCGCCTCAAAAACTTTATCAGTTTTTATGTATTACTCACTCACAAGTCTTGCTGATGATAGTGGTTTCTGTTGGGTCCATAACTTTGTCATTCTTTGAAATTATTTAGTATTAGTGTCCACTATAAGACGATGGCATGTGGCATGCTACACTCAAGTGCTAAGTAAGCCATAATTGATTTTTGCAATATTATTTATCATTCCATCTTTAAAAATATCTAATTTATGCTATTTCAGGACGACCTTTGTACTAACAGAAAACCAGATACAGAATGCACCTTTCAACGCAGATCTTTTTTTATAGTTTAAGCTTTAAAGGGGCTGTACTCCGTATGATGAAATAGCGAAAATATAAGAAAATTGTTGAAAACTGACATAAACTTGGTATCGATGTGTACAATGCATTGAAACTTACTAACTTAAGTACCACATAGTTTACAATTAATTTATTTTTCGCAGTTTTTTGGTATTTTTTCATTAAAAAAGATTACTAGGTATGTCTACTTAGTAGAATTCATTCCTTGGCTAGTCGATGTTATCACATGATATTACCAAGTTGTGTATATAGCTGAAATATTCCACCCGGTAAGAGTAAGCCTTCGTAGCACAGTGGATACGACACAATTTTGGCGACCCCAGTTTGAACCCGGTGTCCGACTCGATTTTTTTTTACATTTTGGTATTTTTTTTTACAATTATGATATCAAAGGGTAAAACATTTTATTAAATAATTCTCCTGAGATTCATTTCAGAAAAAAAACTTTTTTTTGTTGCCAATCTGGTGTACAGTCCCTTTAAACTACAACATTAGTTCTGACATTATTTTGTTATATGGTACAATAAAGCTATGTTGTCTCATTGTTAAAGGTTTTTTCTGTCACAAAAATACGACTGTTGTTTAAATATAGAGTGAAGGTACAAAACCATCCCATCCGGGTGAGGTTCCCCGAGCAGTGTAACAAAGGCCTTTGGGCAGGGGAGGGTGTAGTCCAGTGTTTTGTCAAGCCAACCACTGGCAAGAGATACATCGATCTGTTCATGCCAAGGTACAGTATAGGTTTATACAATTGATATTAAATTGTTTGTGATGAAAGCTGATTGATTGATTTTTGAATCATGATTGAGTCTGTATCCATTGTGGACTGCAGTACTTATGTTGATTTTAAGTGGCTTCAAAACCCTTTCCTGGTAATTAAGCCTTGACAATCAATGACTCCTATATGTTTTAGAGACTAATACAGAATTGTTCTGTAGCAAAAAGCTTATAAATTTCTCAAGTGTCTTATAAACATCTGCTAGTTACTGGCAGTTTTTTTACCAATTTGTTTTTGGGCGAGTTTTATAAGCTGTTCGTGATTTAGTGGTAAACAGTCAGCTGCTATGCAAGGGTCTGTTAGCAGAGTGCATCATCTAGGTCTATCTTTGTGGGGGGTTTTCAAGTCATAGCTAAAGTGAGAAGGGCTCTCATATAGCGCTGTGTGGTACTCTTATATGGTACTCTCATAAAGCATTGTGAGGTACTCTAATATAGCTCAGTGTGGTACTCTCATATAGCCCTGTGATATGAGTGTGGTACTCTCACGTAGCGCTGTGTGGTACTCTCACGTAGCGCTGTGTGGTACTCTCACGTAGCTCTGTGTGGTACTCTCCCGTAGTGCTGTGTGGTACTCTCAAATGGGCCTGTGTTGTACTTTCAGTTAGCCCTATTTGGTATTCTCATATAGCACTGTGTGGTACATTCATATAGCACTGTGTAATATTCTCCCGTAGCGCTGTGTGGTACTCTCACGTAGCGCTGTGTGGTACTCTCACGCAGCGCTGTGTGGTACTCTCATGTAGGGCTGTGTGGTACTCTCACGTAGTGCTGTGTGGTACTCTCACAGCGCTGTGTGGTACTCTCACATAGCGCTGTGTGGTACTCTCACGTAGCGCTGTGTGGTACTCTCACAGCGCTGTGTGGTACTCTCACATGGGCCTGTGTTGTACTTTCAGATAGCCCTGTGTGGTACTCTCATATAGCGCTCTGTGGTACTCTCATGTGGTGCTGTGTGGTACTCTCACATGGCCCTGAGTTGTACTTTCATATAGCCCTGTGTGGTACTCTCATATAGCAATGTGTGGTACTTTCATGTTGCGCTGTGTGGTACTCTCACATAGCCCTGTGTGGTACTCTCATTTTGGGTTGTGAGGTACTTTCACATTGCGCTGGTGATACTCTCACATAGCTCTGTGTGGTACTCCTACGTGGCGCTGTGTGGTACTCTCATAAGCACTGTGTGGTACTCTCATATAGCGCTGTGTGGTACTCTCATATAGCGCTGTGTGGTACTCTCATATAGCGCTGTGTGGTACTCTCATGTAACGCTGTGTGGTACTCTCATGTAGCGCTGTGATACTTTTACGCATCGCTATGTGGTACTCTCTTACATAGCGCCCTGTGGTACTGTCAAAAAGCACTGTGTAGTACTCTTACATAGCACTATGCCAATACAACTTGCCCATGGTATTAAATTATGCGATCTTAATCCTTGTGTTAACGACTAAGATTCAGCTTAGTATGTATGTCTACATTGTATAAGTTGAATATAAAGCAACAGTTAAAGCATTCCTAATATGTGTGTAAGTCATTTTCTGAAGTAAAAGTTAAGTCAATGTGTCAGAAGTAATTGGATACATTTTAAGGTTCCAAAGGTTATGCCGCCAACTTATTTTCACATTATACATTACAGGGTATAGAAGGTGTATGGCTCCAACTTATTTATCCATCGTGATACATTGCAGGGTACCGAAGGTGTATGCCTCCAACTTATTTACCCATCGTGATTCATTACAGGGTACTGAAGGTGTATGGCTCCAACTTATTTATCCATCGTGATTCATTACAGGGTACCGAAGGTGTATGCCTCCAACTTATTTATCCATCGTGATTCATTACAAGGTACCGAAGGTGTATTCCCACTACTCATATACCCATTATGATACATTACAGAGTACCGAAGGTGTATGCCCCCAACTTATTCAGACGTCGCCTGTACAGTGAGATTCTGGATGAATGGTTCAACATTCCCTGTACAAACAGAGCCATGGACTTAATTGATGATTCCTTCGGACTTGATTACTATATACTTCAGGTTCTATAGTTCTTAATTCATTAAACTTCATACTGATTCAGGGACCGCCTGTGAAAACTGTAATGTATTTTTTCTTGTAAATTTTATTTATTAACTGTTATAGCTGAAAGAAATACTTACTTGTAAGTCTTATTTATATCTGACAATCACACTCAGGAATATTTTAAATACTAAAATCTAGTGAGATTTTTCTTAAAAGCCTGTATAAACAACATAAAAAATCATTTCAGCTGAATGTAAATAGTCCAGGTACACTAACTGTGTGTCCCAGAATAATAATAAGCTACCCAGGCTGGTTTTGTTATGTTGATGTATATGACTTAGTCAAACCATGCAATTCTATTTACAATGACAATATGATTGTAGAACCATGAACGTGATCTCAACTCCAAACTTGCCATGGACTTGCAACGTGAAATGTTGGTGAAGTTAGCAACCGAATCTCAGGAATCCAAACTGTCTCCAGAGAGGCAGAGGGTGTTTAACAGATACAAGCAGTTCATGATCCCAGTAAGTGGACTTGTAGTGATGAACTGCACTGTAGCAGCCCCTAGTTGTAGATAACTCTGTGTGGTGTTTAATATTGGGTGCAATGTAGTATGTTGTAGTTCTCTCCCTTTAATTACTTTGACTACTTTTAAATATGTATGCCTGTCTGATAGCATCATTTTACAATTTGATAGGTATTGAAAATACTTAAATCTTGTCATTGTCCTCAAATAAGTTTTTTTGTCACATCAATGCTATAGTATTGTAAACTACAAAAAAAATTACCTTTGCAATGCATTTTAAAGGTTCTTAAAACTTAAAAGAGATATTTAATGTGTCAACTTAAATAGGTGTAATTGTATGGTTATGATTCAAATGATATTGTATACCAAATATTAATGTTTTAAAAGATATTTAGGCTTCTATATATATAACCAATTGACCTAGGGGCTATCTTATCAACACCTATATCGTACACATTCAGTTTCTTTTTGACTGAAAATGGGGCAAGAATCGGCCCTATTCACATTTCCCATTCCCAGCTCAAAGGGTATACTTTTTTAACAAAAATTGGAATCAAAATCCACAATCCAAATAAAATATGAAAAATATGTATAATTAGTAAAGTAAATTTTTTTTTAAATGCATTCCTAATCACTTAGAATTCTTCAAATTCTGTATCTTAAAAAGTGCCTTTGCTTTGTTTCCTTGTTTGAAATAAACTATGGTAAATTCATAATTTTTTCACAATTGTAATGGCCTTGGCCCCATTCACAAGGTGGAAAAACACACCAGCATTTAGCAATCAATTTTTTTTATGAGTTGTTATATTTATCTTTCGAAACTAATAACTTCTTTTGATAATTTAGGCAAAGGTGCAACGTTTCTTTACGACAAGTGTTTTGTATGTCCTTATGTAGTTTTGTACTTTTTTATGCACCAAACAAAAATTTGGGGTTGGGGAGGGGTGGGGTTTATTGATTTGCCTTTGTCTAACCGTTCATCTGTGCATCCATGGGTCTTTCCATCCTTAATTATTATGCAAACTTATGTGTTGCTTAAAACTCCAAATCTATTGTACAAACAGTCGAAAACCCTAGGTGGAATGTAATTAAGGTGATAAGTGTTGCACCTGGGGTTTAGTTTCCTGCTGCACTTAGTAAAACCAGAGTTATGGCCCTTGAATAGCAAAAATGGCATTTCTTAATGCTTAAAATCCCAAAACCATATTACCTTGAGTCATGAAACCTAAGGGGAATATTGATGTTTTGATGAAGTTATGCACATGGGGTTTGTTTGTTGCTGCACATAGTATATCCACATGGCAAGTTGAAATTGGATTGTAGAATAAGTCAGTGAAAGTTAAATTTCATGTTTTTCTAGAAAATTCAGACATTGGTAAACTTGCTAAATTGATCAGTCTAACCATTTGTCGAAATATATATCATAACAAAATTACCACAATAATATATAGATTGAAATGATCAGGCAATTTTTGATGAAACTGTACAGAATTGAAAGGACAAGTCCTTTTTTTCTTTCTGAAAAACTTTTGAAGTGTTGTTTGTTATTGTTCTTTGAATAAATATATAATTATGTCACACAAAATGCTTCTTTTTTTAATATACTGTACTGTATATAAATAAGTGATATTTATAAACTACCTTTGTCATTACCGGGTATGCAAAGACTCTTTTGTTTCCCAATGGCCCATAACTCAGAGCCCGCTGGGTTTTCACATGAAACTTAGGTTACTTCGGTCACCAGGGCAGTACGTCCATCTACTTTGACCACGATATTGGTTGAGACATACTCCTTGATCAGTGGAGACAAACAGTTTTGGCATTGCTTGCAGTGTTTTGTATATTTGGTTAGGTTATACCCATTTGATTCAACATCATTGTATTTCTCTGTTACTATAGATTATCATAAAATCTTCTCCGCCATAATTATAAGCATCATCATCATCATCATCATCATCATCATCATCATCATCATCATCATCATCATCATCATCATCATCATCATCATCATCATCAGGATGACTAGTAATCATTTTAAAGATTTAAATGCAAAAGTACAATGAAGCAAATATAACTTTTCATGTTTTTATTGTTCATCTTTAACAACATACAGCAAGCACTGTAAATAAATATTCAATACATGTAATATAATGCTGTTAATATACATGACAAAATACATGTGCTTTCAATTTACAAACAACAAAAAGAATAAAGCAGTGAAGAAAAGTTGGGTTAGAAAAACAGTCTGCAGTAAAGTGTTATCAAACTAAAAACTGTCAAATGAGCAGTGAGTTTAAAATGTTGCAAATAAAGTCAAACTGAACAACATTAATAAAATAACTCATGCAGAAAGTTAGTAATAAGTCATATGGATTTCTTAATCATAATAATTGAACAAAAATATACAAAATGAGACGATTATCACAACCATAAAATCTCACAACCAACGTCACAACATTAACTAGAGCACTAAAATCACTTCAAGTTCATGGCAAGTCTTGCACTGGTAAACATTGCACAAAATAATGTATGTTTTATTAATACTGATATTCAAATTATAAGTTGGCAAGAGTCTCAATCTGTGGCTTTCCTGATCGGTCACGTTGACGGAAACTATCGCTAAACTTCTTAAATTTACGAATCACAGCTTTCTTGTCCATAACCCTGGTTTCGCTCTGAAGGTTAGCAGTTCCAGCCGAGGGGAACAACTGACGTTTGCTGCTTGGCAAGCCGTTGGTGAACTGTTTGGGAGTAGATGTCTTGTTGTCTGGTGTCTTTGACTTACGTCTGAAGCGAAAGAGGTTTTTGAGGGGCTGCGTTTGTTTTGGAACCTTGAAGGTGGCGCCCTCTGGCACGGGCACATTCTGGACCTTGGGCGAGTTTGCGGGGGCCACAAGGCGGGACTGGAGGTTCACATGGGGGGCCCTGGTGTTAATGTTGGAGTCTGATGATCTAGCATCACTGGTGCTTGAGACTCCACTAACATGAGAACTGTTGGTGCCTGGAGAGTTGTATGGAGCGTTAATGCCACTACTGCACACGCTGGTTGGACTGTCAGTAAGTATTGAGTCAATATTAGCACTGCCACTGCCTTGAGAGGCTGCATTAGCTGGATTGTCATTGCTAGAGCTAGACTTGCCCTGACACTCAGGACGCTCGCTCATGGCCGTCATCTCATCATCACTAAACGACTCCAGCACACTGTGATCATCATTGAAGTTTGAGGTACACACACTAGTCAGATCTGGCAGGGAAGCTCTGTGAGCTCCAAGAGAGGAGCTGCCACTGGACTTGTCCTGTAGTTTTACTCTGGTACTAGAGCGAGGTAGAGTGTTTGATTTAGGCACAGAACATTCAGTCAAGTCCCCACACATGCTTTCAACAAACAAGGCCTCCTCTTGGCAAGTGTCACTGGGTTCAATCACTGATACCACATCGTATATGGTCTTAGAGCATGGCTCCCCTAACAGCACATGTAATTTATGATCCTTACATCTGTGCTCAGAATCACTGTCTCGTGAACTAATGCTACCACTTCTGGCACGTTTGGATGGAGGAAGAGGAGGCTTGTTGTTGGCTTTCTTCTCTGAATTAGTCACTTTCTTAATGTAAGATTCCTCCAGGCTAATGTCCTTATCAGACCCACTGTCCCCATCATGAATTGACCATGTGTACACACTTTCACAGTCACTGTGGTCACTGTTGGGCCGGATCACGGAGATGGTGGCCTTGCCCCCGCTGGGCACCATGGGGGGTAACTCCCCAATCATGGTAGAGTTAGCCATTGGGTTGGACTTGTGCCTACTGCCACTGGAACCACTGGAGCCGGTTGACAGGAAGGACTCGTTCAGCATGGTGGAGCAGGCAACAGGGTTGGAAGCCCCAGTGTGATTCCTTCGCCCGCTGCTGCCTGACGAACCAGAGTCATAGATCATGGTTGATGAAGCCTTGGGAATGAGGGAGTTACCATGGTGACTGCCACGTCCACTACTGGAGGAGGAGAAGCTCTCGTCCAGCATGGTAGAGTTGGCAAGAGGCACTGAGGTGGACTTGCGGCTGGTACGGGTGTACCTTTGTCGGTTTGGCCTGTCCCGTCGTTGCCGGGAGGATGGTGTGGAGTGGTAGTCTGACCCCGAACTTGTGGATGGTGGGGGAGCCACTGGCTTGATGAACACTACTGCAGGCTTTTCAGGGGAGGACTCCTTGCCCTCAACATGTCGGGTGAGGATTTCCTCAGCTGCATCACATGTGTTACTGTCTTTAGCAGTGCCACCACAACTCATGACCATAGAGTTGATCTTTCTCTGACGATCAAGGGTAAAATCTGAGTAATACTGGAGTCGTGACATAAACTCCTTATCCAAGTCATAACACTCAGGCACTATTTGATTGTCTGTAGATTCATCTGACTTTGGGTAGCCATCTGATGATGACATACGATGTGAACTGCTACTGGAGGATGAGGTAGATGTTGAGGTAGTTGAATCTGAGGCAGAGGTTTTGTCCAGACTAGCAATAGCCTCAATCACTGGAGTGTCATTGTCATTCACCTCACTATGAGGTGAGTCAATATAGTTTGAGTTTCTATCCACAAGAGTCTTTGCTGAGAGGGTGGATATATTCAGAGGTAGCCCATCACTCTTATTCACCACACCTTCAATAATCTCATGAATGTCCGGAAACATGGATCTGGTCTCGTCGTCACTATCAGACAGACATGAGTATCCCCGGCTGGGGGTCTTCTGAAAGGTCGGGGTTTCCAGATTGGTGACGTGAGTGAGGGAGCTTGCCGTCGTCTTCATGAAGGAAGGAGTGGAGGGAGGGGCCATGATTTCGGAGCTAGAGTCGGAGTCAACCCCACACGTCTCGAGAAGCTGGTGGACCTTTGAGGCAATGTCCTCGATCTCGGTTTGAAAAACTTGCTCCTCCTGCTTTATGCCAATCTGAAAATACATAAAAAATACAATTAAGCTTTATATTAAAATGCACATCTTCAACAATAATATTAGTCATGTGTATCCATTCAAATAAGAATTTCCATTAATAAGTATTCTAACATTATCAATTTTTTTCCTTACAGATTTTTGTTTCACCATGCTTGTAGATCTTTCAACAACCACAAGAAACTAAATAATGATTTCCACAGAATGAAACCCTCATTTTGTAGGGATTTTAAAGGACCACTGTGTCTTTATTTTCATTCAGAATTAGGGTTAAAATGACCCTTGGTCCACTTATCTGATCAGAGGCTAGACTCCCTTATTGTAATGATCTTTATGTTTTACATAACTTAAATATGAAGCACAAACAAGTTTAGAGATTTAACCTTTACATCTGTCCCACCCTACTGGGGGCTGCATTATTCATCAGGGTATGAATGAATCTTGCGCCAGTAATCTGTCTTTAAAGGGAACTGTAATTTCTATAATCCCAAATTTTGCTGATTACAAAAACTGTGTTTTAAATCCACATTTCCGCTGTCCAATTGAAATCACATCTGAGCCATATTACTTTAAAATTTACTTTATTTGGAGCAACTAACCAAAAAATCGTAAATCTTCTTTCAAAGAATTACATTTTTCTTCACCTGCTTGAGCATCGTGGCCATTCATAAATCTTCGTGAAATTAGTTAATCCCACTGATTTCGAAATGAGCTGCCCGCACATTATTTTTTATGAAAATGTACAGTTTTCTATGAAAGGTCAGCACACGATGACAATCAGTCCACTTAAGTTTAGATTTCCCACATTTAGAGAGCTCTGTAATTATGACCCAGCACCTATAAATCGCCCCAATGATTGAACTAACTGGGCTGATCCCTCAACATGGTTTTCATGTTTTCACTAATTTATTCAACATCATATCAAGTGTGGCCTTTCCCAAAATTCTTTTCCTAACTAAATGCATTTTAGCGATGTGCAGGTCAGGATAAATTTCCTTGATGTTGACCTTACAGCAAATGAAGATGACCAACAATAAGATCGTTTAGTTATCGGTGGTCATCTCGATCACCAGGCGCTAAGCAACATGAGCTCACAAATGACAGTGGACAGCGAAAATTTATTTAAAATTTTACCATTTTTCTTCCAGAGCAGACACAAAAACCTCAGTTATAGGGCTCATTTAGTTTTATCAATTGCCTCGTAAGAGGAGGTGACATGATCCCAAAATGTGAATTAAAATTTTAAGATGAAAATCGTTAACATCTCTGTCGAGGTTTTCATCAATTTTAATGCTACTCTTGAAAGCACTCGAAAAATTGTGCAAAGTGTCTTAACAGTTGGGAATGATTGACAGATTCTCATCAAGGTGGTGAACACATCAGACACACTTACTAAATGAAGTTTTGTTTAAATTTCTAATTTGAAATAATTTAGAAGGGGACAGACTAATAAACCTGTTACTCCAGCTAATTGGTGAAAGTCAAATCTAATCATTTGAGTCTCCATTTTTAAATGACCCAACTTGAAATTTGACCAGTTTATCCAGAACAGCTGAACTTGAATATTATACTAATGGGATAATTAAATATGCGAGGTTAAGACCCCTTAGTTTGAAGTGCTCTAATCATAGGCCTGATTAAATGGGGCTGCCTTCAAGGGTCACAGAAAATTAATTAAGACCAAGATGACCCCTGGTCAGTAATACCTACTGCATTTCATAGAAAACAAGTTGGGAGTCCCATAACCTCAAAGGGCCACAACTCAGGGGGCTTAATTATCCCAACAGGGGGGTTCTTTACCATTATCATGTAATCTTTTGTAAAAATCTAGTAACAGGAGAGAAATAATAGGGGACTATTGTTATCACTGATGATCAGTTGCAGAGATACCAATATCTGTTACAAGATACAATAGGTGACCAGATCAATTATAAATGATGTGTAAACTTTGCATTGTTAGTTAAACAAACCTTTCGGAATCTCTAGCTTTAATAATGATGAATAGTTTTATTAGAAGGGGCTTATCTTTGTTTTAATGCTTGTAATAAAAATTCTTTTAACCTAAAAGCCTGTTTAGAGCACAAGCATGAGATTTATCTGATGAACGTTTTCTCACGGCTGCTTCAATTAATTGTATTAATTTAAGGTTAGAAAGAATGACTAAATAGAATAATTGATAACAGACTTTAAGGAGATGTCCTATGTTTCCTCTTAGAACAATTTAAAGACAAAGTCTCAACACATACCATATCAGCCTGTAGCATGAGATACATCTCATCTGCAGCCATTGACTTGCCACCCCCACCGTTCGCCATACCAGACTGTAGCCGATCTGAAAATATATATTGTATCATGTTAAAAAGTTGTATAATGTACCAAAATGCATGTTTGAATTTATATGTAATAATAATAATAATAATAAATAAAGGATAATATATAATGATTAAACATAATAATAATAAGTAGAATGTATATATTTGCATGTGTTATTTAATAATTTTAGTAGAAAAAAAATGCTCAAATCTGCAACATTTGAAACTGTTTATCCCAAGTTTGTTAGTACCTGTATCAATAGCAATGATAAATCCATCCTTAGTCTGAGTATACAGTAAGTTCACCATTATAAGTCACTAGTAATAAAAGATGAACTGCACAAACTTTACTGCGGTATTCATGAGACAGTAATGTTGTCTAATAGTTAGTCAGTCCAACACTTTGTCACTCTTCTTAAACACTGACTGTAAAAACTATGACCAAATTGTCAAATATGACAGAATACCAAACAGCATTCCTTAATTACATGCACACACTTTTCTCTCAGATGTATGAATGATGGTTTAACACCGGCCACACTTAGCACATCCATCAAATCCAATTTTCCCATTCACTAAACATACAGCTAGAGCTACAAGCTATCTGATTGGCTAGTTTCTCCCACCCACTTGCCACTATGATAAATTCTGATTGGCTGAGAAATTTGACAGGTAATATCAGTTTCACCACAGGCTACTAGGCAGGTTTTGTTACCTTTGATTACCTTGATGTTCCCATGTTTTTCTATTACATAATGGAACATTGACTTAAAGTCTTTGATCCCTAACATAAATGTTCAAATAAGGTGATAAAGCCTAGTTTCCTTATTTAATTCTATTTCCCTTTTCCTGTGGGTCATTTAAATGCCCACAAATGTCAGGAATGAACTTGAAAAATAATAGACATAGCCACACGCCAAAACCATTATTAGAAGTTTAACATTTTTGGTCAGTTTATTTAAAATGAGTAGAACACTGGGTAATTACAGGTTGTTCAACTTTTGCTCAGTTAGGAGTTTGAGTACTGGTTATTTTCACTTAAAAGTCCATCCAGCAGAATGTATGGCCTTTTAACCCTTGTAATTTTTTTTAAAAAGATTGAACTGAAATTACTAGCTTTTAAATTGTTTTATTGGATTTTCTGGGGTTTTAATCTATTTGTCACCTCTTTCCCCAACTTTTATGATTGTTGCTTCCGCCATTGAGCAGATGCACTGGGTTTATAGAATATTTTCGAATGAATTCAACTGTCAAAATGTAAAAATTGATCACCATGGAACAGATTATGAAGAACAAATATTCAATGAACAATGTAGGAGTTCCTAAAAAATGGCAACATCTGTGGATAAAATGCTATCCACAAGTTGTCATATTTCATACTAAACAAAGCATCGGAGTTACGCAATCAGTATTAAGAAATTTCAAATAGAACAAATACCTGGCTGCATAGAACAAAAAGTTGAGAATATGAAGGTAATCATTTATAAAGCTACCAATGGTCCTGTTTGCAAACATGGGTTTATAAAGCCAGCAGATGGTGCAGTAATTCACATTGGATATGTCACCTTTCTGATCTCAGAAACATCTTCCCTTGGAACCATTGTTGCTTTCTTAATCAAAACTCTGGTATTGTTCACCAAGCCACAAGTATTGTGCCTGCATAAAAGGACTGGATTGCTGGTGGAGACTTGTTGATTTCATTAACCTCTGACACCCGGGTCAAAATGTTACATTCATCAATAAGGAGACACAAGAATTCAACAGAAATCCAAAGCTTATGCAAATTTGAGGATTGAATATTGCCAGAGGTGAATTTTAAGTCATTTTTGAAAGCTCATGTTGAAATGGTGACTCCCTAATTAAGACCTTATAAGGTTAATATAATTTTGAATCCAAATAAAAAAAATGCTGAACCTTAATATAATTTTAAATCCAAATAAAAAAATCCTGTATTTTTCTGCAAACATCAAACAAGCTGGCCACTAATCTAATCATAGAATTTTCCAATTTTAAATAATCTTATCATATATCAAAGAAGGAGTTCAGCACAAGCAAACACCTAGCAGACTAAAACCCAAGTATACATTAGCAATTCTAAACAAATGTGTGATATTGTAATTAGAAGACTGCTCCAATGTTTTTTCAAGAATTTGTGCATCTGGTACCAAGTTTGCCTGTCCACTGATCCCTTCTTTTTAAGTATATGATCCCATGAGGATAATCCCAAACTAATCCCCAACATCCTTAATGCCCCAAGGATCCCTAAAACTATCAAAGGATTCACCCTGATGGACAAATCCACCATATGTATCAAAAGTCCTTGCAGGCATAGGTCACTGTCCACACCTCGTTTGAGAACCAAGGTGAATGTAACAGGTTTTCAAACCAATATTTGTCTATATCTTAACACCATGTTGAAAAGATGAGCCTCCCATCTTAGCGGAGTGACAGAAAAAGTACAGTTGGGTCTTAGCTATGACAGTATTTCAAAGCAAAGGTGAAAAAGGAAGTTGCACATATGTTTCCTTGCAAGTGGTAACAGATTTTCAAGCCTACTTCTTACACTATTTGACTTAAGCAGCCTGGTAGAAATACTGTTCCCCCCATGGAATAATTTGGGAATTGAATTATTTAATAAATTGAAAAGCTTTTTGAAATGAATGACCACTATCATAATTTATGACCAACTTAAAATAGAACTTGATTGAATGGTGGAAAATATGATTGTGCTAGTTTGTAAAGAACCATTTATTATCTATATATATTATGATGGCACCACAAACCATAAGTTAACTTAGTTGTAATAACAATAACTTATCTCACCCATGATGATATCTATATTCCAAAAGTTTAACCAAAAGTATCATGAACCTTTCCCTAATAATTGAACATGTTATTTTTTTAATAAAACACTATTTTCCTCCTAAAATGCACATGTATTTTCCTGCAGCTACATGAATAAATATTTTAAAGATTTATCATGATGAAGCTATTCTTTAATCGTCAATTAGGTAAAATAAAGAAACTAGACTATACCATTCAGGCATATGATATCTTAAAGCCAAGGTATTTATAGAATGAGTATAATGTAGATGCTACCCTTGATATTATAACAAAGAACAAAGATCTCCAATAGACAATTCATTACAAATGGCACAGAGATTATTTAATAACATCAGCAAGTTGATATAGACCATGTACCTGTGGAAGTGATGCTTATTTCACCAAGATTAATCTGACATGGAATTGTACCAAGGTTTCTATTCTAATGGAACTTTTTAATTTAAGTTAAATTTAAACATCTGAATGATAGATTGAACCAGTAATTCATGCATATTGGGTATCAAAAACCACCTACCACATAATAACACATTTATCATCTTGCATTCAAATTTTAATCCAAACAGAATTGATGTATCAAATTAATATGAAATGGCTCATCTTCATCTTATGTGGGATATTCAGAAATACAGAACTAACAAAGTTATGTTTTAACAAAAGGAGGCTCCTATCCAGATCATTGATTTGGAGACAAATGAGTCAAATATATCACATGTCACAACAGAACAATCTTATGATGTCTGAGTTCCTGTGCCATTGTCAGTGACCATTCAGTGGACTTAAATCTGTGTATATCGCACAATTAGAGCAGTCTATTGTCCACATCATTAAGTGAGCATTCCCTGTCAGATAAATGTCTTCATGTTTCTATGGAAACAAGGTATCAAAATAAAATAAAGAGGATATTTGAATATAATTTTTGAAAGCTGCAACTAGTTTTAACAATGAATTTAAATTGACATTAAATAAAATCTAGACCCTATACTGATAGTACTTATTATAGAGCAATAAATTTTATTTCCAAACTTTGGTAATTCTAGTGATTTAAAGTGCAAAGGGATAAAAACAACTCTTCCTTTCACTGTCAGTGTAAAGAAATACCTATAATGATAGTTGTTGTTCCAGTGTACATTTTCATAAATTTGCAGTTTGTTATTCATAAAAGTTGTCCTGTACTCCTGATCCTTGCAGTCTGTGCCCTTTACTGGGACTTCTCTTTCAAGTCACCTGATCCTGGTGTATTTAGGGAGAAGATTGAGCAGAAAACATCAATTTTCTGAGTGAAATGTGGTAGTAGTTTTGAGTAATTAGTGTGACATTAAACCTTAATCTTCATTAATGGCATTGAAGTATATCATTAACTGCAATTTATTGGCCCCTAAGTGGAACAAAATAGTTAAAATACTACCCACTGACAAACATGAGAAATTGTGAACTTTTGGACAAAAAGCAAGAAAAAATATGCCATGTCAGGTCTGAAGCTGCCATCTGCCAAGAGTTGGAGGGAAACAATACTGTTCAAATATTGAATTAAACCTTGTAAGGATTGATTTTTTGGCTTCTGACATTGAAAAATTGAAAAGAAACAACAAACTATTGACTAGACACTGGAAATGGACAATCAGGGAAGATGAACATCCAAATGTTACAGAATAAATATTTGATTTGGGACCACAGTTTTTATTCCCAATCACTGACAAAGGTCAGAAGTTGTTAACATTGACCGGAATGACAGATATACACACTCAAACCATGATTGAAGATTGAAAAACAGAAATTAGAGCCATGATTTGATTAAAGACTATTGAAGTTTCATTAAAATGATATTATGGTGAATGTTTACCTCCCTGTGTGCTAGTGTGGCTCTTGTTGAACAACAACTACCCCTGACTCCTAATTGGTGTACCAGGGACATTAGGGGCCCAGGACCAGAGAAACAGAGTTTGAAATCTCATTATCGGTGAACGGACAGAGGCAAGGGACCCATTGATTTGCAGTTGATAAAACACATCAAGAGCTTCTGTTAACAGATAAAGCCAGAAATGTGCTTATCATGCATTATCAAACTCACATCAGAGGTTATAAATCAAGTAATCAAAACATTGTCCACTCCATGTCAGAGTTCTTAAGAAAATAATTCAAATTCCCAAAGGTGTCATTCATTTTGTAGTTGCAAATTTTGAAATGTTCAGCTTCTTATAGATAATGTTGAAAAACAAGGAATAATTATTACCTGTCATGTAATTCCTACAATATTTCAAAATCAAAGCCTTTAGGTGATTGATGTTTCTTCCTGATGTGTTGTATAATTCAAGCTCCATGATGTAAAATATAACATATAATAGAAATAAAACTCTGTAAATTTGTTATATCAGCACTGGTTGTAAAATCATTAATGAAAGGTCCTTCAAAAATGTTCAAGTTTTATACATCATGCAAAGGAGCTCTTCATTTATCCAATCAATTAAAATAAAGTGTTATTTAATTGACAGTATCAATTAATTTTAGGATGTAAACTAGAACAATTAGCAGAGCAGCAGAGGAAACATCTCTTTTAATTATTAGTCTTAATTGCAATGAGACAAGGATGACATGGTGCTAATGAATTAACCTAAGTGACTATTAATTAATTGGTCAACAACAGTAGATGTGCAAATATTGGCTTTGGTCTATATCCTATTATCTCTGCCCCTGTGATGTATGGTTGAAGATTTACAACAACCGTTTTCCTTAGACACCTTACAGTAGTGGACAATGAATGAAGACTTTAATGCTTCTTTTGTACAGCCACGAAGGATGCAGCAGGATTTATGATACCTTTCCAACATTTTCCCATGCTCATTATAAACACAACAAAGGTTATATGAAAACACATAAGTGATCTATTGGTTCAATTTGGTGTTTTTCTTTTGAAGTTTATCACTTGGCCAATGTGAAAAATTGTTGTCCTTTTCAACAGCAACCCATGATGCCATGATTTAGCAGCCACTATGATGGCTTTTGCATATTGACCATTTCAACTTGTACTTTATTGCAAACCTTTTACTCTTCCTTGATATTTTACATGGACAGAGAGTAGCATGATGTTTTTCACCATTATCTACTGCAAGCCAGGGTGCTCTCTTTGTACGACTTTATTTACTTTGTCCCTTCTTCAATGCATTCAGAGATATTTGGCATTTCTTCAATTAAATTAACTTGTCCTTGGAATGAAATTTAATCTTAAAATTAAAATGACAACCAATTAGTATCATCATACTTCAAATGACAATTGAAAAAATGAGATCTCCTTTCTTCATCTAATTGTATGCAACTATCATTTAATTAACTGGAAAAAAATGCAGATATGCAGCAATAGGGAAATTTGTGTGAAATTTTGAGCTTCTTCTTTTGATAAATATCATTATGATCAGTATCTTCAATTGTTTCTCTTGTCCTACTAATAAAAACATGTCCCTAGGTGATGATACAGAGAAATGTGTCTTGAAGCTATACAAATATTTGGGAAATAAAATTATTTTGTTCAATTGCTTGTAATAAATGTTATCTTTATTGTTCATCATTCCCCCTGTAGGAAGTTTAGGTCAGTGTAACTAGAGAATAGTGAGCCTTGGAAACAGGAAACCTCATTGACCATCAAAATACAAATATTTCAAACCCCCCTAGGGCCGGAGATGACCACCTATGATACATTTCAGATTATCATTTGTCTATCCAAATAAACAAGTTGTTAACATGAACTTTTACTTTGATGTTGGACTTGTTAAAATATTATCTAGCATAAATCATGAAATTGATTTAAAAATGCATTTATTACAGGCATTTAATAGAATTTATAGAGCCAAAATTTAAGAGTTAATTGTTTTATCACAGGGTCCAGGTGTGACTTTGTACAGCTATTCTAGACAAAATGTAGAGAATGTTTTAGATATGAGAGATGAAAGCTAATAAAACTATGATCACTTGAGTGGGGTCAGTTGTACCTATATCAAATAGCAGTTTATTTCTCCCTTTGCTGGAAACTATAATTAGATGAATATAATTTTTATTTGCATTTGATTTTGAGAAAAACTCTACATATTGCAAACTGACACCATATTTCTCAAAACAATTAACCTCATATAACCTTCACAATAATGATAAAAAAACGTCATAAGAGAAAAATGAAAAAAAATAAAAAATAATGTCATACCTGTTTTCCCAATTAACTCACCGATCATATTTGAATCTGCAGGCTTCATTGATAAAACAAACACTTTTGTTAAAAGAGAAATGTCTTCCTAAAAGATGTCTTTCTAGTTCTATATAAGTTTAATACCCTTAAATCTTAGTAAGTTCATATATATTTTTTGCAAGCAATATATCTTTGCAAAAGCCAAAGAACATACTACATATTTACTAAATGCTGTTATATATTGTTCAGCAAATTCATCAAAATGACAGATCTGAGAAGTTTAGTTCAAACTTCAAGCAACATTAATTGATTAACACCTAATTGTTCTTGCCTTGTCTCTGATGTATCATTGAGCAACTCTTTCTAATGAACTCATTTATCATCTTTAACCTGGACCAAACTGTGAATTTTCCAATTTCGATTTCTTAATTACTAATGGTTATGAGTAAAAACTTCACACCTACATTGTAAGACTGAAATTGTAGCCTTACATTGTGCTCATCTCAAGTGGGGCCTCTGAAATCCAAAACCTGATTGTTTATTTTTTGACTGTCTATCAATTGAATGGTGGAGGTAATCTTCATTTATTCATAATATAATTTATCAAATTGACAAGATATTCGATACTATCATTCATAAGTACATTTGCATTTAGATTACACGAGATAATTTAGCCTTTCCAAGTTATTGATGATTTGGTGATTTGTATGTGATTTCTAGGCTTTTAAAACCATACAAAAGTCTGAACAATGTTCTAGCTCGAAACATTACCAACTGAGTCAAGTTGATAATGACATTGAACATAGTAATTCCATTTAAGCCAAAGTCCATACCTAGGACCACTTCTAGCACTTGAGGATGTAATATCTAAGTCAATATTTGTCCTCATGTGACAGCCATCATCAGTGTTTGGGAGGTTCAGTAGAGACAACTCCTCTTTTTGAAGAGCTAAACATACCTTAACTGCTGGACATGATGTAAAAATGAATAATAATGGTAAATAAGAAGATTTTTACTAACATTTCTAGAGTCATGAATTATTGCCATGGCAAAACATCCTAGCTAAAAGTATGCAAACATTTTTGTCTTCTTCTGTTGAAATTTTCCTCTTTTACTGTCATCCATTTGGATTCTACTTGGGAACTTTCATAATTACTTTAAAAATAAGAGAACATTGGCTGTTCATGAGAGTCCATAGAAAACTCATTTATCAAGGTCCATGCCCTTGTCCCTAGTGGGGCTAGACATAATCACTGGAAATTAATGCATTTCTAATTGAATCAGAACGCCCAATTAAAATTCATCAATTTGAATAATGCACTATCAGAATTTCCCTTGAAACAATCAAAGTGAAGGAAGCAGCCAGCACAATTGCCTCTCTTCTAGCACACTTATCAAGGATTGGATTAATCTTTAAATTTCCTAAATTTGAATAATATCCCTCTGATCTTTTGATCAGAATTAAACACATGGTTAAAGGTGATCACATTAATCAAACATTCTTCCATATTAAGAGTCATTTAAGTCTCATGTTTGCAGCGTTTGCGCTACATGCTAGACAGTTGACTTTTCTCATGCAAACTGCAAAAACAAAATGTTTGAACATAGGTGTTTGATAACAGTATAAAACTGCATTTTCATACAATTTGCACTTGTCATTGTGTACTGCTAGTTTTTTGGAAGTGACTTGCATTTCCTAATTTACCTTTCCAGGATCTGCGAGAATTTCCACAGTTGATTTGTCTCTAATCATTGTCACGATTGATTTACAATGGTTTACCTCCATCGGATAATGTTCAAATAAAATTAAACCTATTGCCCATCCAAAATTGAAGAACCATTATCAAGACCAATTTTTATGTGCAGGCACCAAACAAGGGGGGTTGAGGGGTATGCCCGCCCACTCTTTAAAAAATGGAAATGTAGACAGTATATTGTGCATTTTGACTATTTCCAGAGTGTAAAGTGATATATCATTTTGATACAAAAGCTGCGACATTTTGTTCTTCCTTTATATTGAGGTAAAAAAAAGAATCAAAATGATGTGCAGGCCCAAGCCCCTCTTCACATTAGAAGCTATACCACTGACCTTTTGCATCTAGTGGAAAACATTGCATAATGCCCTCTTGTGATAATCATAAATATGCTTTGTGTGTCATATACACTTGAATACTTCCTGCATTTCCCATTGTCATCATTTTGAACATTACATCACCAACCCATAACTACTCACAGTAAAGTCAACATTGATAAACAATGATCTAGTGATGCTATATAACATGACACGTGAGTTAATTTCCCCATCCAGCAATTTCAAATCCGATCATGAAAGTAATCAGAGTTTGATTTTTCAACACAGGGTAATTGCATGTCATGTAACAGTAGGTAACAGAAGATTATGATCCTTTGAACTAGGATGCAAAAGCTGGATAGACCACTGATCCTTATGGCCAGTTTAGTATCCATGGTAATAAAAGAAGACTTTTGCAGCTTTTTCTTCCATTTACTACATCCATCATCACAGAAAGTGACTGAGCCCTGCATTTAAGCCAGTTAGGAAACAATAAAATTAGGGGACATCAAAGGGCTACTAATCATCACTTATCTTTTCCTGGTTCAACTCCTGGGCTAGCCTGGGTTAGTTTTATCAGCAGTTGCTGGGGATTGCAGACAGGTCTTCTTTGGAGTACTAATCTTGTTAGTGTTGTTATTGTAGTTACTGGATTATGATTCCTACATTGCAGTAAATAGTCAGAAAATGTTCTATGATAAATATGATGCTCTTCAAGTAATAGTTGATGATCCCAAAAGAGATGTGTTTTTAAAACTTTTGACAATATCCATAAAAAAATGTAGAATAGGGGAGGAATCCAATGGTTGATAAACTCTTTCCTATTGCTATGATATACCTAGATAAAATTGGTATGATTCCTGTGAAAGCAGTATAAAATAGTATCTAATTATATACTGTGTATATAAAGCCGAAAATATATATATCTCAAGCTAGAAACAAAGTGTATGTTCAACATATTTCAGACATGTCATGTCATTTGGTTGAAAAACATTATTGTGACCAGGATTATGTTATTGACTCTTCAGCTTTCCTCCTGGCACAGACTTGTCATCTGGCCATCTCTCAGGGCCCAGGCTTAACAAGTCAACATAATGAAAGATGTATCTATATTGCCCTTTGCTCAGAACAAATATCATACAGACTTGCTAAATGTCACTTAAAGTAAAAACAAAACAAAAACAGTTTACATTCATAGATAGAAGAGAGGTTTTTAACAATTTTTTTTTTTTACATGTTTTACATTCAAATTTTCAAGAAAAATATGTTCATATCTTGACAGAAAAATAATTAGTAGAATTCAGTAATGCAACCATAAAATGTATGGGCGAAGAGCCCAAAAGATGCTTACTGGATGGCCCTATGCCATGCTCACCCTTATTAAACTCAATTAAAAGAGCACATGGATGCCAATTAGAGGTAGGGTCAGTGTCAATTAGGCGGGCTGCCTCACATAGGGATGCTGTCAATGCTGTAGATGCCCTATGTCATGTCCATGCCATGTCACATCAAAATCTCTACATGCTTCAACTGCATTCCCCATAGGGTAAACTCCCTGGCAGTCATTTTAGAAAATTAAATTGGAAGGTGAAGTAACCGGAAAACGATCCTAGCTAAGCCTTCATAAGTTCAGAGATTTTAATTTGGGAAAATGGAGTAGGTATTGAATGAAATCCTTTTGATTTTTTTGCAAATGATTGACATTATAAAATGGACTATGGGGCTTTCTTATCAAACTGAATAGTTTAGACGTGCCAAAGTCTACAGAATAAACTAATTATCCTTTTAAAAGCCGCCAACAAGAGTTAAAATAAATTGACTTGTAAACATAAGCAAATTGAAGTTTGTAGGTCTTTAAAAGAATATCTGTCTTATACAACTGACAACAAACAATGTACCACTTATGGCTATAAAGTAAACAGTTATCTTTTGCCATTTATGTTTTGATATCAATGGAAAAATTGATGAATTTATTACTCTGGCTATAAATGCACAATTGCAGCCTTTAAGCGGCCAAAAAACGCTTCAGAAATGATTTCTTTCAGACTTGTCATGTTCTATCTGTACCACAGAATACCACTACACTCTTTTAAATATACCTGAAATAATTATTATATTTACAAATATCGGTAAAATTTACCACTACCCCACTGATACATATGAATTTTCAAGATATGAAAGAGTTTCATCAACAAAAATTATTGATACACAAATGCCTGACAAAAGATTCAAAATGAGAATCATGTTTCTAAATCAACACCAATTCATGAGCTGACAGAAGATGATGAAAAGTTAATAGTTTTGTTTGTGAAATCAGAGGACTCCCATGCCTAGTAATTACATTTGATGCATCACTACAATACCTTATCGCTAAATGACGCAAGCAATTAATGGATAATTTCAATACCAACAATAATACATAAAACCCAAGACTTTTACTTAAGAAGTTGATTGATGCAGTGGTTGACTTCAAAGCAATTTATCAGTTTACTTAGTAACTTAACCATAAAATACTCACTATTTTGTCCATATTCCTCAATGATGATGTAATGACAATACACAGACAAAAACATAACCACACACAGTTTATGACCGAATTCAGATTATATTTTAATAATTCTCACATCTGAGAAACCTAGAATGCATATGATGGTAATCCTTAAGAAAAAATATTTCAATATATATTTAAAAAGTTAAATCAACACCATTAGTCATGCAATGACCATTACTACAGCTTATTTTGTTTTAGAGATAAAGGGCAGATAATTGGATTAATCCTAAAACAATATATGACCTATTCCGTTGTTGTTTCAGGGCTTTTCTTCAGGTTTAAGCCAGATGAAATATGTGCAGACTTGCCTATAGAAAAAAAAAATCAATGCCTATTTCTCATAACTAAAATGTTGCCAATTTCTCATTAATTATGAATATTTTATTTTTGTTATCAGTTTAATGGTGGGAGCATGCAGACATTTGTAACAATGATTGGCTAATTTGTCATCAATACAGGGGGTAACTATCTGCAGATGCATGCTAATGTTGAAGCATGTTTATTTCACATTTACTGATTAATTTATGTCTTAATGATAAAGCCTTAGAAGAACAGCAGTTGCAAGTATCATAGTTGAATTAAGTAATAGCTTTGAATCTGAATGATTTAGTAGGTCAGAGTAAGCAAGCCATTTACTACAATCTTACGTCATATGTTCAACAAATTTGATTGCATTATATGTAAGCCTTTTCCTCAAAATGCCCTAGAACCACTCTTGGTACCAGCAAATTATTTTCTACTACTACTAAATCAGCTCCCAAGTTTTTTTTCCCCATCAGTCAGCAGTAAATAACGAAGGCTGACCCTGGAGCCCTCATGATGTTAACATTAGCTAGGAGATAATCAGTCCTATCAGCAGGTCCATCATCAGCGGCCCTGGCTTCCCCCACCTGTCCGCTGCAATGGCCACAACTGACCACATTCACCCCTCATGGCTAATTATGCTGCAATAGTCTTCTCTTGCCCATTCTCATTAATCTTATCACTGATATTTTCCTTTATCTTACATGCTTATCTGATGGATGACCAATTTTCATTAATACACAATTTTGTGTAAATAATTGCTATTTTTGATAGCTTTGCACTGATATTTATATAAACTCGATTAGAAAGCTTTTATTTCACATCAGTTTTGATTTCTTATATTATTAGTTTCCTAAGATCAGACCAGAAATGTCATGTATTTAAACTTGTCCAGAGTGTTAACTCACCATTAGCCTTAAATTATTCCAGTCAGAGATTAACAAATTTCCTAATGAGCTGACACCATAGTGACTGAATTTAGTACCCATGCAAATTGCATTAGCACCACTAGTACCCGATGCAAATTGCTTTAACAATGCATTATAAGATGTATTTAGGAATCTAAAGAATGGGTCAGATGTCACATGAACGAAAGTGTCAGGGGTTGCCACACTTCAAAACATAGAGATGTTGTGCAAAATTTGGAGGTCTGTCCACATCTTTGAAGGCAACAGGGAAGTGTTAATTAGATTTCCACCTAAACCTACAGGCCTCTCTGACCCATAGCAACATTTCTGTTTACAGAAGATTTGCTGTTAATGCAAATGAAATACAAATGACCATTTGTTTGCACAATTTTAAGTATCATATGAATGGGAGGGACATTAAAAGGAACAATAAACCAACAAACAAATGGTTTTTCCATAAGGCGGAATTGAAAATGGTAGTAAAACTGCAACACCCTTAAGCTAGTTATATCAAAATGTTAAACACCACAAGAATACAGAAATGGTATTGTACCTGCCTGCTAATTTTAAATTCAAGGAGATAATTGAAGTACAATTCTATTGACAAATATTTGCTTTCAGTGCTAAGTATTGTTAGATATGATACCAAGATTGACACCAACATGGCAATGAAAGCCATAAAACTACAGTAAATAAAACCTATGGAAACCAAGCTAACCGACAGTGACCAATACTTTTCATAATCTCTCTCATACATATGCTAAGCAGTAAAATAAATGTCCTCCAGTGACCAACAATTTATATGAAGGAGTACCTACTTCAGATGGTTTTTGAAGAGGCTACTTGATTTAGATGAAATACATCTTGCCTTTGAAAAGGTAATTAATATACCTTCCTAAATTAGAAGCAAAACTATGGCAATAAACCTAGTACAAATTGGAGACTAAAGCTCTATATTAAGGTGATAAAGATAAGGATTCTACCATAAAGGGGACAAGACCAATTGACATTGAAATGAGGATGAGAGGCCTGCCATATGACAGAGGCCGTATGCCTGTATCCATCATCTCCTGTCCTGCACTAATAATACAGATATAATCTCAAATTGTGAGCCCAAGTCACTGCCTAGACACTGACCAGTTTGATTAATGAATGTTTCTTTTGTGAGGATTTCCATACTCTAATCAAAAACTTGTTAGCATACTGGCCTGCAGTCTTTGGAGATGCTCCCAAGAGTCTGTCCCAAGGTCATATACCATTGGTTTGAATTTTAATCACATGTTAGAGTATTTACTATTGAAATTCAACCACTCGGCATATGCTTGTTTAACATATATGTAATTTTAGATGTCTTCAAATCTCTTCACCTTTCCATTCTCTTGATTAATAATAAGCCCCCAATTATTTCTACTAAAACAAGTTTCTGACTGGTCATGTTATAGGGCAAGCACATTGCATTTCATAATACTTATTTCAAATGTTGCAGACTTTGTAAGGAACAATGGTTTCATATCAATAATTGGAAAATAATTGAAATGTCCCATATGCCTATAAACATTCAATATAAAGATTGTAAATGGTTTGGGGAAGTGAAAGGGTCACTGCTCCTGACAAGTCCAATATAAAATCAGCCCCAGAAAATTGGAACCCTGCAGGATACAAATTCCCAATCAACAAGTCCCACATCTGTTATGGCCCTTAATAAGGACCCTTAGTATTCAGAAAAGGCAAAGGGGTCATGTTATACTTCAAGTATCAAAAGACTAAGTTGTTATGATTGAAATAAAATTCAATAAACTTGAAAAGCAATATCCGAAATTTTAGTAAACGGGGGTATAGAATTTCAAGCCCAAGATTTCTTCCCCTGTGCTCATAAAATCTGCAGTTCTTTAACAGCAATATAATTAAAGTAAAAAGAAGCATTTTTTCACATGAAAGACTTGATATATTAAACCCTCTTTGCCAAAAAAATATCAGGGGTTTAACTTTTTATACTTAAACAAATATTTCAACTTGTTGAATAAGGGTAAAACAAAATTGGGGTTGGAAGTCTATTTTACTTTTCATTATTGTATAAAATTGAGATTTCATAAAATGATGATTGACAGCCTTATGTGCGATGGTAGTAACATCAGATTAAATAGCAATAAACTATGCACCAAGGGCGCTGAAACCCCTTAGCCTGGGGCTCTAACAGAATCAGTTTATTAACAAGGACTGTTCACAGTCTCACAGCTCAGTACCAGGCTACATAGTCAGATACTACATATATTCTTTACATACAAGGATACATAAAATTAAAAGTTTGTTTGGTGTAGGGTTATTTACTTCCCAACTCTTAAATTTGTAAAGAAAAACTAAATTATGAACATCAGACTTGGCCGTTATTTTCAAAAATTGCATTATAAAAATTACTTACAATGTTGAAGATTGCATTTTCCTCATAATCTTGAAATATTTGATGATGAATGATCATTGTTTGCAGATTCTCAAAGGTGATATAGACAATGCCTGCTTTACTGTCCAATCAAGGCGACCCCTTGGAGATCATTGGCTTAAATCTGGACAGTCCATTTGCTTACAATTACATGAGAACATTTATGTATTATAAATCACCATGTTCAGAAATGGTAATTCCAGACATCAAAGTAATCAAGAGACACCCCTGGTGCCAATACATTGGTATACATTCACAACTATTTAACATCCATGTGCTAATTAACAGAGAACTGACCAGGTGCACTCATATATCATTGCAATATTACAATAAAGTTATCACAGAGATAATCATACTATATTCCATGATAATCAACACTTTTCTATCATTGAACTGAGCCAAATACTTGATAATCCACCATCATTTACAGACATTTATAATGATATACATCATCAACTGCAAAGTTCTAAGGAGTTGCTAAGTTTTCAGAATGACACAACATCATTATAAATATTGTAATATTATAATAATATGATATTATAAATGTATACCTAGCAATAAGTTGATGGCTAGAGCCACCATTGTCTGCACCTATGCTTGTCCAAGATATCGCCCAATATTCCACAAAGATGTTGTCCTCAAACTTACAACATGTAAAATGATACACAACAAATCTTGACAAATGTCATAAAATGCCAATACATTCTTTTCACAGTTCACTAGAATCGTTAATTACCACTGCACATCCAAACATTAAAGCTTGTTGTTTGTGACACATTCTGTGATAATGACATAAAATGCAAACATGAACAACCTTTTCAGGCATTTCATTGGCTGATATGTGCAGTAAGCAGAAGTGTTATACAGCTAATTAATATGATCCACATTCCATAAGCCACCAATTAGGGGTTACAAAGGGATCAAAGAAAAATTAAGGGCCATCAGCCATAGAGTCAAAGTGGGGTCCAAATACAGAACAGAAGTGACAATGTTCTAATAGAAATTATAAATGAGTAACATGTTTCTTTAAGATGTGGTTTCCATGGTGATCCTATCTGTACTAGTTCACAAATTTAAATGCCCAAATTTAATGAAACACTTAACATGTGAATGTTTTTTCTGAAAGAGTGCCATCAAATGTTTGTAAAATTAAGGCCAACTTAAATATAATTTATGAAATATTAATTAAACACCAAAACTCCTTCAACTTGTTTTAAATGTCTTAAGCATCAATCAAGCACCTCTCGACTCTGTGAACATATATTAATGGGTTGATATCAGTGAAATACAACAGTACAATAAATTCCCTAATTGCAATTATGGACATGTCAAAAGGAGTGATCAAGTTGGTTTTTACACTTATCACTGACATTTAATGAATAAAATAAAAAATATAATTTAATATGACATTTGTGATTTTTACTTTTTTTTGGTCAAAATGGCATTTTACAAGATAGCAAAAAATATTGTCTGCAGCCTGGTATATGAATATTAGATTTATAACTTAATCAGCGGATTTGAAGCAGCAAAAAATGTCAAGTCAGCCTTATTTAGGCGACAAAAATTCTCCCTATGTGAGTTCACCTGCTTGTATGACCCAAATAGACAACAGGTGTATCCGCTGCAGATACTTGGAGGAGGGGATTTTAAATCTGTTTGCTGAAAAGGGAGAGATACTAATACAAGTCGCTTGTGACATGAACATGTCTTCCTGAGTATAAAACATTTAAACACACCTCTTTGAAACAAGATATGATTGATATAATTATATCAGTTAATTACTGTGGTAAGATAGTTATAAGGCTATAAAGACATAAGGACCGATGTGGTGGTGTAATTACATTGTCCAGTGGTGCCCACTTTGGTCAATAGGGGCCAAAGATGACCACTGGTCAGTATCATAACACTTGTGGTAACGTCTTCCATTACATACGAATATAATAGACTAGAAAGAAGCTTGGCTTGTAATAATTGTCACGAGAGGCTGATTTATTGACTTTGAAAGCTCCATCAGTGACCACACAGGGAAATAAATGTTCACAACCTACTGGTTATCATTTGTTCCCCCTCTCACCACTGTCAACCTTCACCCATTAAATGCTACAAGACAGCAAGACAGTCAATGTGAAATGACATGTTAGCTAAACAGACTGAAGCCTAGCTCTCGAAGATGCTTATACCATCTGAACGGGACAAGAGGCTAAAGAACTCTTTGCAAGAGTTTTTTTTATGGTTCTCAAATTTTCTTTAAAAATAAAGGTGGGGGGAGAATTTAAAAAAAAAAAAAACAAAACACATTTTATCATCCTTATGACCTTCGGGTAAATCTTCACCAACATTTTAATATTTACCAGACTGTTACTTTTTGGCATAATATGTATACATTTACTTTTGACTTATAACTTAAACTTGATGGAATCAAAATGTAAACTGGCACAAATCATAAATTGTTCAATTTATTTTCCTTACTGATGTGGACAATTATTGTTAAAGAGTGGGAAAAAACACAACTTCTAATAGGTCCTTCTTTCAAGTTATATATGAATATTTTGCAACAACATGTAGCGAATATCAAGGAACAAGTAATTTTCTTAAAACAGAAAATGTTACAGTTAGACACATCACTTTGATATTCTTCAACGGATTAAAGCATTCAACCAGTGTAGCAATTCAAGGGAGAAAACTTCTTCTGTATATGATGTAGACTCCATTGCTTAAAGGGAACTAACTCCTTAGCCTATGGGCATTTGACATTATGACACTTTTATGCTTAAATATTTGTTTTCATTCCTCACAAAGGTGAAATACCATCATTAGCAGCCTATTGTCATTAACATTAGTGATGCAATAATATTATTTTACATTATAATGCTAATGGTTGATTTTGTAATAAAATAATTGAGATTTGGTAATAAAAAGTTAATAGGTAAATAGCTGAAGTTTCTCCTTCCTTACAAAGTCAGTGGTATGCAATAATGCAGCAATAAAATAATAGTTGTAACTTTACAATAATGCCAATACAATGTGATGATGTTATCTCGTGCTACTTTAAAATGTATTTATTTTAGATTAATAATGGTAGGAATTTGTTTTCAGCACTTTCCAGGTTTTACATAATATTTTTTTATCTAAAATTTTATATGATTGCATTTTGAATGTCAGGGAGTGAAATTAAATATTGTACCGGGTATATAATTCTTATTTATCAACTGTTCTCAAACTTTTTTCCCTACATGAGCATATGTCCAAAGCCAAAACCATTATTAAATGAGAACTCTTATTAAAACTTCATATTTTAATGTTTTTCTTTGTCTGCGATTGTCCATCTGTCTTTCTGACCAGGACCTAATGATAGCCTATTGGGTATTTAGCATCAATTCTCCATATAAAACCGGACTGTTAATTGAATTTGAACAAAAAAAATCACTTTGACGGTTCGATTCTCTTTCTCAATGGCAGTCACTGAACTATGGACACATTAACTTTCCATCATTGATTCAAAAAAACTGACCTTGTGATGAAAAGGACAGATTGATGCTGTTGTTTTTATAGCCTAAACCATTGACTGGTATTTTAAAGTTTCTGTTTTTTCCCTTCATAAACATTTATACCCCCAAAACTATCAGTGTATCTTTTTCTATCAGTGTATCTTTTTTACTATTATAAATGTACATATTTTCAAATAAGTTTATTTGGGGGACAGTCTAGCAGGGACCACACACATAAAAGTGGGGTAACTATATAACCTGAAAATTGGATTAAATATTAAAATATATGCCTTCTTTGATGTTCCATCTGACTTGGAAACATATTTGTGTGCTTCAGTAACTGAAATTTGATGTTCAGCAATTTTGAGCAATTACAGTTAATACCTTTACCTGTCACTAGATGATGTCCACTTAGCTGAAAAATGCATCTAAGCAGCTCTTTCTGATCCATTTTGGTGGAAACACTTGGTCGTTCCAGTACTTACTAACATTCACTACCACATCCTTTTTTAATTTTGTAAACCTTTTTTTTTTAGATACTTGTAATGAAACAAATTTCATTTCAACCTGTCAAAATTCCAGAGTTATAATTTAAGTAGCACTACACAAAGCCTTTAGAATATTCCTAGATGACATCAATTATAATTTTCTAAATATGGAAATGGTTAATTTATTTTCCTTCTATTCAAACAAAATGTTACAACACTATTCCGCAAAAGTTCTCGTATTTGGATTAAATAATGATTCAGCTGTTATAATGCAAGAAAACAAAGGGCCATAATGGCTCTCCGTGCCTTCAAACTACTTGCTGAAAGTATTGGAATCCAATGATGGAGACATCAGACTCAATATCTCTCTCATATCTTCATCATAATGTCACTCTACTGGAAAAAATTGGACTCCAATTATCCTTGTTGACAAAGTCAGTTCCAACAGAATGACTGTATCATTCTCCGATATCACATCACAAAGTAGTAACATAATGCTTTAATTTTTCCAGGAAGTCCAATAGTCTGCACTGTAAAATGTATAATTAATCACTATCTGTCTGTCATAATTTTCCAGTTTAATTCATGAATGAAAATTTACACCAGAATAACAAATTAGTATCAAAGATTTATCAAAGGCTATGATCAAGTGTAATTATTCCATATCATAACATTATTTTCATAGTCTGAACTGTTCAACTGTTAACCATTGTTTCTACTTGGATGAGTTGACAAGTTATTTTAATGCTGGGGAAACCTATGGTATGTGAAAAGCAGTTATCTGGCTGATATCTTTTGCAATGTTAGCCCATTTTGGCCACAAATCCTCCCCCAAAGGCTGCTGAGGCTGGTTTAAAATTTCCCATAATGCACCTGTCCTTGCCAGGTGCCCCTCCTCTTTCAATTAATCAATCAATAACAATACCTGGGGCTTTGTCAGCTTAATGCCATTGCAGTGCAGTATCTCATGAAATCTTTCTAACCATTACAATTTTTATATCATAAAAATCTGATTTTGATCATAAAACTTTTGTACCTTTATTGCACGTTTCTTAATCAACAACAGTTATTGGTTGTGATAAAATGTTATGCCACAACCCTGCAAACATTAAATATGACTAACAATCGGTGGTATTTACAGCTTTTATGACACAAAGCACTAAAACTAATACTGCAATTCAATAATTATTGTACAGGTTTCATACAATGATTGTAATTGCATTTCCTCATATGTTGTTGTGATGCGTTATTACCAGGAATGAAAGATTAACAAGAGCAAAGTCAAAGGTAAGCCAGGGTGCAATAAAGCTAATTTTTTTAAATGTTAAGAAAAAAATATTAATCATCTCAATTTCACCAAGGAGTCAAAGACAAGACCTGCATTGTTCTGATACATTATACATTTTCCCCTTTATGGGCCCCTACAGACTGGTCAGTTTGGTGATTAGTGAAAGTGTGCCAAATGACTGACCCCCACTGCCAAATACATTATCTTACTATTGCATCACAACCATCAAGTACCTGTCAGTCAACCTAGGTTGACATACACTAAATGGGCCAGATCTGAAAGATGGGGCTAAATTTGGATATTTATGCCGAACTCTTGTGACTTAAGCATCATTACTTTGTTCATCACTGGGTACATTTTGGGCTTTCTTTTAGATAAAATACATGTTTTGATACACCAAGCTCTGCTCTTGATCAATGGATATTTGACACTAAACAAGATGACATGTTTGTTTAGTAAACAAAGCTGCCAAAAGGAGGAACATGCCATTTGCATTTTTCAGTGTTGTTATGCAAATTCGGGGGCATATTTGGGGCCAGTTTTCATAGAAGTTAATTTTATTACTATTTGAATAACACAGCAAATAAAACTTCACTATACAATTGGTAAATCTAATTTTTACATTTAAAAATAGCTCACTGCAAACTATCAATGTACAAGACCGAAGCCAGATTTTTTTAATTAATATGAATTAAGACTGGTGGGTGTGATCTGAAAGTTAACTCCTCAGTCGTTTCTACCACCTAGTAACTGCATATTGAATCTGTGTTTTCCAGTATACGTACCAAAATTTGCTAGATAGTTGCTATAGCCAGGTAGCAGCAGACCTCGATGGAGCATGTCTATAACGCCCCCGCAAGGGCTTTGAGATCAATGTCAGGGTTGTGTGGCATGTAGGTTGAAGGTCACTGTGATCTGACAGTATAGTAGTGAGGTGGATCTTAGGGTTCCTGAAATAGACAGAATGGGGTTTTAGCAAATTATACGCACACACATTCACTTTTTTATTTTGTCACGGTAACACATCGCTACAACAGACAATAACATACAGGATGCAGTAAAGGCAATTTGGTAAACAACATGACGGAAAATACACATTGAGAATGGTGTATAAGCATGTGCAATTGAATCATCAAAATACTTTTCACAGCACTAAAATAAGGTACTGTAAACAAAAAAATATATACAAAGCACTCTTACAGATTGACTTAGAGAACTTTAATAAAAAAAAAAATTCGTAAATTGAAAATTTGTTGATTAGCTGTTCAGTGTGATACACATCTGTATCTCGTCATAGACATGACACATTCACAGACCTGCATGATGATATTCTAAATCTACTAGTCAAACGTTATTTGGTACAACTTGCAAACCAAACACACAGTCCAGTGTGCAGACGAAGCTCCGTGTATATTGTGTATTGTACCGCTTACGTCATTGGGGTTACATTGTGGTATGCGCCGCTTACGACATTCGTGAACACGGAAGTCAAATGCTTTGTGGTCAAAAAACAAAATGCTTTGTGGTCAGAGAACATAAAACACAACATAAAAACTCTCTGTTTAGAATGAGTTATTATTTATTTACAGGTAAAACCACCTACCATCTCAACACATCCTAAATTCCCACGAAACACAGCATCAGATGAATGCGAACAACACCATTGTTGTTGATAAGAGATCGATTCTATTCAAACAGAAACTCCGCGCTGAATTGTAACACAATCACAATAAAACATCCCCAAAACACTCGCTTATCCATGAGTAAAACTTTAAAGAATCCATGGTATCTTTTACTGTCGTTTTCCTTAGATTTACACAGAATGTTCAGCATAAACAAATCAATTTCAAGAAATTTGGACAACTGGCCATCGAGTGAGGGGTACACAGAGGGGTCAGTGGATGGCTAATCCCTAATTATGTGGCTATTTTACCCTGGCTGTCAGGCCAGTGTGTCTGGCTCCCGGGAGAGATGTGTAGATACCCTGGATGCTGTGTCCGCTATGATCAATGGGGTTTTGTCATGTACATTTACTGATATTAAAATACATTTCTGATACTTTCAGTTGTGCACATATGGTGTATAAGTACTTGTTTCTGTTGGTGCAAAAGTGTTCTTTTTTAAAGATTTAAATGAGTTTAAATTGTGGTAATTTAAAAATGAAGCTGATTTATTTGTTCTAGAGGTTTTTAGTACATTGAAATACATATATATACATAGATTTTTTTTTAAAGTATATTAAAAGAAATACAAATGAATTATTTTTTCACTTAAAAAACATTCCATTTTATTGATGTTCAATGACATTGTGTGTAACCATTGACGGTTGTTATTTAAAAAAGTATCACATGATTAAGAGGTATTATATACAAAATAATAGGAAGATATATGAGACATTTTTATGGGTGTTCATTAAAATGATAAAAGAATGAATAAAAAATCAATTTACATCATCAGTGAGGTAACTTATGGGCAACATTAGAGACAAAAACTGGAGATGAAAGGCCTCCAACCTTTTAATTGAACTGCTATTTTGGTCAGGTGCCCCAGACTAATTCTGGGTGTCATTACCTCGATCTGAGCTACTCTACTAAGAAGCTTTTGTTGTTTGAGTAACATCAGCAAACAATACCTAGTAGTTTCACTTTTTGATGTTGTTTTTTGTAATTACCATAAGGGGTCCCTTGCCTACCTTGGGAAGGATTGATGTGTTTGTTCGCTTGGATTCCCAATGATAAGGGCTGACTGGTACTTAGGGCTCACTTAGATTAGGGGTCTATTGTGGCAGGTGTACAGTTTTATATCCAGGGACTGGCAGGGAGGCTAGGGCCATGAAACTTAAGGTGAAACAAACTTTTTACGAATCTGACAGAGAAAGTGTGGATATAAAAATGTCAGGGGTGTTCCTTGCTGGAATAAAATCCTTCAAAACATAAATGGAAAATCATCTTAAGAATTTTATATGGCATTAAATGTGTCAGCAAATGTTTTAAATTTATATGAATTTGTTCTGAACTTTTACACCCTTAGGTATTTATTTTCAAATTAATCACTTTGGTATGCATTTTTGTTTTTAGTTACCTTTTAAGGTTTTGTCCATAATGGACAATATCTCATGATGGAGATAATCTGACTTTTTGCTGGTCTCTGCATAAACAAATCTGAATAAAAACTATTTGCATTTGAAAGCTATTTCAAATGTTTGGCTGTATCAAACTTATAAATTATTTATTGCCTGTTTTTTTTTCTTAAAACAAAGGTTGAGGTCATTGTCATAGCCTCAGAAATGCTTTAATATAGACCATTATTGTTAAAAAAAGATAGAATGTATTCATGGTTATGAAACACTGTCTCCATGTTGACAATGTGCTTGGAAACATACTTAGTATCCTAGCAAAATAGTTATGTCCCTTGATAAATGTAAGGAGTCAAGCATTAGCATCTTCATGTATTGCTGTAATATTTCACTGACCATAAGAATGTAGTACAATTTGACCCCAACAGACAGCCTGTCTCCTTGACTCTCATCAACCCCTCCACCATTATTTGTTCCCTTATTTCCCACCTATTTTTGGCTTTCTAAACATATGTGATTGGACAAAATTAGTCCATAAATAGTTCTGAATGGCCACAAACCCATCGTTGATGCACCGACAATATGTTGTCCACTGAAGTAATCATTATAATGATGATACCCATTACGTGGCACATTATAATATTCCTTATTTAGAAAGTAGTGGCATTATCTAGTTCTGATGGGATCAGGATAGGAAATAGTGGCCAGAGAGTCAAAAGCATGGGAACTTTCACGGGACCATAAATAAACTTCACCCTTCTTTGATCTGTTGATGGTAATTGAAGAGCTGTAATGATTGGTCTGATTTTAATTTCCTAATAACTGCAATAACGTAACATCCATTGTTTTTGAAAAAAAATAGTTCTCAAGTTGATCACAGGAGTTGATGTTTAAATATTTTCTTTGATCACTGTTAAGGAATTACAATTATAATTTGATGATGTTATATTTTATAGGAACCAGAAGCCTGAGAATTTTCTCACATTATCATATTACATAAGTACTGGGTTTTTTATTACAATTCCTAAAATAAAAACAGGAAAGGTTTATTCTGTATGAATGTTTTTCGATATTAGCTATTGTTTAATGTTTAGAAAAAAAATTCTGACTGTTTCCTTATACAGCTGTGAGGCTCAACTAAAAATAAACAAGCTTGAGGAAGGCTTTTGATGATGTTCTTTTTATTAATTTCTGTGTGATCAAAATGATGGAGAAAGTTTCCTGTAATTAAATCGTGAAAGCCTCACAGGGTAATTCTTTTGATTCAGAAAATTTGGAGTATAAATGACTTAAAAGACGGTGACGTTTTTTTTGTATATTGACAGACAACTGGCCCTTGCTTGGATTGTTTTTTTAGCTTAAATCCTTGGTGGCCAATGGCATAATTATGTCCTAGTCATGATCATCTTGCAGGAATTTACTGGATAGCTTGCTGTTTATTTTCTAAATCAACATTAGCATTGATTCTTCATCAATTCTCTGACAGTCACTGGGAGGTGGGGTGTTTGATCACTGAACATTTCAAGAAATTTAAGGAACCCTTTTTGCTCCTGGTATTGCCCGGAAATCACAGAGCTCAAAGAAACAATACACCAGGGATATAATTAGGCTCATAATTGGTATAAATACTGGACGCCTTTGCCCCTTCTGTGGAATTATGGAGCTTTGAAACCATGTGGTGCTCATAACCCATCATTCACAAAGTTTATTTGATCAACTTCCGATCAAAACAATGAAAATTGTCAACTGAACCTTGAAGCAGATGAATTGGTTTAGGAAGATAATTGTAATGTTTGGATTTAAGTCTTTGTAAGACAGTCGCCCAGGTTCCTCAGCATCTTATTATGTTTAAAGTGGAGAGATTTAACATCTTATAAATGTTTGCACATTGCAGAAGACATTTGAATGATCTGGCTTTTCTGTTGAAATGTCATACGTTAATGATAACTTGCGACGATTTCCTTAACTTCTGTTTGAAAAAAAAAGCAATACAGATCAGGGTGTAATCCCCCTGACCCTCTCCCTTTATGAATACTCCCTAATTTTTACCATAACCCTTTCTTAAAAAGGGGGACACATCTACATAATATCAAAATGGGGTCAGTTTTATCCAAAATGACTAGTGTTGTTGTGTGTTTTTTCATCTATATAAAAAAATGATAGTCTCAAAGTCTTGTTGACCTGCAGTGATCCATAACAGACAGGGATCCAATAATTTAGACCAGACAGACTGATGCATTTTCCATCTGGATGAAATTTTATTTTATATTTTCATGTTATTCCCCATCCTAGAAATGTATCAGTTTCCAAAGCATCTCAGAAACTCAATGGAGCCTGATATTATAAATTTTGCATGGTCATTGATACAGTATGTATGTCATTTTCCACATGCTTTGGCATGTAAGTGTCTTGGAGTAATTCAATTTCATTTCAAGTATCTGTGTGTATATGGCATTAACATTAAAATATCAATGTTGTTTCCAGTTCTCGTCTTACCCCTATAATGTGCATCTGTTGTACTATGTAAAAAATTAATGAGTGGACTTCAATATCTGTAGCTTTTACATTTTCTGGTGCCATGCTTTGTTTCATACTGGATAGTACATGGAGCAGGTAGTTGAATGAAAATATGGGCCATTACAGGTCACTTTCAGCATCAGATTGTGTTAGCCGTCTACCATTAACATAGGAATCTCCATTCAATATGTTCCATTGAGGCATATCAGTAAAATCTCATGTAATTTCTGATTACCAGTGTCAGTGATGTACAAGTATGCCTGTATGTCTGCCCTCAGTGTGAGTTGAAAGTTCAAGTCTTGGCCACTCTAATGTAAACTGGTAGGTAATGACTTTATCTCATAAGCCACTTGTTCAGGGGCTCAGCATGCTGTAGGTAAAGTTTCCCACACTCACGCAGTCTGTATTCTTTAACCATTCATTACAAGCAATCAAGTTAGATGATTTTCTTAAATTACATTTTTTATGATAAGCTGATGCTTTTAACTTCTCAGTAGCATTATCTTGATATGGTTTTATGTTTTTTCAATCTTTTACATTTTATGATTGACAAATCTATCACAATCCACAACAGCAAGAATGAAAAACCCACACCAGGGGCATAAAACTTGCGGTCTGGAAGAGTTGAGCAAGTGGTTTTTCAACAGTTTGATTCTGTAAATCTGGGAAATAATTAAAACTCTTGGCAAACTTGTGTGGAAAAAGAGTGGACCTAGATGGCCACTTTGATAAGGGATTCCAGTCTCTGGTTTTCACATCTACTGGACAAGCACAGGAGAGCTAATTTCACCCTCTGATGGATGGACTTCACCAAGATTGTGGGTGGGAGGCCCCCTATCTTGATGTGTTTTGAAGGGGATTAACAAATTAAGTTTTGGTCTCAAAATGAAATATTTTTCTGAGAAGCTGTGAATTATGACTCAAAGGAAGTTTTAGTTATTTGCATACTATTTAGCTGGTTTGTTGTTTTTTTAAGGAAAAAATAAATGAAGCATTGTCATAGCCTGAAATTGTTGTCATTGTCGTTGTCACATTCACAGATCTTTAATCTAGGTTCACACTTAAATAGGTGTATAATCATGCATGAGAAACTGGTATCGATGTTACTGAAGACAATACGCAAATTTCTAGCACGCGGGATAGGCATTTACGGTAAATTCAGCCGTGCTGGAAAATCCCATCTGGCATCCCCCCATGCCAGATGAGTCACGTGCTGTGACGTAATACTTTTGATTTCTTTTATTATATACTATAAGTAACCATAATTATGAGATTTCAATAGATGAGTTTCATAAACATTAACTTTGCAAAAATATATCTTCACAACAAAACGAAATAACCCTTCAAAGACTTGATATCGAAGGAACTTATTGTCATTGATAGTGAATAAAAATTACTGCGCGCCATGACGTCAGTAAACATTATCGCACGTGCTTTTTGGTGAAATGTACAAAAATGAGCTTTTTTATGCAATTTCTTCACACAAAAAATAATTAAGGTATGCTAGAAAAAATATCTATCATGTGTATCCGTTCCGGATAGAAAAATCCGACCCTCAGGCTCGGCAAGCCTCGTTACCAGGCAACGCAGGTGCCCTCGGGTCCGAATTTTCTATTCGGAATGGGAACACATGACATATATTATTAGTATAGCAGTCCCATAACTCTGGCTTTAATTGCAGAGTGCCACTTGTTCAACTGAAAGAAATATGACTAGCATGAGCCACTTTTGTGTCCGTCCATTATTTCTTTATATATTTACAGAATGGGCGATGTCCAATTGTTCAAGGAACAAGAAAATGAAGCAGCAGGGAGATGTCTAGCTTGTTGAAATAGTAGATGTTAATAATTTGCTAGACAATTATCATCTTATTATAATTGTCATCTGATATTCTTATAATTATGGTAGCATTTTATTGGATGTATATCATGCCTATCGGTATCATAGTCTTTGTGAATGCTGTAGTGTGGCAAACTATGAAATAATTGTCACAATATATACCCCACTGCCCTATAGGGTACCCAGTCCTCCTGATTCTTCTGAAAACTCTCACCCTAGGGTGGCTTTGTTATTCACAGTTCCCCTTTATGCCATGATGATAGCATTTGACGAAAGCAGTCAATTTTTGTCTATAATCATCAAAATATCAGACATTGAAATTTGGCAGGAAGTTTTACATGGGGATATCAATAATTGTCAAAAATTGTGCGAGGTGGAGAAAATTAAAGAGGGGACAATGCAAATGTGATAATTCGGTGTAAAAATGGTTGGGTTCGCTGTGAGATCCTTGTGAAAGTTAAGACTTGTCTTATATAACTTTCACCAAACTGAGATGACTAGCTCAGTTTTTGTGGGAAATTCTTCACAGTTTGTCCTGGCAACAGTTAAGTTTCTACTTTGAATGAGAGCTCAGTTGTGATGTAAACATTTTCAATTTGTTGGGTGCTTTCAGATGGTTCCTACTTTGTTCTTAGATAGCTAAGAATTTAACATTTATTATGTACACACAATCCAGAAAAATATAATTTGATTTATGTCTTAAGGTGACTTGTAGTCCATTATCTGAAAATTTTCTTTTCATATCATACTTGACATATTAAATCTACCCACATGAGTTCATGTCATCTGCTAAATGCTTCTTCAGTGTTGTAAAGTTTGCATTATCATCACTTTTAATGTCCATTTATATTATTTGCAATGATGAAAGGAAGTTTGCTGGTAGATTATAGTAAAATCCCCCTTTTAATACTGTTATATAATAAGATAAATTTTGGTCTTCCAAACTGTGTGGTCAGGGTATATTCACTATGATGAGGTATATCTGTGACAAATCCTTTTAATGGACATTTTTCATATTCAAAATCCCATTTTCTCTTTATGCAATCATTACAGCGTGTCTGATGTTTACAAATGGATTTTGATACTTTTAAAGACATGATGTCGGAGACCCTTGGTGTCATTGCCACGCTCCAGATTATGAATGACAATAGTTTGAAATGTGAGGTTAAAGTATACATAATGAAACAGACACCCTAAATTCAAACAAATCAGAAAACTATAATAAAATGGAAACTGAGACTCACAATAGCTTCAGATATGTTTTTTGATACAGGGGGATTATAAATAACAAATTTTAACAAGAATATTAAGATCCTGGTGTTACTAAGATGTCCTTAGAGGTTATCGTCAATGGTGTTAGTGGTATAGTGGTACAGTGGTCTACCTCTCACCCAAGATGTTGTGTGTTCAATCCCCACCAGGGTTTCTTTCTTATTGCCTCTCAAAATTCACATGTATACTGGTTTCTTCCAAGAAAACCGATTCTAGAGTGATTGAAGTGAGAAGACTATAAATAGACTAAAGCCTACCTTGGCTATCACAGTAATATCCAAAAGCTCTTCAGAATTTAATTAACATATCAAGTCTATATATATTCTTCTCTGTTCTGCTTATTTTTTAATACTGAATGTGCTTAACTGTTCACCCTAAAACCAAAACATCAACACCATAAATAAAACATAGCTATCATACCAGTCAACATTTGGTCTGTGTACTGTCTTAACTCTACCCTGGGGGTAGCCCAACTCATGTATTTGAAACAATAAGTACAAAATCTTTCTTTTGTTGATGGTCACAAGATTTTCAATAGTCACTGTCATAAATTATGGTTTGACATACCAGTGTCTTATCCGCACGATCAAGAGATGCATAGTGGACACATCTTGTCTCATTCTTCATTAAACTGTAAATAATTGTAGAAAAATTGTATGGTCAACGGAAGTAATTATATATAAGCAGCTGTTTTGGGCAGTAATTGTGCTATATTAGGATATATATTGTAGCTAGATTGCTGGGTAGGTATTGTCTAGTACTGATACAATTCACAAACTTACTGTTTCATAATTTTAATATTGCTCTAATGTATTTGATAGTGTATGGCAAGTCTGTCGGGATTTTACATTTGCCAAAAAATAATAACATTCAAATCTCAAATGGTTTGTAATTTTCTAATTGCAACTTTGATTATAAGGCTAGGCAGCTAGTTTTTATCTTGTTTTTATGTTCAATTTGTTCAGTCAGGGTATATTTTGGCATTTATTCAACCTGCTAAAATTGTACTTTTATGACAAGTAATAATAAAAAAGAAATTGTAAATGTTATTGTGTATTCGTGATTTTACAGTTTAAGTCAACAGTCTGCATGGTATATTTTGTCAGAAAACATCAATCATGATTTTTTGTGTCAATAAGAGCGAAATTAGGAAAATTTAATCATCAGTTAATAACAAAATATGTGGAAGTTTACATTAATTCAAGCCTAGGCAGCTTTATCATTCATCTCAACACATTACCTGGCTCATTAGATGAATAAAACATACATTAACAGTTTCTTTTCTGCACAACATCAAACAAAAGGTATATACAACAACAAGTTTTTGACACTGTTTTATTTTCTTACCATTATTCTTTATGATCAGATATGACCAAATCAGATAAGTCTCTTAACATACCATATTGTGTGAGAATGGGATTGAAATTATAACCAAGGGGGAGAAAGTAGCTGGTCTCTGCATATTTCATTATTTTCTCTATGATGTTATCTCCCTTAGAATATTAAATTTAAATTGCTCTTCCCTACTACATTCATCTGATATAATACATAGATTTTTTTGTAAGAACCCCAGTTCTCATCATGGCTCATAAATTTTCATTAACTGTAATTATGAAAAAAATATGTAATGAATATTTATATTCTTGAAGTTTAGTATATATATATATATATATATATATATATATATATATGTCTTCCATTACAGTATGAAGAGGCTGAGTGGGTTGGTCTGTCGATACAGGAGGCCCTTGAGAAGGCAGAGGCCCAGCAGTCAGTGACCCTCAAAGTGCCGCCCCTCAAGTACCGACTCGCAGAGATCTATAGGCAGGGATACATGGGTATGTGATCCGGACACTTATGAATAAGGCTGCACTCTCACAGATTGACCATTGTGACAACTTTTTGTTTTGGTC
Organism: Mya arenaria; assembly: GCF_026914265.1. Lineage (NCBI taxonomy): Eukaryota > Metazoa > Mollusca > Bivalvia > Myida > Myidae > Mya > Mya arenaria. Next base: position 67,043,635 of record NC_069124.1, on the reverse strand, counting down.
TTAGAATGAGCATATTGTTGTGCAAAAATCTGCAAACCAGTGATATAAGACTGCTGACATAATATTAGAAATCAGTTGTTCATACTTACATTTGAAAATTGATGTTTTATGGCTTAAAGTGTTACTTAAGCTTTAAGAAAAATCTAATTTTCAGCAGTTCCCCAAACAATTGAGATCTGGCCCCAATTTCTCGAAACTTTTTATGTCCCTTATAACAGGATTAAGCTAATCTAACTATTTTTCTTGTTCTATAAAATGTGTGATATTTACTTCTTCAAGATTTTTTAGAAATTATGTAGGAATAATCTGTATGATTATCAGAATAAACCTTTTTTTCATTTATCAAAATCCATTTTCAGTATGTATTTTGGCCAATTGAAATAAGCGACTTAAGCCTGTTAAGCTTAAGAAGTTTCGAGAAATTGGGGCCTGTTCTGTATTCAGTTATCTTATATTAAGGTCAAAATCAGATGATGCTGAGACAAAAAAGAAACAGAAACATGTAAAAACTATCAATCTATAAGAGTGCAGCTTAAAAAAAGAAACAGCTAGTAATTGTCAGCTATCATGTTGTACAATATTCTGTTCTTAGAATTGAAAAATATGAGACCATAACCATACATTACTGTACCAACCACATTGACATTCCTATTTATACATTAAAACTATTTTATTATTGTCATAGAGCGTTGCATATTTTATTTGAATATCTCTTTTTGTTCATTTTTTTGTATTTTTGTTTGTTAAGCATGCTGTTTTATCTTTTAAACCAGCTGTCTTCAAATGTTTGCACACTGACTCAGCCTCAAGTTGTAATGATTTTATTTTGAAAATTCAAATTTTTGAACATGTAAAAGGGCAATAATCAATGATAATACAGGTTGGAATATTACTGGAAGTTACTGCCCTTGGGTTAGTGTCCTCCAAGCAACAATACATTAGGATATTTTTAAAATGGTATACAGCAATTAACATGTTATTGTACATAACACAATTAAAACTGGTTGATTTATTTATAGATTGTCTTATTTACAGACTCAAAGCTGAACCCTAAAACGGACAAGAAAGCGAAAAAGAAACCACAGTTAAGGTAACAAAGCTAGTTTCACCTGGCCCAAAAACAGTAAAACAGTAATTTCTAGTTTGCATGGTGTCATTATAAATACCACCAGCCTGTGAACACTCAAATGTTGTACATTAATCTGAAACCATTTATGTATTAACATGGATTTTTGTATTTTTTTCATAGTTACAATGGGCGCTTAAATTATGTGTATGGAGTCCTTTCACTCTGACTTAAATACACGTAGTTATTCTCCTTGCTATTGGACACTAAGCGGTCTTCTTCCTAATTTTTTCATGATTTTTCAGTTTTGAATCAGGTCCAGACTATTCCTGGTTGCCATTAATTTACTTATGAAGCAGACAGAAAAATGCATAAACATTTTAAATAATTGTTGTTGTAATTCTAGTATACCATATAAACCATGACTATTTAAAATGCATGTGTCAGGGTATGTTCAAGTTGTACGGATTTTTTACAGTGTATTTGAAAATATATTTATCCAATCAAAACTGTCCATGTTTTTCAGGCTCAAAGATGTAAGCAAGACGCTGAAGTCGTACATCTCTGGCAGTTAACATGGGCAGGGTCCGTCATATTTGTTTACAGGTCAAAGTCAGTGTTCAAGTTCAGGAAAGAAATGGACAGAAATATACTGTTGGTGTCTGTTGAAAAGAGTGTACAAAATGCCATTGTTCAGATCTTTCTAGCATACAAGGAGCTATTTTAAATGTGTGCATAGTTTTTATTAATGCCATGTTTTCACTGAAAAAGACTTCAAGAAAAAAAGAATTGAGTTTATTTTACGTTTAAACATATAGTTGATCATCCATCAATATGATTTTAAATATATAGCTTTTTAAGGTATAAAAACAAAGACATTGTGTTTACAGTCAGATGTCTTTACCAATTGGCTCATTTAAATAAGTTAAACATTTGTTTTCAACTTTTTCAGAAAATAACTCATTGTGTTCCATCGTGAAACAATAAAAACATCGATTTCAACTACAACGTGTTGTTTTCATGGCATGGGTAATTCTAAGGGGGACTAATCTTATCACGATCTATATAACTGATTTACCTCCCATAGTTCAGTCTGTTCATTTATGAAACAAAATATTCCATGTCAGACTAGCATGTCCTGTATTTAAAACTAATGAAAAGTTCAATAATAGTAGTAAAACTGACCAAGCGTTCTAATAAGTGGATTTTGGAGATGCATGGGCCAAAAAAATGATATTGAGATTATAACATTAATATTCAACTTCCTTCTGATCTGCAGACAGACCGATAGACTGTACAGAACAGAACACCCTGCGCGAGAGTTTGGATCTTACTCAAGTGGCCATGGTTGATGTTTTCTCTTAAGCAAAATATAGTCAAGTTGTATTTTAATCTATTGTTTAATACGTGTAATTTTTTATCATTGGGCACGGTAAAGATTTTCAGCATGGCCAAATATTTGGATATACTAAACTGGGGTGGGAGAAATAGAACTCTTGAGCGTGTTTTGGCACCTTGAGGGGTAAATGCGAAAATGCTCTAAAGGACATTCAATAAATAAGACCCCCCCCCCCCTCCCTCCCCACCCCCATCCCCAACACGATTTTTCAAAACACCACAGTTGGGCAATAATGGGAGAACAAAAGACGATCAACCAAATTTGTGTTTTAAAAACAAACAATTGTCTTGGCGTATTGTACATTCTGTATAACGCTGAACACATTTCATCTAAAGAAGTGACGAGTTTAAATGCACATAATAATACCAAACTTCTTGTGAAAATTCTCATTTTACTGACGTCTCTGTTCAATGTCTGTTTATTTTCACTTCATAATTATAATTGCAAATCGGAAGTTTCTAATTCACCAGCAACCGCTTAACTATTCAGTTCTCAGTTATTTAAGGGGCGTGTCTGTGTTTCAACCACGTGCAACGCACGTGACGTGTGTCATGTCCCAATCTGGTGCGCGGAGTTACAATTAATCAGCCCCGGTATCGATGTCTGCTTCGATACCCTTCTGCCGTCGGCGTCAAAACGGCACGGAGCTCCGCCCCCCTGGACCGGAAATGAGCGGTGCCTTGTGGGAGATTCGTATAACTGTCACTGAAGCCGATATGACGTCGTAAAAACGTCCCAGTATTTCTGCTGTATGATTTATATGGGCATAAATGGAGCCATATTGGGGCCTATTTCAAAGAAACTTATTTTTAAAACGTCAAAAATACGGACGTATAATGTATCAAGAAAATTGATCCAAAAATGAGCTTAAATAAAAGTTCCGGAATCAGCTAATCTTAGAAGCAGTTAGAAAAAAAGAAAAGACGAACATTACAATTTAAAACAGATAACGTATCATCTTGAACTGAATGGTCTTGAAACGTCGATGTATCGTAACTGCACACTGAAACAAAACTACTTCCTTTCTGTTTTATGGGTTGTCTGGATATGATATATTAATTTTCTTGGAAAAATGTTTCAAGAGAAAATGGAAGTATATTAATTGTTTTCTTATTTGTTCTCATGTTTTATTCATATGTTTTCTTGCCAATACGGACCTCTAGTAATTGGATTACACCTGCAATACACCAAACATTTCTCCTCTTACTCACTTTCCATGATATAGTTCCTGTAAATACTTCATGCGTCTTGTAAAACGGGGGTCTCATATGCGCCTTATGTTTCTCGGGAAAAAAAACGCAATGTCATCTCGAATAGATAGATGTACAGTCAAACCTCGTTGGGTTGAACTCGCTTGGCTCAAATTATTCGTTGGCTCCAACTTGATGTAAAGGACCGATTTCTTTATACTGCAGATAAAATATCCCGCTTAGCTAACTTTTCCAAGTCTCGAGGTATTTTCTCCGGTCCCTGGGAGTTCGATCAAACGGGGTTTGACTGTAATTCTATTTCATTATATTCAATCCATTTTTGTGTCGTCTTCTTAAAACATGTTCTACAAGGTCATACACCATCTCTTAGTATATGGCAACATATGCTTATATCGTATATACTGTTGATCATATATAATCGGGTCGACTGGTTTTATGTCGTTTTGCTAGCTCATAGTGGCCGTCGACCTGTGTGTTCACCTGGAAATGTTGACTTGTTTTTCGACAAATAAGGTTTCAAACGTTATGAATTTGGGAAAAAAAGTTGAAGTTTCCTGAGGAAGTGGCCCATACCACCCTTCGGTCAGACATAGTACTTTGGTCCAGGTCTCCAAAGCTGGTTACATTGATCGAGCTAACAGAGAGAGATGTGAGGAGGCATACGAACTGAAGAAGGGAAATACCCAGACTTGTTAGACACATGTAGAGAGGGGTTGGAAGACGTGGCTCTTCCCAGTGGAAGTTGGATGTAGAGGATTTTCATCACAGTCAGTGTGGAAAATGCTGGGAGCTGTTGGCATCAAAGGACGAGTCAGAAAGACCGCCGTCCACGCTCTTGGGAGAGCTGCAGAGAGTGCGTCCAGTTGGCTCTGGCTACGACGCAGTGAACCGACTTGGGAGCCAACATAGACGAGTTAGTGACTGATCACCATTACCTGCCCCGCCATCTAGATGATGATTCGAGATAAGGGGCGAAACACCCAGTGATAGATGGGCACTCGGCTGAGGACGTATATGTTAAGCAGTACAGCTGTATCTTCACAACAAGCCGACATCGAGTCCGCAAGCCGTGTATGCATCTATTGACCATAGGATTGCCTTTTATGTTGCCACTCAGATTTTCAATTGACTCTCCAGGATTATAAGTATCTTCCATGGCCGAGAGTGTAAGACTTACACGAGCGGCTATGATAGATGCTTTTTCTCCAACTTCAGTTAAACAAAGTTAAGTAAAAATGTATTTTTGCTGGAACTCTTTTGTGCTTAGTGAAAATAATTGCGCATGGATATGCGATAATTCGTGGTTATCATGGATATGCGCGCAGTGATTCAGATGATGTTAATAGTCAAACCGGTCTTTAAATAGTTCTAAGGAGAATGAAGCATTATTTCTTGAAAGGTGCATGACAACTGTTTCATGGTGACATTTGAAGCGAGAAATAATTTATAAGCGTTCTTAATATTGCCACACGACAAGGTTTCCATGATGCTACAGACGACAGTCTTTAACAAGGGAGGTAATTACAATGTGGTGACCATTAAAAAGAAGTTCCATACGGGCATTTTATCTTCGCCCGTGGGCAAGATAAGAATTTCTAGCATGGTTAAAATATTGGATCTACTTATCTGAGATGGGAGAAATTATCATCTTGCTTCACCTCTAGTCTGAAATAACAGACGTTCAAAACGAGATCCCTAAGCATTTGCCATTTCACAAATCGCAAAAGAACCCGTCCACGTACAATAATTTGGACTAGCTTCAACTAAAACTTAGAACGTGTACATTCGTTGTCGATCTAAAACACAAGCGTTGTAAGTCCAAACCACCCTCACGGTAATGCCCGTTGAGAGAAGAAACAAACTTTGGCATCTGCGTTTCAGTATATAATGTTTTTTTCTAGAAGCTTGTTTTATTCGATCAGTTAAAATCGCAATGACTACGACATGTTTTTAATTTATTCATGGTATTGTGTCTGTGATTATCAAACCTGCAGTATCGTTCATCTTGCAGCAAACCGTGCAGTTAAACTGCGCAATAACTGTGCACATTTTAGCGCGAAAAAACGCTTTATGTCCTCGATCAGCGGCGAGAAATGTGGAATAAATCTTTGAAAATATGAACTATTCATTCCAGTTAATTGTTTAATCCATCTGTGCTTTAACGACTTCATATTTTAACAAACCGTGTTCGTAAATCTGCTGTTAATATCTCCCCAGCGAGACGCACGAGAAAATTAGAGCCCTTGCCTCTTTCTTAATTAAAAATACAAGAGAGCAAATCGTTCCGTGGATGATTTACTTGTGACCTGAATGGAACAAAAAAGTAACCGTCTTTAAGTTACGGTTGGTCCCTGTCGGCCTTGACAGACAGGTAATAAATCAAAGTGGACAATGTCGCTGACCAAAGGCATCGAGGTGGTAACATAATCGAAAAGAGCCGACCCTGAAACCCGAACCTCTTTGGATTTTGATTGTGCTGTTTTAAAATAAAATGTAAAAACTAAAAATAAATTTATAAAAAAGGCTGTTGAAAGACAATTCTTATAGTCAATCTTTGTTGGTGTTTGCTGTTTCTACTGCTGCTCCTTTTTTATTTTTTTGTCTTGGAAAGAGCAAATCTTGCGTAAATATCTGCAAACCAATGATATATGATTTCTGACAAAAAATCAGATCGTAGATTTTCATATTTCCGTTCGAAAATTAATGTTTTATGGCTTAAACCGTTACTAACGGTTTCAATGATGAAAAATGAATAAAACATCAATTTTTAAACTTATATATATAAAAATCTGCAATCTGATTTTTGTCAGCAGTCTTATATAACTGGTTTCCATGGATTTTCGCCAAAAAGGCTCGTTCCAAGACAAAAAATATAAACGTTGTCAAAACGTTCAATCTGTGAGACTGCAGCTTTAAAGATCCACTCTTACTCCTAAATGAGATTTACCAAAGTTAATACACATATTTTAGTATACCAAAAAGGATAAATAAATGTATAAAACAAAGATTCTTATTGAGGATACCGAGTTTAATTTTAAATAAATGTGAAGAAAACACTGTATTTCTACCTAATGAAACTAGAGAAGATCACAGTAAATCTTTTAGCACTCATCAATCATTTAATATTCTTGCGTGTTCAGCTATTAAATACACGGTTACAGTCATATTTTCTAAAATGCATTGATTAGTAAGTAGTGAAAGGATTATCAATTAAAAAAAAATGTTTGTTATACTAGTGTATGTATTGATTTTGAATAAGAGTACAGAACAGAACAGAACAGAACAGAACAGAAAATTTATTTTGACTTAAGCATATAAACAGCTCATCGTCACATTACACGACATACACAATACGCATACACATACAAATAAATAATACATAGATGAATAAATGCATGAATTATTCAATTTCTATATATATGGTGATAGAGAAAAAACAACAACAAAAAAAACAACGACAACAGCTTTCATCGCGCCTATAGATACCTGTGAGAGTGTTCACTCCCTACTCTCCATAGAGGAACGTTTAGGCAAATGTTAGGCAAGGGTACTTTAAAAGAATACAGTGGTTTGATCACTAAATAGTTATCAGCGCAAAGATAACAGTACAAATACAACTAATCTTAAGACATCTACAAAACACATGGGATAACATCCAGTACAAGGATATAAATATTTCTAGAAAAAAGCATATATGTATTCAAACATAATCATTTCTTTCTTTGAAAGCTTTTAAACAATAAATAGCTAGTTTAACCAGAAGAGGTTTATTATCTGTTTGCAGTAAGGTAATAAATTTTTCCATACTAGGATGTCTTGAATAGTAATTTGGCAAATACCTTCTACGAATATCAGCATATAGTGGACATCTTAAAAGAGTGTCACTCTAATATTATATTACGGCTTTTTATCTGTTGTCAACGATTCAAATGAAATACATTTGTTTCTGTTCAGACTTCAATCAAAATTATTATAACAATGGTATCAAAATTGTCATTAAACCATGCTATGCGATCCTCTAATTAAAGGTTTAAGTCGTCAGACTGTTTTGAGCAATTCTTTTATACATTTCTGGGCACAACTATTTTATATCAAATCCTAATCACAAAACAAAACGATCAAATTCGAAGCCTTTTCCCAGTCCGCTTGGCAATAATAACGGTAAATCGGTAAATGAAATTTGAAGCTGTTTCAATGGATTTCTGTAATTATAGGAACCCCTTCTTCACATCTGGAACAGAATTGTTTCTCATAGAAGAGTCATAGAGATCAGGGTATCCCTGGCGCTTGGTTATTGTCGAGAGCTTGTTGCTGTTTCCGCTCTGTTGGTTCCGGTGAACAGACCGCCGTGCGGTGTTTAGTTTTGTCCAATGTAGCGGACAGCGCGAGGCCGGCGCTGGACAGCCTGACCCCTCGTGTGCCACGTGCGCGGAGGAAGGTGCCACCGCGCGCGTTGACATCATTATCCCCCTCCTTGACAAATACCCTCCCGACCTTCTGTTTGTTTTCTGTTGGAAATGTCACTTTGTGACGTAAACCGCTTAATGACACAACGCCACTGTTTGCATTTGGACTGTGACAGAATACAAATGAACTAATTTCAAGTTAGAAAATATATGTAACATATGCTAACTGTTTTTGTTCTGATATACTGATAGTCATACAACATTTTTTTTCACTTGTCGGTATCAAGCTTTTGTTAAATGTGCGCGTATGTATGCTACGAGTAATTATATTAACGTTAAAAAAAGCCAAAAACTGATGTCAGCATTTCTAAGCTTTCTTTCTCGACGTCCAATATGGTTGTTGTTATTTGAAACATATAACAACGCCGTCATATATAATTTTGGCAAGAAAAAAAAAACATCAACTATGTGTAAAGAATCTCCAATTTACCTTTGACGTTTACGCCATGAGCTTGTCTGCCGGTTTCGGGCAGAAAAGAGTGGATGAATGTTCATGTAGCACTGCCGTCACTGCCGTCGTGCAACTCATAACCTTCCTCATAACTTAAGAAGTGCGTTCAAGATACATAACTCTTCGTGCACGTGTTTCCAGTGACTGAACCTATGTTCGTGCACGAGTAGTATGGCCCACTATTCAATGGCTTTAACGATCGTCGAGTTAAACCCCCTTGATCGTCTAAAACAGACACATTCTCCTGATGCCCGCGACTGATATACATATCTAACAATTGTTTATACATTAACGGTTTAAATTAAACAAGAACTCAAAGCAGCATGCGGTCATTTATAGAAAATAAAATAGAAAACAAAATATCAGAAGTTCGATTCGTCCCTTTTATCGCTATGGTAATCAACAAACGGCCGTGTAGCAACGAAGATAAATGGCCTTAGATAATGGCGATGTAGTAACTTCCAAAAATGTTCTGAAAGAAACAAATAGACTTTCAATTTACGGCGGCAATCTTATTTGTCCGTCTAAAGTTTCTACGTAAAGTAATAATCTCTTGCAGCTATCGCGCAGTATAACTTAGTTAGCATTGATCCATTCAGTGCTGTCTTCGGGAACCTTGGACTCAAGCATGCTCTCAGAGGGAGTAGCGTCTTGTATTACTGGCAATTTAAGCATGACTTTGATTTTTCGAAAATATTGCCCCATATATACAGGTTTTAGATCATGTTTTACAACTGAACAATTTTATTTCAAAGGAGCGACCGCCTCAGCAGATGATCAAGTTTGACGGCCCAATTAATAAATCGACTAAGTTAAGTACGTCAATAACCAAAAGAGGCTGCACGAAATACTCTGCTCAGATTGGCTTGCTTGATGAGATAAATGCTAAACATATTTATCATGTAAAACCAGTAAGAAATACAACTTTTATAACCCAAAACAGCAGTTGTCAAAGCGTTCTACATGTCTTATTTAAGACAATCCTATGCAGTACCTTTTTTCAAGTAATATGCTGTGTTTGTTTTCAAGAAGAAACAAACGAACTGTCTTATCCTGTCCCTCTACTATATATCAATGTAAAAACCACACTTGCACAACTTAAGCTTTCATTAAAGGATGAGAACCCGGTTATTTTAGTAAATCTAGATACTTTTTTGTGCATTTGCTCAAGTATAGTTTATACCTAAAACAAGCTCACAAGTTCATATGGCCACAACAGACTGGGCAGGTGTCGCCCTGTCATCACATTATCACTTCCGGTGGTGGACCAGCGGCCATAGCGCCTCCCTTTTTCCCCGGGGGCGTCAGCTGCACACCGGGTCACGTGGCCAGCGACTCGGCTGTCACGGCGATGTACGTTATCTAATTGTCGTCTGTTGAACTAAGGTCTTGAAAACTAGTGACTATATTTGTCGCTAACCTTGATTGAATCATTGTGACTGTCGATGCTATTTCAGGCTGGTGCTATTACGGAGAGGCAGTGAACTAGTATCTGTACGTAAATGCGTAGCTAAACGTACCCGTAACAGTTGCAATTTAGATTAAACGTCGTAAGAGAAATTTCACTTTAAACTTGAACTTTAAGGCTCGCTGATACTCGGATAAATCCCTTTGCTCGTTCTATAGAATATGTCACAACTTGAACAATGTACACATACCTGGATAACATGGCGCACAATAAGTAACATACATATACTGCAAGTACGCATACCGATTTGTGGTTCGCAGCCTCTTTTGGACATGCTGTATACGGGTAATGTTGACGTTTACATTTACACATTGACCTGTGGTATTCATCGTCTACGATATAAAAAAATGATGCATTGAGAACCGGGGGTTCCGTCGACGGTGGTACTCCGTAACATATTGGCGATGCTACATAGGCACATACAGTAGCTTGTTTTGCAACTCATGATTTTTACGAAAGAAATCGGCAATGTATTTTTTTATTTATTAAAGTAACTGTCAGATATCTATACAAATATATATTTTGAAACAAATATCACCTTTCAATTATACCAAGACAAGACAAGACCCATGTGCGCAAATTAATCCCAATCTTATAAATGGAGTTAGTAGCCTATGACCCCCCCCCCCCCCGCCCCGGAACTTGTGACACTCCATCATCATCAACCACGGTGTCCAAGTAAATAATTTCTAATGTCAAAATCATCAGTGGGGAAAACATTCAACATTCCAGAGCAAGAATAACTAAAACGTCTTTTGGGTGGACCTTTAAACCTCCGTGCACACATTTAACCCACGTATTTATTTAGATATATCCATTCCGTGGGTGAGGTAATGCATGTCCAACTATGATGCGCCCCGTCCCCAAGTTAAATCTTCTCTAAAGCAAATTACTGCATCCGCCCCTTGCCTATATATTCAACGTTTGCAAATACGAAAAGAGCATTTGTTGTGCAGAAAATATGGGTAAATGTCAAGGCCATTTTCACCCTTTCAAGAATGTAATACACTTCAATATGTAGAAAACTGACCAGAACGCTCGAAATCGGCGTTTCCAGGGTCAAGACCACTACTGATACTGCAGCCTGACGTCTCGCCGCGATGGCTACCCATCACCATTGCATCTTTTAGATGCCAAACGTTCCCTAAAATTAAGTTTTTATGACCAGTTTATTTTAAAGGGTATCCGAACAAGCCCAATATGTCTTTTTTCAATGTTTTTTGGAGTTTTTTTATTCTACTTCAATCTGTCATAACACTGGAAACCACTTGCACAGGATGGTGCTGTGGCTTTAAATAATCACCTCGTATGCAATATCGTCAATAGTTCAAAGACACTAAACAAAAAGTACCTCTGAGCAATGGCATTGACCTGTGACATGGAATTAAACGACCACTAATCTGAAACAAAACATTTTTAATCATACCAGGGCCAGAAGTGCCACTTTAAGCACTGTCCTTGGGGAAAACGGATAGAGTTACAAGTATTCGGCAACGGTCCTCCATCAGTTTTACACGTCGTGAGAATCGCTCCATCATGTTGTCAGGGGAACACAGTGATATGCAGTAGTTCTCGAGAGCTGGAACAATCCGTGCTTCTTTAATTTGTCACATGGTGCTCTAAAAATGAGGGGAAGTGATTTACGCTGGTACTTCCTGTAGTTAAACACTTCAAAGTCAATGTCTCTGCTTTCGACAGAATAGTTTGAGAAAATGTTATGACATGTGCCTTTTGAAGCAGTATTCTATATTTTGAATGCTAATGTGTATGCCACCGTCTAAGAATGAAAACAAATGATATTTGCATGTTATACTAATAAAAATCCTTATTCTTTTTTTTACATATGCAACAAACATTTTGAAATTGAAAACAGCCTGAAATTAACTATGGATGGGTATTGCAATGCATAATGTCTCTTAAAGACACAATGGGTACTATTTTGATTTATCCAAATATAATCATATAGGGTCTGTCCCGAGTCATCATATCATACACAATTTTATTCAACGACTTTAAGATATATGATAGTTAGCGAGTCTTAGTGATGAGCCGAATTACACAACCAATGTCATTCCTCCTGCGCTACAATGTAATTTAAAACAAACGATTTACTTGATATGTTTATTTCCGTTTATAAGAAGAATACATACAACATAAACCCTATATTTTAACGATTTTTTTTCTTTTAAATTGTGACGTTTCCGGTCAATGACGTCATAATTTTTTGATGCTCTTTAGATTTTGAAGGAAAATTAACTACTTTGTTCAAATAAATCTTTTTGGCGAAAAATACATAATAATAATTACCCGTGTGACTTGCTGGAATATTGTCAATTAAGCGGTTATATTTTTCAAATGTAATTGATAACAAACATGCATATAGTGATGCATTTTCTGACCGATATCAGAGTGGCTTGATGACAAAGGCTCATTAAAGTCACAATAAACTAGCCAAAATTATTTTTTATACATACTTGAACATTCATAGCATCACTATAATACAATACTGTTTCATTTTACAGTAAAGGGTATTTTTGAATTTTGTCAAATCTCATTTTATGTTAATGACAATGTATTATATTGATGACATACATGTTCAAGTATGTATAAAATATAATTTTGGCTAGTTGAAATTATTTATTGTGACTTTAATGAGCCTTTGTCATCAAGCCACTGTGACCAATATAGAAAATGAGCAATATAATGCATAAATGTTCAACACAAAAAGGCTACGTGATAGTATATTGAACAGAAACAACTCATAACATGCGATAACACACATTATAAGGCATACATTAGGTTAAATATTTAATTATTAATAAGAATATAAAAATGAAAAGAAATACACAGATACAAACGAAATAACTAATACAATTTCCCGTTCGCATCAAGATTCAAACTCTCGCCATCTTCATCTTGATCTGTAACTTGTTATTTAGCTTAGCGACGGACGCCTTTCGGAATGTTACCACGGACGCCTTTCGGGATGTTACCACGGACGCCTTTTGGAATGTGACCACAGAAGCTCCTGGGAATGTAATCACGGAGGCTTCTAAACACGTGACGACGGAAGCTACAGGGTATGTTGCCATGGAGGCTACTGGGAATGTGACCACGGAGGCTACTGGGAATGTGACCACAGAGGCTACTGGGAATGTTACCACGGCGGTTACTGGGAATGTGACCACGGTGGCTACTGGGAATGTGATCACGGAGAGCTACTCGGAATGTGACCACGGAGACAACTGGGAATGTGATCACGGAGAGCTACTGGGAATGTGACCACGGTGGCTACAGGGAATGTTACCACAGAGGCTACTGGGAATGTGACCACAGAGGCAACTGGGAATGTGATCACGGAGAGCTACTGGGAATGTGACCACGGTGGCTACTCGGAATGTGACCACAGAGGCTACTGGGAATGTGACCACGGTGGCTACAGGGAATGTGATCACGGAGAGCTACTTGGAATGTTACCACGGAGGCAACTGGGAATGTGACAACGGGGGCTACTGGGAATGTGACCACGGAGAGCTACTCGGAATGTGACCACGGAGGCTACAGGGAATGTGATCACGGTGGCTTCTGAGAATGTGACCACGGAGACTACTGGGAATGTGACCACGGAGGCTACAGGCAATGTGACAACGGGGGCTACTGGGAATGTGACCACGGAGACTACTGGGAATGTGACCACGGAGGCTACTCGGAATGTGACCACGGTGGCTACTGGGAATGTGACAACGGTGGCTACTGGGAATGTGACCAAGGAGGCTACAGGGAATGTGACCACGGAGGCCTCTGGAAATATTACCATGGAGGCTACTGGAAATGTGACCACGGTAGCTACTGGGAATGTGACCAAGGAGGCTACTGGGAATGTGACCACGGAGGCTACAGGGAATGTTATCACGGAGGCTACTGGGAATGTGACCACGGAGGCTACATGGAATGTGATCGCGGAGGCAACTGGGAATGTGACCATGGAGGCTACAGGGAATGTGATCACGGTAGATACTGGGAATGTGACCACGGAGGCTACAGGGAATGTAATCACGGAGGCTACTGGGAATGTGACCACGGAGACTACAGGGAATGTGATCACGGAAGCTACTGGGAATGTGACAACGGTGGCTACAGGGAATGTGATCACGGTGGATACTGGGAAAGTGACTGTGACCACGGAGGCTACAGGGAATGTGATCACGGTGGATACTGGGAATGTGACCACGGTAGCTACAGGGAATGTGATCACGGAGGCTACTGGGAATGTGACAACGGTGGCTACAGGGAATGTGATCACGGTGGCTATTGAGAATGTGACCACGGAGACTACTGGGAATGTGGCAACGGTGGCTACAGGGAATGTGATCACGGTGGCTATTGAGAATGTGACCACGGAGACTACTGGGAATGTGATCACGGAGGCTTCAGAGAATGTGATCACGGTGGCTATTGAGAATGTGACCACGGAGACTACTGGGAATGTGACAACGGTGGCTACAGGGAATGTGATCACGGAGGCTACAGGGAATATGATCACGGTGGCTACTGGGAATGTGACAACGGTGGCTACAGGGAATGTGAACACGGTGGATACTGGGAATGTGACCACGGAGGCTACAGGGAATGTGACCACGGAGGCTACAGGGAATGTGACCACGGAGGCTACTGGGAATGTGACCACGGAGGCTACAGGGAATGTGATCACGGTGGATACTGGGAATATGACCACGGTGGCTACAGGGAATGTGATCACGGAGGCTACTGGGAATGTGACAACGGTGGCTACAGGGAATGTGATCACGGTGGCTACAGGGAATGTGATCACGGTGGCTATTGAGAATGTGACCACGGAGACTACAGGGAATGTGATCACGGTGGCTATTGGGAATTTGACCACGCAGACTACTGGGAATGTGATCACGGAGGCTACAGGGAATGTGATCACGGTGGCTTTTGAGAATGTGACCACGGAGACTACTGGGAATGTGACATCGGTGGCTACAGGGAATGTGATCACGGAGGCTACAGGGAATGTGATCACGGAGGCTACAGGGAATGTGATCACGGTGGCTTTGAGAATGTGACCACGGAGACTACTGGGAATGTGACATCGGTGGCTACAGGGAATGTGATCACGGAGGCTACAGGGAATGTGATCACGGAGGCTACAGGGAATGTGATCACGGTGGCTTTGAGAATGTGATCACGGAGGCTACTGGGAATGTGACAACGGTGGCTACAGGGAATGTGATCACGGTGGCTACAGGGAATGTGATCACGGTGGCTATTGAGAATGTGACCACGGAGACTACAGGGAATGTGATCACGGTGGCTATTGGGAATTTGACCACGCAGACTACT
Source organism: Mya arenaria (assembly GCF_026914265.1). Classification (NCBI taxonomy): domain Eukaryota; kingdom Metazoa; phylum Mollusca; class Bivalvia; order Myida; family Myidae; genus Mya; species Mya arenaria. The sequence continues at coordinate 67,028,207 of NC_069124.1, read as the reverse complement.
GGGAATGTGATCACGGAGGCTACAGGGAATGTGATCACGGTGGCTTTTGAGAATGTGACCACGGAGACTTCTGGGAATGTGACATCGGTGGCTACAGGGAATGTGATCACGGAGGCTACAGGGAATGTGACCACGAAGGGTACTGGGAATGTGATCACGGAGGCTACTTGGAATGGGACAACGGTGGCTACAGGGAATGTGATCACGGTGGCTACTGGAAATGTGACCACGGAGTCTTCTGGGAATGTGACCAAGGAGGCTACAGGGAATGTGATCACGGATACTACTGAAATTGTGTCCACGGAGGCTTCTGGGAGTATGACCACGAAGGGTACTGGGAATGTGACCACGAAGGTTACTGGGAATATGACCACGGTGGCTACAGGAAATGTGACAACGGTGGCTACTTGGAATGTGACCACGGTGGCTACTGGGAATGTGACCACGGTGGCTACTGGGAATGTGACCACGGAGGCTACCGGGGATGTGACAACGGAAGCTACTGGGAATGTGACCACGGAGAGCTACTCGGAATGTGACAACGGAGTCTATTCGGAATGTGATAAGTACATATACTTGTATGACATACGAAAGAATAGCGAAAGTTGTCAACTTGACTAGATGAGTTTTAGCATTTATTGTTTACTTGATATGGAAACATACTGTAAAACAAAGTCAAAATACATCATTTTGTATCGGTATAATTCTAGTAATAGTTGGATTACAATTATGGCCATGCAGTCTCAGAAAACACCACTTTAAAACATCATTTTACGAATGCAAATAAAAGAAAACAAAACATGGCAACAACTGTGCTATTTTGGGCGCTCTAAATCTATGAAGACACGTTCGAGCACATATTTGGACAATTCCGTCAAATGCTATAAAATATAATGCCCCATTTGGCAGAACCCGAAACAGGTACTCGGAGACCTCGAAGAGTACTTAACGTCACTTGGAACTTTTTGTACCATGAAAGCTTCAATTATGGCAGAATAAACTTGACGTGTTTCTATTCTGCTTTATCGTAAATCTCCTCTCTCTAGAGCCATAACTCCATTTAACATCGACAAATAAAAGGCCATAGTCATTATTTTCCGAACCATGAATCCATATTTTGTTTTCATTCCGATCGCAGACCGTTATGGCGAACGGAGCAATCAAAATTTGATCCAAGCTATCTATTTTCCAGCTTAATTAATTTCAATAGATATCCACCCATTGCCGTCAGACGGCAGTTTAACCATCTGTGCAATGTTTCCATTGCGGAGAGTCCCAGACCAGACCGAAACGTTTCTAGGGAAAATCGCCCAAAATGTGGAAGCGATTTTTTGACGGCTTCTCAAAATCCCCGAGCGGACGCTAGGCAATTTTCTCCTGAAATCAATCTGTAAAAGCGATATTACACACTCCAATCGGGCCATAATATCGCAATCTGAAATATTAATTATCAATCCGCCGGACCCAAGACAAGTTTTCAATCAGTGATTACAAAGCGAGCATCCCATGAAAAGGGACGTCGCGAGAACCAGGCGTCAGTAGTCACACCAGATATAACTGTAACACTTCCAAGTTCGAGGCATGAACCAAGCCCTTATGATTGCAGTCCTTTTTCCTAGACGTTTCCTCAAGACGTAATTGTTTTGTCGAGTTAACTGTTTTGTTAACATCGCGAGTCTCCAATGTTCTAAGACTCGGTTTGCAAAAATGAGAACACGCCAGCTTGATGCATTTATTACAAAAACGTGTTTTGGGATAAGATTTGACATAATTTTACATTGGTTTGTTTAATGTTTATACATATTGCAAGTGAATATGAACATCGCCATTAACAACTAGTCATCTTTCTACTTATTTTATTCTTATAATGTACATGAAAGAGAAACAAGGCCGGTTTTGAGGACCGTTACTTGACTGTGACTGTCCGCTGTATATCCACGTCCTGTGACTTCATCCTGTGGATTATAAAATATACTGAATCGGAGTTAAGATGCATATTACTATTCATAGAAACAATCGTGTATAATCATTTATGTTTCAGTTCAACTATCTCTGGCGTCAATGAAGATGCGTGTGCTGAAACTGGTATATCAATTTAAAAAAATTGTTACTTGGTTACGCCAGTATATTGCAGGAAGGCATTAAGTGTTCATAATGTATTATTTGGAAGCATTCATAACATATCAACTGTTAATTGTTTACTTATAAAATAAAAAGGATTAATTTAAATGATACTAAATTGGTTTATACTATTTCTATTTTCTACTCAAGTTATACTTGTACACGATGCTAATGATGCATTTCTAAACATTTTCTATGTCTTGTGTTATGCCTTTTTCATTATAAAAAGTTTATTATACATATATTTGCTGTTAAAGATTTATAATAAGCTGAAGTTTGTTTTCCTAATATTAAAAGTATGCATCCCAAAATACATCGGTCTTAAAATGTTTACCATGTGTATAACTTGTTTTAAACTGAACCATGTAGGATATATATTTTTTATTGATTTATTTTCATTTTAGCATTAAGTTACTTCACTGTTGTTAACATAGTTAGCCGTTTTCCATTTTTCATTTATTGTTTATTTCATATGCATATGTGTCCCGTATTGCATGCAGGTTTTTGCATATTTTTTCAATAAAGCTGAGTCAGTAAAAAATATGTATTAAAAGATGTATAGCCATGTGTTCAGGACCATGGCACTGCCAATAACATACTAGAGATCATCTGTGTAGCTCATCGTCAACATTAGGCTTTTTATCTTTCTAGCGGCTACAATTTCATCCAATGTTCATGACACCTGTTTATGCAGAATATCTGTAGGTAGAACTGAAATTTATGATGGACAAGTCGGGTCAAACTCTTTTCAAGTGAAACTTGGTCAGACTGTGAATCAAATCTAAAAGAAAAAGAAGTAGGTCACCATGTTAATATTCGCAAAACCTTGTCAAACTTAGTCAATTAGTTAGTCAGTAAGTCAGTTCTCATGAAACTTGGTCGTTTGCATCCATAACGAATATAACCTGTTTTGATACGGGTGATTAGTTCATAATGTTCAGTCAAAACGAGGTTAACCCTCTAGATACCACATATTTACTCAGTTTTTATGAAGCGTGGTTAGAATGTTTATGAGCATGATCATTAATCACAAAAACCTAATATCAACCAAACATTCCACGGAAACAAATCCAAATATATACTATTATTACTTATAAAGGTTGACATGTTAAGGCCATCGTACAAAGGATGGACTAATAATATTATATATTGAGATTTCGCATACTTTTTGTTCTTTTTTCTTTTTATTATTTTTTTGTGTGGCGGGGACGTGGCATTAGGGTGGGTCCTGCCAACGTTACTGCCACCTGTGGTTTACAATATGAAGTTATTTTACAAACATTAATATACAAAGGTTTTTGAAAAAATGAACAAATTGATAACTGATGACAGTTCCAGATTTTACAATATTAAATGCATGCATGTATATTTTAGTAGTAAGTAGAGTTCTTCAAAACGCTCTGTTTTAAATGATGTTCCATACTTTATTATATTTTGGAATGTGTTATAAAATAAGCCATAAAGTGATTAAAATAACAATCAAATTGAATTGTCTATTCAATAAAAACTACAAAACTGATATAAATGAAGCTTCATTCATGACGTCAATGAATATCTTTAGTTAGAGGCTTGCCAAGTATTAATGATGGACAAAAGGTAAATAATGGATGACAATAACTCTCTGGCTGTTTTTATAGATTGTTGCTGTGAGGGAGATGGCGATACATGGTATGAGATGTTGCTTATGGAGATGGTATTTCAGAAGGCAGTTTATAAATAAAGGAAGAAAGGGAAATTTACTGTAACACGAAAATTAAAAAAAAAATCCAAATAAGATAGTGGTGTCATTTCTGGACAACAACAGACATGAGATTGTGCTTCAACGTCGTTTCTAGATCACTGTAACTTTATCGTAAGTTGTCAGTCTCAACATGTCGTCGTCTCAACATCTCAATGTGTTGTTAGTCTCAACATGTCGTAAGGCTCGACATGTCGTTCGTCTCAACTCTCAACATGTCGTACGTCTCAACATATCAACACGTCGTACGTCTCAACATCTCAACACGTCGTACGTCTCAACATGTCGTAAGGCTCAACATATCAACACGTCGTACGTCCCAACATCTCAACACGTCGTACGGCTCAACATCTCAACACGTCGTACGTCTCAACAAATCAACATGTCGGAAGCCTCAACACGCCGTAAGTCTCAACATCTCAACACGTCGTACGTCCCAACATCTCAACACGTCGTACGTCTCAACATCTCAACACGTCGTACGTCTCAACATCTCAACACGTCGTACGTCTCAACATCTCAACACGTCGTACGTCTCAACATCTCAACACGTCGTACGTCTCAACATATCAACATGTCGTACGTCTCAACATCTCAACACGTCGGAAGTCTCAACATATCAACATGTCGTAAGTCTCAACATATCAACATGTCGTAAGTCTCAACATATCAACACGTCGGAAGTCTCAACATATCAACATGTCGTAAGTCTCAACATATCAACACGTCGGAAGTCTCAACATATCAACATGTCGTAAGTCTCAACATATCAACATGTCGTACGTCTCAACATATCAACACGTCGTAAGTCTCAACATATCAACATGTCGTAAGTCTCAACATATCAACATGTCGTAAGTCTCAACATCTCAACACGTCGTAAGTCTCAACATATCAACAGGTCGTAAGTCTCAACATCTCAACACGTCGGAAGTCTCAACATATCAACATGTCGTAAGTCTCAACATATCAACATGTCGTAAGTCTCAACATATCAACATGTCGTACGTCTCAACATCTCAACACGTCGTAAGTCTCAACATATCAACATGTCGTAAGTCTCAACATATCAACATGTCGTAAGTCTCAACATATCAACACGTCGGAAGTCTCAACATATCAACATGTCGTAAGTCTCAACATATCAACATGTCGTAAGTCTCAACATATCAACACGTCGGAAGTCTCAACATATCAACATGTCGTAAGTCTCAACATATCAACATGTCGGAAGCCTCAACACGCCGTACGTCTCAACATATCAACATGTCGTACGTCTCAACATCTCAACACGTCGTAAGTCTCAACATATCAACATGTCGGAAGCCTCAACACGTCGTACGTCCCAACATATCAACACGTCGTACGTCTCAACATCTCAACACGTCGTACGTCTCAACATCTCAACACGTCGTACGTCTCAACATATCAACATGTCGTATGTCTCAACATCTCAACACGTCGTACGTCTCAACCTCTCAACACGTCGTACGTCTCAACGTCTCAACATGTCGTAAGTCTCAACGTATCAACATGTCGGAAGCCTCAACACGCCGTACGTGTCAACCTCTCAACATGTCGTAAGTCTCAACATCTCAACACGTCGTACGTCTCAACATATCAACACGTCGTACGTCTCAACATCTCAACACGTCGTACGTCTCAACATATCAACATGTCGGAAGCCTCAACATATCAACATGTCGGAAGCCTCAACACGCCGTACGTGTCAACCTCTCAACACGTCGTAAGTCTCAACATATCAACACGTCGTACGTCTCAATATCTCAACATGTCGTAAGTCTCAACGTCTCAACATGTCGTACGTCTCAACATCTCAACATGTCGTACGTCTCAACATCTCAACACGTCGTAAGTCTCAACATATCAACATGTCGGAAGCCTCAACACGCCGTACGTGTCAACCTCTCAACATGTCGTAAGTCTCAACATCTCAACACGTCGTACGTCTCAACATCTCAACACGTCGTACGTCTCAACATCTCAACATGTCGTAAGTCTCAACATCTCAACACGTCGTACGTCTCAACATCTCAACACGTCGTAAGTCTCAACATATCAACATATCGTACGTCTCAACATCTCAACACGTCGTACGTCTCAACATCTCAACACGTCGTAAGTCTCAACATCTCAACATGTCGTAAGTCTCAACATCTCAACACGTCGTACGTCTCAACATCTCAACACGTCGTAAGTCTCAACATCTCAACATGTCGTAAGTCTCAACATCTCAACATATCGTACGTCTCAACATCTCAACACGCCGTACGTCTCAACCTCTCAACACGTCGTACGTCTCAACATCTCAACATGTCGTACGTCTCAACATCTCAACACATCGTACGTCTCAACATCTCAATACGTCGTAAGTCTCAACATCTCAACACGTCGTACGTCTCAACATCTCAACATGTCGTAAGTCTCAACATCTCAACACGTCGTACGTCTCAACATCTCAACACGTCGTACGTCTCAACATCTCAACACGTCGTAAGTCTCAACATATCAACATATCGTACGTCTCAACATCTCAACACGCCGTACGTCTCAACATCTCAACATGTCGTAAGTCTCAACATCTCAACATGTCGTACGTCTCAACATCTCAACACGTCGTAAGTCTCAACATCTCAACACGCCGTACGTCTCAACGTCTCAACATGTCGTAAGTCTCAAAATGTCAACATGCCGTAAGTCTCAACATGTCGTAAGTCTCAACATCTCAACACGTCGTACGTCTCAACATCTCAACACGCCGTACGTCTCAACATCTCAACACGCCGTACGTCTCAACATCTCAACACGCCGTACGTCTCAACATCTCAATACGCCGTACGTCTCAACATCTCAACATGTCGTAAGTCTCAACGTCTCAACGTCTCAACATGTCGTACGTCTCAACATCTCAACATGTCGTACGTCTCAACATCTCAACACGTCGTACGTCTCAACATCTCAATACGCCGTACGTCTCAACATCTCAACACGTTGTACGTCTCAACATCTCATCACGTCGTACGTCTCAACAGCTCGATGTAGCTAAATGTGTCAGTGCCTTAACAGGCGGGCATATGGTGTTGGGTTACCAGTACATTTAACCGACGTGTGATTTGTATGTTAATTCGGATATATATCATAACCTTTTCGAAGGAGCCTCGTATGTTCTAAAGTTCTTAAAGATATACAATTTCTTATTTATTCCAATTCTTTTCGCCCTGATGAATGCGGTTCTTTTCACAATGTCCTTACAAAGTACGTACATAATAAAATACAATAATTAAATAGAATTAACGGCATAAAGCTGCACTCTCACAGATTGAATGTTTTGTCAACTGTTTTACTTTTGGTCTTTGAACGAGCCATTTTTTACGAAAATGCATGGAAACCAGTTATATAAGACTGTTGACAAAAAATAAGATCACATATTTCTATTTTTAAGTTCAAAAATTGATGTTTAATGCGGTTTTTTTAAACCGTTAGTAACGGTTTAATCCATAAAACATTAATTTTCGAACGGAAATATGAACATCTGCGATCTGATCTTTTGTCAGCAATCTTATGTCATTGATTTGCAGATATTTACGCAAAATTTTCTCTTTCCGAGACAAAAAATAAAAAAAATGTAAAAACGGTATATCTGTGAGAGTGCAGCTTTAAGACATTTTCTTTCCATCTTATATAAAGGAGTTTATACAAGTTCATGCTTCAAATTGTACTATTCCGTACAGCAATTTATAGGCGCATTCGAATTTTTTAAACAAATAGTCTGTAAAAAGATTATTTACACATTTATATTTAAATACGTTCGGTAGCGTTTTAATATAGTGATTCCTGTCAGAACAGAACAATCACTTCTTAGTTCTGATATTTGAAAGACCTCATTTTTATGGAAATCAATTGCGCAATTTAACACTATTTATTCATTTATAACAAAATCACTTATAATATGCTTTCTTGAATGCATATCTTATCACTTGGTTTAACGTACATTTTGAAGAATATGCCTGTTGTTTATTTTTCGATCTTGCTTCCAACTGATAAATGACGATTCTCATACTATTATTATTTTAATATTATTATTATTATTTCAACGTGAATATATTTATCATAGCTACGATTTTGATAACGTTTACATATATTTGTTGCCAAAACAAGAATCATGAAGCTGGCCTCTTTTTTTAAAATGTAAAATGCAAACAATTCTTTACACGCAGTCCTTGCCAAAAATGGTTATATTATTAATTAAGATTGTCTGTTTCTTTTAATGACAGATTGGCGGTTCAATTTGGAAACAAGTTTTCCTTTGATTCCATTAAAGGGATAAAGACTATTAATGGTGTCATGTTCAACTTCCAAATACAATGTGTATTACCAAAATGAATACTGCATGTTACTAGTCTTGGACTCACCAGTCAATGTTGATTGCATATTAATGAAAATACACAAAACAGTTTATCTTGTTTCTCTAATATAAAAATACTCAAAATAAAATTATAATTAGTAAGAATTATTCTTTCAGCAGATGCTAGAGCGCATCGAACCTCCAGAAACATCTACATGGGGCCCTTAGGCTGTATAAAGGTTGAAATCATTTTAACCAATGTGACGACAGTATTTTTAAATTGTTTTCACATTGCTCAACGTTTTATTTTCCGTTCGTATATGTATATTGGTTGAATCGTCAACAAAATAAATTCAACCATTATACACGTTATCATTCTAAGGGCTCTTTGCATAAGTATCGTACACGTAATAAGTTAGCCTCTTTTGGCGACATTATTTTGAGATTGCGTTCAAATCGGGTTGTTTATCATTATATAAGATCAAACAACTTCTCATGACGAATTGCCATTACTATGTACAAGCATATCATCAGTAGTTTTAAATAGTTCATGTACCGTATTATATAATGACATCGTGTCCAAATATTCCAGATAGTTTTGCTGTTCCCGCGAAAACATGTTCTTAAGTATTAAATAATTCATGATGGCTGCTGAGGCCTCCTGGTACATACACGGACACTTCTGTGTTCATGGGAAGCACTTAATTCCGACCTCGGTGATTTATATGTGACCCGTAATGGACTGGCTGCCTTTTTATTATGTCATTTCCTTTTATTAAAAAAAATACTTAATGCCCATTCTTGCAGTTGTGTGTGTTATATGGAAACATTACAAATATCCAAAATCCTGTTCATTCCATAACACTTACAGTTAACATTTTTATTATCTCTTCTTATTCACTTTTTTTTAGTCCGCTTTTTAGAGATTTTTTATTGACATTACATCTAATACCATGAAAAGAGTAATGGTACAGGTTCAAAGATACGTCACTTATAAAACTAATATAAATGTCTGATTATTAAAGAATGGATATACAAATTGTTGATTAAAAAGTTGTTGTTTTATTATGATAAAACCAATCGCTCAAATTTGATATTTTCATTTATCAAAATTATGTTCTTATTGTACAAAATTTAATAAGCAAAAAAGAGTTTTATTGGTACACATGAACATAGTTATATTATATTATATTATATTATATTATATTATATTATATTATATTATATTATATTATGTATTTTAGTAAAATTGCGTACAACTAGGGAAAACAAGGTCCACCAAAAATAGACGACAATTGCTAAACTACATATTTCTCTATAATAACTGTATAGTCGCACAAATTATTGTACTAGTTACTATTTATAAACATGGTAAATATATTTGTAACTTGTTTTTATTTTAAAATTGGTTATTAATAACTAGCATTACGGAGAGGCATTAAATTCTTAAATTTCGGATTTAACGCAAACCACTTCAATTTTTCACATCGTTATTTGAGTTTAAACAACACTAATAATGGTTTTTGATATTTCGTTCAGTTTAAAAACAAAACAAAAAACTGTAAAACTAGAAAACTGCATTTGATTATGTCATTTATCATTTCATTGTCTCATCATCACTTAAGAATAAAGAAAGTGTCGCAAAATGTATCAGATGGTGTATCGAATCAGATACTAATCGATCTTTAATTGAAAACAAAACGGTTACCTGTGCGCCATGGCCGGCGGGTACGGCGGAGCGGTATTCCCGGCGTTCCGTGACGCTGGCCTCCCCTCCAGACTGGAGTGCGCTTCTGCCTCACTGCCGCCAATAGCGTGCGGCCTTTGGAGGGCGGCTCATTTACATATGCAAATGTCGTCTAAGAAGCAGTGCCTTCGCCGTCAGAGGCTGGTTATAATCAATATTCAAAAGCTGGAGCAAATGAAAACGGCCTATGGCGTTTAATATCAGAGATGTATTATAATTAAATCAGGGGAATAATGCGCAATATTCCCAAGAGTTACTTGATATCTCACTTTTTCATAAATTTCATGACCACTCATTTGATTTTATCAACTATTGGCTATAACGAAGTTTGGGTCTAACAGCGCTAATCAAAACTCACCGACCAAATTATTGCTCATATATTAATACGGCGATAGCGATCGACGTCATCTCAACTTCCGCCGAGGCGACCCGACTTTTTCGTCGCAGGAAAATCTAATTAGTCGATACCAACAGTTTGACGAAGGCACACCACAATTTTCGCGCACCGCAGTTTAACAACCAAAAATGGATTACCCGTACCTCGGACAGCACAACTCCTTCGACACGTCATGCACACTTCCGGGTATGGAGTCTGCACTGCAGAACTGCAACATACCATGCAGCTACGGCGACTCGAACCCTTTCGGGCAGATGGCCCAGGGGTACCGGTACAACGGGGTTCGTTCCTTTCCGCCGGGACCGGCCATGGGATCTACTTCCTGTTCCATGATGCCGAGGCCGCGTGATCCAACCCAGCCGGCTGTTTTCCCATCTGGTAAGTAAACTTGATTTTCCAGTTTATGTTATAGCGACTGTCGAGTGAAAATAAGATTTGGACAGGGTAAATTGTTTTAGTAGGCCTTAACATTGTTAGGTTCGTCTACTTAACGCTGATGATTGCCAAAAATCAAATTACTTAATGTAGAAATGTGAGTTTAGCATAATTTTCACCCAAGCCGAAAATTTTCTATTTATTTATGACACAGGGGTGATCGAAAGAGGAAAATTGTTGAAAATCAAATTTGTCCGGCCATCAAGTATGGTTAGCGCGACTAAATTTGACTCGACGTCGTATTCAAGATAGTTACCGTTACGTTATGTACCGTGCGGATTTGGAGAAACTCTCAATTGGAAATCAAATTATTTTGTAGATTGTAATTTTATAACGAATATCAAATAACTTGACTTATTTCATTTTGTCTTGTTATATGTCCACAAATTACATAAAGTATGAGTGAAACACCCGGGCGGTTACTAATGAACTTAGGGTGTCGGGGATAATTTAGTTTCAGACTTTTATTCATCAGACGCGCGTCTTTAAATCTTAACGGCGGGAGCTGACCTGGGCGAATAGTTTCTTTCTGGGATATAGATCTAATAAGTAGCATAAATTATATTAGGGACTCATTGATGAAATAAAATATTTTAAATTGGGTAAACTCTGCTTATATCAAATAAAGGCTCCGTCTACATTAGCAGTAACCATGTTTGAGTATTCCCCAGGTTTGGTTTAGAGTTTTATCATACATATAAAGTTTGAGAACTCGCAGATTTTAGGTAGAAAGGATTTTTAACTGCACTTGTACACTTCTTAGACAGTGAACTTACTGGACCTTGGATGTAGGGACATTTTATGCATTATCTTAATATCAAGAATATTCCCAAAATGGTAGGTACATACTTGTAATTATGTATAAACGAGTTGCTTACCATAATTAATTAACACCGTATTTAATTGTTTAGTATATGTATACACAGTATACAAATCCAGTGATTTTAGCAGAGTGAAGACAAATGAAAATAACTAAAGTCACATTGCAATATCTCTGTTGTTTCTCTATTGTTTTCTTTATCATGTATTGCGTTTATGTATCTTTTATGCAATGATTAAATTATAAAAAACACACACTCTTTTGAGAGAAGATTTATGAATTGAATATCTTGTTTGTTTGAAAGATTCATCATATTTAATTGAAATCCATTAAAATGATACTGGACTATGGTTAGACACTGTATGATTGTTGTATTCAAATACATCACAGGTTTAGCATGATTGAGATAAAGGCAGTCAACGTTTTCTTGATGTCCGTGGCATGACGCACGGGGTACTTACAGGCGTACGTACGCTTGTAAGATCGGGGCACATTTTTTTTCGAGAAATCTTAACAGTAACAATCTTAATTATATTAATTCATTTAGCTTAATTCTATACTTAAACTTAACATTTCAAAATAAACAGTTGTTTAATGTGATGATCTTAAATATATTTTCCTTTTACAATCTCTGTAAATGGATAATAGTATATAATTTAGACAAACAACAACATCATGTGCTTAGCTTGAGCGCGTTGAAAGGGACTTAGGATCGGTGAAGAAATTAGGGCCAGTTAAACAGTCGCATCATAAATGCATTTTAAAACAGAAAAAAACATTCTTCCCAACAACCGGTTATACAACATTGAACTCTGTCATAACGTAGACATCTTTGAATATGAAAAACAGCTTAACTCATTGTTTTGTTTTAATTCTTAAGAAGTTCCTTTCATTCTTTCGTGCTGTATAATTAAGTTATTTATATGCTTTAGATTTCACAATCAATGTTTGCCTGTGTAGAGCGCATGCTTCCTTACTTTATAAAATCATTTTTGTATAAAATGAAGGAGTATTGGAAACTAAATGTTACGAAACAAACGCCGACCGTTTGTAATGGTATCTTCTTTAACATACTTTCATATACGAAATATACAAGCATGCTTGGCCGCTATTTTTCACATAGAAATTAGTACATTCATAGAATAGAGTTCCGGTAAATAATGTCGTATAGTAGGTGCAATAGTGCACCGATTTTTGTATTATGAAAAATCAAAGTTATTTAATATTTAATTGTGAAAAGAACCGTTTGTGTAGTACAGGGGACCGGTGACCTTATTTATACACTTTAGAAACAATGCACGTAATGTTTAAAGGAAAATCTCAAAGAAATAATTTTGCTTCTATTAATGAATAATTTTGCTTCTATTAATGAAAATATGGGAATGGAAATATTGGTACCGTTAAAAAAATAATTAACATTCAGTTTTCAAGTGTATTAAGGGAAATTGTCCAGACATAGTTCTTAATACTAGGCAATATTTCAGAAAACCGACAGAGGTGAAAACTGAACCGACCATCTTAATCTATTATGATCTCCAGTAAAGACGATAGAATGCATGCGCCAATAATATATTCTGCTTTTAAAGAAAATTCTTATATCAGGAGTCTTCTTGTTAAAATATCATATGACAAGTGAAATACTTAATTCGGAAAATATTCAAGTAAGGACAAAACGCAATATGTGTTATAAACGTAAATGTGTTGTCTGTTGCACGGGCGCTTTAGGCCAAAAAGACCTCGATATTTTGCAAAAAAAGGCGCTTTTCTGAATAAAGAAATGAAAACGAGGTACCGACAAAAACACCGCAATAATTTACAAAACGTAACAATAATATTTTAATATAAAATAAGATAACAGAATCCTACGACTGCTGCTTTACTCTTCCTTATACATTTGTTGAACTATACCGGGTTATATAGTTGTTCCATTAATTATTTTGAACACTGGACTCTTGCATAGGTCGCTTGGAAATAATACACCAGCAGAACCTTTAAATGGTAGACTATCTTGGAAATTGTATACGCGTATTGCCATGTAAATAAACATTTAAACTAAAAAGGAATGTTTCGTCGAAGTGTTTTTGTGTGACAGCAAATATAACATAGTTTGTCTATCGAAGGTAGCAAAATCGAATCCTTTATAACTCGATCTATTCATTCATTGTTTTCATACATTTTATTTGATTTATTGATTTATTTATAAATCAATTAATTGATTGATTGATTAATAAATTTATTTATTTATTTATTTTATACATATATATTTAATTTATTTTTATTATTTTTAATCATTCCTTTATAATATATTTATACTTATTTATTATATCAGAAATTTATTTATATTTGTGTTATATATAATATACCTCTTTCACTGCTTACTTATCTAAACTTTTGTCAGATCTATCATTTACGGGAACAGTCATTAAATATAGTTCTTGTATTCATTTCAAAACTAACCAGTCACGTTTAAAAAATACTGGAATATTAAGAAAACACTTCAATATATATAAGCCAAAACCATGAGAAAACATGTATTTTAATAAAACTATGAAATAAATACTTGCATGTGTTTAAAACGTGCATCTTCTCAAATACGAAAGTTGGAAGAAAATTTAGTATTGAGGTAAATGAACTTGAGTTCACATATATCAATTATATTGTTATCATTTGGTCACGTGATTTTTAATGCACAAACTTGACTTCATTAATCTTTAAAACGTACCTTAATTAAGGAATCAAATGCTGGATTTCTGTATTACCAAATATTTTCTTTTGAAACAGTCAAAATAATGTAGCATAGACATTACCCAGCTTAAATGAGCAATTTTGCATTATTTTTAGTGCCAGTTGCCATAGCAACACTTGAACATATGTGTAGTTTTCCTGTACGGTTTTAGGGTTTATATCTAGTTTTGGCAACGACACATGTGTTATGGTAAAACAATTACGTATTTAAGTTCTGAATAAACATTGCAACAAAGTAAGAAATGATATTCAAACTCAACAATAGTTCGTGAAACAAACATTTTCTGTGTCTTCTTATTACATTGTAATATTATACTGACCAGTTTCTATTGAATTTACATTAGTATTCCATTTTGGGCCGATTAGTTACGTTACCATACCGGGTTTAAACATATCGGTTACTTACTGTTTGAAATAACATACTAGATATAATTCCATTTCAATTCAAAATCAACTTAAAAATTACCGCAGCCAAAACAGTATTTGACAAAAATAGCAGAATACCTCGAAGTCCTTCCATCAGACTCAGTAAGGGCAGAGTTTTTAACATAATTATAAACAAAATGAAAAGAAATCCTCCAAAAACAAGTTCTATGACATGTAAGCAAGAAGAAAATATGTCAAAGCATACTGGTTTTTTATTATTTCACTATAACAGGGTTTTAATATCATTGAAAAAATGTCTGAGGACGATTAAATGTATTCATTATAAGTAGGAAGTGAAAGTGTCTTCATATAATAAATATGGATTTAACATGAAATTACTTGAACGCACCATTCCGATGGGTGTTCAATGTGTAATGTTATTCAGGAAGTAACTATTTTGATTTTATTGTGAATTTACGATTATATGAACTCAAGCATATTGGTGAACAAAAATGGCGAAAATTTCCTATTTTTTGACGTCTCTTAATTTAAATCTCTTTTTTTCTTCTGATTTATTAACAATAAATTTTAATACTGTTGCTTATTTTAACATTTTTCTTGCACTAACAGTGAAAGTAATGTTTAAATTCATCTAAGAAAACAGACAATTTTCTACTTAATGTTGTATTCGGTCACAGCCGTTGAAATGGGTATTAAAATGCGAAATGAAGTAAAATAAACGGCCGTTTCAAGTAATCAAATACATGTATAACACATATATGATTCCTATAACAAACAAAGCGGGTAAGATAAAAAAAAATAAGATCAAATAATAAAAAAATATGTATATATTTCGCCGACAGAGTGTTCTTAGTGAGATGTATGTACATATAAACACATTAAGACAATATAAAAAATCAACATTGTAACGAAAGTTGTCAACATTTGAATGTTTATTGTTCTTGTTTTGAAAACTGTTGTGGGTTCTAGTAATATATCATTCGGAGCTCCTCGGCCATTATTTTCAAAAACAACCTCGGATGTATTTGGACGGTTTACATATTCAAAAAGTGGTACGTTTAAGTCCGCTGCATATAGATCGCGTAGTAATCTGAATTAGTTGTTAAACGTTATGACTTAACTCTTGGGAATCTTAATCATGTTTGCAATAATACACTTCACTGGCAATCAATTTAAACTGAGAGCAATGAATACAACTCTTAAACACTACATTTAATTAATGATATTATTCAAAAATTTACGGACTACTTCAACTGATGTACCGGCATACATCCGAGGTTGTTTTCTATAAAATGGCCGAGGAGTTCCGAATGGTAATATATGATATTAGCCTACCAATACTATGACAAAGACTATAAAATTATATATGCCTCCCATATCCCTATAATCCTGTTATTTTAGATATGCACCATTTACGTTTTTGATTTCGATATTTATCATGCATTTGCATTGTTAAAACGTTTTTCTGCTCTTTTTTGTTTTCCTTTGTCAATACTTCTTTGTAGTATGCCATTAATCATTTTGACCATAGTAATTATTCTCTGATATATATCATGTTTTGTCAAGAAACTGTTATCGACATGTTTACGACAATGAACAATTCTGTCTGCCCACACTGTCTGTCTGTCTGTTGTCGGACGATGCTTTAAACAGAGTTATAAGTTTGGTGCCACTTTTCGCTTGTATGTTGTTGGGGACTGAGAGGATATGAAGAGGCTTAATTCAATCCCGGTTATTTATCCTTGTATTCCTAAACTCGCCAAAGCCGACTGTGTCCCTTTAAAAACATTAACTGTAGAAGCTGAAATTCGATCATTCATCAATGTAGACTTATAAAACTGATAAACGTAGAGCTCGGAATTGCTTTTCCATAGTTTTTATACTTATTTATTTTCAATAGACGCAAACACTATATAAACAATATATTTTTAAATTTTGGCAAAAAATGGCACTGGAGAGGCGATGGTAATTTTAAATGTAGATTTATAACTTAGTTATTTTGTTTGATTTTTAAAAAATATTTCCTCTCAACAAGGGATTGAAATTTTCTTAAAAACATCGTTTACTTACTTTAACGTGAGAACATTAATTATTCCTTAATCTCATAACACATTAATCATAGCAAACAAAAGCTAGGAATTCAGCGACAATTACATTTTAGATCTTTTACAAAGCAACCAAGGCCACCATGATTGTATGGTTAAGGTAGTACAGGTGGTGTGCGACTATGGCCAAAATGATCCTATGGTGATAGTAGTATCGGTGGTGTGCGATTAAAGCTGTTTCGGCTATACGCCGCAAAGACCCTGCCTTAATTTACCTTTTACAAATAGTTAAAACGTTTTCAGCCAATATCGCATTTCATTTAATTAACTTATCACTAGCAATAAACTTGAGAGATGAAAGCATAATTCATATATCCTAGTACATATAAATTTAACAGTTAATGTCATGGAAATAGTCTTACGTATTTAAATTTCATCAATTTATATATCATATTCGTTGGTAATGACGGGCACTTTAATTTTGTCAGTTCGATTTTGTGCTACTCAAAAGATATTTTTGGATTCGAATTTTATTGCTTGTGAACAAACTAAACAAAGAACGCATGTCGCGCCTAGAGCCATTTAATACTGTCGTGTTTAGTCCGCGTCAGATATCACCATTTCATACGCATGTGCAAGAAAGCATATATATGTAATAAATTTTTTTTAAAACATATCAAATTATATTGTTCGCGCCTGATTCAGTTTTGGGAGCAACAATGCTTACAGATATTTCATCTATATAAAGGATAGAAGAGGTGGGTAGGGCAGAGACACCTTGATTTATTTGGGGAGTTGGCCCAGACGCTTCACGTTCACAACACTATCGCCTTGCTTGTCACCATGATCATGATGGTGTTGGCAACGGGCAACTTCTAGTTCAGCTTTATACTTCGTGAGATCTTTATAAAATATATTTGTAGATTAACTTCTTTGAAAGTCATAGACAATAAGTTGTTTCCATATGGATAAATCACCTAAAAAGGCCACAAATATGTGTATCAATGATCGTCGAAATACAGCTTATTCGAGAGACTGTTGCAACTCTTTGGAAACACATTGAAAAATGCCACGAACTTTTATTTTTGCGCGAAAGTTGCAACGCAATTTAGGCATTATATTGAATAGTCTCATTCCTTGAAAACGTCCTTTTGATGTTTAGGAAGAGATCACGAGCTTAATTTACGACTGAATAAAAGTGTTGTTTTTTTTCAGGATAAAAATAAAAAGGCTTTAACATTTCAATTTTAACATGTTTCTGGAGAAAACACGTGTATATTTAACTGGGTCAACCGAGGAAACCATTCTCTTACTTTGCAAAACAAAAATGATGATAATAAAAGACCCGTATTTGCGCTGAAATGCGCACAAACAGCTTTCAAGCCAAACCTATCTACCATTCACATTGTGATAAATTTCTCTAAATGTCGGAATTTCAGAAAGTATTGCGAAATTTCAGAATACTCTAAAATTAAATTTTATCTTAGTTCCACCTTGGATGACAGATACCTCGTGAATTCGATGCATCGTCAATTAAACAGATCATTAATTATTCATATGCTATATAGACATGCTTCGCTTTATTCTCCCCAAATTGTCCCGAAATTGCTCCTATCCGGTAATTACTCGCAGGATATTTAGACGGGTTCCAATTCCCGTCGGAATGTCGGAGTCACACTCATGGCGACGCTCGCATTTGGACTGTCACCTTGCCGGGTATAAAAATTGCTTGCATTCACACATACCAAATGAAACTCTCGCACTCCTGGAGAGTGCTTAAAATCCCTTGTCAGAACCATGAAATTTTAGAAAACCTTCCCCGGGGCCCGCAAAACGAACGTGTCAGAGTGAAGTGATTGCAGGAATACCGCGGCAGTCTACAGTATTTCAATTCAAAAAGACACTTAACATAACTTTCACACTGAATTTGAAATCTGCAGGTTTCTGAGACCTATTTAAATGCCAACTCTGGTGCCCATATGCACCCATTTGCACATAAAAAGTGTTAACTTGTAAAACCCGCATTTCAAAATGTGACATGTTAAGATAAGTGTGAAATTTTCAGGTCATTAGAATAAAAAACAGAATGCGAACCAATTAGCAAAATTACAAATCGGTTAAACCCAAGGTTTGCTGAATTTCACTGGAGTATGGGTAAACCGAACAACAAAGGCAACATTTATAAATGAATAAATGGAAAAGAAACCAAATGACTTTTGACAGTTTCTTTGGTTGCCGTTTGGAATAACTACAGCGCAGATGTCTTTCCATAAGTATAAATATACGCTGAGAGTATGTTGGTCACCCGATATCCTAGAATAATACAAGGATTGATTTGACTGGCTGTAGGGCAATATTCAAGTGCTAACTAACGGTATAAAGTAGTTAAAACATCAATCAAAAATTCAATCGCCCGATACCCCTCCCGCTGCTCCTTGTAATTAATATGCCCCTTTCAAAGTTAAAAGCCCATTACGCCTTGTGACCTTGGTTCATTGGTGTCCCCGCAAAGTGATCAAGTTAATCAAAACACAAATCACAAGTGTAAAATTACCGATTTGCCTCAGAGAAATTGCAGATATGGTATTGTACTGAGAAATATTATGGGAACTGGTGAAAAATGGGGCTAGGACAAAAACTGTCGTCTGCTCCGATATTTAGCCAAACGGTCTGTTCTGCTTGAGCGAATGGCCACGTGATGTCAAATGTCGCGCGCGCTCTGAACTGATTAATCAGTAAAAATTTGCATGCTAAACAGAAATGACTGTCGAAGAGTCATTAAAACCCCATTGCATTCATTAAACAATGATCACAATTTGTATAACGTTTAGTAACAGTTTGATGTCGCACCATGATAACCATGGCAACACAATGACGTCCTGTCACGCGACGTCGGCCGGAAACATGTTCTATTGCCGGTGCCATTGTTTTTCCTGTGTAAACGAGATGTTAATGGTGTTAAAATATACTTTCATGCTGACTTTATGGACACCAATTGAAAACATGTTTCCTATTGTTTCGTTTGGAAATGCGTGTGGTATGGCTGGCCAGCAATCTGTTAACAAATTAAGTTACGGGACCTGTTTAAGTTAGTCAACGAATATTAAAGGTTGTGCTAAATCTAAATGGGTCCATATTTACTCAAACATATTATACTATATTTTACATAACAACGTGTAATATATTGAGAAAATACAAATGGGGCATTAAGTAATATCACCTTCATTGCACATATACCAGTATGGCAAGAAAATAGCTCAAATGTTTTCAAAAGGTTGTATAATAGATTATACGTAATATCAAAGTAACGCCTTAATATCATCCCCATACTAACTCTATATTTCGAAGGCAGCGACCAGAACCCGTATAATTATATGTTTTATATAGTCAAATATATATCTTGTACAATGTACATGCATTTCAAAATCTTAAGCAATGCTAGTTATTTTGCCTTGACCTGCTACAGCTTCCCTGTATGTTTATCGCTTGTTGGTCGCCGACTCGACGTGCCTATGGATCATTGCATTATAGTAAAAAATGTGTATGCCATATATTTATACTTGGTATATGCAATTGTCGTACGACACACTAGCAGTATTGTCCTTTTGACAATTTATGTTACTATAGTTTTGATTGCTTTCGCCATGTGCTATGTCTGTGATGGCCGATGTTGTTGTGTTTTCATCCATCGGACTTAGATCCGATAGCAACTGGATCATTGTCACATATTCATCATAATACATATATTATGTATACACGTATATATATGTATACCAGCAGTGCACTTTCGCCAAGGAATTCATTATACCAGCAAAGCGGTTTTGCTTTGTTTTTACCACTTGCCGGAACCTGAACAACAGCTTATTTGAGCCATGATCCACTCGAAAGTCACATGATGTAATTGCAGTTGCTATTCCAAGATCTTGGCGCAAAACAATATATAAGTTCTGACAGAAGTAAAAAAAAATCTCTGGATGTTCACGGCGTTTCTCGGGAACAGTGACTTTTCTGTGATTAATTATTCACGCCGAGAAGGGGATTTATTCATCACCAGAAAATACTTTAATCAGTTGCCAACGACTTTTCTACTTGACAAATTACATGTCATTTGGTTCGCTCTTAATTGGAAATTTATTAAATAAAATTTACTTCTCTTTTCACGGCATGCTCGAGTCCTATTCATAACTCTATACCCTACCAAAAATAATCGTCGTTTTACGATTTTTCCGGAATTTCGGAGCAAGGAAGCTAAATCCTTGGGATGAATACAAATGTAATCCATGTCACTGAAATTGAGTTAACTTCGTATAAAATTGATATCAATATGCAGAAACGCTGGTGTATTGTTTGGAAAGGTACGGTTGATTCTCCTAACTAAATTACTGCACCCAAGGGCTTGCGCTGAGAAACCTCACCAGTATGAGGATCGATTGTACATCATGCCTGCCATTGTCTTGGAAACTAACATTCTACTGCGTTCAAAAGTAGAATATTGTTAGAATTTTTAATTTTATTATTTTGTTAAGAAAATATTTTTACCTTCTTATGACAATATGACTCTTCATGCATAAAATAAAATTTATTTTAGTGTGTGTTTTTTTTAACATTCACTTATGTTTTTGCATGCAAACATATCAAGGATAGATGTCATTGTAATGTCATTGACTTTATTGTATGAATTTGAAGCAATGCATGAAATCAGACATAAAAAGACTTTTTGGAGCTGTATTTTATTGCATTTATATGGTTGATCATAAATGATAAATCATAAATTCCTTTTTATTCAGTAAAGAGCATCAAATGCCATATATATTTAAATCCAGAAATCACAAGAAAACTATAGTTTCTCTGTTTATAGTGTTTGTCTGGCCAGGACACACTATATACGGGTCGATAGTAATTACGGACATAAGCGATTCATTACAAATCGTTGAAGCCCTAGTCGATCCACGAGGGATGCCATTACAGGCCAGTTTCGATCCAGGCATCAGTTCCTGACAAAAACCAGACCTCCGAGAAAGGATCGTGTTTTCTTTGGGGCGACCTCTGCTTCCATTGTTCCAATTTGCTCGAGACTAACTCACTCAGTTTGGCGCTACGGAGAAAGTTATTCAATAAAAGTTTTTTTTAAACAAATAAACTTGGTTATTCAATCGTTATTTATTTCTTCACATTGGTTAAAGAGTATTGAGTTGTTACAAATGAAATTCTCATTCATAATCTGCGATAATTTCGGCAATGGTAAATTCTGTTCGGATGCGAATATCTGAACACTTTATGTCCGGAACTCTTTTTCATTTCTATAACACTAATGCCACCTTTGGGTATTGCTTGACCAGGTAGACTCTGGTCCGTGAACCTTTCCTCTCTTTTGGTGGCCTGTTTCCTGCAGTTCCAACTGAATATCTCATTGAAACATATTGTCCGTCTAGCAATACTATTGAAAGGGAAAACGAATTTCACTGTATTTGTGTATTTTTTCTTAGTTTAACGATATTAGAAAAAAAGTATATGAATTCGATTTATTTTGTTAACCATCTGTACTTAAATATTTACAATTGTTACACTCATAAAATGGAATGGAACTGATAAAACTATGTTTATTTGTTAAGCGGTCGAATGTTATCATTATCGGGACGTAATTAAACAGAACTAGTTCACCTTCAAAATGAAATAGATTGTTAAACATGCGATATACCGCAATATACTGTAATGTTGTTTTTTGTGTGTGTGTGGTTTTGTTGTTGTTGTTGTTGTTGTTGTTGTTTTGTTTCTGGTTTTGTTTTGTATGTTTATATTCGTTTGTTACTCTGTCTGTATCTCTGTCTGTCTGTCTGTCAAAGTTGTTTTATTCATTCAAACGTCTGATTTCATCACATAAGTACCGTAAGTGGCTCGTTATGTTGACTAAATAATTTGCGTATATACTAGCTAATCATTGATTATGTATGGAGCGTAAACAAAATTATCATTTTGAAAAATATAAATAAGTACTCATTTATCCCTTTAGTAATTCCCAACATTATAAATGGCCGAAATATTAGTTATCAAACCAACGTTACGTATGCTTTTGGTATGCATTCAT
Organism: Mya arenaria; assembly: GCF_026914265.1. Classification (NCBI taxonomy): domain Eukaryota; kingdom Metazoa; phylum Mollusca; class Bivalvia; order Myida; family Myidae; genus Mya; species Mya arenaria. The sequence continues at coordinate 67,005,321 of NC_069124.1, read as the reverse complement.
GGCGGAGGAAACAAACCCTTCGAACGCTGAATCGCATTTACACATATTTTATATTATAACAGATATACATAAGCCGTGTGGGTTTTAAATTCATGATTTTAAAATAATGAAGTTATATGACTTGACTTTGATTTTATATTCCACTCCACTTATCATATTACCATAGAAAAACAACAAATTCTTCGAAAAGTTGTATTTGAAGCGACAGCATGGCGTCGTTTACGGCCATATGACGGCCGGATTTTTTTTGAAGATTGCGGCTAAATGCAACTTCATTGAATTAGCCCCATTTGCGAATATTTGTTTAAGTGAAGCTTAATTGCAGGGATGGTATGTCACGTTTGATGTCGTAATCGATTACGTTTTCTCCGGAGAATATTTGCGACATTAAAACGGAGATATTAGACAGTTACACTAAAACACGCCACACTCGATCAAGGTTCTATCTGCACGAACCATCTGACTTAATGATTATTCTGTTTAAAAAATTGAGATATGAATGCGGTGTTGGATGAAGTTCAACGTTTAGAGACCATTTCAGTGGCCAATGAAAACGAAAGCATCCTGTACTCTGTCTCTCCAGAACTTGGCGAATTTTAAGTGAAACGGCTACCGGAAACAACAATGGGAGCACCTCGGTCATTTTCCATTGCAAACAACCTCTGATGTATATCATCTGGGACGGTTTACAATCTCATAATTCTTTACATTTAAAGTTATATAGATATATTTTAAGTGTAAAGAATTCTGACCCTATTCTATATATATAAACTATTCACCATGTTTACAGTCCATGGTAAACTACATATCCACGTACAACCTGTTCCAGTCTCAAGGTCTAACATCAGCGGTTATCTTACGGCAGCAACTCCTTTATGGAACTTATAGTATCCCCATCGAACATTTCCAGCCCTACATCTTTCCTCACAAGTGTTTCATTTTAGTATATGTACCAACAGTGATCATCCTTTCTTCTCAGGGGTTGACAAATTCTAAATCATACACTGTTAATCCTCTAGGGTTGTCGTATAATATATCTTATGTCTTATAGAATTATATGCTAATTATGTTGTAAATATTTTGAATTTGATAATAAGCAGTACATGCTTACATCGAAATAAATTATGTTATGTTATGATATATGATCTGATGTAACAACAGGGTCCAACGTGTTCCACAAGAAGTCCCAAAATCATATCCTTGGTGCACCTGTGTGGATCTGATTGGTTGTGAGCGAGTTCTCCAAAAAACTTGTAGTTTCCCCAGAATTATATGTAGAACATTTAAAATTTCCCTACACATAATATATAATAATAAGTGTAGACTGATGTTGAGGTATGGCTAAAGTTCGTTCGCAGTCAGAAACACATTCAGAGGTCAGCAAACCTATATATACACAACCACACCAGTCTATAATTGTATGGTATAAACATGTCTCCTCGACCCTTGTAGACTGTCATACAAAATGAGACACTCGTTCTCTATAATGATCTATAAGATGAATTTGCACTCTTCTTCATAAACTGTGTGTGCCTTCCCACATGCTTTACCTAATGTGGACCTTTTATTACTTCAGGGCTGTCGTACAAGATGTACCAGCATGGGCACGAGAGCGGGATCAGCCCCGAGAAGCGGAAGCAGCGGCGCATCCGGACCACGTTCACAAGCGCCCAGCTGAAGGAGCTGGAAAAAGCGTTCTCCGAGACGCACTACCCGGACATCTACACACGCGAAGAGATCGCCATGAGGACGGACCTCACTGAGGCCCGGGTACAGGTACGCTAAAGAGCTTATATTTTATGTTGTATTTAGCTGGTAAGGGTACCCGAAACAGTCGTTCATTTGAGAAAGAATCAGTTACTTTTCATTGCATTATTTACGCCAAACGATGTCTGCAGAAATGCTGAGATAATGTACATAATTGTAAACATACATCGCAAAAAGTTATGATTAAACAGTAGTCTCACATTCAACAATTTGGAAATTTTATTTTAAAAAATTGGTGAAATTTCCTTTATTCCTTGAGGTTTTGTGACATTTCAAAAACACATATTTTAGATACATGTTGTTTTTTTTTAAAAAATTTCTTACTCAACAAACTAATTGGTGTCTCACGAACTTTGAAACCACGTATGTATATATACATACTAATGTAGATTTCAAATCTGATATAGGTGTGGTTCCAAAACCGGCGAGCTAAGTTCCGAAAGATGGAGCGAGCAAAACAACAACAGAGCAGTCAACCCCAGAGCCCCACTGTGAAACAGGAAAACACTAGCTCCGTCAACAACAACACCAATAACAGCAATAACAACAATAACAACAACAATAATAACACACAGAAAGAAAAACCAAAGCCTATGGAGGATCAGAGAGGTAAGTCATACCGGCGTTTCTGTTACCATGCATTACCGCGCCGTTCATCATGTTTAAAAAAACCACTAGAATATTAATACATGTATACATTAGTATATCATGAAAGTCAGTTTTCTTTTTGTTTGTATTGTATTCAAAGTAAACGTTCCTTGTTATCCATTATAGGGACATTCTAAATCTAACAGAAACAGATAAATAGAAACCTCCGTATTTCGAAATACTTTAAAATAGTAATGAATTTGAAAGACATTTCCCAAGGAGCGATACGTACATGTATTCCTCTGTATCTCTCGCTATTCTATCGGTATGTTCCAAGTATAATTTAAGTACAAATATTGCAATATAATTCTTGTAATTCAGAGGAAAGGGTGCAATAAAGATAACATTTTTTGTGTGTTTTTTTTTCTTGCTGTTGAAGTTATTGTTTTTTGTATTTGATAACGTAACTGACCACCGAACAAACATGTTTAATTGTGACCTTTCTAAAATCGTTTTCTACTACATTTGTATTTAAAACATACATTTGTCTGACCGTTCACTTGTTTCCCTTCAGAAAAATCGCCTATCGATAACCAAAAGTGGTCAAACCCGATGAACAACGCGAACAAGATGACGTCATCGATGTTGGGCGTTCCGTCACTTCCGGGTCCTTATTCCAGCATCCTGTCTTCCAACGTGTCAGAATATCCTCAAAATGGCATGGACTCAAAACTCCCGATCTCTGCACCAATGTTTTAACTTGCCTACTAGCTTTGTAAGCAGGAACACAATTGACGTATTGTTAAGGGTATCAACGGTAGGGATGCCGGGTCTAAAATGTCGATTACATATTTTGTGGAAAGATTAGAACTGTAAAACGAAAAAGAAACGTTAAAAAGCAGCGGACTTTAGAGACTTGTTCCTTGAAAGCTTGTTGGACGTCTTGCATACCTAGCTCATCGGACGTCCCGGACAAGCAAAGCTGACGTCACGCTTTCAGACTCAAGAGCCTACAGTTACCGACGTTACAGCGTGGACTGAGTGTAATGACGTGTAGCCTTAGGGCCTAGCTGGTTTATTGTGTGTTCATTTTTTTATATAAGTACCCGTGTTTATGTGTGCTGCGTACAATATCTACGATATAATACCGTTTGCAAATGAACTTAGCATTTTGAGATCTTGGAGCATTGAATAATCGTGGCTTTTGCTTCGCCCCAAAACACAAAGTGAATTACTTGTGTCAACGACAACATCTATAGCTTATCGGTCGACTTCGCTCATCAAAGAAAACCGACCGCCCCCGTCAGCGATTGGGCTTATTCTGCTTACGTATCAAATTGGAACTTACAACTTAGGGCTGGGCTCATTAACCCGTTAAGGATCCATAAATGTACAGTGTACATTGGTTTCACATCAACCGGCCAAATGAATCATAGCCTTAGCTAGGTAATCACGCTTTTCGAAGTACCCGAAAGCTTTTGTTTCGAACTCGCCTTTGAGACGATAAAATTTGTCTGCCTCGTCGTTGCAAAAAAGGTGTTATGATCGACGGCTTTGCTAAGTTTATTTGGAAACAGTAGGATCACATATGTACATATGTACGCGTATTTAATACTTACCTACTCTTGTTACTCGGGTTAATCGCACAACTACCCTCCGTACCCCGGACATGTCGAGTTTCCGTACCCCGAACAAGTAGAGTTTCCGTTCCCCGAACATGTTGAGTTATGCAGGTATCGACTTCACGAGTTCTGTTTTATCCCATGTTTTAACGATTTTTTTTTCTCCGCACCTCCATATTCATTCTGCGTATATGAAACATAATATTGTTTTGCTTCCCTTTATATAATTGTATCAGCAAAATGGTATTATATATTTTAAGTTAGCCTTTTTAATTGGGCTGTATTAACTCGCCAATTGATATTAAAATAGTTTCAACCAGTTGCCAACTCGCGACGAAGTGGAGGTTGATTTTAACTCTAGTAGTCCGAGTTACTCGAGTAAGTTAGCTGTATTTAAGGGTACTATTTTCATGTGCCAACACATTTTAAGTATTAAAACATGTCTTCCTGTGTTTTGGTCCGGTACTTTGCCGTACCCATTCAAATAACATTAGCTCATATGGTGTATTTTCAACAACTTTTCTTCCATTTGTTTATATATTTGATGTCGTTTTAAATGAAAGAATGTGCCAAATGTTTTGTTTTATTTAAAGACTTCTTAACTGATATACGACATGAATTGTGCCAAGTTTCATATTATGTCAAGATCTCGTCTCTGACAAAACTAGTATTGTTACGGGATGTATGTTTATATTGTATTTATTATAAGTGTTTCTTTTGTGTAATTATATATGTTTATTGAATAATGTGCAATACTTAGATGTATACAAAATCAATGTGTTTTGTTTAAAGTGGTCTCTGATATATGAAGATATAAGCGATTTAAGAATAATTTAATAAAAAATGAAATGTGTGTACATATCTTCCAAACCACAGCTATAGGCCATTGTACCCATGAATGTATTGAACGTTCGAATTTTGGACTCGCTCAATTTTTGGTTTCAGAATGGTAAGTACTTTGAAACAAATCGCTAAGCTTAACATGCTACAGTAGGTTGAGTATAAACTTTATTCACAGTATAACGACTTTTGAGGGAAAACCAAAGTACCCAGAAAAAATCATTTGTCCGGCTTGGGAACCATCAACCAAACTCACAGTTCTCAATAAGTTTATTTCAGTTTACTAAATATGCTCTCCGTCGAGGAGCGGGGTAATATTGTTTTACACATAATGATCCGTTCTCCCGTCGGTCTCCATGTCCGTCCGTCAGTAGACTAAAACATAGTCCGATTTATAACTGGCATAATGTCCTAAAACTTGTTTAAAAGGTTGGTAACGGCGAGCAGATGAAACCTACTGAGTTTCAATTCAAAAAGTCAAATGTCAATGTCATATAGACCTCCAACACTTAAAGATCCTGTCATACTGATAACCAATTACATTCTTTGTTCAAGTCCTGACGGTCGCTTAGTATTTAAGTAAATTTCATGAACTTACGACATGTTGTCGAACGATCTTGGGCAATATGGTTCCATAAATATTGCATGCCCTTGGTATTTAATAGTTCAAACATAATTGGTGATTTATATTCATCAAACTATTGTTGTGCGGAACGCTCGTGGGTAAGATGGTCCCGCATAAATAGTGTATGAAAACCCTTCGTCTTCCATAGTTCAAACATACTTATTGGTCAATATTTAAAAAAATATACAATAGTCGCTGCAACGAACGTGCCGCAAATGTGTTTATTAAAACAAATGAAAAAATCGCTTCTTAAGAAACAGCTTACAGTAGAAACATGACATGATCATGCGTCTGTGAAAAAAACTGTAATCTAGTTGTCGGTGCTAAAGTGGGTGTGGACTATTGGTGAAATTCAGCCAATGGAAAAGCCGGGCCACAATATTTCCAGAAAGCATTATTTTTGTACAACCAAGCGACGTACGCTCATGGCAGTAATGAGTCTTTGTGCTATATAATTCAATTACGATTGATTGCGCGGAAAATTAACGATACTAAGATTTCTCGTGGGACATGGAACCGGTCTCAAGAACATACTTGGCTCCCAAGTTCGGTGACAGTTTTGTAATTCGTATACATAACACTGTCACAGTATGAGCAATTAAACTTGCTACACGGCTTCGACCATATTTTGTAGCATTATTTAGAGTTTGAAAATATAGCGTCTCGCTGTTTGCATTTTAAGTTAAAACATCGTATGCAGGTTCTAGAAAGCACTATTTAAAATGAGACTTCTCGTGTTTCGGATTTTTTTATATATATATATATTGTGATATCGTTGTAAAAAGAGCTAACGTAATTTAATTGAGCATTATTTTAACGAGGCATTGACAACCATTTTCTTCTACGTTGGCATAGACCGTGCCGTTGGTTGCGTATCGTCTTTGAATAGTCAGTCATTTTAGAAACAACCTTCAATTAAAAAGAGAACCGTTAACAAGTAGTTTTTGTTTCTCCGTATGACAGAAATAAAGGCGGATACTGTTTAACAATATTATCCCTATATAACTCTATGGGCACTTTCGCCTCAGCGGATTTCTCCAAAGTTGGCAATGGGTAGTATATTTACTAGTACGTTCATCCACATGCCAAAACATAAACAGATCATAACTCACTTAAATATAACGCATGTTAAAAAAACGGCATCATGATTTATAAACTGACGTGATACGGCAGCTAATGAATGTCAGTTTTAAAATGTGAAAGCTATTTCATAGATAGCCTGCAATTTACCAAGAAATTAGTCAGGTTTAAATACACTAAATATAGTATACACGTGGCAATGCAAAATGCAGTAGCTAAAATGTTAACCATGTAGTATGGCTACTATGAACTTGATTTCAGACCTTAAAAATAAAATAATACATGAGTTATTATAGAAATAAACACGTTTGACAACTGTGCTTGCGTTCCTGCTCTGTGTTCAGAAGATCATTGCATTGACGTCATCAGTCACGTGGATTGTCGACAGTGTTTTTCTATGCTTGATCCGGGGCCGCAACAAACAAGGAATTGGGGCAATAATTTTGTCAAAAAGCAGACAATACAACATGAGCAACGGTTTCATGAGAGGTAAATACAAGACATCAAACCATACAGAAGCATAATTACGTAAATGGTGTTTGGTTTTTCGTCATTATTTGTCAGAATTTACTGTTCTCCTCTCGTGGCTTTATTTCGTACCCACAATGTTTCGTACGAAATTAACACTTCGCTCCTACTCCTAGATTGGCATGAGTGCAAAGGGAATAATAAGTTATTGTTGATACAGTTGATGCATGTTTATGTTATATTCCTCTTAAGATGTTTAATATGTTAAACTGATATAAATTTACAGGTGATCCAGCTTTCAAGAAGAACAGAATGCTTTCAACATGTATTTTCTTTATTGGCTTGTCTAATTTCCAGGAATTAATTATGATTATTATGATATTGAACTACTCATATTTAATTTCTCTTAAGATTGAAAAACAGTTAATGTTCCCACAGTTTTTCAGGATAATTAGATATTCATTAGTCCAAATTAACTAAAAAGTGAGTTCAAATAGGCTAAAAATCATTCCGGATCAATTATGCCCAGTTACCATTTCAGCCATCTTTTGTGTTATGGACAGTAGTATTAATGTTGATGATTGGTATGAACAAGTTTGATGTATAAAATATTGATTTTTTGTGTGGCAATATTTAAGACAAACGTGCTAAATAAAAGTAAGCTCTAGTTATTATTTTATCATACGATCAGATGCTGATACTGACTTAGTCAACACTAAGGATGCCTTTTATTATTGGAAGATCCACATATTTTCCCTGGAATATTAATTATAAATGTTTGTCTTAATATACTTGACACTGTTCATATTTCCTTAAAAAAATGCCATATTACCCAAACCTGAGTAACAGGCATCTAAAGACCAGAAGCTTGATATTGGTGCCTGATCTAGCTGTTGGAAAAACTTGACATGTTCATCCTTCCTGACTTTGATGTTTGTTTTCATTAGTGCTCAGTAGTTAAGTATTCCCAAATTCTTTTAAAAACCTTGAAACAGTAGATTTATCCAGTCCAAGAACTGTAGAATCAGACATCCTGATTTTTAATCATTCTATTTTTATGATTTACAAAATAAAATTGCCTTTTGTCTTCTGTCATTTTCTGTACACACCCATATTTCAAAGGCAGAATTTAAATGTAAACACACTATAGAAGTTGACATAATTTTGTTAAAAAATGATAACAGTAAGCTTCAAGTTCACTGTGTGATTTCACTTGAATTTACAAGATACAGGAAGTCATTGAAAAAATTCACTCACTGTTGGCACAGCGCTGTAGTCATAACTTTTACTTCTCATTTGTTGAAGAGAACTAAGTTTATACCCTCACTTTGTAATTAAGCCAAAAGTTCTTATATATAGTTAGCAGTAATATAAGTAATTTAACCTGGAAATTTGACAAGTTAAATTTGCTTAAACTTACACCTTCCAATCTTCTGACCATGCAGACAAAGATGTAGTTGCTGTTTCCACAGCAGAAGGGGTCGTAGTTATCACAGGTAATTGTCTCAAATCATGCTATTGGTGTTTAGAAATGTAGTAAGAAACATTTTCTGGCTGTTTTCTGTATTTCAAATTTAGTTTGACTCAAACTTAATAAAAACAACTGACATATGACTTTTTTCATGTGTTTTTATCACTTATACGTAAGAACTTAAAATTTATCATTTACAAGATGATGAAAACAGCCAGGGAACCAAGTTTCTTCTTGTACTGAACTAGACCCACCATAAAGAAATGGGTGACTTGATAACAGTTAACTCAAGTGTGCTATTGTAAAGGAAACATCAGGTAACAGAGTAATCGTGTACAAGTTGATATATATATATATATATATATATTTATATCTTAACTATATTACAACGCTTGTCGGACATTAACATATCCATTATTGACTATGGACAGATGTTTTATATATTTGTGACTGTTGCAGGCCTAGCAGAGCTTGCCCACGCTGAGTACCAGGCTGGAGACTATGAGTCCGCAGAGCAGCACTGCATGCAGCTATGGAGACAGGAGCCAGACAACACGGGTGTCCTGCTATTGCTCAGCTCCATACACTTCCAACAGAGGAAACTGGAAAGGTTGGCACAGTTTCAATGACATTTAATAGCACATGAAACTTTCAGTGATATTATTGTTGCTTTGGTTTTACATTTCAAAATTAACTGTGGGGATACTTGGTGCTGATTAATTTCAGAATAGCAATCATTTTAGATGACATATTATCTTTATTCTTGCAGGTCAGCATACTTCAGTCAGCTAGCCATCAAACAGAGTCCAACTCTGGCGGAGGCCTATTCCAATCTAGGAAATGTGTATAAAGAGAGAGGTCAGCTTCAAGAAGCATTAGAGAACTACAGATATGCAGTGAGATTAAAACCTGACTTCATAGATGGTTACATCAACCTGGCAGCAGCTCTGGTTGCTGCTGGAGACATGGAACAGGCGGTGCAGGCATACGTTACAGCCCTGCAGTATAATCCTGTAAGTTTGTGAATGCTTCATTATTTTCATGACTTTATTCAGTGTAGGTGAACGTAACAGCCCTGCCTCATAAGCTTGAAAGTTGGTAGATCTTCGTCTTAATACTTTATCATGTTGTTATGTTATAATCATACAAACTCACTAATTAAATGAGGCATGAAAATTACATGGCAAGTAACCAAATCTGGAGATCATTAATGAATCAAATTCTATCAAAACATGCGGTTATGTTGTATGTGTTGGAAAGCTGATTGTTGACGTATGTTGATGGTTTCAGGACTTGTACTGTGTGCGGAGCGACTTGGGGAACCTTCTGAAGGCTCTTGGCAGGCTGGACGAGGCTAAGGTAGGGGAGGTTACTCAGGCACACACTAATGACATATTTGCTTTATCATGATAATCACAATAAGTGACAATATTGAAAGATTAAGTGTTTATGTTTTAAGATAAAAACTCGAGTTTAATGTTAATATGCTAACCTAAACAACCTGAAGCCAAGTTGTATAAAATATTTTTATATTTTTTATAAGTAAGTCTCCAGCATGTTTATTGATTGGTTATTATCCAATAATTACTATAAACCAATGAAATGATCTAAAACTGTAGACTGGCTGTAAGATAACCAGTGGACAACTTGTCGATGTTTTGTACAATTGGCTACAGACCACCACTAAACAGTAACTAGAATTTTTTGTTTTAATTTTTAGGATGCTGCTTTTGTTATATTGTGTTGTTGCATTTTAAATAGATAAAACAGACCTGTTATACTAAAACCAGTTTAAAGAACCTTATGTGTGTCTGTTTTTGGGAGGTGGTGGGAATGATTGAGTACTGTTGAAAAAAAAAATGTGATCAATGTTGCCAATAATAAATCTCTGAATCTATCATCCCCAAGTTCCTGTATATTATAAAAAAATATGCACTGAATAACATTTCTAGTATTTAAGCTGGCATTTTACTAAAATGCTAAACATTCATTGTGTGTATTCAAGGTTTGTTCTGTCGTTCAGGAATTTACGGATTTATGCAGTTGGTAGTTCTTTCATGCCACCTAATTTTAGGCATTATAATGGGTTTCTTTTATTTCAATTTTATTATTGATCAACAGAAACAATCAAAATAGATATTTCCAATGGTTGATATGGCTTTGACCGATTTCAATTCCTGGTCTGTTTTATTTATTATGTTTGATTTGTAAGCTGTTTTGGGATATGGTCAACATTTTAGTTACATGTAAATTGAAAAGAAGTCTTTGTTATAAAGAAATCATGACTCTTTGACCATATTTCAAAACACTTATAAGATAAAATATGTATAACAATCCTTTTGGTATGTAAATTATGTGTTAAAAAATTCAGAATGCAATCAACCCAGCCACATTGCAGGTCTATGTTTGTCACGAAAGGATTGTTGCTTGTTTGTTGAGTGACCTTTGTTTTTTATTGACTGCGAACAACAAAAAGCAAGGGTTTGATGTTATTCAGTGGAATATGTATTGAATTCAGATAGCATCATTAATGTGCCATTTTTTATTTCTTTTTAATCACAAGGTTCTTCCTCAGTGTTATTATGTGTGGGAAACTGAGAGCTGAACGCCCTTCTGGACCGGGGACTGGTAATATATAAGTACTCGACCAGAGTATGCTTCAAGGAATAAGACTTTCGTCAAAGTCACCTACACTACGGCAATATAAGAAAGCCCTGCCGTTGAAGTTTGTAGGTATTGAATCAAGTCAGTCAGAAAGTTTCCTTTCTGTTAAGTCTGTCTTTAAAACACAGTTTGGCCTATTCTTTGGAAGGGAAAATACACAAGGATCATTTCATAGACTGACACAATTTTTAAAATGAGTGGATACTTTGGTTACCAAATAAAGCATATTAAATTTTTGATAGACTTTTTCATTTCAAAAATTATTATGCTTTCTCTGCGGCTGCTCGGCATAGGATGCGGCTTGCCCAGCAAATAAGTGCAGACATTTTTAATGAGAGTCATTTAAAAAAGTACTGAAGAAAGGTACGTAAGTGTTCTTCAAGCAGCGCTTTTGTGAGAAGAACACGCATCTTTTAAGACTACGATTTTAATTTTTATATCATACCTGAGTTACCTTACCTGAACAGATGAATATTTTGAGGGGGGGGGGGGGGGTGGAGAGGTCTTACAGGCATATTTTCATTCAAAATGTCTGGGCTTTTGGAATATGGCAGAAACAGATTTGTCAGAACATAACTGTGGTGTGTGTATTGTATAGACATTTAAGTTGCTCTGTGTTGAATGCAATAACTGAGTGGTTGTCACCTTTTGAAATACATTTTAAATGATTCTGAAAAATGGAAAATGGCTTATGTACAAGTTTGTAAACAAAACGAAATAATTTGGTCTATACAAAAACATTAAACTGTACCATGAATTGAAATTCTCATAGCTTGAATTTTGATTCTGTAATGCAATTTATATCGGGTGCCTCCATTTGATCAAAACATTTTGGACAGTTGCAGTATTCATAAAATGATATTTGATGTAAAACATTAAGGCAGAATTGCTTGGTTTTCATTCATGGCACAGTGGTTCTCAGTCATGTTGTCTCAAGTCTAGCCATACTCCAAATATCGCATGCTCTGCGTAGGTCATTAATACTGGAACTTTGCAAACAGCCTGCGCAAAAAAGTAAGCTTTCAGCCTTTTAAATATTCTCAATTGTATTTCTTTTTTCTAGGCCTGTTACCTAAAGGCAATAGAGACACAGCCCAACTTTGCTGTTGCGTGGAGCAACCTTGGGTGTGTGTTCAATGCTCAAGGAGAGATATGGTTGGCAATCCACCACTTTGAGAAGGTGAGCATCTTTAGAATGAAACTTGTTGGTATTTGCTGCACAACAATATGCAGCGCACACTAAATAAATGTCTAGATAATCACATCGATAAATAAAACAGAAATCCAACCTCCATATGATTTTTTTCATTCTATCATCATTTTGGCCTTCATCAGGTTGTATGCAATACAGGAAATCACATGTAATTTGACTATGTGTTGTCTCAGATTTCCAGTACACCTGATTACATATTTTAAAGTAACCCTAACTTTATACCTAATGGCCATTATGAAAATGTATACTATGAAGTGGTTCTTTCAGGCTGTTGCACTTGATGCCCATTTCCTGGATGCCTACATCAACCTGGGGAATGTTCTCAAAGAGGCTAGAATATTTGACAGGTACAAAATACTTTATTTGTAAGATAACAGGTTGATAATTGATGTTAATGTATACATAAAAGGCGCTTTAGTTAGTATGATAATCAAGCAAACATTATGAAAGGCATTTTTATTGCAGAGCTGTGGCCTCCTATCTTCGAGCGCTTAACCTCAGTCAAAACCATGCAGTGGTCCATGGGAACTTGGCCTGTGTCTACTATGAACAAGGGTAAGTAACTAGCTTTGTTCTGTAACAATTTAGGATTTATCACATTATTTACATGTTCATGATATATAAATGCAGGAGGGCAGGCAAGCAAGTTCCATGAAATGTGATAGAGCTTCTTGGGAGATCAGCAAGCGTGCCATCCTGTATTCATACAGCATGAATACACTCAAAAATGTCCTTAAATTTTAAATAATTATTCAATCCTCTACAATTAAATATTCATGTTAAAGAAGTGTTACTGACACTCTATATGTTTGTACTCTAATCCAATCAATATGAACATCAAGTTTCTCAATGCAAACAAAATAGGGGAATGTAAGTATGTGTTAGTGAAGCTGAGTAATTCATATCAATAGGATTAGATTCCTCTGTGTATCAAGTTTGTCTGTAAAATGTTACTTTCTAGTGCAGAGAATTAATAAGAAAACAAGTCTACATTAAATGTAGAAGACTTAAGTTACTGATTTATGAACTATTCTTGTATGGATATTATGTTAATCAGTAATGAAATATAATATTCCTTCATTCCCAGCTTGATTGATCTGGCTATTGATACATACAAGCGAGCCATAGAGCTCCAGCCAAACTTCCCCGATGCTTACTGCAACCTAGCGAACGCTCTTAAGGAGAAGGGTAAGGTCCAGGAGGCTGAGGAATGCTACAACACAGCCCTTACACTTGCTCCGAACCACTCGGACTCTCTGAATAACTTGGCCAACATCAAACGTGAGCAGGGTAACACTGAGGATGCCGTGAGTCTGTACCTGAAGGCCCTTGAGGTTTTCCCAGAGTTTGCTGTGGCCCACTCCAACCTTGCCTCCGTCTTACAGCAGCAGGGGAAATTACATGAGGCACTTCTTCACTATAAGGAAGCCATTAGGTAACTAATCCTAGTTGAGGTCACATCACTTTTACTTTAGTGCATTATTTTGCCTTGTCATCATAAGAAGTATTTCGTTGATTTTGTGATTCATTGATTTTGTGAAAATTGCTGTTTTCTTTTAATTCATAATGTTTAACTTAAATTTAAGCTAAATTAAAAAAAGCTTATGGTTGAAACAACTTTCTTTTTCAATTCAATGCATCATTTATCGCTACATACTTGAACAAAACTCAAAATAAAAGTTAATATGTAATTTATTATTTTCTTTTCAGAATCAACCCCACATTTGCTGACGCTTACTCCAACATGGGCAACACACTGAAGGAGATGCAGGATGTGCAGGGAGCTCTACAGTGTTACACCCGCGCCATTCAGATCAACCCCGCATTTGCCGATGCACACAGTAACCTTGCCTCTGTACACAAGGTACGCCATTTTATGACTGCTACATTTTCCTAGCTTAGTAGTTTACATCCTTAGAGATCAAGCTTTTTCTTTGTCTTTTTCATTGTCCATGGACACAAATATCAGTAAACCTTTTTTGTCTTCATCACACATACTAGTTACTTACTGTTTACAACATTTAAAGTACTAGTACATCTATTAAAAATTTACTATTTTAGTCTTTTAATTGGAAACACTGCCACAAGATGCCTTCCCTTCATAAGCACTTGACTGTTTGATTGCAGGATTCAGGGAACATCCCTGAAGCCATTCAGTCCTATAGGACAGCCCTCAAGTTGAAGCCGGAGTTCCCAGATGCCTACTGTAATCTAGCTCACTGTCTACAGGTAGTCAAATTGAATCTTAAGTTATACTGGTATAAGCCTATTTTAATTTATATATAGCTATTAATCCCTTATATCTGCATAATCACAAATGCTAGTAAAGAATAACAATGCATTGCAAAAGCCAAATGACCCCAGTATTCATATATCAGGGATGTGAATTGTCCGCAGATTTCTGCGGATCTAGGGACCAGTTATAAATATTTTTAACTGAGTAAAACTTGGTCGCTTTTGGTTGATACTTCATTCGTTGTTAGTATAAACAATTCAGTTTTGCTTCTGCGATTGTGTGCTTTACACTCTTAGACCCACCATGGGGTGCTAAGTGCCCTCAGAACCCACCACAAATTGTTTCAGCCTTACGCTGCAAGGTCAATCACAACCCTCTATATTGATTATGTTCTAATTCTCAAGGGATGAACATGTGTGTGTGCTATATTGTCCTTCATAAGCTTAATTCCTTTCTCTTGTCCGCCAGATTGTGTGTGACTGGAGTGATTATGGTGAGCGTATGAAGAAACTTGTACAGATTGTGGACGACCAGTTAGAGAAGAACAGGCTGCCCTCCGTCCACCCTCACCACAGCATGCTGTACCCTCTACGACATGATATGAGAAGGGACATAGCAGCCAAGCACGCCAACCTTTGCCTTGAGAAGGTGCCATATTTTCTCAACTCCTGTTGCCATGCTAATGTGATGAGCATTTTTTATGTCTATGCATGTCTTGTGAAGTGTGATTTTCTGAAACAAGATTTGCTCTGTAAGAAAAATGGTTAAATGTATGGGTTTTTTTTACATCTGCAGATCAACATCCTACACAAGCCCTCATATGAGCACCCTAAGGACCTTACAGCCAGTGGGGGTAGACTCAGGATTGGCTATGTAAGCTCAGACTTTGGCAACCACCCGACCTCTCATCTCATGCAGAGTGTACCTGGCCTGCATGACAAGGACTCCGTGGAGGTAATGATATAAGAATAAAGTTAATCAAATTTTAGTATGAGGGCCATTTAAAAAAAGTTATTTGGATTTTGGTGTTTTCTCATGATGTTTGGTAAGAGTATAAATATACTAGGGTATTATTTTGAAGAAACTGCAAAAATGAGCAAAATGCATCAACTTGTTTGTGTTTTGATTGTTGTTTTTTTAGCAATAAAATACTTAGGCAAAACACATGGTTTAAAAGGGTGTTAGATGTAAATGTTAGTGATTAAACATAATATATGCATGCAAATATGTCAATGGTGTCTGTTTACAGATATTCTGCTATTCATTGAGTCCCGATGATGGAACCTCATTCAGAGCGAAGGTGTCAAAAGAATCGGAACACTTCCTAGATTTATCACAGGTAACATTTGAGCTTTCATGGTGATGAATAGCATATACTGGTTAATCTCTGATTACACGTTATATTGACACATAATTGATTAAGAGTAAGAATTCATGAAATGGCAAAGTTTTTTTTTTTATGACGCACATGTTGTATTTAATACTATCGAGGTTTCAAACTTATTAAAAATTCCTATTTCATTAGATTCCCTGTAACGGGAAGGCTGCGGACCGAATCAGCGCTGATGGAATCCATGTCTTGGTGAACATGAATGGCTACACGAAAGGAGCCCGCAATGAGCTGTTTGCCCTCAAACCTGCTCCTGTTCAGGTACAATATGACATCAGTAGAATGTTGTTTTAATGATAAACTTGTAAAGATAATGTGGGCAACAAGAAAACAAACAGGTGGTCTTGAATTAGTTATCATTAAAACTGACAATCTTATACTTGTAAAACTTCCATATTGTTCCATGTGCAATGTTTAAAAAGGTTTATATTTTGACGAGACTTTTTTATCATCTAGGTGATGTGGCTGGGCTACCCAGGCACGAGTGGTGCTCCGTTTATGGACTACATAGTTACAGATTCATTCACTTCACCTATAGAACTGGAAAACCAATACACTGAAAAATTGGTAAGCTCTCTTCATTCATGTTAGGGTTTAGTTGTAGTTGTTAACGATGAAAGTATAGGCTTCGCTTTCAAAAAAAAATATCTCTGCATTCATAGAGAATATTTTTGGACAAAAATAATAAGCCTGATATATTGGCTCAGGATAAAATGAGATACCTAAGGAGTAATTGAAGACATATTTATTCAAAGAAACCTGAACACAACTGAAACCTTGATTCTAAGATTAACCTTTTACATGTATTTCCATAATAAGACATTCATGCTGGACACATTTTTTGCAAGATTAAAATCCTATTTCTTTATAAAGGCGTACATGCCGGACACATTTTTCATCGGTGATCACCGCCATATGTTCCCACACATGCTTGAGAAAATAATGGTACGCGGAGAAGAGGGTGATGAATTCTCTGACAACAACATCGTCCTCAACGGCATTGACCTAGTAGACATCAAGTCTCACACCTCTGTCAAGGTGAGTTTTGTGCAGTTGGAAAAAAGAGATGATTCTCTTTAAAATAGTAGGAGAGAGGTTCAATTAATTGAAACTGAATGAGAGTGCATATATATCATGCACAGTTAAAATAACAGGCTTTGCAATTTACTAGGGGCGGCAACGAGTAGTCAAATTGGTACTCAAGGACTCGGACATTTCCGATCGAGTACTCGGGTACTCGATTACTCGGATAACTTTAATTGGTTTTCGGGAAAGAAAAGTTTGTGTATACATGTATGGGTTATGTACATTGTGTGTTGGTCGTAATATTGGCCATTTCATCTTTAAATAAGACTGTCATTATGTACCTTGACAGAGAAATCAATAAAAGGAAAACAAATATTGTTTCATGCTTTTAAGTTGTCATTTTCATTTCATTTTACACTTATATATGTAGTACTAAAATATGAATGGAAAGTAAAACTGAGATCATGTTCGAGCGTCGAGATGATTGAGACTACACTCAATTATGAACAACATACAGAATTACAATAAACGAAAAAATTATTTATAAAGTGTCAAGTTGTTTACTCTACGAAAAACTATTTAAAATGACTGTTCTTCATACTAAAATATTGTTGCTTTCCTCATTAATATTCATTTTTCCATGATTATGATATCCACCAATCAATTGTGACAATCATTGCAAAAAATACGCCCATTCAGAAAACATTGCATGTATCGCTCGTCAGCGTCCATTGTTTGGTGAAAACACACTAATTGGTAAACAAAACAATTCTGTAGGAGACGTTTTGCTATCAAAACTTCGCTAATTGATATCAGTGCTATTTGCAAATTAGGGCCCTTTCTTGACAGTTTGCAACTATCACAACAACTGTCAAATAATTTATTAGTATCAATTGTGTACACAGTGGGGATAAGAGGGGCCGTAAATTGTCGACTAGCTTGGAAACACGAAAGATCTTTTACATACGTCTGTTAATTGTGAATCTGGTGAATTTTATAAAAAACTGATTTTTTTTTTTCGATGATTGATGGAGTACTCGAGTACTCTGGTACTTGTTGCCACCCCTACAATTTACAATAACAATTACAAGAACAATAAAATGCATGGTTGCACCAAGTATATGGAAATAGTAATTTCATGAGGTTTAACCCTGGCATGCCATAAACTGAATATAGATTAATTATTTTAGCCAAATGGAAACCTCTAATTCTCATTCGCAAGTGTAATGTTCTTTTACAGAAGGTGACAGTAGAGTGTGCCCCTGGGCAGACAGTTGACGAGGGAGATGGACAGCCAGGCCGAGTGACGTACGAGAGTATTTGTCTGCCTGTGCGAACAGTCCTTGCACAGATGAACCAGACAGGGCTCGCCCACGCCTCCATCTCCAACATCACAATACAGAACGGCGTCACCACAACACAGGTGAGGGTGACAGAACTGATACTGAAGTGGTGGGGATAGTAGTAAAAAAGATGTTTATTCTCTGAGAGATGTTCTTTTTGCTTGGGATAGTTACGCTCTTTTGTAAATGGAATGAATGTATTAAATTCTTTTTGCTCATGAAGTCATGTTGAAAACAAAAGGAATTTTAATATGGTTTTCAAGTTATTTAAAAATAAATTCTGTCCACTCCAGACAAACAACAAGTGCGCTACTGGTGAGGAAATCCAGAAGCATGTCATAATCAGTGCACGCTGCCACTACGGCCTCCCAGAGGATGCAGTTGTATACTGCAACTTCAACCAGCTGTACAAGATTGACCCGGACACCCTAGAGATGTGGTTTGATGTGCTCAAGAACGTGCCCAACAGCGTTCTCTGGCTGCTCCGCTTTCCAGCCGTTGGGGAGCCCAATGTGCTGCAGAGCGCCAAGAATGCCGGCCTAGACAGCAGCAGGGTTGTATTCTCTCCAGTGGCTCCAAAGGTGGGTGGAACTTACAGCGAGTTTCCAAATAGTGTTTAAGGAATACCTTTGAAAAATAAATCTCTAAAAAGCTGGGTCGTATTCTCTCCTGTGGCCCAAAAGGTTGTTGGAAGTTTTAGCTAATACATGCTCTTAAATAGGGTTTAATAAGTATCTCCCTTATAATTGGAAAAATCATTCTCTAAAAAGCTGGGTCGTATTCTCCAAAGGTGTTTGGGATTTGGTATTTTTACTTGTGATATAGGTTGAGAAATTGAATCCCTCCCAAATTATTCAACAGTCTCATTCTAGCAGCTGCAAGGTTGTATTATCACATGATACCCAAGGAGTGAGTGATGTTTAGAATATTTTAAAAGAACTAATACCTGAAAGTTTCTCATCAAATATCTGAAATGTTTCTCCTCAGATTTTGTCTAAAATATGTGATAAAACAGAAAACCACTCCTGTAGATAATGTTTCCAAATCTTGAAAAGAACATGTGCATGTACAAATATGTGAATCTAAGACTATCCAGAAATGTTCTTTTGTATATGTTTGACCATATAACTGTATACCGATAACAATCTAACTTGACATCTTTTATGCAGGAGGAGCATGTACGTCGTGGTCAGCTGGCTGACGTTTGTCTGGACACGCCCCTCTGTAATGGCCACACCACTGGAATGGACGTCCTTTGGGCAGGAACCCCAATGGTCACTTACCCGGAGGAAACACTTGCTTCCCGCGTAGCTTCCTCTCAGCTGAAGGCCCTGGGCTGCCCGGAGCTGATTGCCAAGGACAGGGAGGATTATGTTAGGATTGCTGTAAAACTTGGGACTGACAAAAGCTAGTGAGTGTTTAGATTTCACTTACATATAAAAAAAAAAATCTAAAATACCTAGGTGTAAAAGTGTAGTAAAGGATTTCAAGTGTGCTTTGAATGATACGTATGTTAATGGACATGAGTATGTATGTATGTATGTATTTTTAACCAGGTTTTCAACGAAAACCGGGTTATTATAATGAGGTTGTCGTTTTTCGGGCGTCAAACATTGGTTTCTGTTCAATAACTTTAGTTAGCATTGATAGATATTGATGAAACTTGGTGTGTAGGTAGCTTATGTGAAGAGCTAGCTTGGGATTGCTATTGAGGGGGGAGGGGCTACGGTCAAGGTCACTGTTACTTAAAATAGAAAAATGGTTTCTGCCCAATAACTTTAGTTAGCATTGACCGATATTGATGAAACTTAGTGTGTAAGTTGCTTATGTGAAGAGCTAGCTTGGGATTGCTTTTGAGTGGGGAGGGGCTAAGGTAAAGGTCACTATTACTTAAAATAGAAAAATGGTCAAGGTCACTGTTACTTAAAATAGAAAAATGGTTTCTGCCCAATAATTTTAGTTAGCATTGACAGATATTGATGAAACTTGGTGTGTAGGTAGCTTATGTGAAGAGCTAGCTTGGGATTGCTTTTGAGTGGGGAGGGGCTAAGGTCAAGGTCACTATTACTAAAAATAGAAAAATGGTTTCCGCCCAATAACTTTAGTTAGGATTAACAGATATTGATGAAACTTGGTGTGTAGGTAGCATGTGAAGAGCTAGCTTGGGATTGCTTTTGAGTGGGGAGGGGCTACGGTCAATGTCACTGTTACTTGAAATAGAAAAATGTTTTTTGCCAAATAACTTTTGATAGCATTGATAGATATTGATTAAACTTGGTGTGTAGGTAGCTTATGTAAAGAGCTAGCTTGGGATTGCTTTTGAGGGGGGGGGCGTCTCTTTTTTATAAAAGTAAAGATTAAGTCATACAACAAATTAATTGGCTATAATTTCTGATTGCCCATAACCAAAACCTGGTTTCGTCACATTGCGGCGCTTCTAGTTTACCCTTTCTTTTACTGATAAGCATAATTAACTTCCCTATAGTACGGGCATGGATGTGCTTTTTTACTGTTAAAGTTCTATGATAAGGGGAGTAGCAAGGAGCAGCTGTTGTGGCCACTTGTTTATGAAGGAAAGGGTTAGATCAGGTTATGGTCGGGATCTTGTATTTATTATAAAAAGTGAGCAAATGTTTTGTACCTTTAATATACTCTTTAACAAGCTTTTTCTGCTTTATTTCAGTTTGAGTGCCATGCGTGCAAAAGTGTGGAAGGCCAGACTAACAAGCCCATTGTTCAACTGCAAGACATACGCACGAAACCTTGAGCGTCTCTTCTGGCAGATGTACAAGGTCTACTCGCAGGGAAGTCCGCCACAACATGTTACACAGCTAGAGTAGAGATATGCAGTAGTGATCTTACTCTCCAATTGTATATTCTTGGGTTTTCATAGGAGTTACCTGTACCTATTTGTAATAGATATTACAAGAGTGATTGTAAATGTCAAACTTTGTTATAATACAGAGTTTCAACCCCTTTGAAACAAAAATGTGCTTCACCTGATTCCCCTCACATTAAAGTACTTTGTTTGGTCTTCATCTTCAGTATGCATGTCTTCTTTCTTTAAGTATGTTGATTATTATCTGTATGTTAATATAAAACCATGTTTTTATTGCACAGAAAATCCAGATATGTGAAAGAAAATACAATGGATTATTTGTCTGATAACATTTGTTATGTTTAATATACATGTTCTTGGCAATTGTTTGACAATTGTTACCCAGTGCATATTTCTATTTTGACCTGTGAATGTCGTTTGACCTGTAAATGTCGTTTGACCTGTAAATGTCGTTTCATCACTGACACTAAACTAAATGTATACTATTTATTCATATATGAATATCTGTATTTATTTCTTTAAGTGAACTTGAGATAAATGGAATTGCTATCTGTTATAGAAAGTATGTTCAAATTTTATGTCTTGTTAATGAATAATGTATTTATTTCAATTGTAATCTTTTACAACACTGTTTTAATCATGTAGCTTGTATATATAATTGTTG
This sequence comes from Mya arenaria, assembly GCF_026914265.1. Lineage (NCBI taxonomy): Eukaryota > Metazoa > Mollusca > Bivalvia > Myida > Myidae > Mya > Mya arenaria. The sequence continues at coordinate 66,983,485 of NC_069124.1, read as the reverse complement.
GGAGTCTATTGTAAATAAACTTTTAAGTCGCTTCGCCTTTTCCATTTGCATTTATAAAAGTATACATGACAAACTATGACAGAAGAAACTATGCCGGTCCGTCCGTCTGTCCGCACATTACCAAAACCTTATGACATATTTTCATGGAATGGACGTCATAGAAATGCACAATTTCTGATGGTTGAACACACTTATTGTTGACCTTGGCAAGTTAATCATTGAACGTGTTAGTATTGGATGCTTCTTACGTACAGTGGGCTCGAACTTCTTGTTTGACGTGGAATTTCTATAGGATTGTAAGTATGATGCAGTAGCTGTGCAAGACATATTTCGTTGACCTCGACCATGGCGTCCTGGAGATATTCATAATACATGTATCGATCCTAAATATGTTGGATACGATGTTCCGTATGTCAGTGATCGTTGACCATGACAAATTGCTAACGTAATATTGTCTGAATGACTTGTGTGTTAAATTAACACTCGATGTGTTGCAAAGGTAGCTGCATTCCCGTGAGGAGTCGAGTTTATTTTCTCATCCTAAAAAAGGTATGCATTATGCATTCAAATGGGAATAATTCCTAACAAAAAACTACATGGAACATGTTCACAAAGCTAAGTTAATGTGCACCATGTGTGTAAAAGAGGCAGGTCCCTTCTGAGACAATTGCCGAACAGCCATAGCATAAAACTGGATCGCTCTTTCGTTTGGTCAAAATAAGCCGAAATGTTCATTGATTGGTCAATATACTAGTATATCGAATATTTGCTACCGACCACTCAAATAATTGAAATGTGCAAGCTAGGCAAAAGATAACCAATGGACAAGGTTTTATATAATTGTAAATACAGTTAAAACAAAAATTATGATATTTAGTAAGGCAGGGAGATGAGAAATGATTTAGAGTTTTATTACAGTAACGAAGAATTAGGAATCGCAAATAGGTTTTCATATCTTGGTGTGGTGTTAAGTAAAGGAGGATCCTTTTCGGATTCCCAAACTAAAATAGCAGGTCAAGCGCTTAAAGCCATTTTTCAAATGAATAAATACCTTTTTAAGTTCACTTGTCTATCAGTAAAGCATAGACTTGATCAATTCGAAAAACTTATTGCCCCAATTTTAAATTATGTAGGAGGAGTTTGGGGGTTTATCCAAGGTAATGCAGTTGAAAGAGTTCATCTACAATTCTGCAAACGTCTACTCAGTGTCAAAAAGACAACACAGAATGACTTTATTTACGGAGAATTAGGAAGATTACGTTTTAAGACAATTAGATATATGAACATATTTAAATACTGGGTACAACTATTGTATACAGTTAATAACAAGTACATAAAAAAACGTTTATATTATGCTTAAAAATGACATGGAACGAAATGCAAACAAGCCAAATTGGTGTTCACTTACTAAAGACCTTCTTTGTAGTCTAGGTTTATTTGATGCATGGTTTTATCAAGGAATAGATAATGTTGAATATTTTTTTTCATTAGTGAAACAGCGGCTGAACGATAATTTCATCCAGGATTGGCACGGTAGACTTAATGCATCGAGTAGAGCTAGATTTTATATTAATGTATCAAGTTTTAGACTTCAGCCACACCTCAAAAATGTTAAATGTTACCAAGTTCCGTAAGTCTATGTCTATGTCTATTGCGGCTGTCCTCACACAGATTAAGCATTGAAACAGGCAGAATCAGATAGATGGAATAGACCGCAATCAAAACCATTAAACGAACGTATATGTACCATTTGCAATTAATTAGAAGACGAGTATCATTTTGTTTTAGAGTGCACATTGTATACTGAACTCCGAGCTAGATATCTACCTAGGTATTAATGACAACGTCCCAGTATGCATAAATTAATGGAACTTTTTAATATCGAAAATGAAGCTATTTTGAAAATGTAAAAGTGTACATTTTAAAGGCATTTGAATTAAGAAACACTACGTTATATTCCATGTAAATTGTATAGGTTTGTTGTAATTCTCATCTATTTGTTTGTTAAGAAGTACACAGTAACTGAATCAAGTACTCTTATGAAGACAAAGATAAATATTAACTATTAGTGCACCTCTCTATATCTGCATAATTATGTAATTATCATTATAATTTATTTCATTCTTTTTCATAAATTGTGTTTATTGTGTTATTGCTGCTTTTCTCGCCATTGTATATGTACATGACCTTCTTGGAATAAATGTTCTGTTCTGTTTTATATTCATTGTAACTGGCTGCTGTTTAGCATACTAGTATGTTTGGCTTACATCCCAGGAACAGTTTTGATGTTATCAGGGGCGGATCTAGGATTTGACGTTAGAGGGGCGTAACTAATAGCCTAAGTTTTTGACATGCTACCCTCCCTGATAACCGAAATTTATATGGTTTAAAGTATTGGCAGGGAGCTTTGGGGAAAGGGGGGCGGAGGACTCCATGGTACTCTCTAGTCCGAAATGGCGCATTTTAGGCGTATGTTACATGGTCACATGAGTGGATTGTTGGTTACCGATTAAAATGGAGAGAAAAATGTGTTGTGTGTTTCTGGCTTCCTGCTTTTCTTGCTTCACGTCAGTCCACACATTCGAATATGACAAACCAAGTATGACCGTCTAAAACAATAGAACACATTCGATTATTGTGAAATTTGACTCCACGGTTCTGTTAATGCAAGTCAGTCGTTCAGATTGCGAAATTGGCTTTAAAGTAGTTTTAGATATCAAATAAAAATGTGAAAAAGGAGATTGAACAAAGAAATCCACTACCAATGTGAAACTTTTTTTTTTCAAAATGGGATTTTCAGAAAACATCCGTGCAACCCACACAAGCTCTAAAGTTGGGACGGTTCTATTGTTGGTCGTGGCGGTATTCTATGGTTTGGCCACCACAACGGTGGGCTGGGCTTTTGACCAGGATAGTTCCGTCACCATGCTGTACGGTTTATGGACGAACTGTAGTTGTGATGGTCTCCAGTTTGTAACGGTGACCTTTACAGGGTCGTGCGCATGTCAAAAATTGGAGATAAATGACGACATAACAGGTACGTCAAAATGTTCGATCATTTTGAAGCTTCGCCTATTGAAGAAATAATCTTAGAACGTTTATGTTTCTTATTTTTACTAATATTGAGTCTGTAAAGTGAGTTTAAGCCGTTTGTCATATATAAAGTATCCTTGTCATTGTCAGACTCGGGGTATAATACACACGTTACCAGTAGCGTTACGCATATTTTGAGCAAAGTTCATATCTAGGGCATGAATATTGTCAAATTATCATCCTTGATCGACTGGGAAAAAAACGGACCAACGTTTGTATGCGATTTACTTGTTAAAGACATTCACATTACGTTTGAATTGATACATGTACTTGAAATGTCCTTTAACTCTGCAGGTTGGTACCGAGCGTTAACCAACATTGCATTGGTCGCCGGCGGTCTGTTGTTTGTCGCCTTTATTTCTTCATTAGCCGGAATATGCTGCACCATGAGCAACCGGATACTGGCAGCCACCAGTATGATTGTGGGGTTAGCAGGTACCACACGGCAATGGGCCGATTTTTCAGAAATTTGTTGAAGTTAACCACGTGATTAACGACATCGTTGTTAACTTTTAAACGTGAATAACTGTTTTGCTCATGTATTTAAATAAAACAATTGTGGCTGCACAATTGGCCCTAATTTTTTAAGTGTATCAATTAAACTTCAAGAGCGGTAAAGATCTGAAAGTTAACAACGATGACGTTAAACAATTGTTAACAAAGTTTTGAACAACAGACCAAAAATAGCAAACGATATAGTTCGAGTTTTGCTTCCGGTTTACATAAGTCAAGGCCACCTTTAAGAGTGAACAATCAGACAGCCTTTTTACGTCCCTGTTCCACATACTCATATTTTAGCTTATGTAGCTTATGGACTATGTTGAAATAATGAAGCACAAAAATATGAACACTACCCACTTTGTTAGACGACCTTTCAGCCATCCTAGAAAAGGTTGAGGTCACACTGATCGCTTCTTTAACAAGCATTCTAACATGGTGTCATGAAACTTGGCGCACTTATAAAACGACGTACTGTCGGCTTCGTTTCTTGGTCGTGCTGGATGTCAGGCAGCAATAGTTTATTGCTGCAGTATGTGTTTTCTGGGATGAGATTTAAAAACAAATGAAATTCCCGTACAACATCAAGAACGTTAAGTTTAAACTTAAAGAGTGGTCTTGTGCTGTGGGGAAAACCGGATTACCCGGAGGAAACCAACTTTTCCGGCTTGGTGACCACAAACCTAACTCACATGCGCCCAAAACGTCAGAAACGTCAAACCAATGTGTTAGATAAAGAGTATGGACATGTATTGGCAGACAATATTAAAGACGCATATGTAGTTCGATTAGTTTTATAGCATTTGAAAACTATGGTACAATTCTGCATGACATGCTTTTACAGGGTTGAGTATGGCGACAGTCGCGGTCCTCTTTCCCCAGTACAAGCTTGACCCTTCCGACGGATACACCTACTTCTACTCCTGGTACGCCTGTCTTCTGGCCGCCTCGGTGTGTCTGTTCGTCGTTACACCCCTGCATTTCTACGGCTACCCGAGAAAGTTTGAATCTGTGGCGCCTCTCCGCGGCCTCCGACGCTTGGGGCGGCCGACAGCGCGTAGGCGAAACAAAATTGATGTTGAACAACCAGAAGGTGGTCAGAACAGGAAGTTAAATATTCAAAAGAAGGTTGCGCCTCATCCTTTGGACATATTTGAACAAAGGATGAAAGAGAGTTGATGACCTACACAAATGAAAAATACATATATCTTGAGTATTGACTGTTATTATTTTTTCCCACAGTTTGTTGCCACTTATTCCATTTACATGTACATTGTTATGTTATCAACACTTCGTAGTCCTAAGTAACGATTTCCTTCAGAAGACGGAGTGATCAGTTTACGATCGAGCTAGGTCTGCTTAAGGGACATATCCACGACAAATTTAAACTTTCAAACAGTAATGCCCCTTCCTGATCATGTATAATCTTGATTCCCTGAGCTTTAAGCTGATGCCGTCAACTCCATGTGCCCGTAGGTATGCTAAGCACTTCGTGCACTCCGATCTTATACCTTGTACATATTAACCAAGGTGAAGTACGGTTTGCCACAATTGTATGAAAACCTTGCCACACAAGCAGACATTTGCACACGGTTATTTACGATCACTCACGTTTGTAATAATATAAGACTATATAGAACTACAGATTACGCAGAAATAGTCTAGTCGTGACCAATCACAGGCAATTCTAATAAATCGTAGAGGCGTAGGGAGTGCGTAAAAACGTACAGTACGTAACAGAGCGTACACCATTTCGGCTAGTCTTACTGTATCTGTATAGAAAAGAGCGACGATCATCAACGTTTGTTGTACTCTTATTCTAACACACAACACACTTCTTGAACGGACATGGCGGATAATCGACCTTAGTCTGTACCGCATTACCCGGCATGTTAAACCACTCATTCAAATTTACTTGGTATAATCACAAGTTCCGACAGAATACTATTGGATATAGAGCGTTTGGCCTGGAACATGCAAGTTTTTCTAGTATATGACCTAGTGAGCAAGCACAGAAATCGTCATACATTTTGACCAAGTTCCATAAAGCATTTGTCACGTTCGGACTGCCATGCAGATGTGATCGTGAAGCGGTAATGAATCTGCATAAGATCACGTTATGACAGCTAACATGAGTGCTTACGTTGTAATCCAATAGTGATGCATCGAGCTCAGCTGCTATCAAGGTGTATTTGTTGTCTGTTGTTCTACAGTTTATAGATAACAAATGAAACACATTGAACAGAAGTTAATGTTTATTTAGCAAGTGAAAGAAGCACAAAGCCCAACTTAATTCAAAGGAAGGAAACATACATTCTATCATAACAACACATTCATACAAGTATATGCATGTGATCATTTAAACTCGCTCACTTTTACTGTTTCATAGAAACTTTTATAATTAAACTAGTAATACAGTCTATTAGAAAACTGATGAGAACAATTATCAACAACATTTGTACATGATTTGATCACAACTGAATAGGTTTTTAAAACTTGACATATACTTAGATTTAAAACACCTATAGCAACATCCTGCAAAGAAATCATTTACGGTACATATAAACTAGGGTTTTTATAAGCATTCTTAACAGTATAAATAACATATTAAACACACTGTACATTCACAAAGCAACGAAATATCTGCTGTTTGCAAATGAGCCTAGCAAACAATGCTTGTCAATCAGCTAAACAAAGCAGGTTCACATCAGAATTAGACGGACATGTAGTACTGTCCACTGTACTGTCTTTAGCAGTCACACGCAATATGTTAGCAATTCAAGAGTTGCTGAAATGTTGGGATTCAAGAATCATTGCCATGTTGGTATTCACAGCACTGCTTGTTCAGGCTGGCAACCATAAGTGGCGAACATAAATGCATTAAATAATTTAATTTCCGAGCAATCTGGCATCTCAAATTTAACATTTTTGTCAGTGATACTTCAACATCCTTACTGGCATTTTATTTATGTCTGTTCCAAAAACTTGGAACAGTTTGATTGAGGGATGTTAAAACTGCCACTTATCATTGCTTCAAAATCTTTAAGTGTTCATACCATTTGCTAACAGTAGCTACCTCGGCGTATGTTTCTAATATAGATACACACCTACAATAACATTTACATATTTACACAAATAATAATTCACAAAGGGCACTCGCTGAGCAAGAATTCCAACACAAACAAACATAAAAAGCTGAAACAGTTTTACAGATGTCAAGTACTTATATGTTAACAGTTTACAATACACAGTCACATTTACTATGATTAAATAGACACCTGCGGCAATTGTATGAAGCAGGTAATTTTTCATTTTTGTTTAAGTAGGTCAAGACGTTAACTGATTGGTCAATATTAATCCAATGATAACAGTTAACTTTTTAATGAGCTAACTAGACAAAAAAATAACCTAAGAAAACGTATACAAATATTATACAATTTGCTGCATGTATACATAGAAGTCAAGTAATACCAAAAGTAGTACTTCATATAGATTAAAGACATTACCCACAAAATGTCGTGATCAAAAATAAATGCGTGAAAATGTTCAACATACCGGTAACCTCAATTTCAAGGCTGCTGGTGATCAATATTTACAAATAAAACAAATACCCTACTGCCAATCATATGTCCTTGCCTCTTCAGTACTACCTAGTACTATTCCTTTAGTTGACCAGATATTTCACCAGATATTTGGACAATGTACACTAGCATCTTCCACACACAAATACAAGATACATCTCATAAAGTATTCTATTTATAAGTTTATTGTTCATAGTAATTTGTCTGTTTATTAGATACTAGTTAATCAGGGGTTGCTAGCATTACCATCAACAAACAACATACATCTGAAAACACATTTTCATAATGGTAAAAACAGTTATTGTCTAGTATGGTATACCATTAATATCCAGCAAGTTAACCAAGTTTTAACAATAAATCTAACTTGTCTGGCTTCAGTCTGTCCGTGACTGCTTATTGCTTTAAGCAAGACTAACTTGTAAACAGGCATGTAGTTAAAGTATAGCACTTATACACCATTTAAACCTAAGATTTCTATTTAGTCCAGCTCTGTGATATGGTCAGTGGGATGTCCGGTGGAGTAGAGTTTCCACATCTTCCAGAACAGGCGTTCCATGTTGCCCACATATGTCTTACAGTTGAACAGAGGGCTTGTCATCCGGGCCTTCCATACTTTGGCTCGAATGGCACGCAGGCTGGAAGATAATTACATGCCACATACATTTAATAGGATTATTTATTAAAACAGAAACATGGAAGCAGCATTGAATTTCTCTATCCTAAGGCATGGGTATTTATAATTAAGTTTGTCAAAGCATTTCAGTCACTGTAAAAACACCTTGAAGATATTGACTATTCATGCCATACTTATTAGGGATTGGAAAGCGGTTTAATGTCAAAATAAAATATCTGAAATGATCGATCAAGCCATTTTGATCTATTTTCAATTATTTAATCAAAATCATGAGTTCATTAAAAAATGTTAAAACATTTGGTATTAAACAAAACATATATATATTTCAATGTTAATATATGTAGTTAATGATGAATGGACATGCAATGCAAATAAATGACATTATTATGTTACAATTTTGCTTTTGAGAAGTTACTTTCAATGATAAGTTTGAGGATTTAAACTAAATACAAATAACATTAACTTTTGTTCTACCATTTATTTCTATTATTAGAGAATACAGCAACATAGAAATAACAGTGAGATTCCAAGAACATGCAAAAAGATTTTCACTGACTTCCATCATAAATGATCATTTTTTTACAATACTTTTTTGTTTCATAAACACAAGCAGTACAATCATGTACTTACTAATGTTCCTCATTGCCCAACTTGGATGCAATCCTGACAAACTCGTCTCTGCTGTTGGCTATCAGCTCAGGACAGCCGAGTGCTTTCAACTGCGACGAAGCTACCCTTGAAGCCAAGGTCTCCTGTGGCAGACAGACCATGGGGGTGCCAGCCCAGAGGACGTCCATTCCAGTGGTGTGGCCATTACAGAGGGGTGTGTCCAGACAAACGTCTGCCAGCTGACCACGACGTACATGCTCCTCCTGCATAATTTAAAGACCATTGGGTAAAAAGTGATCAGTTTGCATAGGTAATTGATGAAAAGGACAGCTTTAAACATTAAAATTAACACACATTACATAAAATATTTGTTACCACATTAACTCAGTTATCAAAATAAGACTTCTGTATGAATAAGTCCGAATCTGTATACTAGTGCTGCCTCTTCATATTTAAGCAAGCCTTGATATAGATAAAAAAAATATGAGCAAGCCCCAAGTTATTTTCCAGTTCCAGGCTTGTGCTAATTTCCACCACTGTAAAATAAACTTATCTGGAACAATGGAAGTCAATCTATATTATTCTGCAAGTTTGTTCAAATATTTTCAGTAGCAAGGGTCTACTGCTCAGAATATTAGTTTTCCAATCATATGGGAGATATTCCTTAAACACTTCAAGTATTGGCTATCAGTTTCACCCACCTTTGGAGCCACAGGAGAGAATACGACCCTGCTGCTGTCCAGGCCAGCATTCTTGGCGCTCTGCAGCACATTGGGCTCCCCTACAGCTGGAAAGCGAAGCAGCCAAAGAACGCTGTTGGGCACTTTCTTGAGAACATCAAACCACATGTCTAGGGTATCTGGGTCAATCTTGTACAGCTGGTTGAAGTTGCAATAGACAACTGCATCCTCTGGCAGTCCATATTGGCAGCGTGCGCTGATAATAATGTTCTGTGGAATTTCTTCGCCGGAGGCAGATTTGTTGTTAGTCTGAAAGATTTATAGCTATGAAGCTTACAATGACACTTTAGTGTCATATTCTTATTGTAGGCTTAGTGTTAAACAGGAAAAATATAACTTACTTAGTATGCTCATTTCATGACTCAACTCAAACTAGATTTTTGACTTTACCAGTTGCGTGGTGACTCCACTTTGTACAAGGACATCACCCATGGAGGCGTGAGAGAGGCCAGACTGGATCATCTGTTGTAGAACAGGCCCGACCTGCATCGTCACCATTTCATATGTCACTGAGCCCGGGGACCCATCCTCCTCATCTGTCGTGCTACCAGGGGCACACTGGACTCTTATAGTCTGTGGGGAAAAACATGGTTTTGCTCTCCTTTAATTTCAATGAAAGATTTTTAATTTAATTTCTGAAGACCACAGCCAAAAATGCTTTTTTAGAGACCATTTTTTTATTCAAATTACCTTAGCCATGATGTGGATTGTGCAATGTATTCAGATATTGAACAAGCTTGTTACGATCATTCCAGTGTGTAATTTCAGATCTACATTTCAGCATAGAGAATCATGCCAACACTAAGCCAAATGTAGCCAAGTGATGATATGGGAAAAACCACATACCTTTATTTCAGTTGTGTCTCTAATAGGCTTCAGGTTAACTCCATTCAGGACAATGCTGTTTTCCCGGAACTCATCACTATCCTGTAGCTTAATGACAATCTTGTCCATCATGTGAGGGAACATGTTCATGTGATCACCAACAAAGAATGTGTCTGGGATGCAGGCAAGCTTTTCTGTGTACTGCTGCTCATACTCAATTGGGGAGGTGAACTCATCAGTGATGATATAGTCCATGTAGGTGGCCCCACTTGTGCCAGGGTAGCCTAGCCACATCACCTGCAGGAGAGAAATGCTTAGAAAATCCTTTTAAAATTGTCATTTTATTGGGTTTTCAAAACAATTAGTGACTTGCCAGTGCAAGGTTGAAAGTTAATACTTTGATTGCAAGTTCTCCATTAGGGAAATGGAGAAATGTGTTGAATTAACATACAATAACTAAGTAAAACAGACAAAAAGTGTGGAGTAGAGTTTTAATTTATTTCATAATTCATTATTTTTATAGACCTATAAAACATAGAGCTTCTAGACCTATAAAACATAGAGCTTCTATCAAATGTGTTGATGTCAAGGAGGAATAGTTACTTGTGACTGTTTAGATGAAGTAAGAACAATTTATACCTGAACAGCAGCAGGTTTGAGGGCAAACAGCTCATTGCGAGCTCCCTTCGTGTAGCCATTCATGTTCACAAGGATATGGATACCATCAGCATTGATACGGTCCGCAGCTTTCCCATTACAGGGTATCTGAAAAGCATAAGGTAACATTTAAATTTGCAAGTAGCTATAACACTGATGCCTAACATATTATCAAAGCTATTTCATTGCCAAAATTATTGTTTTTGTTAAAATACAGGATGGACTTGAATACCTGTGATAGATCAATGAAGTGTTCAGTTTCCCTCGAGACTTTAGCCCTGAAGCTTGTCCCATCATCGGCTGTTAAGGAATAGCAGAAAATCTGAAATTAAGACAAGAGCTATGATAGATCTGTAATTGTTTGAATTTATCAAAAAATAGCTCCCATGACCCTCAAGGTTTATCTTCCCACCTTACACATCATGGAAACCGTAATAAATTTATCATTGTTATAAACACAGCTAAATCTGTTAATTTAGAAGGTTGCATTACAATACCTCTACTGAGTCCTTGTCGTGCAGGCCGGGTACACTCTGCATTAGATGAGAGGTTGGGTGGTTGCCAAAGTCTGAGCTCACATAGCCAATCCTGAGTCTACCCCCACTGGCTGTAAGGTCCTTGGGGTGCTCATACGGGGGCTTGTGTAGGATGTTGATCTAGAATTAAGAGACGAGCATGTTAATGATTTTATCTACATTCATTGTTTATTGTGTTGTTTATCTGTCATTATAAATATAAAACAATTAATATCGCCCCTTAAAATCGAATAAAAAATGATATTTAAAGGTCAATTGAGTCTTTTGATTTATACCTCTTAAACAATTCAATTTTTCATGGCCATGGCTTGAACTGATCTCGAAAAATTGCCAATCTACATGACCATTTAGTTGGGCATTCAAAAAACAAATTGAAAACCTTACCTTTTCCAGACATAGATTTGCATGTTTGGCCGCTATTCCCTTCCTCTGGTCATGGGTGAGTGGATAGAGCATTGTGTGGTGAGGGTGGACGGAGGGCAGCCTGTTCTTCTCCAACTGGTCGTCCACGATCTGTACAAGTTTCTTCATACGCTCGCCATAGTCGCTCCAGTCACACACAAACTATGAAGGGGATTGACAACTCAGCATTAAATATCACTTATATACTTCAGCAGCTAATAAATATAAAATTAATAAATATTCATAAGAACCAGATGTAATTTTTTGGTTATATCCCTGGTTTGGACAATTTATCTGGAAACAGTTTGAAAATAGTTTTCAACCAACATGTGATTCAGCTTCCTTTTTGACAAAATTATAACTGACATCAGGGGTGTAACTCATTTATTGAAAACAAAGATGACAGATCTGGCATAAACATGCACTCAATTCTACACTTATTTTGATGATTTTACAAATAAAATGTACACTGTTTTTTACAACAAAATCTTACACAATTCACAGTACTGGGTCAAACTTAACAATTGCTTGCAGGTCCCTCCCTTACTGTGTATAAACATACCCTATTTCGTTTCATTAGCACATATTTAGAATCACAATTTACCAATTATTGATTGGGAATAATTTCGAAAGCCATAGTTTTTTGTTAGTACAATTCATCCTGCGGATTTTATCCATAACCAACATGCTCTTGGTTAACTTGAGAAATTCATGACAAAGAATACCTATTTAAATGCATTCTGCATATGACCAATCACATGTTCCAAATGCTGGAACTGCTATATGACCAATCACATGTACATAATGCATGAACTGCTCACCTGTAGACAGTGTGCTAGATTACAATAGGCATCTGGGAATTCAGGTTTGAGCTTCAGAGCTGTCCTGTAGGACTGTACTGCCTCAGGAATGTTACCAGAATCCTGAAAATGGAAAATTGTTTGGTCCTGCAAAAAATGGTCCAGTCCTCTAATGTAGACTGTATTACAGGACCTTGTGTCCTGCAATGTGGTACTGACTCACGTACAGACTGAATGTAAAAAGGTATACATGTATTCACATGAAATAAACATGGTGGCGGTATACATAAATATTACTTGAAAGTTTATAACTATGTAGATGACTATCAGGTTAGTGATTTGAAATTGTATCTTCTATGTTTGTTTATTCAACATCACACGCTCTTTCGTTTGCAAAAATGCTTAATCGACATTCAATGGCTTACTACTTTATATCCTTGGTGAAGGTGCATCTTCATTTATGACCCTTAATTTACCAAGCAATAAATGACATGGGTATTTGTGCTAATTAGCATATTGTTCCACTCTAGCAAGTGTAATTATCTCCATGACGTAGATAACAGAGAGCACCAGAACATTATGTTGGAATATTGCAGACAGTTTAGGATAGCACTTCCAAAAATTTATAATATAGACAAAGAAGAAAATTCACAAATTTAACTACTAACGAAATTGTCTTTTTTGAAAAAAAAAAAAAAAAATCATGTCAAGGAATATTAATTATTTCATAGAACAAAAATCAAACATTTTCAACTAGATACCATTTAAAACTGTCATGCAAAAATTGAGGAGTTGTTAAAATTGTATTCTTTTTACATGGAATAACCTCAATCATTTACATATATGTATTTGGCTAATATTAAATGCTTGCCAACCTTGTGAATGGAAGCAAGGTTGCTGTGGGCATCAGCGAATGCAGGCTTGATCTGTATGGCACGCTGGTAACACTGCATGGCCCCCTGTATATCCTGCATCTCTTTCAACAGGTTCCCCATGTTGGAGTATGCATCGGCAAATGAAGGAGATATCCTGGAATACATACCAATACCATAGCAATGTGGTTTTAATGTTTCCAGTCACCTTCCTAAACTCTGGTTATAATCAAGTTTTTGAGATATGTTCAAAATAATTGATGTGCCAAAAAACATTAACCAAACTTTTTAAGTCAATCAGAGCCCATTATTTGCATTAAAGTCCATAAAATTATAAAGTTGTTTAACTCAATTCTCTGATGACTAAATTACTGTGTGAAGTATTCAGTAATGAATGAATGGTTTATGAGGTATGAATAAAATTCCCCAAATTGCCAAACATTTTTAATTGGATGGTGGGTCAAGTAGAAAATCCCTCAATATTCGGATAGTTGAGCTAATAAACAATACAAGATGCAATGGTCATACCTTATAGCCTCCTTATAGTGTACAAGGGCCTCATGTAGTTTCCCCTGCTGCTGTAAGACGGAGGCAAGGTTGGAGTGGGCCACAGCAAACTCTGGGAAAACCTCAAGGGCCTTCAGGTACAGACTCACAGCCTCCTCAGTGTTACCCTGCTCACGTTTGATGTTTGCCAAGTTATTCAGAGAGTCTGAGTGATTCGGGGCAAGTGTGAGGGCTGTGTTGTAGCATTCCTCAGCCTCCTGGACTTTGCCCTTCTCCTTGAGAGCGTTCGCTAGGTTGCAGTAAGCATCAGGGAAGTTAGACTGAAGCTCAATGGCCTTTTTGTAGGTGTCTATGGCAAGGTCTATTAACCTGTAAAACACAAAACAGTTCAGAGTTAAAAATAACACATATATCTACAAAAAGACACCTTACAGTTTACATACAGTTTAAGTTTGTTATATCAGCAGCTTCTGATAATAAAATTATGTGATTCTGAACACATTTTAAGATTAAAATTAGGAATGGGGGGGTCCCCCAAGAAAAAATTAGCTACGGCACTTATAGTCTGAAGTGGTGCATTCCGGTGAGATTTATACTTCTTTTTATAGACATTGACATGTTCCTTGAAAAGAAGTGTGAAACTTTTACACTGTTTTAGGAATTTTCACAAAGCCTAAAAAAGAGAGCATATCTTAGCGCCACATGAAAGCCTGTTACAGTAGACATACAGAGAAAAATAAAGCTAAATTAACCTAATGACAAGACAAAGCTTTTTTCAGCATATTAAAATAATTATAATAAAGATCTTACCCCTGTTCATAGTAGACACAGGCCAGATTTCCGTGGACCACAGCATGGTTTGGATTGAGAGTTAGTGCCCGTAAGTATGCTGTCACAGCTCTGCCGAACAGATTAACGACATTCTTTACATGATTCTCTACATGAACAACATGGTTTATTTAATAATCTTCAGCAAAATTAAAGACAGGCTTCTGGAGTTTAAATCATGGACACCATTACTTTATATGTATATGTTACTATTTTATGGTTTTTTGAAATGGTATTATTAGGTTATTATTTGAACAAATATTTTACCTGTCAAATATTCTAGCTTCCTTCAGTACATTTCCCAAGTTGATGTATGCATCCATGAAGTTGGCATCAAGGGCCACAGCCTGCAGATAATTACCTTCTATTGACACATGTTTTAAACAGATCTGAACATATCTGTATGATTGTTTTGAGCAGTAGCTAAAGAAAACATATCTGTATGATTGTTTTGAGCAGTATTTAAAGAAACATACATATTTATTTATTCATTTTCAATGATCTTAGCCATCTCTATCATAAGAAATAAAACCTAAACAAAAACAGGACGATACCTTTTCAAAATGATGGATAGCCAACCATATTTCTCCCTGGGCATGAAACACACAGCCCAGGTTGCTCCAGGCCACAGCGAAGTTGGACTGAGTCTCAATGGCCTTAAGGTAGCAAGCCTGCAAGGGAGGAAAGGATGATGATGAAGCAATCAACCTCTGTCCAAACCACTGCTACCTATCTACAGCCAGCCAGTGGACATCTAAAGACGCAGCGCAATGTTCGCATGCATGCTCGCTTGTTTTCTGCGCATTGTTTGCTTGCCTGTGCAAGAATTCTCTCTGATGAAAGCCTATGACATTAATTTTTCTTTTTGAAAACTAAGATAAAAGAAATTTTCTGATAAAACTCTTGACATATCATGTGGCAATTATGCCTGTACAGCAGTCAAATATTGAGTACAGAGAGAATGCTTTTTATGCTTGCTTGCATGACAGGAGCTGATATAAGACAGAACCTCATCATATTTTGGTACTTGTAAAGCGGGCCCTCAGTTTAAAAAAGTTATACAATCATGAATATTTGCAATAAAAATACAACAATAATTCATACCTGCCATATACGAAACCATTTGTTTAATACATGTTTGTGTTTAAAAATTCAGTAATTTACCATGGTTTGTCTTCTTTACAGATGCCTGCAAAGAACACAAAGTATCACTATTTAACAGAGGGTAAAATTTTGCAATATCGATGAAAAGCTTGTTCATGGCATGTATGAGGTTGGGAGTGGGGTTGATTAATGAAGGTCCATCTTATATCAGAACTCGTCTCATAGTACAGCAGAAAAACACTCATTATTGTCTCCTATCTACAATCGAAATGGAGTTTTTCCCTCCATAACATTTGGTACAAATCCCAAGAACTGAAACAATTTTATCTCACATATAAGAAATTGCTTTTGTCTGCAAGCGGCATACAAAAGCAATATTCCAGACATTCATTTCCATTCATGATTGTAGATATTGGTTACATCATTTTAAGAATGAGTGTTTTTGTTGCTGAGAACCTGCGCAATGCATGTTTTCTTGCCTGGCACGTTAGCTTTCATATCGCTGCGCAAAAAACGCTTGCCGCTCAATATTGCGTCCTGTTGAAATTGCAGATGAGCCAAAATGAATAATTATAGATCATCAGCAGTAAGTTACCTTATAATTGACAGTCATTCAGATGTTCTTTTTTTTAAAAACAAAAAATATTAATGCACCGAATTCTTCATAAAAAAAATCCCAAATGATTTTTTTGTTCTAATTTTAATTTAGCAATTTAGAATGCCCTCCCAAAAATGTCTCCATTCAGTTTTTGCTCTGTTTTTATGCTGACTGATGAAATACTACCTGTTACCCTGGCTGTAAATTTCACCAGTTTATGGTTATATTTCCCTACCAGTCACCTTGAATGTCCGGTAGTGGAGGTCCAAGTCAGCATTATCCTGCACTTATACTGACGGTAGACACCTTTATTATCAAATAGAAATAAAATATAGGGATTAATTGTAGTGGCAAACAACAACATGTTTCTGAAGAATAAACTGATTAAGTTATCAGATATTTATAGGGGAAACCGTGAAAGGGTTCACAAATCACTCAATACATGTCATTTTTTTAACTTACATATGCGTTTGAACTCCAAATGTCAATATATAATGTATTTCAATTGTACAAACAGAACACTAAAGCAATATGAAGCATACATTGTGTCTTTCCCACTGACAAAATGAAAAGCAAAGATCATTTCAGTACTAATTCCAGATTTGGTGCATTCTTGAAAATAAAATTACCATGCCAAAAGAGAACTCACTATGTATGTTGGTACTATTCTTGACAAAACAAATCCTGATTAAGCTTTCATTCATACACACCCTAGAGTAAGTTAATAGTTCCCCACTTATGTAATTCATTGTAAAAGTAAAATAGTACAAACATACTTTAACATAAATATATATTAAAAAAAATAATAAATTTGAAAAAATCTATCGTAAAAAAAATCCATCTGGAATTGGTACATTGAATTTCATTTTTCCGACTGTCACTGAAAAAACTCCATTTGCAAGAACTAGGCTAATGGTTTTTAGTGGCTTCATCTCAAGCACTTGTTACAAAAAGTATGTACTTAAAGACCCCATCTTATCAACAAATTTATCATACTACTGTGTTTCAAATAAAAACTTTTTGGGCATAGATGATAATAAATCAGTTTCTATAGCAGAAGTTTTATAGATCAGTTCAGACAAAGTTTATTTGATTTAGGAATTAAGATGTCCAATTTACTTTGTGTTAGAGATACATGATACTCGTCCAAAAATCTTGATCTTATGTTTTTTCTTACATTTGCTGATAAGATGAACCCAAAGGCCATGGCCAAAATGATCCCATAAACAAATATTGAATAATATTTTTAAACCAAAACTACATTAATACCTTTATGGGGTAGAGGTAAGAGTAGGGTAAATTTGAATGCTCTCAAAACCACTGTCACAAAAGCCTTTCTCTTTAAAGGTCACTGAAAACTGAGATCTTATTTTAACATTTAAACAAGCAATTTGATATTTATATGATTTTCTACAATACTTTTTCTGGAACAACTGCATTCAAGAGAAAAGTGATGCATCACAAACTTCTCTTTGTTTTGTTCCAAAGCATTGTAGAACTCCATTTTCACATTAACATTTAACAATCCTGTAGATTTGTCAATGTTTCCAGTGGGAAAAACAAATGTAGTAGCTTCCATACTGATACATTCCTAAACCTTAAATTGGAGTAAGGACAATGTCAAGTTATAAATTCAGAATGCTCTCAAAAGTTTGGTTTCAAGAAAATGAATTTCAATAAGGAGCAAGTGATAGGGTAGCACACAGCTCATTTGTCGATCAGTTGACGCCCCTGAACGCCCGAGTAACCTCCCCTACCTTAGCCTCGTCCAGCCTGCCAAGAGCCTTCAGAAGGTTCCCCAAGTCGCTCCGCACACAGTACAAGTCCTGAAACCATCAACATACATCAACAATCAGCTTTCCAACACATACAACATAACTGAATGTTTTGATATAATTTGATTTATAAATTATCTCCAGATTTCATTAATTGCCATGTAATTGTCATGCCTTATTTAATTAGTGAATTTGTATGATTATAACATAACAACATGATAAAATATTAAGACGAAGATCTACCGGTTTATGCTACAGGGCTGTTACGTACACCTACACTGAATAAAATCATGAGAATGATGAAGCATTCACAAACTTACAGGATTATACTGCAGGGCTGTAACGTATGCCTGCACCGCCTGTTCCATGTCTCCAGCAGCGACCAAGGCTGCTGCCAGGTTGATGTAACCATCTATGAAGTCTGGTTTTAATCTCACTGCATATCTGTAGTTCTGAAGAGATTCTCTAAGTTGACCGCATTCCTTGTACACATTTCCAAGGTTTGAATATGCCTCAGCCAACATGGGATTTTGCTTGATTGCTAGCTGACTAAAATATGCTGACCTGTAAATGAAATTAAAAAGCATTCGTCAAACATAAAAAATCAATAATAACTAGACAGTGAATCTTGTCATCAAAAACACATGGTTGTTTCATTCGGTTCCAAAATATTTGACATTGGGATATAAAGGAAAAAATGTGTATGGAAAAGCTTAAAACAGATCAGCAGGACATAAACAAAAAGTAACTAGTTTGCCGACACTGTATCTGAATAAAATGCTTGAGACTTGATAGACTGTATCTTCATGTCATGGTAGTATGTTAAAGAGATGCACTTAATGTTATATGTATATTAAAAGCTGAGTTTGAAATGGGACTGACTGATAGCTGTATTTACCATTTATGAGTTTATTTGTCTGCTGTACACTACTATATTCTGTTTGCTATTGTATCATTTAAATTGTGATGGATCCTCAACTAGGGACACCTGGCCTAGACACTGTCCTTAATATTTACAAATGTTATGACATGAAAACTGTAAAAGATTGGTACTACTCCATACTGAACAACTTCAGTCATTGACTTGCACCAATGTGACATGGTCATTGCGACTTGTCTAAATCAGGTCAGAATGACCAAGAAGTATCTTTCTAGTTTCAAAGATGTCCCATACCTATCTAGCTTCCTCTGTTGAAAGTGTATGGAGCTGAGCAATAGCAGGACGCCCGTGTTGTCTGGCTCCTGTCTCCATAGCTGCATGCAGTGTTGCTCCGCAGCCTCGTAGTCTCCAGCCTGATAATCAGAATGGGCAAGCTCTGCTAGGCCTGAAACAGTATGTTGCTTCATAGAATTTAAGTTTGCAAGTCACTAAGAAGATGTGTTAAAAATAATAATTTTAAGACCAAAATGATTGGAACTTGTAAAGCGTGTAAATAACTCAGTTTTTAACCGATTTTCTCCAAATACCGGGTAACTTGCATTCCCCTCAGAACATAACAAAGTTTCAGAAAATGTACAAAACATTCCCATCAACAAAATGGACACTTTAAGTCCAAAGTCAGAGAAGCCTAACTTAAGGTAGGCAATTCATAATTTAATGCCTTCTAACGGCTATTTCCCCTTGCAAAACAAGTGTTCACTTTCCCCAAACTTTCATAATATTTTCCCAATTTGAAAAATACAGATTCCCTTAGTGAATAAAAAAGCAGTGTATTTCTTGAACAAATAAACAAAATCTTCACAAGACTAGCCCATTTACAGCAGACTAAATGCATGAAAAGGCAAACACGTGTATTCTAATGTATTGCTATTTTGACATGGTAGTGTAATTTCCCTAAATTAGAATTTGCCGAATTGAAAGGCACAGGCCTGGAAAAATATCACTGGGGTGCTGGGGAACAAAAGGACACATTGTATTGGGCAGTAAATGCTTAAAGCATTATGAATTTCATAGAAAATGTTAGAAATTGTGCTTTCTTGAAGTAGTTTTATGTTTCAAATATGTAGTTTGTATGAAATAATCATATTTCAAGATCTATATCTGTTCCGTGTACAGGGCTTTTACTGTCCATTTTAGAAAAAAGACCCTTGACATTTTGGGAAAAATTTGCGTAGCGAATAGGCCAAACTTGGGAAATTGGGAGTTACAAGAACAAGCTTTATAGTCTCCTTCGAATGAGGAAATTATTAAATGATAGTTTTTCCTTTTTAAAATACACAAAATGGCTGATATATCAATCCTTCATGGATAAATATCTAAATATATTGCAATAAATCATGACAAGTGATATCCCGGAACAACCTGTTTTCGACCGACTAAGGATTATTTACATTTCAATCATAAATACGTGATAATGAAAGTTAATGTTTGTGTGTACCATTTAAAGCAATCATTCATCTTTGAAAAAAAATAAATCTGTTTCAAACATCTGTTGTTTACCTTTTGCATCCAAAATGGCGGCTGTCACATGTTGTATTTGACCTAAATACAACCTGTTTTCGACCATGACCTTTAACTATACTTCACAACAAAAGTTTGTGCACAATATTTTTCATTTTACTTCGTATAACTTGTTTTAACTGTGTTAAAGTATTTTATTTATTAAAAAAATAATTTAATGTTACTTATCACCACAATAGGGGCAATGGAAAGCATCATCCCTTCTAATGGCTTTCACATGGGTATTAACTGATAAATTCACCCATCATGAACCTGGTATCACTGGCCCAACTCTGCATGAGCCTCATATGACCTGCCTAGGCTTCAATATGTATAATTACAGAGAGCCCAATTATAATTCAATATAGTTACCTGTAGATAAATTTCATTAATTTTAGAATAAGCAATGTACCATATTTCGATGCACTTTTATGTTGTGCACTATACTTAGAAAAAAACGATATTGCATAGGTTTTAGGCTCTGGTAGATATGTAAAATCAGGCAAACAAAAACAACACAATTTTAAGAAGTATTTTACACGTGAAACCATTCTAAGTGAAGGATGTGAAGGGTTTAATTTGGCATTAATTGAAAATGACTAATTGGTATTGTTTTAAGTAACAAGAGCTGTCACAGAGACAGCGCGCTTGACTATTCCGCTGCTTTTCAGTGTATGGATTGAAAAGTTTTGGCGAAACATGCATGGATCACTGTTAGATTAGATTTTAATGCAATACATGATGTGCTGAGATATTTACATAAATTGAATGGAAAATATTTGAGGTGGTACGCAAACTTTAACATAAATTCTAAGTATAAAAAGGGGCATAATTTTGTCAAAATGCTTGATAGAGTTACCTCCTCCTGTGTACAGGTTGGGGGTATGATGGTAAACAAGTGTGCAAAGTTTCAAAGCCAGATGTCAATGGACTTTGAAAATATTTGAGGTGGTACGCAAACTTTAACGTAAATTCTAAGTTGAAAAAGGGGCATAATTTTGTCCAAATGCTTGATCGAGTTACCTCCTCCTGCGTACAGGTTGGGGGCATGATGGTGAACAAGTGTGCAAGTTTCAAAGCCAAATGTCAATGGACTTTGAAAATATTTGAGGTGGTACTCAAACTTTAACACAAATTCTAAGTTGACAAAAGGGGCATGATGGTGAACAAGTTAGTTCAAATAATTGTACGTTGACAGATTTTTTTTTAGATATTTGATATGGCAAATCCTTCACGTACAAATTGTTTAGTATCAAAAGTGGGTAGTTGTTCTGATCAGGTTCTGATTCCGGGTTAAAGCATATAGCGTCCATAAAATATCATAAAAACAAGAAATATTACCAGATAATGTTATTTTATATTAGTTCTGACGCACACAAAAAATATCAAACTTATAATTATGAGTTTGATGGCTTTTCTTCATTTCATTCTGTCAAAACATAACGATATATATATACATGAAGGGCACCTGCAAAGCTTCAGGGCACAGTTTTAAATCGCTCGGAACATTTCGGCCATGGCCGAGTTGTTACGATTGCATAACAAGGTCTGTCTCTAAGCTTTGTCGGAGGAGGCCGAGTTATTACGATTGTATCGAGTTGTTCCCCTTCGCATAATTGTTATCTGTGTCAGTCAACTTTCATTTTATTGGAAAGGTAAACAACTTGTTTTAATGCATTAAATGCTTGTTGAGTGCAAAATAACATTTCACTTACGTGGTAAAATATGAATTTAACTCTTTATGATCAATTTCAACCATAAAATACTTCACTTATAACAATTTCAATATTTTTAAAACACCCGTTTTTTGCACATTCCCGTTTAGACGTTAGGGATTGGAAGAATCCCGTATAACACGTCTATTATTTAGACTAGTGAACAAGTGTGCAAAGTTTCAAAGCCATATGTATGTCAATATTTGAGGTGGTACACAAAAGTCGAGCTAAAAATGAAGTTTTTTTAACACTAGCATTCCCACTCTTTTTCAAATGAAGTTTTCTGACAGTTCTACTGAAAATTAAAAATGACGCAAAATATAAGTGTTTTACCTATTTTCAGGGGGCAGTCAAAAATAGGTTGTGGTCGAAAATAGGTTGTGTCAGGATCCTTGTCTCGGAATTCAATTAACCCAAACCTTAACATCACATAATTTATTAGGATGTTGAGTGAACCAGTGCCGGTCAAAAGACTCTTTTTTTTTTTTTTTTTTTTGGTGCACTCACCCATGACCCTCTACGGCTCTAGTTAAAACCCAGGCCGTATTGTTGAATCACATTTAACCTTTTAACTTAAGATATCGATAGTTTTCACAGGAACAGAAACGGCGTAAAATTTAATATGATGTTACATCTACTTCTAATGCAGTGATATTCTACCTGTAGAATCGGCTATGTGTGACATTGTTGTTGCGATTATTGAACTTTCAGTCATTTGCCAGTTTATGGCGGATACGGTATTAAGAAAATGCACATGCGCACTCGGAGGAACGCGCGACATAGGAAAAATCAATGAGCCACGGAGCAATACAACGGAGCACGCCTAACACAAAGCGCGTGGGCTTCTATGAATGGGGAGGTATTTTCTTATAATAAAAACAAAACAAACAACAACACACGTTTAAAAGCCGACTGATAATAAAATTTATGTAAGTGTAACAGATTCCACAAAATTCTATTAAGTTTATGACATATTCCCAAATAAGGCACTGTTCTGTACATGTAAATAATAGTTAACGGGCGTTGTGCGCCTAAAGCTTCTAAATTTTTGCTTGGATCTAAAAAGACCGTATTAAGCTCAGCGAACTTACTAGTGTGCATAATGATGGTGATAAAATATTATATATAAAAATTAAAATTACTGTGGTGTTAAATTGTCAACATGTTTGGTGTTTATGATGGCGCCATGAGGAGAAACATGGAAGTCGTCCAGGGCAGTCGCCGATGTGACCTTGGACGGTAGGTGATTCTAGTCTTTCAACGTTTTTTTGGTGGAGGTGCGCAGGAAGACGTGTTCGTGTGGTCACGGTGCTCCTGGAAGAACCAGTTTCCTTCCTCTCACGCGGTGATCCGGCTGTACCCATGATAAATGGTAGGTATAGCTATTATATCCATTAGCTCGTGTGTAGCAGTTGTAGCCTGTTGTGATTTGGACGACTTTCAAGCGTTTCTGGCTAGAGGTCATTTTCTTGACAAACTAAGGGCCCTTGATGATAAAGTCGTTGACTACAAATCTGAACTTGCTCAAGGTCTTTGATGGTGGACTTTGAAGTAGGGTCCCGGATTGTTGACCGTGCATACACAAATGTAGGGCGTGCAATGGTCTTGTGGCAGTAGCCTTGGTTGTTGGTGTCCAGCCTCTATTGTTGATAGGTCCAAGGTACTGATGAGCCATACTAGTACTGTGATTGCGATTAATTACATTACTTTCCACAATCAACTTTTTTAACAACCTATAAATAATTATCACATTCTTGAAATATAACTTTGTTTGATTCTTTTCACTAATTTCACTTAAATCATGTACCAGTACTAGTATCATATATGACACATATCACATAGAAGTTTTTTTTGACAATATATCTTATAAATAGTACATTACTTAATTTAAAAAAAAATATTTGGTTTTAAATATGTCTTCCTTTCTTATTAAAAGTATGCTCAATCCCCTAGCATATTTAATAAAGCAAATATATTCAGCTTATCTCACCGCTTTTTAATAATAAAATAAGGTAAACGTAATTGTAAAGAACCTAGACTGGTACCCTACGTTACTTTTTAGTAAAAATCTTTGAAGAAAAGAGAATGAGGGTACTAGTCTAAACGAACCCGTGAATTTCTTTAACCGATGTTGAGCGGACCGTTTTACCTAGTTCCAGATCTTTTCGGGACGTCATCTTGTAACGAGCCCTACCCCACTCACAATCCAACTCTACGTGGTAAGATATGAACTTCTATTAACTTTTCTCAACATGTATGTGAAATTAAGTACTTTTGGAAACTAGGTCTTATTCTTTAAGCTTCACCGTTTAAGTATGTGCTTGATTCTCCATCCGTTATTAACTAAGATACAGTAGTGGAGTAGTAAATCGGACAGTTGTAATATGTATACTGGCATTCGACTCTCACTATCTCTTTTTTGTGTACATTTGTGCTGTAGCTTTGATCTACTTATCAATTTTGACATATATCATGGTGGAATATTTTTATCTTTTATTTTTCCCTGATTGTTCAATGCAATGATGCTTGTTTGCATTTTTGAAAATAATACACAGGGATTTGAGACAAGTGAAGGAAACCATTAATCAGCATTAAAGCTGTTGTTTATGCTTATAAAAATTTGGATAAATATTTAAGGTGTGCTTAAAAAAAGTGGTGTGATAATGGACAAATATCTAAGCACCTGGGTTAACTGAAACTAACATTAGTTGGAGAGTTTTTATGGCTACTTAAAAAGTTTTCTTAGGCAACAAAATAATTGCTACAAAATTAACATATTACATCAGTGCTCAAATTAAGCACTCGCAATACACATGTGAAAATCCGAAAATGCCTGTTGCTTTTAAAGTTAATTGCAAATTTTGCCAGGTTAATAGTGACTCAATATCTGTTGGTAAGCAAGGGCTGTCTTCCCTTAGTACAAGTATGTGGCCGGGTCTTTCCAAATGGTAATATTTAATGCATACAGTATTATTTATTCATATGATTAAACAGATCATTGTATTGCTCATTTGTTGTGCCTTATATAATATAGACTCACATTCAAACAACTTGATTCTGTCATGAGACAGCATAGTGCAAAAGAAAAATTCATATTTTTTGTATTTTTAGCTCGTCTGTTTTTCGAAGAAAAAAAGTCGAGTTATTGTGATAGCCTTGGCGTCGTCGGCGTCGTCTGCGTCTGCGTCTGCGTCGTCGTCGTCGTCCAAAAACTTTAACCTTACCTCATAACTCAAAAACCGTTCAACATTTTCACATTAAACTTGCTACACGTGTTCCTATTAACACTATGCATGTTTATAGCAGGTCATATAATTTTGCCTTTAATTAATATTGAGTTATCCCCCCTTTTCGACTTGGAAAAAAAACAGACGAGCGTTGGCACCCACTCCGCGGTGCTCTTGTTTTCTTCATCAAATAGAAGGAAAATCTTATCATAACAATTATAATTTGTTCGATACTCAAGGTTGAATTTTCTTTTGGATGTTATGATACTGTTTCTAGGGAACATAACAAAAAATAATTTAGAACATTTTGGTTAGGTGGACCTGGGTTTGATTCTTAACCTTACCATGTCATACCAACTAGAATTAAGAAAGATACAGACTTTAAGAGCAGTCTTGTGGAAAGGTGTCTGCCTCTTGCCCGGTTGGTTTGGAACCCTTAAAATTTTCATTAGTACTGGTTTAGTTTGTCTGAAACAGGGACAAGTTAAAATTGAGAAAGGCATGGGCAATTCTAGACAGCTTGATTGTACAGTACACTCCACGCGGAACTACCACTTTCCGTTTTCCTCGGCGGATTTTAGTCATCGCGGACACGACATCCAATTGATCATTATCCTCTTTCCTCGGCGTTTTGACTCGTTCACCCACCGAGGCTGATCAGTGGACCGTATAATTACAATCGCCGCGTTACTCGGAGGTAAAAACACCGCGAAACTCGGAGGAAAACCGATAAGAATCTCCCACTGTATCAAATTTTGTTTAATTTATTTGATAATTTTTGCTACACCCGTAATTATTTATAAAAATAATTTATTTCGCGTACCTAATTTTCGGACACCCAAAGGACATCAATCGTTAATTTAACACTTACCAAGTTTCACAGACGGAAGATGATGGATTTTTATCTTTTATCCTGGCTAGATTACCTAACCGTATACACCACTGTGACAAGTTAATTAGTAAATACCCATCCTAAACGATGTATTGCATGTAGAAAGAGGAAGTGTGGAATATTTATTGAAGGATTAAATAAACAACAAGGGCAATCAAGGGATTAAGAAAACAAAGACATGACATTTTTGTAAAACGATCTGCCAATAAAACTTTAAAACTTGTACCACACTTATTGACTGTAAGAAGCAATTATGCACAGTTATACTTATTGAGTCATTAATAAAAGTCAACACATTCAATGATATAGGTAACTAATTAATGTGATGAATTAAAGTTGGATATGCAATACTTAAGTTACATTCGAAAACACCACTCAGACACATTAATCCTGCATAACAACATACATGCTCTCCATGAGATCCTCGTGGGTAAAACTGTGAGTTATGTGACATCACACAGTGTGACTGTTTGATCTGAAGCCGATAGAATGTGTTATTAATTTCAATGCATGTATAAAATGGTGTTTAATGGGATTTTAATTAACTTGATGAAGGATTTACACTTATATGCGTAATAAATAAGTTTAGAACCATTGATAACTACGGATTAATTAATAAGTGGTAAAATGCAAATTAAGAAATAATGACCGAAAAATATTCACACTTACAAAGTTCTCAACACCTTCATTATGAAAATTGATATGTAAATTTTCGATAATTGTTTTTAAAAAGAAACTTACTTACTTTGAAAAATTAATTATCTAATTATTTAATACTGTTTTAACAGAAGCAATGTACTGTAGTAGCTATGCACAAAACGCGGGGTTCCGCGATTAGGTCAATAAATTGATACGATCACTGGCGCTACCGGCAATAAAATTCTCCATAGAAAACGATTAACTCGGTGCAACTCAGCGAAATAAAGCGAGGAAAAAGGTTGTGTACTCTGCGGAAATCCGCGATAAATTAAAAACGCCACCGAGGAAAGTGGTAGTTCCGCATGGAGTGTACTGTATAACTTCTGTCTTACAACATTTTGTTTTATTTATCAGTGAATGATTTTTAGGTTCTTTTTACATGATTTTATCACAATCACATCAGGCTACAAAAGATTATGTAAAAAAACAAAACAGGGGTGGGATTCCCTGACAGATTCTGATTGAACCATTTAAAAGTGGTAATAACGACAACCAAAGTTCAAGTTAGTCATTACTTGGTTTAAAGTATGCACATATATTTACAGCGATACTTTATTATTTAATTTTGCTTTACTAAACAAATAAGTCGGGATGAACAGGGAGAAAAAATGAGCAATATAAAACTTACCTTTACTTGAGAGTGAATCATATCACTTTACTTGAGAGTGAATCATATCAGCCTACATCCATCTTCATTATCAAGCTAAAATAAATTTGTATCAACTAAGAACAATTCAATTTTTATGTTGTGATATGTAGTAAACCACTTTGGAATATTATGTATCTGCTCATTAAACATACATTCACCAAGAGATAGATTTAATTACAAGGCTATTGCACCCAGCAGATAAGCTAGTATCTCAATCTGTTCTTTTTACTGCTTTTTCACCAACAACTTAAAAAAGACTTTATTCAAAAGAGATGCAATTCATTAGTCCTTGTTATCTGACTATTTTTGTCTTTTAATAACTTGAGTAATATTTACTTTGAGTTTTTATACTTAAAGTGACACTCTTATTCAAAATCAATACATACACATGTATAACAAACATCAATTTTGATTGATAAACCTTTAACTACTTACTAAATAATGCATTTATGGAAAATATTAATTAGTAATAGCGGTAACAAGATTATAACCGTGTTTTTAAAAGCAGAAAGCGAAATTTTTTTAAATGATTGGTGAATGCTAAAGATTAACTGTGGTCTACTATAGTCTCATAAGGTAGAAATACCGTGTTTTATGCTCATTTCTTTCAAATTAAACTCGGTATTCTTCATAAGAACCATTGTTTTCGACATTTATTAATCGTTTTTGGAATATTAAAACAATATTATTAAAAGTAGTAAATCTTATCTGGGAGTAAGATTGCATCTTTAAGATAGGAATAACCTTTATGATAATCACAATAAACCATTTTCATAAATCAAAATCCAATTCAAGCATGTATTTGACTTATTGAAATAAGCTACTTTTAGCCTGTTAAGCTTAAGAAGTTTCAAGAACTTGTGGCCTGTAGATCAAATGATCTTTGACCAATCATCACTCTTTTTTAATGCAACGATATTCTACGATTTTGTCTATTGCCTTAATCATAGTTAATAGTTTTGGTTTGCTTCTTCCAGGGGAAAATGAGGAGGAATTCGGTGACCCTGCTCAAGCTGGTTGTCGCTGCTGTTATATTTCTAGCAGCAGGCCCTCTTGCAATGAAGTTTCTGTTTGGTTCTCGGCGTACAGATCAATATGTGGATACCGGTCTCCCAAAGGCACCTGTAGAGAGAAGAGATGTTGTACCGGACGTAAGTAGTACTAGTAATGAATACATTCACTTTTCTGGGTTTTGAAATATACTTGCAGTTTGATATGTAATGACATGCAATATTGTAATTTTGACACCATATTTAATAAAAAATGGTAATATATACAAATCAATAGTAGACACCATCTTAAGCAGTTTTATTACAAGTTCCTTTTGAGAGTAACAACAAATACATGACCTTTTTTAGTTCAAACTTGTTGACTGTAGATTATGTACATTTTGCCATCCAGGTGTTGAATCCATAGAACAATTATATTGGGAGTGCTATGAAACACTTCAGTTGAGGAACAAATTAAATACCGGTAGTTTAATTACTTCAACAACAAATTAACATCATAATCAATAAATGTGAGGCTTTATTGGGAATAGCATGTAAGAACAGAAACAGAAATATTTGCAACTTCCTTGTTGTTTTTATGTATTTTTATATTAACTCAACCAAGTGTTATAATAGAAATCTATCCTTTAAAGTTTAATGCGTGTATGATGTAACGAAAACTAAGTATTAAAACAGAAGAGCAAATAGTGTTGAAAAATGATCGTAATAAAAAAACGAAAACACTGAAATTAATGTTATCAACTATTTTAAGACACAAGTGGCAATAACATTGCAAAGTCAAAGGAAGGCTAACAAAAATTTAATCTATATTGTAGGTTATCTCTATGAATATTTAAGTTTAGGGGACATCACTGTAGTCTGTGAGTGTTTGTGTGTTTGTGAAATATGTGCATTCATGTGCGTGATAGTTGTGTGTGTGCTTGCTTTAACTATACTGATATAAACAGCATAGAAATGTTACATTATTAAAAGATGAACATGTTTGTGTTTATTTGTACTCTATCTAAAAAATAAATGAAATACGACTTAATGATCAACAAAAATTGTAACATTTCTGCTATGTAAAATTTTGATTTTGAACTAGCCTTGCAATCACTCTACTGGTGCAGGGCTTAAGGGCTTGTGCTTATATTGACCTCTGATTATTGCGACAAAAGCCTTGTTTGGACATTTTCAAATTATTGAATTTCAATACACACTAACACAGTCTCTTGTCACACCATAGAAAAGTTCTGGTGAACTAAAGAAGATAGACTGGCATGACTACAAACAGATATCAGCAGATACAGCGAGGGTTGGACCAGGGGAGCAGGGGTCTGCTGTTATTCTCACTGCTGCCGAAGAGAAACTGAAAAATGACCTTTACAAAGTTAATGGCTTTAATGCTTTTGCTAGTGATAAAATTTCCTTACAACGTTCCTTGAAGGATATAAGGCATCCAGAGTAAGTACCTTTTACAATTAATATGACATCTGTTGTTTAGGTATATAGGTATTGGCAAAGATTGGTATCATCCTATATATCAATCCTCTTCAATATATTTAAATGAAAAATGAAAAAAATGGGTTTATCCTATTTTATTTGCCAACTGTTTTTGCTTCATGCTCTTTAGGGCAAATCAGTTTTATCACAATAACAGATGTGATTGAGTTAATTTTATATATCGATAGTTCTCTTGAACCAATGAGTCTGTATTCCTTGTAAAAACAATGAAGATTGCCTGTAACAGTTCACCAGCCATAATTGGGTGTTTACAAGGCAGGTCATTAGAAGAAGCTAAGGATAACAATATATAATAAAAGTTCTGTTGACTGATATTTTGTCAATCAATTATTGTGCATACCAAGTTCACAAGTACATAGATGTGTTACAAAACAAGATAGTGAGTGACATAGACCAATGCAATCACGAGGGCTAGCATTTACCTAACAAATGCAAACTGTTTTGTTTTGTATCCCTGTTGCATACACTGCTAGCAGGGAACTAAACATGTTTACTGAACGCAGGTGTTTCATGTTTCCTTTGGCAGACAGTACAGGTAGTTTGTAATAATATTGAATCATGGAAAAGTAGGTTATCTTTATATTATTGATTTTGATCCATGACTTTAAAGTTTGTACATGTATTTAAACTGAAGTTAAATAGGTCAACTGACCGTGCCTCAAGAAGAAAAGATAAAGATGATTGAAAAGAAGAGTTAAACTTAAATACTCAAAATTTGTTATTTGTTTTTCAGTTGTAAAACCAAGAAGTATTGGAACAAATTACCCAACTGCAGTATAGTTGTCCCATTCCATAATGAACACTGGACAACCCTGCTACGACTCACTTACAGTGTGATCGACAGAGCCCCTGAAAACCTCTTACATGAAGTTATTCTTGTTGATGATTTTAGCACTAAAAGTAAGATTAATACAAAAATCATTATCAACATCTTGTGCTTTAGACGTTTCATCTGCTTTTGCGAGCAACAAATATTATCTTGTTGTGTTTATTTATGACATGAATGAAATATATGGCGGTCTGGGATTATATATTATAAATATATATTATTAATCCTATGAATGGAAAAAACATTAACAGTCCCTGTCGTGAATAGTGTCTCATTTATTCACCTATGTATATGGTCTATTCCATCCCCTGAGATGTGAGATTGTTACAACTATTAAAGGAACATATATTCATTATTAATTTGTATATTTTTCAGAATTTTTAAAAGATGAGTTAGATGAATATGTGGCTAAACAATGGCATGGCCGGGTGAAAGTTGTTCATGCAGAGAGGAGAGAGGGGTTGATTAGGACCCGCATCCTGGGGGCCAAACATGCCACAGGAGATGTCATCTTATTCTTAGATGCTCACGTAGAGGCTAATATCAACTATTTACCACCATTGTTAGGTTGGTTATTTGCTGTGAAAGTCATTGTTAACTGGTATAAAGATTGGTCAAGGTTTTCAAATTATCAGGGAGAATGTAAAACAAACTCATATGATGGTTCATGATGACAAAAAGGATATGTATATAGTATATAGTTAAGAAGGAACAACCTTCCTTTGACTTAGAAATGAATACATCAATTATATTTAATCATATTGTCTACTAAGATAAAAGTAATGGCAGCAGCTACTGCAAAAATATAACGTTCTTTATTGTTTTCGTAAGGTGATCATTTCATGTACATGTATTGTGTTATTATAGATCCTATAGCTGAGGATTATAGAACAGTGGTATGCCCATTCATTGATGTGATAGACTACGAGAACTTCAACTATCGAGCCCAGGATGAGGGGGCCAGAGGGGCGTTTGACTGGGAGTTCTTCTATAAACGTCTACCTCTCTTGCCTGAAGACTTGAAACATCCAGCTGAGCCATTCAAGTATGAGAAAACAATGCCTACTTTACTTTAAATACTTGTTTTTAACAAAATTCAAGTTTGGTTTTCTTGTAAGAAAAAGTGATAATGCAGTTGACAATTTTTGCTGTACCAGAGTATGTTTGTGTGAATAATCTATCAGCTGTTGTTGTTAAATTTCCAATGTTTTGTTTGTTGTAAATATCAATTTTATTTCCACGATGACCATATTTATTATAAACATAATAATTATCTTTGCCCTATTTTTTTCAGTTCTCCAGTAATGGCAGGCGGATTGTTTGCCATAAGCAGGAAGTGGTTCTGGGAGCTTGGCGGCTATGACCCCGGGCTCGACATCTGGGGCGGGGAACAGTATGAACTCTCATTTAAGGTAGGAATTACTACTTTGGCTGAAATAGCGAAGACAATGAATGCATGATATCTTTTTAATATTTTTTAACAAACTTTGAGTGTTAACTTCATAAGGTCATTAAATATGCAATAAACAGCTGAGTACAACTTTAAAATCTCCAGTAATTACCCAAAAATATTTCATGCTCTAAAAAAACTGTTCAATTTTTTTATTGCAAATCTTGATCAGTTTGATCTATTTGAGAAAATTATTCAAGCATAGTAAACACATTTAATATTTTAGTAATTGAGTAATTACTAAAGAATTTGGAGTATAAGTTAACATAATTTGAAGATGGTGTATTAGTTGTGTTTGTCCCTGAGATGTTTATTTTCCAAAACCTGCATGAACTGGATGATGCTTTATCTTTATAAACAACTTTTATTAATGCATGTTATTATTTTGTTATTATATAAAATAATGCTATTGAAAGAATGATTTGTGAGATTTACTTAACTTTTTTATTTCTGTTAATACTGGCACCAAATTGACCAAAGGTCTATTATACTGTATTGTGTCACAAGTTACAAGTTCTTAATACAAATATATTGTTTTATGAATCTACTGGAATCTGAAGTAGGTTACAATACTGTATTGTGCATTGTCAGCTCTGGCAGTGTGGAGGGAAGATGGTGGATGCTCCATGCTCCAGGATAGGCCACATCTACAGAAAGTTTGCCCCCTTCCCCAACCCTGGGGTCGGTGACTTTGTAGGAAGGGTAAGTAATTTTTTGCCGTAAATTTTTGGACTATAAAACAACCTATTTTTTAATAGTACTTAGACTGAATGTGGTATACAAATGAATTTGTAGACTTGTAAATGCTTCTATCCGTTTGTTTTCTCTTTAATTACCAGTTTCAAGTTAATTTTAAACAAAAAATAACCTTCAAAGCCTTATGAATGTAAACCGTATAGCATAATAAATAATTATGTTGTTTTCACGATTCCAGAACTACCGCCGTGTTGCAGAGGTGTGGATGGACGAGTATGCTGAGTTCTTGTACAAACGTCGACCCCACTACCGCAATATTGAGACTGGAGACCTAACAGACCAGCTGGAGGTTCGAAAACGTCTGAAGTGCAAGCCCTTCAAGTGGTTTATGGAAGAGGTGGCCTTTGACCTTGTAAAGATTTACCCACCAGTTGAACCCCCTCCCATTGCCAGCGGAGAGGTAAGATGATCAAAATTTGCTGTTAATATTAGGATGGTAAATTGTCAAGTTTAAACATAATTTCTGAAGGTTTATTGAACTATTGTATATAATATGAAAAGAGCCCTAAAATATCATTTAACTCTGCATAATTGCAAGTACATTTAGAGGATTATGTGTTGTCTCACTCTAAATCACAGTTCTCCACTCTTTCTGATATCTGGTTAAGAAATCTAAGTCAGTATTGCATATCCCTTAACTGACTTGACTTTTAAAATTATAAAACATGTATGTTTGGTTTAGAGAAAAAATGTTTGAATGCAAATAAATATGCATGACTGTGATTGTCTTAACACGCTATAAAGGTCTTTTCATTGTTTTAATTGTAATGAATATTTAAATGAAAATGGCTTGGCCTCAGGTCATATGATAAAATCTAATGCCTTAGTACTGTAAACTGGTGATAAACTGGAAGATCCGAGGACTGACTTACTCAAAGTTTTGAGTTTCCCCAAGGTTTGTTTTCAGTCATGTATACAAATCCTTGTTTTCATAGGTCCAGTGTCATAACATTCTTATTTAGTTTTTAAAACTTTGAATTAACATACCAATTCACATTCATATAGTGCTTTTTTTCGGAACCTTGGCAAGTTGCCATGTCCTCAACCAAGTTTGGTTTTCCGGCTTAAGCCTGTTAAAAATCTACCATTTGCTGTATTTTACACTCTAATTACATTTTTATCTGAGAGGATTTGTAATGAAAATTGCATTGGCAGTTTAAGAACAAGGAGGCAGGGCTGTGTGTAGACACGAGGTACAATAGTGACGGCAGTAACCTCCACCTGGAGAGCTGCCTGTCCGAGAAGAATGGCGGTGGAGAGCAGGTGACCTTGACCTCCCCACCCCTCCAGAAGCCTGGTGATAGGGGCTATACCCACCCTGGTGTCACATGTGTATCTTCTGTGATATGGGAAAATAGAGGCCTTATTGAATGTAATTAAATGTGTTGGGTAAAAAAATACAAAAAATATAGAATAGCTTCTCTGACTGTTTAAACGCACATGGATATAAATAAAAAAATCTGCCTGGTAAAATATGCTCTATGAAACTATTTAAAAATAATAATCCAGCTGAAGTTTTGAGTACACAATTTCTCTGTGATAGGGCCTCTACAGCTTTATAGTTTTTTACTTACAGGAAAGAATTGCTTATGGTGAATCAGCTACCACATGCTTTTTGTTGACCAGAATGACTGCTGTCCAGTCTGCTTGCTAGTTGTTAAATATGTTTTAGGTGTTTGAAGAATGAGAAAACAAAGAATTGTTGTATCAATCATTCGATATTTTAATTAGCATGATTTTGTAAGAATTATGATTTCTCAAACTCCACTGATGAATATCAACCATTAGTTCTAAAAGAAAATCTATAATATGTTCAAATCAAGACCTTGTCACAAAATGCCTCTGTCTATAACTCCTTGTTTTCTCAATCATTTGCTAGAAAATGTGATATGTGGATTGTCCCACTTCTCCCATATAGTCATGATAGTGTTGGTTGAAAGGCACTTTCTGTAGACCCGGTGTACATGTATGTGTTACAGTTTAGAAGCAAGGCTGCCCCTCTGTGTATAGATACAAAGTTCCGGGGAGGTGAAGAGAACTTCAAGCTCGAAGATTGTATAAAGGATGGTAAAGGTGGCGGGGAGCAGGTACGCTAGTATGGTGTTTATTGTAGATGGCTTATATTTCGCCATGGTTGAATTACAGATTTTTTGTTAAATCTTTTGGGACTTGAATATAAAATCTAAAAAATAATCATTTTACTGATGATTTCCATTTATTAAATATTTGCCTGACAATTTTTTAACCTTGCTTAATTGGCAAAAATTTAGAAATTGCAAACAGGACCTCACGAAAATGAAATGACAGTTTGTGTCATATTTTTTTGTTTGGCTGTCTATTTGTAGACAACAAAAGGAATTATCTCTTTTATCAGGGGCGGTATTCATAAAGAATCTTAATCAACAAATTTAACCTACAAGATAGTTTAGACTATATATATTTAATATTTATATAATTGTGTTAAGTTTTCTTTAAGTTCAGCTTAGAAAAAAGGCAATTTTCTACTAAGTTATAAATTCAACATCAAGTTGCTTTATGAATAGGGCCGTGATGCTTAACTTTCACATAATGTCTTTCAAACTTTTATTTTCACATTATTCCACATTATCTTTCCATAGAAGCTTTTGTACTGAAATAATTAAGTTTGAAATATTGAAAAAGTTTTATAATGTTTTGAAAGATTTAGTTAGCTGTAATATTTACAGTAATGTAATAATTATATCAGACATAAGTTTACAAATTATCATAACAGGCCTTAAATTTAAAGTCTTTCATTGTATTGTATGAATTGCGGGTAAAATAGTTTTCCAAAGAAGTCAAAAGCAACTACTCAATGAAATGAAATACAATTATTTCAATGTAATAAATTTTTGACTACCTTTATCTACAAACAGAGCAAATTAGGCAAGATACAATAAAATGTTGTGAATATTATGATCTCTAAATAATGCAAACTTTTACAGATCTCTTTTCTTTGTTTAACTATAAAAGTTATAATGTCCTGTTTTGTTTGCATGAGTTAGTTAACGTTATGTAAATTGTTTGCTGCAATTTGATAGGAATTGGAGTTGACATGGCATAAGGATATTCGACCAAAGAAAAGGACAGTATGCTTTGATGCGTCCACATCAGTGAAGAAGGCACCAGTGATATTGTTTAACTGCCATGGCATGGGTGGAAACCAGCGCTTCAAATACAATGTTGTAAGTATTTGATATTAAGCAAATTGTATGTGGGCCTAAGGCCATGTAATTAAAACAACATAAACAATCATTAAACTTCATCACCCTCAAGGTTAACAATTATTAAACTTCATCACCCTCAAGGTTAACAATTATTAAAACTTCATCACCCTCAAGGTTTACAATTATTAAACTTCATCACCCTCAAGGTTTACATTTATTAAACTTCATCACCCTGAAGGTTTACATTTATTAAACTTCATCACCCTCAAGGTTTACAATTATTAAACTTCATCACCCTGAAGGTTTACAATTATTAAACTTCATCACCCTCAAGGTTTACATTTATTAAACTTCATCACCCTCAAGGTTTACATTTATTAAACTTCATCACCCTGAAGGTTTACAATTATTAAACTTCATCACCCTCAAGGTTTACAATTATTAAACTTCATCACCCTCAAGGTTTACAATTATTAAACTTCTTCACCCTCAGGGTTTACAATTAATAAACTTCTTCACCCTCAGGGTTTACAATTATTAAACTTCATCACCCTGATGGTTTACAATTATTAAACTTCATCACTCTCAAAGTTTACAATTATTAAACTTCATCATCCTGATGTTTTACAACTAATAAACTTCATCACCCTGAAGGTTTACAATTATTAAACTTTTTCACCCTCAAGGTTTACAATTATTAAACTTCTTCACCCTCAGGGTTTACAATTATTAAACTTCATCACCCTGAAGGTTTACAATTATTCAACTTCTTCACCCTCAAGGTTTACATTTCTTATATCTAGTGCTTTAAAATCCGTACAGTAATAATTTTCTCACTTTCTTCTAATTTAACAGTTGGTTTGTTGTCAATATCTTGGCTCGTGTCAATTAAATCTCCTCAAAATCCTTTTCCTTACATCAATGTATAGAGAATATTTTCCTTGTCACCAGGACGACCAGCAAGTGTTCCATCCAATCAGTGGCCAGTGTCTGGACTGTGATACGGGTAGTCGCGAGGTCTTCATGAACCCATGCGACAAGAACTCAAACACCCAAAAATGGCTCATCAGTAATGTTAACATTACGGCTGTCAGAAAAGATTGGAATGAACCATAGAGGTGGCCCCAAGAGATTGAGAGTATAGAAATTATGTTTTTACTTTTTGTGAGGGTTTAATATTCACAATAACTTTAAAAGTCCACTTATGTTACAAGTTTAGAATGTTATGAAATTATGTTTTACAGAATGTTTCTTTTCAAAGTTCAAATAAACCTTACTAAATAAGACCAAACTGTAATAAAAGGACCCCACAAAATTAACACAAGCTACAGAAATTATCACATATATGGAAGGTGTGTTCTGATATTAGTGATGATTCATAACAAGTTCTATTACACGGCCAGGGTTTTCATGGTTTTTAAGAGAACTCTGACATAGCAATAAAATATTTGAATTTCATACGTAATGATCACATATTTTAGCCAAGAATTAAATTGGAATGGTTTCTTATCTTGATTAAAATGATGATTTTACTGCTTTATGAATTTTAATGGTGTTTTTAAATGTAAATATGTTGACATATCATTCTTTAAATTTTATGTGTATAAAACACACATTCTACCTTCATTTATGTTTTCTGATAACTTAATGTACACTATGAAATTTAAATAGCTGATTGCACCATTTTTGTTGAAGGCCAATGCATTTGCTGTATTTGTGTGTAACAATTTTTATTCAAATATATTTTAATGATTTTAAATATGGTTTTCTTAATTATACACATAATCTTTATTGTCCCACTTTTGTACCTGCTTTTAACTGAACCATAGAGTTAGGTGTTGACATTTTAAGTTCTTTTATATATGTACCTGTTGGTACAATAAATCTGTGATATCCACTTTGGATGGTATCTTACATGATCTTAAAGCTTACTTTTATCTAATTATAATACTAATTCTTTATAGATGGAGCTTTATATGAGCATATTATTGTGATTGTATTGTTCAAATGTCTAGTCTCTAGAGTAATTTATGGTCTATATTATGTTGTGTATATTGTCGTGTTTCTGTGTGGTTAATACCAGACAATATCTATTTAAACTAGAATATGTAGAAATTATTTTTTGTATTTAAATTTCTCCTTTGAACATTCCACTGTAAATAATGCATCGAAAAGTATCACCACATAGTTTAATAATGTACAAATTTTTCCAGTGTTTTCTGTGTCTTTATTACCATACAAATAATGTATATCTTGTAATCTGTAAGTGTCAAAACAAACTTACCAATTAAAAACCCATACAAGTTTATTACTGCTGACACATTTATCTGATGGATTTTTACTCTGATACAGCGTATGTATTCCCTCCAGGGATTCAGATTGCGGGTATCTTGTACCTGTTACACATTGTTATATTGTTCATGAATCAAATATTAATAAAACGTTTCATGTAACAGTTCATTAATTCATCAAAGCATTTTCATACACATTCTCATACATTATTACATTGGTCATTAAATCTTAGAAATCCAAATTTGACCATATAAACTCAGTGTCCATTTCATCTGTATTTAACGCATGAGCTGCATTGCGTGATTTAGGCATTTGGGCATAATTATTACTATTGATAAAATCATAAATAAAAAAAATACTAAAAATAATGAATTTTTGATGTGTTTAAATTTCATCCAATTTCATTGTTATTAGTGCTTCATTTTCTTGACAATTTATGAAGATTACTCATTTTTCCAAAGCAAACACGGCTTTTGTTCCAACATTCGAAGTGTCTAATTCAAATAGCCTGATCGTCAAATATACGATAATGAATCATCAAACTCTTCTTAATTTAGCTTTCTTATAATGCATGTTATTTCAATAATGGACTTTCAATATGACATCACTTGTTTGAGGTCAATTTTAGAATTTAAAATGGGCAATGCATGGTTCACTTTTAAAACTGATATCTTTAGCAAATTAGAGATTTCATCATGCTATTTTCACTATTGCTTCATAATAAAAGTTATTTAATTGAAATACCAAACAAAACCATGTGGAATAATAAACAGGTAAGCCCGAAGGTCCAAAATGGCACGATGTTGTTCATTTATTTATAGACTCTAAAAGGATCTTCAGGGATAAATGCCAAGAGGGTTTTAAGTGGTATTTAAGTAAAAGATCTATGTATATTTCCACTTTTTTCCATTTTCCCTCAATTTACATATACACTTATGCAATTTTGTTACGTGTTAGCAATTTAATGATTGTATGATAATTGAAGATATTTTATTCTGACATGTTTATTTCATCCTATTTATTATAAGTGTATGACAAATGATCAGCCAGTTGCTTTTTAAACCATAAATAATGATGATAACCTGATTCTAAAATGAGATTTATGATAGAAGATTGAAAATGAAAGTCTAAATATAATTTTGTTATCATGATGATATCTCTAAAATTTTGTGAGATATGGGTTTCACAAGTAAGACCATGCATTGAGCATTTTGTACCTGTAAGTTTGTTTCAGGTTGATCAAGTAACTTAACCTTATTTAATTGGTTGTTTGCAATTTGTAGTACCCTCATTGATAAGAGGAGGGGGGTGGTAAGCTTATTTAGTCAATCTTTGGGTAAAACCTGCGAGCATCTCCTTGATAAGAGATTATGGGTTAAGCATCTGTCTGAAGGGTTATGTTATGAAGGTTTGAGGCAAGTTAAGCATCTGTCTGAAGGGTTATGTTATGAAGGTTTGAGGCAAGTTTGCACCCCTGCCCTTACTAATGAGACATCAAATAAAAATATATCATACATTGTGTAATGCTTATAGTATGCTTTATTTCTTATACCATGACCCTTTCCTACTCTGTGATTCTTTTTCATCCCTGTGTATATTTTTCCCTGTGTATATTTTTGTTTGCTCCCATGTAAAGTATATTTATTATGTTGAGTTTTAGTAAGATTTTTAAAGATGTAGTGTTGGAAACCGGTATATGAAAATCATAATTAACTGTAAATGTTGTTTTAGAAAACCATAGTAATGGTGTTATTCTCCATACAAACATGTAGTGTGCCATTTAAAAGTATTATGTGTATGATTGATATTAACCTGTGCTTCATAATACAAACTAGATCCTATTATAAACTACTATAGTTAATCATTGGTTTGAAGGTATTTTTATGCCCAGATTTATGGGGGCGGGGATAGAGTTTTTTCTCAGCAAGAAACTTGATTGGAAACTCGACTTGAAAAGACCACACAACTTTGGTCAGTGTTGTGATATAGGGATTTTGTAGCAATATTTAGTGCCTCGGTCACATTTCTTTTTACGTATCTGACTTGACCATTTGCTAACTTGACCTTGATGTGACTGTGCTCTTTTCTGTCAAATGACAAGGCCCACTTGTGTCTAGTTCTCCGGGTTCCTTTGACAGCCCCAGTTCAACGAACAGTTTCAAGTCAAAATTTGTTCTACATTCTCTCAACATGATATACACTGTACATCCATTATGACATGTACCGAGTACACCCATATGTAATATTGAGCTTTGTAAAGATGTTTTTCATATGAATAAACATTCTTTGTAATGCTTGTTCTTTAGGGCTATTCCATTTAAACTTATAACCCCCGGTGGGAAGGCACTTTAAAAATATACCACCTCCCTACAGAGGCAAATTTACCCTTTCAGAGTCCAAATAAGCCAAAAAAGACACCCACCCATGTACAAGACACCCACCCATGTACAAGACACCCACCCATGTACAAGACACCCACCCATGTACAAGACATCCACCCATGTACAAGACACCCACCCATGTACAAGACACCCACCCATGTACAAGACACCCACCCATGTACAAGACATCCACCCATGTACAAGACACCCACCCATGTACAAGACACCCACCCATGTACAAGACACCCACCCATGTACAAGACACCCACCCATGTATTATTTAAATAATTGCCTTCTTCCCTGTGGGTTATGTTTTACTGGAATAGCTCTTAGAGGCAGGATATGTAACAATAGATTATTAATTGATATACAAAATATAATCACCAAAATATTGACCTTCATTTCCTATCATACATGTATACCAAAGATAAAATCACCACCAACATTCGATTTTACCAAACATTGTATATATTTTGAATGACAACTTGGATATCTTTTTATTTTTAATATGCCAGAAATTGAAGGAAGAAAGTTGCAGAATGTCAATTAGAAAGACATTTTTTTTTTTTCATCAGGGGTTATGTTATTATATTTTAAGTTATGCCGAGGATAGAGTCTCTTTACATAAACAGGAGAAATGTATTATAAACTTTCAAAACAATTTATAATCTGCATTAACAGTGCACCATATATACAATTTCAGTTTTCGAGGCAGATATCTATTCATGATTATTATTGCTTAGTAAGCATTCAATGCTTGGACAGTAATAGGTGTATTGCTCATTTTCAAGGCATTTGGCGCTTAATACCGTACTTAATTCATTTTCAGACATATTTTATATTTGTTGATATGTGTATGAGGTATAGTGTGAAATACCCAGTAGCCCGTACTGTACATTGCTTGTTTTAGACAATTTAAATTTTAGAATTGTTCGTATTTATATACATTTGTTGAAATATGCAATACTGTGTTGCTAGATAATACGATGATGTTTAGGGATCCAAAATAAAGGATGAAAAATAAATGTTTTTGTTTCATGATTACAGCATTTGAATATTTTGGAAGGATGGAAAAGCACAGAATAGAAAATAATACTGTGAGGCTTTGGTTGAAACTTGTTTGTCCTCAGCACATCATTGCAATGACGTAAGAGTTATCTGTTATGGAGCAGACACTTAAAATGACTGTCTCAGATAATCATAGTGCCCCAAACACATATTGCAATTCACATTGTGAAAATTTGTAACAGTTATTTAAAATAAATCATTATGAGTAAAGAGCCAAACCAGCAATTTGACATACTGTTAAATTTTACATTGACCTTAAATTGGGTTGACTTTATGCACTTGAGCGAGTGGTTTTAGTGCTTACTCACAAAATAAAACAAAACATTGGCAACATTTATGTGACACATGACATTAAATATCATTTTCATACATAGGCTGCAGCTTTATTTTAATGCATGCATCCATAAGGAGATAAAAGTCCTTGAGTTGGCTTTTTTGTCTGTCCCCACTCAGTGTAACCACCACTGAGTTTATCAAGATTTTAAAAAACAACACAAAATGATTATACATCCAATAACATTGTCTGCAAATTATATTATCATTTACTGATTCACAGGT
Organism: Mya arenaria; assembly: GCF_026914265.1. Taxonomy (NCBI): domain Eukaryota; kingdom Metazoa; phylum Mollusca; class Bivalvia; order Myida; family Myidae; genus Mya; species Mya arenaria. The sequence continues at coordinate 66,940,772 of NC_069124.1, read as the reverse complement.
TGATGGATGTTCAGGGGTGAATAATGGTCCTACATTGAACCTCTAGAAATGTACAGTATTTTTTGTATAACCCAATACACACCCTTGTGAGACTGAAGCGCTCCCATCAGCCAATAACAAAGCGAAACTATCACATTCTGTCCATTACCAGTGCACTCGCATCTATGACCAGTAAGTGCACAGCCATTATGATGTATCCTTTAATGAAAGAGCCCAGTTTTACAATCAAATGCTCTACTTTCAATCTGAACTAGCGGAATTGTGCGAGCTGGAGCAAAGTAAAATTTCACTTGCATTTTGCTACTACATTTTCCAAAGTCAAACCCTGGACTGTATCCATTTATTTCTGAAAAACAACTGGAACATTGTGATGGAAAGCAAACCAAGTGTAATCAACAGAGTGTTAGAAAGTAACATTAGCTTTGCTTTAAGTATACTTCATGTAAGTCTTACAGGATGACGGTATAAAATAGCTGTTTCTACGCCAAGATTTTGATTCAATTTTGTCTGCAAGTCAGTAAAATCACAACCAAATTTATGTTGTTTATTTATAACATGTATTTCCATTATACTTAAATACAGAAAACATATTGCACATATATCTGACTATCTCTCATCAAACCTGAACTGCTCTGTGTGTAAGTCCAAGTATTAAGTATGTGTATGTTGGCACATTTATCACACAGCTTGAATAACACTAACAACAGTCCCAATACTCCACCACGTCCACTTGAACAGGTTAATGTAGAGATACATGGGGCTTAGCACTCCTGACATAGTATTATCCAAAAATCATAGTTTGTCTTTTAGTAAAGTACTACATATTTTTATTAGAAATGACTTACTTGTACAAGTCATTCAAAAATCATTAGAACATCCACTTGGATATAAAAAAAACACATTCTACATTTTCAGTAGAGTTTCAGTAGAGTTCTTGTTAATATTGGAGTGAGGATGGCACATGTTGACCAGGTCCGTGATTTTATATACATCAGTGTGACTGGGCTATGTTGGAAAAGAACTCTAGGACGTTATCAACGGTGAACTCCAGGTTAATGTTGGAGTCAGGGTAGCACAGGTTGATCAGGTCTGTGTAGGTGTTATACTGCTTCATGAACTCATTCTGCATTGACAACCATACTACCTGAAACACAAACCCACATCATTATGTACATGTACATGAGTCACTATTCCATTTACAAGAGTGCACACCAACAGTTCTTATAACTTCAGAAAAACCTTTAAAGCTGTGATGCTACATTTTTTCTTTTCTTTTTATTACAATGCATTAACAGAAGACCAATATTGAAGCAAAACTAGAAATTAGGATCTACAGAAATTTTGAATTAGGTAGTAATCTAAACATGTCAATTAGTAGTAATGCCCTAGTTAAATATTTATGGAGTTGTACCTGATACAGGTATAGAATATTTATGGAGTTGTACCTGTTACAGGTATAGAATATTTATACGAGTTCTACCTGGTACAGGTTCTCTTCTTCACTCAGATGTTTCTCCAGCTTTTTGTACATGTGGTCCAGGGACTTCTTAACCTTTAATACAGAGAATGAACATACACAAAATTTGTCATGTAAAAATACTGTAAAGAGGCAGTATAACAACACTTTCTATCAAACTAGTAACACATTCAAAACCTTCAGCCACAGTAATAACCAACGAATTAGATCAAATAAAAAACAGTCTCCCCCTATGGTTGTCTCATTCTGTTCCATGAAATTTCACATTAGGGAAAAAATTGTGGGTATTTATCTTAAAATACTTCAAGAGGTTCATGAGATATGGAATGGACATGAAATGTAGTCAAATTATAGTCATGTGCCCTTTGACCACTAACTGTGACCTTGACTTTGAACCAAGCTGGGTTTTTTAAAATCCTTCAAGTGACTCAACGATATGGAGTGGACACGATTTGTGACGAACAGAAAGATGGACAGACAACTTGAGCAAAAACATGTATAAGAGAGAAATAATTACCTAAGCCTATTCTAAACCCCCTTCAACTCACCTCCTTGCCTGAGTAGTCCCTGATCACCAACAGAGCTTGATCTTACTGAAAGCAAGCTGAAAATCCCTCTTCAACTCACCTCCTTGCCTGAGTAGTCCCTGATCACCAACAGAGCTTGATCTTACTGAAAGCAAGCTGAAATCCCCCTTCAACTCACCTCCTTGCCTGAGTAGTCCTTGACCACCTACAGAGCTTGATCTTACTAAAAGCAAACTGAAAATCCCCCTTCAACTCACCTCCTTGTCTGAGTAGTCCCTGATCACCTACAGAGCTTGATCTTACTGAAAGCAAGCTGAAAATCCCCCTTCAACTCACCTCCTTGCCTGAGTAGTCCCTGATCACCCACAGAGCTTGATCTTACTAAAAGCAAGCTGAAAATCCCCCTTCAACTCACCTCCTTGCCCGGGGAGTCCCTGATCACCCACATAGCTTGATCTTACTGAAAGCAAGCTGAAAATCCCCCTTCAACTCACCTTGCCTGAGTAGTCCTTGATCACATACAGAGCTTGACCTTACTGAAAGCAAGCTGAAAATCCCCCTTCAACTCACCTCCTTGCCTGAGTATCCATGATCACCTACAGAGCTTGACCTTACTGAAAGCAAGCTGAAAATCCCCCTTCAACTCACCTCCTTGCCTGAGTAGTCCTTGATCACCTACAGAGCTTGATCTTACTGAAAGCAAGCTGAAAATCCCCCTTCAACTCACCTCCTTGCCTGAGTAGTCCTTGATCACCTACAGATCTTGATCTTACTAAAAGCAAACTGAAAATCCCCCTTCAACTCACCTCCTTGCCTGAGTAGTCCCTGATCACCTACATATCTTGATCTTACTGAAAGCAAGCTGAAAATCCCCCTTCAACTCACCTCCTTGCCTGAGTAGTCCCTGATCACCCACAGAGCTTGATCTTACTGAAAGCAAGCTGAAAATCCCCCTTCAACTCACCTCCTTGCCTGGGTAGTCCCTGATCACCTACAGAGCTTGATCTTACTGAAAGCAAGCTGAAAATCCCCCTTCAACTCACCCCCTTGCCTGAGTAGTCCTTGATCACCTACAGAGCTTGATCTTACTGAAAGCAAGCTGAAAATCCCCCTTCAACTCACCTCCTTGCCTGAGTAGTCCTTGATCACCTACAGAGCTTGATCTTACTGAAAGCAAGCTGAAAATCCCCCTTCAACTCACTTCCTTGACTGAGTAGTCCTTGATCACCTACTGAGCTTGATCTTACTGAAAGCAAGCTGAAAATCCCCCTTCAACTCACCTCCTTGCCTGTGTAGTCCTTAATGACCTTACGTAGCTCGGTCTTGCTGAAGGCCAGCTGGAAACCAACCTCTTCTGCCTTCACTCCTTGGGCCATCTTTGACTTTACACCCTCAACAAATGTCTGCAACAAATAAGGTGTGGACTAACAAGGTAATGCTAATTAAAACCATTTATTTTTAAAAAACATATCCTATGACAATATCCTTTCCCCATCAAACAGGACAGACATACCGTAATAAATTCCATTGACACCATTCAAGTTCAAAGTGGAAATTGCAGACACAATATTTGTTTGAATATGTAATGTTCAGCATAATCTAGTTTAAAGAATGTTTCAGGAGGGACTTTTTAAGAGATGAAATAACACAATTTTTATTGCATAACGTACATGAAGTTTCTCCAGGGGTCGCCCCAGCCTCTCTTTGGTGTAGGCGTTGAGGTTCTCCACATACTTGGCCCTTGCTTCCTTCCTGTCTGCCTCCAGGCATGTGATCTTCAGCTGTGACAGGATTGCTGCACACAGAAAGTGCAGATGATTACATGAAACACACACACTCCCACTGAGCTACTAGTATATGGTAGACATACATACTATTAGTTAGGTCTATTCAAATTTTTATCAGCTCTAAATAAACTACAATGTATTTCCATGGCCATGGAAGATATTCCAGATTTTATAATAGACACTGTAGCCAGTACACAAAAAATTATGGAAAATCTTAAATACCATTTTAACAATCAGTTTTTTACATAGAGTACTTACAAAACATGTGATGGAAGTTTTCTGAAAAATAAGATGTACATGTGCTTAATTGACAATGCATTTATTTCATATCATTAGACACTTATTTCAGCAGTTCTAACTCACCCATATTCACTAAAATTAAATTACACTACATTAACATTCAGTTGTAATTATGTTATGTACATGTGAATAAAAAACATTTAAAATTCTGAGGTGATGATAAGCAATACTAATCATAGATGAAGCGCTGAGAATGGATCGAACCACCAGCCCCGTGATCCCTAGTCCAATACACTGACCATTCAGCCATCGCCACTTCATAAGAATTTAGTATTGAAAAGAAGCAAATCTACCACATACCCATCATAATGACCTCCCTTGGAGTTTTGGGGTGTTCGGCAGCAATACGGTTTATTGTGTCGAATATGGCCCTGACAAGGCGCTGATAAGCCTTGTCCAAGTCCGTGTGGCGCTCAGAACCACGGAATATGTTCTCTGCCTGGTTGGCAAAATCCTGTAGGGAAAAGTATTGTAAACATTTTGAAATATGAATTAAAACTGTGTTCATTTTAGCAAGTTTCGGGATATTTTTAATGCTAGATTCAAGTGGTTACTACATCATGACATCTTTTTCAAACCACCTTCCTACTTGGTCCTTTATAACTATTAGTTCATTTATGCACAATAATGCATTATTTCATGCTTGAATGGAACTTGCCTCAAAATTGTGTACAAAGCTGATGATTCCACATTTTGCTTTCTTGGACACTTTGTTTTCTTCTATGGCTCTGATTTGTAATTGCTGAAATAGACAAATTATGATTAAGGGGTAATGTAATATTAAATATCAGGAAAGGCAAAACCACCCACATGTTTTCAAATATTTCTAGTTAATCTGAAAAATATTAGATGTATTGGATACATGGCGGGGTATCTGAGATACATTCACTTTGTAATTATGAAATATCATAAAAGTACAGTCACCCCAATATCAAACATTCTGAGATTTATAGTCACAAAGATTCTGTAATAAAACAATTTCACCATTAAATAACAACAAAATCTTTACCACAAACTTGTCAAAGTTGCGTTTGATCTTGACAAGGGAGCTGGCGAACGTGACACTCAAGAAGGAGCCGGTGTCCTGGGTGTTGGTCACATGTTCACTCATACGTACCAACATGTACATCGAGTAACTATAGAGAAGAAACATGTGCACTTTTTCGGGAATTATCTGATTTCATAACCAAGATCAAAATATCAAGCATTCTAATTCAACAAGCAAATTCTCTTACATTTTTTTTACCTCTACTTCTCCGGACTGGTCAAAAGCATAACAAGTAGATGAAATTGCACCTTTCATTTTACACAATTGGTAAAGGTATATAAATCAACATTCTTTTAGACTGAGTTATGACACTTGCAACTTGTATGCTCATTCTCATTGTTAAAACCTGTTATGTCAGTTTGTGCAAAGATTTTGCAAAGATTTTGCAAGATCCAACCACTGCTGACCACTGCTGCCGACATCAAAGCTGACTATACCTTAACTTTTATTTGAAAAACAGACCATTGAGCATATACTCTCATGCTCTTATTTGTAACATTACAAACAATGTCAGATCTTTGCAAAGGTCTAGAGTTAAACTAAAGTACAATTACATACAAGCCATCCATTTTGTCTCCGAATGTGATGAATGCCTCCAGGTCCTCCTCCAGCATGGGGAACAGCTCATTCATCATACCCCTGAATTGTAACCTTGGCAATAAATTTGGCATTCTTTTCTGAATCAATGGAAGAAAGATGAAGTTTTAAGGACTTTATAAATTCCTGAATTTGAATTATCATGTATTTTAACACAAAACACAAAGTGCTCTTTACCTTAATTCTTCATTAATCTGCCTCCTACAAAATAAAGGGAATAGTTAGAAATAAGCAAAGATTTCAAAACTGTCTTGTCAATCTTTTAACAAGAAGACATATATTAATAAATTGAACTTTAATAATCGCATAATCAAACTGTAAAAAAGACAATTAATTTACAACCAATAAATGTCATTGTTTAAAACTTAGTTTTTAAACGTATTGAAGACAATTAACATGATTACATTATTTAATCTGAACACAAAAGCAAATTAATTTTGTCATAGAATGGCACTATATTCTTAGAACATGTATGCGCATTTATTGTCTGACATATAATATTAATTAAATAACAGATTTTTATTGCTATAATAAATTGTGACCAAAGCAAAGAGAAGAAAAAGCGATCTGTGCATTTTAGATGATTATCCTTTTGAAATGAATCACATATTTATCTTACAAATAGCTGGAAATAAAGAAGCATGTTAATATTTCAACATAGCATGCAGTTAAAAATCAATACAAAAAAATATTTTTTTTTCAAACTGAAAACTTTTCAGATTTACCACAACAGCATATCATTGAATCATTTTATAACATAGGCCTCACACAAGTTCACAACGTTTCACCTGACAACAATGAACTGTAGACTAGGAAGTACACACTTAATTACAACAAACTCTGGCAGGATAGGGGTAACATAGCGCTTCTGACTAGACACTGTTGCACAGATGGGTTTAGCTACACTGGGTCCCTTTTTCTTGAAGACATGAAGTTCAACATACGAATCACAGATAAAAAACCCACAGAGTAAGAAATTAAGCAATACCAGTATACCATTTTTTTCTTTCACCATGTAAACAAGAGATGTTTGTCAAACATTATGCCCCCCCTGAGCGCCATGTTGTCAGGATTATATGGACAATTGAATGAAATATGCATGGACCGAAATGACAGCTGATTTGTCGCTAACATTGTATGCCGTTGAGGCAGTTTTAAGATTATGACAATTCAAAGTTTGAGGATAGAGTGTGTTATGACCATGACCTTTGACCTCCATCATAGTCATCAGCTGGTCACCAAAATCTAAATGTTAAGTTTGAGGGCCATGGGTGCAGGCATTGACAAGTTATCACACAGACAAGCATTTTTTGTTCAAGGTCACTGTAACCTTGACCTTTGATCCAATGACCCCTTAAATCATAAGGGGTCATCTACAGGTCAGACACAACTCCAAGTCAAGTTTGAGGGCCATGGGTGCAGGCATTGTCCAATTATCACTTGAAACATTTTCGCATTCAAGGTCACTGTGAACCTGACCTTTGACCCAATGACTTCTTTAAGGGTCATCTCCTGGTCAGGCCCAACTTACATGTCAAGTTTGATGATCATAGATTCAGGCATTGTTGAGATATCACTGGGAGAAGATTTGCTAACTTTTTTGCGTTAAAGGTCACTGTGAACCTGACCTTTGACCCAATGACTTCTTTAAGGGTCATCTCCTGGTCAGGCCCAACTTACATGTCAAGTTTGATGATCATAGATTCAGGCATTGTTGAGATATCACTGGGAGAAGATTTGCTAACTTTTTTGCGTTAAAGGTTACTGTGACCTTGACCTTGGCCTGATGACCCCCAAAGTCAAGAGGGGTCATCTCCTGGTCAGGCCCAACCTTCATGTCAAGTTTGATGACCAGGAATTGTCGAGTTTGCTTTCAAGGTCACTGTGACCTTGACCTTTGACTCCTTAAATTAATAGGGGTCATCTACTGGTCAGGCCCAACCTCCAAGTCAAGTTTGAGGGCCATGGGCGCAGGCATTGTTGAGTTATCACTCGGGCAACCTTTTATCGTTCAAAGTCACTGTTACCTTGACCTTTGGCCCAATGACCCCTAAAATCAATAGGGGCCATCTACTGGTCAGGCCCAACCTCCAATTCAAGTTTGATGGCCGTGGGTGCAGGCATTGTGGAGTTATCACTCAGACAACCTTTTACCATTCAAGGTCACTGTGACCTTGACCTTTGGCCCGATGACCCCAAAAAACAACAGAGGTCATCTACTGGTCAGGCCCAACCTCCAAGTCAAGTTTGAGGGCCATAGGTGCAGGCATTGTCGAGTAATGACACGGAAAACCTTTTACCATTCAAGGTCACTGTGACCTTGACCTTTGGCCCGATGACCCCCCAAAACAATAGGGGTCATCTACTGGTCAGGCCCAACCTCCAAGTCAAGTTTGAGGGCCATGGGTGTAGGCATTGTCGAGTTATCACATGGACAAACTTTTACCATTCAAGGTCACTGTGACCTTGACCTTTGGCCCTATGACCCCCAAAAACAATAGGGTTCATCTACTGGTCAGGACCAACCTCCAAGTCAATTATGAGGGCCATGGGTGCAGGCATTGTTGAGTTATCACTCGGACAACCTTTTACCATTCAATGTCACTATGACCTTGATCTTTGACCCGATGAGCCCCAAAAACAATAGGGGTCAGCTACTGGTCAGGCCCAACTTCCAAGTCAAGAATGAGGGCCAAGGGTGCAGGCATTGTCGAGTTATCACTCGGGACATCTTTTTACCATTCAAGGTCACTGTGACCTTGACCTTTGGCCCGATGACCCCCAAAAACAATAGGGGTCATCTAATGGTCAGGCCCAACTTCCATATCAAGTTTGATGACCATAGGTCTAGGCATTGTTGAGTTATCACTCGGACAAGCTTTAAAATTATTTTACCATTAAAGGCCACTGTGACCTTGACCTTTGACCGATGAGCCCTAAAATCAATAGGGGTCATCTTCTGGTCAGGCCCAACCTTCATGTCAAGTTTGATGACCATAGGTCCAGGAATTGTTGAGTTATCACTCGGACAAGCTTTGGTCTACCGACGGACCGACCGACCGACCGACATGCCTGTGCAAAGCAATATACCCCTCTTCTTCGAAGGGGGGCATAATTAAGCATTTCCAGTGCTAGGTTAATGTCAGATAATTAAAAAAAATGCCAAAACACTCACCTGCTGAAAGCTTTTATCTACACTTTGTAGACTTTTTTTTTTTTTAAATAATTGAAATATTTATTAATCCCAAAAAGACATGAAAGTCAACTGTGAGTAAGAAATCTTCAAGGAAACATTGATAGAAGCCAGTGTGCATTGAGAGCCCAGGCGGGGGTTGGTGTGAGGGGGGTGGGGACCAACTTACAGCTGTGAGGTGGGGATCCGAGACTGGAGCCCCTCCCCAAGGTTCTCAACGATATACTCCCTGATACATGATCAACATAACGTGAACATATGGTGGGACACATTTGTTAAACTTATTGAAGGTAAAAACAGTGACAGTGAAAACTTGAAGGTTAGGTAATATTGTTAGAAAATTTACTAAGAAAATCATATTTATAACAAAACATCTGATTTGATCATCTACCAAAAAATATACAATACAGTCAAAACTCGTTGGCTTGATAACCCTTGGCTCGATATCCTCTTGGCTGGAACCTGATTAAAAGGACTGTTTTTTTTTTTTACTATATGTTCATATAAAATTTGATCGGATGGCTTAATATCTTGAGGGTCAATATTTCTCCATGTCAGAAAACAAGACTTTCTTTAACGTATCAGTAAGCAATCCCAACTTGGCTCAATATTCTGGAGGCTCAAAGTATTTTGGAATATCGAGCTAACGGGTTTCGACAGTAGTTTGTATTCTGAAACTCATGAGTAAAATTTATATATTGTGATTACTACTGATGGTTTTGAATTAACAGTGAAATTGAAAAATCATAAAGCCATTGAAAATGATTACAATTGTAAGTGGCATTGAACATGGTTTAAAAATAGTTGCACATACATATAATAAACTGGCAAAATTCGAAGGGAAGTAAAAACTCATCATGTGCACATTTTCAGATTTTGTATATTAATGAAAAAGTAAACGATATGGCTGATGTCCCAGTAGTATTTTTTATAATGTATTTACCGCAGTTATTCATAGTATTTAAATATCCCTGCTGTAAATAGATAATCGTTTCGATAAAATCTTTTGCTAATATATAATCAAGCTATCAAGCTTCTAGTTTGGGTAAGAAACTAAAACACAGAGACAACAATAACAACAACTGAATGATGACCCAGCTGACAAGTTTAAATCTCAATACTACAAGACCTTAGTGATTTTCAAGATACCATGTAAATTTGTATTGAATTGAAAGACTATGAATAAAGTCAACTACAAAGTCTTAGTTTTGATGATTGAACTTTTCATAATCTTACCATTTGTACAAACTAAATAAATAATAACTGAAAACTACATAGAATCAACATTCATGTATTGGTATACCCGGTATCAATAAATATGAATATTTGGCAGCTCCAAACAAGATATTATCGCTTTATATGAGAAGGAAAAGAAGAGATCTCCGCACTAATTTACATTGATTATTCATGAGAGAAACATACTGAAAGAAGACTATTATATAAAGTAATGCTATGATAAATAGTCAGCTGAATCAGAGTTTGGTATACCTGGGGAAGGAATCATCACCTACACACCTGTACAAAATGTCCAATATATATTAAAAGATATAAGTGGTAAATTATAATGATCAATTATAAAAGGTTGACATTATTTCTTTAGCTCAATTTTGAAGACGGATGATAGCTTATAGAATCACTCTCTAGTCTGTTTCCTTGGTAGAAACCAGTACTTGTGTCCGTTTGAGATGTCATGAGAAAGTATCCCTGGTGGGGATCAAACTGGCAACCTCTAGGGTGAGAGGTGGACACCTATACCATTATACAATTCATGATTCTCACCCTTACCCATACAGCTCCCCAAAACTGTGTGCACATTGTAAACTGCAACCTTGTAAACAGTGATAAACATCCTGAAGATCACTCTGATGATTCTACAAACATACATTTTTGAAGTTTCGATTAAGACCCATTATCACAGTGACAGTGACCTAAACATTTTCATTAACACACACCTACACCATGATCAATTTAACCGATACTACATGATAAGTTTTAACATGAAGTACACCCCCTGGATGATGGTGTAACGTGTATTGGAAGACTTACTGGACAGTGATTCTGGGTTTCTGTTTCATCCAGATGTCTCCGGTGTCCTCCGACTCATCCACCTCCTCCGACTGGAAAGGAAACGAGAGCAGCTCTACTATTTATGTGTAATCTTACAGAATCACACTAGAATCCATTCCTGGGTGGAAACGATTTCCGGGGCAGTATTCGATATTATTCTTATCCTCATTCTTAGATTTGCTTCAGGGATTCCATTCAGTTTTTCAGCCAGTTATTTTTACAGTCCAATCAAGACACTAAATTATACTCTTAAAGTTAAGTTAGTTCTAAAGAGGTTATTAGATACAGCCCCTCGAGTTATCAAACTTAAAAGCATGTTGTGCATATCTTTGATGAATTGTCTTTATAATGACTGCTGTGAATAATGATATTTTAACCTAGAAAATTCATTTTTACTCATATAAGAATGAGCTTTTAGATGAAAAGGTGACCTCTTAAAGGGACTTGTTAAAGTCTTATAAGGTCAGACATTGAAAACAATAATTTTGTGTAAAACGTTAATAAAATGCTTGTTTCAATGATAAAACTAAAGCAAAAGATGAAAATAGAGCTCGTGTGATAACAAGTACCGATATTTAAAATTTGTGAGAAAAAATGCTACATTTTGCAAAAAAAAAGCGTTACCGTAGTAACACTTTTGGGAATTGAATAATGCTTTTATTAAAGAAAGTGAAATAACTCAATTTGAATAAATAAAGAAATAATTCTGTGAATAATTCCCTTTAAACAGCATTTCTTGGTTCATTTAACAAATCCATTTTAACCAGAAGTGACCATACACTTACCTGCACGGACTGTGGTTGTACACCTGAGAGTAGATGGAAGAACTTGCAGCAGAAGTCCTGCTCCGCCAGACACACCGGCTCCAGTTCCGACAAGACCTTGTCAAACACCTGGAACACACACATGCACACATTGGGGTATGGTTAGGAGAAAAAACAACAATGCAAGTGAAAGCTAACACCCATTTTTCACATTTAGGCATGGGGCATAACATGGCTATTATTTTAGCAAGAATATTGAGCCTTGCAATACATTTTTACTTGTGTAGTGTTGTTAATTGTAGCATGTCTACTAATGTTCATGTGAACTTGTGTAATAACTTGAGGCATTTTTTTACATGACTTTGCACCAATTTCTTATGACACCAGCAATACTTTCACTATACCTTGACAATCTATCTTTAAAATCTTGATCGATTTTCATCAAGAAATTTCAAATAACATGTTTTAGATTATTGAAAGCTTATAGAACCTTTACGCAAAACTAAAGCATTGTTAGCTGTTTACCTTAAAGGTTAAGCAAAGTCATTTACCATAAAACAAGGCTTTTTCATTACCTGATCAAAGAGATGCCTCATTGCAATGTCAGCATCCATCCCCTGTACAGCGGAGTCTATACTGTGTATAGAGCCTGCCCTTTTGTTGTCCAGGGGAGCACCCAGGCTAGCTGAGGATCCAGACAGACGCATTCCACTCACATCTGGGTGATATAAGCATATTTTATAGTACTTTTGATGACCTTGGTACATTTTTAAGACTAGTTCAGGTTCCTAAATGAGAGAAATAACTAGATTTTAACAAATACAGTTTCTCTAAATATCTATCATGAAATGTGCATCTAAACATGTATACAGCTGGTTCAAACTCGCAATCAGTTGTTTGTTACTATATTTCAACATAACCTAGTACTTTTACAATAAGGAAGTATGAAATCCAATGTAAGTATAAAATCCAATAATTGTTTCTTCGTGTCATATAAAACCACTTGAATTTTTCACTCACTTCCCTTATCAGCCAAATAGAAAGTTGAACTGTAAATTGTTTCTATATTTCAATATACCACCATACCATTACAATTAAGAAGTATAAAATACTATATTTGTTTCTTCACATCATATAAAACCACTTTAATTTTTCACTCATTTTCCCCATTCAGCCAAATAGTAAATTTGAACAGTATATTGTTACTTATCTAGAAGTGTACATACTAAGCCTTGACTTGTCTCCCTTGCCCATCGCAGCCATGCGGGAATTTTCCAGAAAATCCTGTATCTCTTTTGTGTACAGCTTAGACAAGCTCCCTGTGTATACCTGCGCATAAAATATAAAAGCGTTATGACAGATACTTTAGCATACATTAACATATATGGCTCTTTGTTTTAATGCATACAACTTAAAAAGTTAGCATGCAGCATTTAGATGAAATATCTAGCAAAAACTCAATTCACAGTCATTAATTCTACTGCCAAAAATGAAATATTTGTAAAACATGTACTCTCCCCTAACAGCAGTAATTTCGCAATAATTTCAGGTTATTAACTTATTACCAAGATGAACATTGAGGATAGTAGGTATAGTTATTGACCAGTTCTAAATGTTGTTACAGGAGTTGTTGAGTTGTGAGTTATAACTTCCAGTTAGACATGTATCAGTTAGTATATACTATATACTAGGGATGCAAACGAATGGCAAATTGATATTCGAATATTCGGTAATTCTTTCGATCAAATATTCGAATATTCGAGAACCGAAATACATATTTTGGAAGATGTAGTAAACTACTATTATTATTCGCCAAAGTAATAGCCGGGGCAAATTTACCCTATTTGTCGTAGCGGCGGACCCCGATTTTCCCCAAATAAGCCTTTGAAATTCGCAATTTTCAGGAAAAAAAAATCATACATTATAAACAGACAAACAACACAATCGAATAATATAAATTCCGCTGCCTTTAAATGAGCAAACAATGTGAAATTTGATGGATTCCTAGTCTAATAGCGTTTTGCGCCAACGGAAGACAAACAGCCTCGTTCTGAGATTGACCTCTAAATTGACTAAATATAACTATGGAAAACCCAAACCAACTCAGGAACTAGTAAAATAATAAAACGAAAACATATATGGATTTGACTCATCCAGTGTTCAACAATAGAGGAAATATATCCTAAAACGCTATACTATTCATTTACATTTCAAAGCACGAACATTGTATCGAAACATGGAAAACAATTTAAAGCACATATATGTAACAACATTATTGTAGCACATGGCATTCATATCATCACGGCGATTTGAGCTATGTTGCACAGCTTAATTTGCAGCCAAGACAAAACATTGCTGTTTAAGCCGATTCCTAGCCAGTTATTGTAAAAGTAAGGGGACTTTTTACAGTAACCAACGATATGACCCTTAATGACATATGACACGTGTTTAGTGTATTGTCATCACATTCACACCTCTGGCATTAGGGGCCAGTCGTTGTAAAAACAAAACAAACAAACTTTATAAACAAAAGCAGTGTTGTAGGCAAAAGTTTTTTTTTATTTTCTTTATTGAGAATAAGTATCATTACTCTTTTTTCCGAATAGTCGAATACCGATTTTGACATTCGAATACCAAACGTTTGATAAAATATTCGAATATTCGTTTGCATCCCTACTATATACCATGTGATACATAACATCATAAATGCTACGTGGAAAGGCAACATTTTGCTTCAAATAGAGACTTTAAATAAAGTTGACTTTACTATTTATTCATCATATTTAATGAAACATGTCAAAGTCTACGCTGCTAACATAACCCTTCCTTCGATCTTTTACTAGAATTTAATTGAGAGTTTAGTTTTTTTAAACACTTCAACAAACCTTTTCACAAAACCGCTGCCTGATGCATACAAGTTTGTGGTTAATTATTGTTTGGTATATCTGTCATTCTTTGAAGCCTTCAGATCTTTCTAGTTAATATAAAAAGTAAGTATTTCAATACTTTGGTGAGTTGCCTGAATGAAGACCGATCAGACTGCTTCAGCCATGCCATGAGCTCAGTGTACGGGGTGAGGTCCCGGTGGCTGGAGTGGTGAGGGGGCAGTCGTAGCTCAGTGGAATGTCGGCTCAGGGTCTCACCTATCTCATTACCCTGGAAGTGACTCAAATCATGTGGATAGAGCAAATATTAATGGGCTGAATTTCTCTGAAAATGTCAGTAGAAGGGGCTTTCTCACAGAAATTAATAAACTTCAAATGCAAATTGTTATGGTTTTGATTTTATGATTAGTAAAAGAATGCTGTACATTAATGCATTTGTATTGTCCAGAAAATACAGTTATGTATAATGTATATATAATAATCATTCTGCCCAGTCAGTAAACACAATTTTACTTAATCTTTCTGAAGTACATTTTGTGATTGGAAAAAGATGAATAGTCATAATGGATAATCATTAAGAAGACCTAACATTTTTGACATGGTAATGTTAACTGTACTTGGTGAATAAAGAGGTTGTTGAGGTGATGGGCCAGTCTCTTGGAGAACTCCTGGACAAGCTGGTTAAACTTCTTCATCTGTTCCTCCACAGCAGACATCTTCATCAGGGCTGAAACAGAAACATATTGACATAATCAACAGCGATTTTAAGTCTTTTGGAGAACTCCTCCGTGAGATGGTTAAACTTCTTTGTCTGTTCCCCTACAGCAGGACTGAAAACGTAGCTTAGAAGTGAGCAGACATACAGTTCAGCTGATACTATATCTGTATACCAAAATGCAGACTTGCTCATTATGGAAATGACTGTGTATTTCACAGTTTCCATGTCAAAGAACGTAACTGCAAGTTGATAAAATATAGATTTTGCACATCATTTCTGTCATGAATGCCCACAATAAGAGCAAAGTGGAAGTACTACCTTGCAACAAATGTCAAACTTATTTAGAAAACTTAAACTACAATGGCAAGTGCACGTGCATGAAGCGAAGCGATTAAATTGCCCAATTCCACTAAACATTATAAAGTGTCGCAACGTGCAGTTTACACATATGAATAAAAGCTTTTTTTAAATGTTAAATTTCGGCAAATTGGTCACATAACACCATATTAAAGTGTTTAAGGGGAACTTATCAATATTACCATAACCCTACAACCCCTTAAAGTTAAGATATATTGCAACAGATGATAGTAAATAGCTACCTGGATGTATGGTGGCTTGCCTGCAGCGCTGTAACTGCTGGGCCGCGGCTGTACAGTCCAGGATTCCATTGGGAGTGGAGAGGTCACCTTTATTCAGGGACGCTATGTACTTCCCATCGAGATCCAGCTGATGCTGTTTATGTAATATTTAACTATTGTTACTCAGAAATCAAGGCAATTACATTAGTTTTATTATGTGGAGCACAAAAATTGAATGGGAACTTTATAAAAAATATACCAGTGTCAGAGGCAAATTTATGAGCATGATGTGTCACAACATGATAAACCAAATAAACTGTATTTGATACATTGAGGATTCAAACACTTTAACTGCAATAAGCTAGCCTATACACGTTGGAGACCATGTTGAAGCAAGGAAGACAATCTGATACCGGGGCTTTCTCATTTTGCCAAAATATTTTATATATTTTAGTATATTAATGGCAATGCTAGGAAGGTCTTCAGTTCACTCTTAAGTTTCACGCTGTACCTGATTTTCTGTAAGATAACTATAAACACAATATTCCTACAAACCAAGATTTAAAAAAAAATATCAACATGCTTAATGTTGATGATACCGTAATAACTCTGAATGTCAAGAATGTAAATCAATCAGAGTGACAGAGATTCATGCTTTACAACTGTCTGAGTACTGTAGTCATGTTTTGCATTTTACAAAAGAATATATGGATTTTTAATTTCCCAAACAAAATAAATGATCAATACATTTCTTGACTAAACATAGATAAATAGTGTACAACATGTTGCTCTACATTTATTGGACCAATATAGGAACAAACGAAAACCAATCAATCCAGTATTCAATACAAGAAGAATCCGGTAAATGACACGAGTCTGAACTCTTCTAGCCCATCGACAACTGCATTTGTATCATAGTGTACTTGCACCCAGACCGATTCTCCTGCATGTAGGTGCACAACTGCACTGTTAGAAGGCTGACTACTGACTAGATCCACGTCACTTTCCATGGCACTGGAGTGAGCAACAACAGCAATTATGTTTTGTCCATCTTTCACCAGTCTGACATTTAACTGAGTCCTGAACACATGTACAGTGAACGTGAAGTAGTAAGTTCCAGTTGCGACTGCTGTGAATACACCAGTGTTTTTGTTGTATGCATTGCCATCATTAATGAGAACCTGATTGAAGATTATTGTCTGACCAACACCCATATGGCTAACAGTATGGTCTAAATATGCAGTAAAGGCTATTTGTGCATCTGGGTTGGAAAGACGTCCTGATCTTTGGATATATTTTAGAGCTGCTTCATCAGTATTTGCGCTGTCCTTTTTGTTTCCATATGTTTGGTTTAAATATCCAGCATCAATTGCAGATATTTGATCTGTTATCAACATGTAAGATTTCTGACATTCCTTCACAATTACACCTTGAGTGTCTTGAGTTTGTTTAAGGGCATGGACATTTTCTTTGAGGATGTTTATTTCATGTGTTTGTTTTTCATTTAGGTTCCTAAGTAAACCATTCTCAAGCTCAAGCCTTTTTAACTTTTCATCCTGAGCAGCGAGCTTGTCATCTTGTGCATGTATGGCATTTCCAAAACCTTCCAATGTCTTCTTCAGTTTAACCACATATAAGTCTTCTGCATCATTGGTGAGGTCCATAATTCTAGCAAAGTCTTCCTCTTCTTGCAAAGTAACCACAATTTCAGATCCATAATTTAACTTCAAAACTATGAATATGATTAACAAAAAATGAACATAATCCATTTCAAAGATGGTTGTTGCTTGTCTTTTTTGTGAAATAAAATGTCCCCCTAAGCCAAGTGAACTTGTTATCTGAACTATGAGAAAATCAGACATAACTCCAAGAAAAAAGGGAATGCACAATAGATAAGGCATGAGCTCACTAGTCTATACAGGTACTTCAATAGCACATTATTCTGCAGTATCCAAGCCTCTTGATATTACAGTGTATTGAGATATATCAAAGTTACAGATTGGGGATAAACTGGCTTTAAAAGACGACCATAATTCTATGAGAGGGCATCCATTTTAACCACGTATATGTAGGACTCTAACCTATGGCCAGCCCATTAGCCATGGCCAGTTTGATGTCAATAAGCTTCAAGAGATGTCATGTGATAAACGATATGGAGTATGTGATGTCAGACTAAGATGTCTGCTAACCAAAACTATGGAAACTTATGAAAAGCCTTTCAAGGAGTTAAATGCATTCTTTCTTTGTACGGATGGCAACGTTGAAATAATTAATCCGTGATTCAACCAAAGAGTGGTTAATTTATCTCAAAATCTGTAACCAGTTCTTAAATAAGTGATAAAGCTTTTAGACCACGTAAAATTAACACGAGCACCAAAAGGGGATAGGAATGCACGTTTGTTTTTGTTTTTTGTTTGTTGATGAGGCCACACTAAATTGATGTTTCACTCTACGCATTTGCCACGACTATTTGTCAGGAATAACATTACAAAAAATATCAATCAACACTTTTTTGTGAAGCTATTGCATAAAACAAAGCTTAATATGCTTTATAATGTCTGTGAAATTTTCTAAAGAACTGGAAGAGGTATATACATGGGGTAAGTTTTAACATTAAGAAGAGTGAAAAATATTACAATTTCAAGAATCATCATTCTAAAAACTAATTGTATAGGAAAAACTGTTTGGATTTTGTCCACTCTTATTTTTAAATCAAATGGATTTTTTATTTTGCCCCTAGCTTCATTTATTTTCAGCTAAATTCCATAAAACAATAGGTTATACTGGTGTGGCCTTAGGGGTAAAAATTGGTACTATTTACTCAGTGAGTTTCACCCTCTGTAACTAACATGTATCAATGCTTGCAAACAATTATAGTGTCAACTATACTCTTCAAGGTCAAGGACTTGAAAATAATCACTCAGACTTCAACATTTCATCCATAAACTTTCAAGTCATTATTCATAAACTGAGAAAAAAACCACCAAATTATTAACATCCTTAGATTATACACTGGTAGACGAAATGAGGTTACAAATTAACCATCATTTGTAAAGCTATGTTCCCAATTCCCATTGAGGGCACAGAAACACAATAGAGCCATAGGTTAAGCTTACATTCTTGGTTGACCAAAACCTTCATGGAAGTTTTATGCTACCAACTGCTAGTAAATATATAAAACTGCAAGCAGGATTGCATGTTTTTATTCAAACACCTCAATAACAGCCAACACAAAAACTTGTTTATTTTGTTAATATAAGAAAAATCCAGCAAAAGTGACAAGTCGGAAGTCAGAATATCCGTCAATCTCAACATCTGATTCATGATAAACCTGAACCCAGACAGACTCCCCAGCATGAAGGTGCACAACTGCACTGTTGGAGGGCTGAGCACTGACAACATTGGTGTTAACAGCACCGGAATGTGCAGCAACGGCAACAACATCCTGTCCATTTTTCACGAGTTTTGCATTGAAATTTATTTTAGTACTCTTTATATGTATGGTAATTGTGAAGAAGTATGTTCCAGTAGCAGGTGCGTTGAAAACACCAGTGTAATTATTGTAACCATTGCCATCATTGATGAGAATCTGGTTGAAAACTATGGTCTGACCAATACCCAGATGGTTTACAATGTGATCCAAATATGCTGTAAAGGCTATATTTAATTCAGAATTAGAAATCCGCCTTGGTGTCCGGCGATTCTTCGGACTGAAATTGTTAACACTTTGTTTTATGTTACTCAAGTTGAAAGAGCGACTGTGTGCATTGTCTAGATTTGGAACATGCTGTTTTGACTTGCCATGTGTCATTGGCATTTGCTTTATTTCAGTGTCATGTCTATCTTGCATCTTCTTTAGGAATTGGATTTCAATTTCTTGCTTTTCATTCAGTTTCCTTAAGAGACTGATGTCCTCTTTCAGCTGTTTATTGTTTTCCTCTTGTTTGGCAAGTCTTTCATCAAGGATATGTATGACATTTTCAAAGCCTTCCATTTTTTTCACCAGTTCACTGACATCTAAGCCTAATGTTTCTAGGTAGGAACCAACCATGTGATGTCGTTCTTCTACAGTTTCCTTGGTACTCACAATGTCAGCAACACAAGTCCATCCAAAAACTGTTAGTGCAATATGTAAATGCAAAGCTTCCATTTTAACTTTGAATTTGTAACAAAATACCAATAAGTCTTACTCTAGATTAGGCGAAACACACCCAAAACAAGGACAAGAGCTATGTAAATAATGTCAGGAGGGTCACTGTTATCTTGTTTCTAAAAACAGCATTTCTGCAACTTTAAGTATAATTGAATTGCCATAAATGATAACTTATGAAGATGAATCCATGGAAAAATCTTATTTCTTTGCATTGATTTCATTAGGGACTTCATGTTTTACTTCATGTTAACAAACACAAGAGGGTAGTTCAATGCAAAAGCATCCGTCTGTTGTAGAAGTATACCACTAAAAGTCCCTAAAAATCATTTATAGTCTAAAACCTGCAGTTGATATTTGATATTTTCATTCATGCTTCTCATTTTATTCACAGTAGCAGTGGTTGTAATTAACACAAGCCCGCAAGCCCTGCACTGGTAGAATGTCTTCCAGGCTTGTTCAAATTCGGAATTTTATATTGCAGGTCTTGTTAAAAAATTTAATACCAAGCAATAGTATAAGAATTTAGGCTTGTTCATCCAAAAGTCTAATTTCGATGACTGCAGTAGCATAATATACCAGAAACTTAAAGACTGTGGTTATGTTTATGATTTGCTCTGTCAAAACAAGATAATCTGTGCAAGCTATAAATGGTAACTCAGACAATTAGCATGACCTCAGCAATTACAGATAAGAAACACATACATGTTACATTATCTCTCATGTACTACACATTATAATGGTACTACTTACAAAAGTATTTATCAAACTAGAAATGTGTCCATAGGACACGGATGCCCCCACTTCGATTTTTTGTCACAGAAAATAAGCCATAATGATTATTCAGGATAATCTGCACAAGGGCAAATCCTTTTCAAAAATTAGATCGGATAAGATATTTTTTAAGTATTGTTGGGAAATAAAGGGCCCTAACTCCTAAATGATTAAAGCGATTTCCATGGCTATCGAACTTGATTATGGTCACAAACATGTGTTAAAAGTTTGGTGAGGATTGGACAAACAGTTTTCAAGAATTAGATCGGAAACAATCTTCGGGACGTATTTTTCAAGTCTTTTTTTGCAAATAAAGGGCCGTAACTCCTAAATGACAAAAGCGATTTCCATGGCTATCGAACTTGATCAAGATATTATGGTCACAATCATGTATGTAAAGTTTGGTGAGGATTGGACACATACTTTTCAAGAATTAGATTGGAAACATATATTTTTGAAGTATTTTTGGCAAAAAAGGGCCGTAACTCCTAAATGACTAAAGCGATTTCCATGACTATCGAACTTGATCAAGATATTATGGTCACAAACATGTGTTTAAAGTTTGGTGAGGATTGGACAAACGGTTTTCAAGAATTAGATCGTACGTACGTACAGACAGACAGACGTACGTACGGACAAGGGCAACCCTATATGCCGCCACTTTGTGGGGGCATAATGATTATCATTACCAAAGTTTAAGGACATAAACAATTTTGTTCTACAATAAATCTTCCTTTTCTTTCAAAGACTGATTACCTAAACATGCATACATGCTATCTTACACAATGTAATTATGTGTTATTAAATTCACAGAATATAATTATGTACATGTAACTGAAGTTTAAATAATAAAATGTGACTGACATAATTGGTCACACACAATGACTGTATCAAATAAAACTTAATATCAGACAAATTCTGTGCAATTTCAGACAACTCTGACCATCATGAGTAGAAAGTAGCTTACCAAACATTCTGTCCTGTGATCATAACACAGCAAGAACTTAATAGTTATCATGATGTTTTCTTACTTTATGACAAGTTCTAATGGACAGAAAGCAACACATTCATAATGCATCTAGTAGTAGGAATATCAGACCCATTATTCACCATGCAGTTTCCCAAGTGAATATCTATCATAAAGGAGTGTAATACTAACAAAGCCATAAGAGACCATGTTTTCCAGCTCTTCAAGTAGTTTCTGGTGTTTGGTATTGCGGTCAGATACCAGCATGTCAAGTTTCTTTTCATAACTAAGACTACAACAAGCCTATTACATACCACAACATTTTCTAACTCTTCCAGAAGTTTCTGGTGGTTGGCATTGCGGACAGAAAGCAGCATGTCCTTGTCCTTCATCAATTCCATCTGCTCCTTAACACCCTGAAAGCAAAAGTTTGGAGTAATACAATATAAAGGGTTGTTAAAGGTTATAACTCACACACAATTGTGTATGTTACAGCTGTGGAGGCATAACAATAATATTTTAATATCTAAAAACATAATAAAACTACCATAAAACTCAATGAACACATCACTCCAACTCTCCAAGCCATTTAACCACTCTAGAATACCTGGAGTATTTGATCGTAGGAGTCTAGCTTGCTCTCGATGATCTCTGCCTGCTGTATGCCATCATCCAGTAGTCTCATCAGGTTGAATACCTGGTCCTCACTCCCCATTATCACATGCATGTTCGCCTGAAAACCAGTCAAGCAAGCCATGATAAGATGGACAGTCATCATACATGTACTTGTTTTAAGAATTTGCTCACATTTTATGGTAAAATGGTAAATATAATTATATATCATGCATTGGACAATAAACATTCAAACATAGGATCAAAATTGACAGCATAAATATTAACAGGGTTGGAGGGGAAAACTTCTCTTCCAGAGTACTGGAAGTTTCTGACGATGTCCTTAGCCTTACCCCATCTAGTATGGACAGCTGTTTGGACAATTGTTCAGCAAAGTTCTCTGCATTGCTGATGGCAGCAGAGCACTTTGACATGAGAGTCTCCAAGTCCTCTTCCTCCTGATTGGAAAGTGCCTGGTATTCCTCTAACTCTGGCACTGAGCTGGCTCCCTCCACAGGAGCCTGGCCCTGGCTCACAGGTCGGATAATCTCTGGGAATGAGAATTGGCATGTTACAAGACTAGTGGTAATCAGAACCTACCTGAGTATAGAACTGTGTAGGAAGGTTTTATAGTCAACCTGAGCTTAGATTAGAGAGATGTTTGTCAAACATTATGCCCCCCCCTGAGCACCATGTTGTCAGGATTATGTGTTATATTCACAATTGAATGAAATATGCATGGACCGAAATGACAGCTGATTTGTCAATGACATGAGATGCCGTTGAGGCAGTTTTAAGATTATGACCAAGTGTGAGGATTGAATGTGTTATGACCATGACCTTTGACTATGACCTAAAAATACATGCTGTTCACCAAAAACCAAAAGTTTAAGGGCCATGGGTGCAGGCATTGACAAATTATCACACAGACAAGCTTTTTTCGTTCAATGTCACTGTGACCTTGACCTTTAACCAGATGACCCCTAAAATCATAAGGGGTCATCTACAGGATACAACTCCAAATCAAGTTTGAGGGCCATGGGTGGAGGCATTGTCAATTTATCACTCGAAACATTTTTGCATTCAAGGTCACTGTGAACTTGACCTTTGAGCTGATGACTCCTAAAATCAATAAAGGTCATCTACTGGTCAGGCCCAACCTCCAAGTCAAGTATGAGGGCCATGGGTGCAGGCATTGTCGAATTATCACTCTGACAACCTTTTACCATTCAATGTCACTGTGAACTTGACCTTTGGCCCGATCACCCCCAAAAAACAAAAGTGGTCATCTACTGGTCAGGCCCAACTTCCATATCAAGTTTGATGTCTATAGGTCTAGGCATTGTCGAGTTATCACTTGAAACATTTTCGCATTCAAGGTCACTGTGAACTTGACCTTTGACCCGATGACTCCTTAAATCAATCAGGGTCATCTACTGGTCAGGCCCAACTTCCATGTCAAGTTTGATGATCATAGGTTCAGGCATTGTTGAGATACCACTGGGATAGATTTGTTAACTTTTTTATGTTAAAGGTTACTGTGACCTTGACCTTGGCCTGATGACCCCAAAAGTCAAGAGGGGTCATCAACTGGTCAGGCCCAGCCTTCAGGTCAAGTTTGATGACCATAGGTCCAGGAATTGTCGAGTTTGCTTTCAAGGTCACCATGACCTTGACCTTTGACCCCTAAAATCAATAGGGGTCATCTACTGGTCAGGCCCAACCTCCAGGTTAAGCTTGACGGGCCATGGGTGCAGGCATCGTTTAGTTATCACTTGGACAAACTTTTACCATTCAAGGTCACTGTGACCTTGACCTTTGGCCCAATGACCCCCCCAAAAAATAGGGGTTATCTACTGGTCAGGCCAAACCTTCAAGTCAAGTTTGAGGGCCATGGGTGCAGGCATCGTCGAGTTATCACACGGACAACCTTTTACCATTCAAGGTCACTCTGACCTTGACCTTTGGCCCAATGACCCCCCCAAAAAATAGGGGGTTATCTACTGGTCAGGCCAAACCTTCAAGTCAAGTTTGAGGGCCATGGGTGCAGGCATCGTTGAGTTATCACACGATCAACCTTTTACCATTCAAGGTCACTGTGACCTTGACCTTTGGCCCGTGAGCCCCAAAAACAATACGGGTCATTTACTGGTCAGGCCCAACCTCCAAGTGAAGTTTGAGGGCCATGGGTGCAGGCATTGTTGAGTTATTACTTGGACAACCTTTTACCATTCAATGTCACTGTGACCTTGACCTTTGGCCTGATCACCCCCAAAAAAACCAATAGGGGTCATTTACTGGTCAGGCCAAACCTCCAAGTCAATTTGAGGGCCATGGGTGCAGGCTTTGTCATGTCATCACACGGATAACCTTTTACCATTCAAGGTCACTGTGACCTTGACCTTTGGCCTGTGACCCCAAAAACAAAAGGGGTCATCTACTGGTCAGACCCAACCTCCAAGTCAAGTATGAGGGCCATGGGCACAGGCATTGTTGAGTTATCAATCGGACAACTTTTTACCATTCAAGGTCACTGTGACCTTGACCTTTGCCCCGATCACCCCAAAAAACAATAGGGGTCATCTACTGGCCAGGCCCAACTTCCATATCAAGTTTGATGACTATAGGTCTAGGCATTGTTGAGTTATAACTCGGAGAAGCTTTAAAATTCTTTCACAATTAAAGGTCACTGTGACCTTGACCTTTGACCCAAGTTTGAGGGCCATTGGTGCAGGCTTCGTCATGTCATCACACGGATAACCTTTTACCATTCAAGGTCACTGTGACCTTGACCTTTGGCCTGTGACCCCAAAAACAAAAGGGGTCATCTACTGGTCAGGCCCAACCTCCAAGTCAAGTATGAGGGCCATGGGCACAGGCATTGTTGAGTTATCAATCGGACAACTTTTTACCATTCAAGGTCACTGTGACCTTGACCTTTGCCCCGATCACCCCCAAAAACAATAGGGGTCATCTACTGGCCAGGCCCGACTTCCATATCAAGTTTGATGACTATAGGTCTAGGCATTGTTGAGTTATCTCTCGGACAAGCTTTAAAATTCTTTAACAATTAAAGGTCACTGTGACCTTGACCTTTGACCCAATGAACCCTAAAATCAATAGGGGTCATCTACTAGTCAGGCCCAACCTTCAGTTCATGTTCGATGACCATACATCCGAGAATTGTTGAGTTATCACTCGGACAAGCTTTGGTCTAGCGAAGGATGGACGGACGGACCGACCGACCTACCGACCGACCTACCGACGGACATGTGCAAAGCAATATACCCCTTTTCTTCGAAGGGGGGCATAAAAATGTTAATATTTATCTTAAAATATTGAGTCCTATTAAGTTGATGCAGTAAAAACACTATAAATCTATTTCTATGAACGATTACTGGATAATAATTCAACTGCTTACCTTCTAGCAGATGTTCTGGTACATTTTCGAACTTGGGTTTGTGAGTAAGATGTCTCTGAGCATGCTGAAACATAAAACAGCTTGTAGCTAGTAAATATGATATCTATTACATAGACTAATAACGCCTAAAAAATAGTTAATATTTAATGAACTTGCCATCTTGTATTAACCATATTCTGATCAGCTTTCAACATTTTAATTCACATTCAAACAAGAGTGACACTCACAAAATACGCCCATCAATAATTTCTTGGATTCTAAGACAGAAAAGGCTCCTGAAAATCATGTCTATAGATATAGACGATTAATCCCAAATCATGCCCAAAGACGATCAACGTGTTCGGGATTTGAAAAACAACATTCATGTAAAAATCGTCTCCAAGAGATGATTCATCCTTAATCGTACCCAAGAGACAATCAGTGTGTACTTGGCAAAGCATTTATACCGGCAAACATTCTTGGTAAAGATTTTATAGCTACAAACATTTTCAGCAAGTTTGGTGAAGGTCAGATGAGAATTGTTCAAGTTAGAGAGTAGACAAAGCTTAAATGGCAAGGGCAGTAATCCTGAAGTGCTTCGGGGCATTTGGCTGATTATCATACTTGACCGATTTATTTTACCAACAAATATTTTCAGCAAGTTTGGTGAAGATCAGATGATAACTGTTCAAATTAGACAGTGGACAAAGCAAAAATGGCAAATTTTGACCAATTCAAGGGCCATAATCCTGAAGAGCCTGGCTGGTTATAGAACTTTGCCAAGAATATATACCAACAAACATTTATAGTAGCAAGTTTGGTGAAATTCGGATAAAAACTGTTCAAGTTTGAGAGTAGACAAAGCTAAAATGGCCAATTTTGATAAATTCAGGGGGCCATAACTCTGGAGTGCCTAAAGCGATTACGCTGGTTATCGAACTTGACCTAGATATTTCACCAACAAACACTTTCATGAAGTTTGGTGGAAATTGGATGAGAAATGTTCAAGTTAGAGAGCGGACAAAGCTAAAATGGACAATTTTGACAATTTCAGGGGGCCATAACTCTGGAGTGCCTAAAGCGATTTGGCTGGTTATTGAACTTGACCGAGATATTTCACCAACAAACACTTTCATGACGTTTGGTGGAAATTGGATGAGAAATAATGATTATTCAGGATAATCTGCACATATAGGATAAGTTGAGTTGAGTTGGGTTTTACGGCATCGCAAGACTGTATAGGTTATATGGCGCCATTCAGGCAGGAAAAAACTTGTTGGATCCACATTGGACACATACTTTTCAAGAAATAGATTGGAAACATATATTTTTGAAGTATTTTTGGCAAAAAAGGGCCGTAACTCCTAAATGACTAAAGCGATTTCCATGACTATCGAACTTGATCAAGATATTATGGTCACAAACATGTGTTTAAAGTTTGGTGAGGATTGGACAAACAGTTTTCAAGAATTAGATTGGAAACATATATTTTTGAAGTATTTTTGGCAAAAAAGGGCCGTAACTCCTAAATGACTAAAGCGATTTCCATGACTATCGAACTTGATCAAGATATTATGGTCACAAACATGTGTTTGAAGTTTGGTGAGGATTGGACAAACGGTTTTCAAGAATTAGATCGGAAACAATCTTCGGGACGTACGTACGTACAGACACACAGACAGACAGACGTACGTACGGACAAGGGCAACCCTATATGCCGCCACTTTGTGGGGGCATAATGATCAAGTTAGAGAGCGGACAAAGCTAAAATGGACAATTTTGACAAATTCAGGGGGCCATAACTCTGGAGTGCCTAAAGCGATTTGGCTGGTTATCGAACTTGACCTAGATATTTCACCAACAAACACTTTCATGAAGTTTGGTGGAAATTGGATGAGAAATGTTCAAGTTAGAGAGCGGACAAAGCTAAAATGGACAATTTTGACAAATTCAGGGGGCCATAACTCTGGAGTGCCTAAAGCGATTTGGCTGGTTATTGAACTTGACCGAGATATTTCACCAACAAACACTTTCATGACGTTTGGTGGAAATTGGATGAGAAATGATCAAGTGAGAGAGCGGACAAAGCTAAAATGGACAATTTTGACAAATTCAGGGGGCCATAACTCTGGAGTGCCTAAAGAGATTTGGCTGGTTATCGAACTTGACCTAGATATTTCACCAACAAACACTTTCATGAAGTTTGGTGGAAATTGGATGAGAAATGTTCAAGTTAGAGAGCAGACAACATTGTGGAGCCGCCCGCCCGCCCGTCGCCCGCCCGCCATGGGTGTTCCCATAATACGGCCATCGTAAGATGGGCGTATAAAAAGTGCAATTTCTTACCACTTTTCTCAGCATCATGAATAAGAAAGTGAAATTCTCAAAAGACACAAGCAACTTACCTTCCATAAACATGAAATAAAAGCATCCCTCTCTCCAGAACTGCTGGCTGTCCACTTGAAGGCTTTTTCAAAGTGCAGGTCAAAGTCTGCTGTATCCTTCAAGTATAAAGCCTTAAGATGCACTATTACCCCAAAATTAGATTAACCATATTTAGTACTATTGTTTTAATTTACCAAAAAGGATTAATAAATGTCGAAAACAATGGTTCTTAAGAAGGATACTGTGTTTAATTTGAAAGAAAGGTGCAGAAAACACGGTATTTCTACCTTATGAGACTATAGTAGATCACAGTAAATCTTTTAGCATTCACCAATCATTTAATATTTTTGCGTTTTCAGCTATTAAATACACGGTTTTAATCATGCTATCAGTAATCAATATTTTTCATAAATACATAATTTAGTAAGAAGTTGAAGGTTTATCACTCAAAATTTATGTTTGTTATACATGTGCATGTATTGATTTTGAATAAGAGTTTCACTTTAAGTATTTCCAACTAACAGTCATCAATAAATCTCAAAATTCTGACTTGAATTGGTACTAGATGTATTGTCAGGCATATAGATGTACATGGTATTAAAAGCTATTTTTTTTAAAAAGACCTCCTTACTCAAAATTAATTTGTTTTTCAATGTTATTTTTCATTCTAAAATCAGCAGCTATCTCAGTTAAACTAACTTTCTTTGCATCTTTTCCATCAACCACTTTGAGATCTTTTAGTGGCCAGTTGATCTTTTTCTTGTATGTCTCCCCCTTGTCAGACTTCTTCACCTGGTAGACATTCACCTGTGTTGTACCTTCCACTGAAGTACTCACTGAAAGATTCATGCATAATATTTAATAGCAAAAGATCACTTTGAAATGAGAAAAAACTTTCAAACATACAAGTGAACTGGTAAATTGCATTAAAACTTTAATATGTGCTTTTATAATACATTTCATTAATTATGTATGAATTTATTACTTGATCAGTTTTGAAGCATAACCAATTATTTAAGTAAATGGAAAGTTTTACATAAGTATTCACATAGGTAGGCAACCATTTAATTTCACCTGATTCACTAACAACATTACGGGGCAGTTGCCTAATTCGGATCAATTTTGAAGTTTTCTTAAAATATTGTTGAAATTACTGAACATAAGTGCATGAAATTTTGATAGAAAAATGTTGGGTCCTATATTTACCAGAATGGAAAAAGAATTAAAAAAAGCAACAATTACTTATGATATAATATTCAGTACGAAATGAGGACATGAATGACTTCCGAAAACATGCATTCAGAGCCTAAATATTCAGATTTTTTCAAAGAACAAAGTTAACAGCATCAAGTCAATATACAAATATCTAAATGTTATTTAACTGAAAATCGTGTATATAATATTAAACCTTTACATACATGTGAACTCTACCGTTGGTAGGTAAAATATACTTTTGAGACTCTTTTAACGCCCTACCGTTTTCCCGTTGAAATCTACCGTTATTAAAAGCTCTTCTTAAAAATCCCAAAATTATATCAAATTGGCCTTAAATTTTATTTTAAAAACCTCAAAATAAAATCAACCATGCTAAAATACCATATAAATCTGTCACTTTAAAGAACATGGTGCAAAAAGCAACTTGCCAAAGCACTTCACACTTCGGCCGAGATCGTTGCTTAGTTACTGGTACGGTACAAAAGACCACTAATCAGCATTCTTTGTTAATTGGCATCATACTAACCAGCATTTTTGTAAATATCAAAGACATTATAAAACTGTCAAAACATCAAAGAAAACAACATTACCAAGGTGTTATTAATTATCTAGTGTATAAAATTTTATGACATTTTGGCGAGAAATTTGACATATACAGTTCTGTAGTTGACTGCACTTACACTCCGACCTCTTTTGGCAGTCTGATTTGAATTTTTAGCAGCTTTCCTGAATATAAACTTGTTTTTACAAGTCAGAGGTAATACTTCTTCTGTTTCTCATTCAAAAACACTGACACTTGACAAGTTTCAACCATGACGTATTTTATGCTTAATTTCCAAAAAAATCTAAAAATAGTAACAAATATCAAGCTATAGTTTACATTGTTTCCATCATTGTTTTTGTCTGAAAATTTAAGAAATTAGATATTCTACCGCTTTGGAACACAAACCACCGCTTTTGAGACCTAAATCTACCTCTCTGTCATTGCCAAAGGTTCACATGTCTGCCTTTAAATAAATTTTATCCGTTCCCAAAGTATTCCTATATATATATACGGCCTATCCAAACTACTAATTTGTCTGAATTTGCAAAATTTTGAAAGTTCAAATCTGCTTCATTTTTGCTTCATGTTCATATCAAATGCTGCACAGCACAAACACGATGGTATCAGCAGTTTAGTGACTTTAAAAGTAGTCTTGTATTGTGTTTGGTGACTGTCAATATGTCATAAACTTCCTATAGTAGTGCCAGTATTTAAAGATACCCCTGCGGAATCTAAACATAAAAGCTCATGCCGTATGACGTCATCCCCCATGCGACTAAATATTGACATTTGGAAAAGCGACATTTTAGAGGTATTTATTTTGTGAGTAAACGCGCAAAGCTGCACTGTTGCATTGTTATTTTAGCTATAGAGCCCAGTATACCTAAAGTTTACAGCCAATAAAAACAAAACGATAAAAAGCGTCAATATTTATATATTATATATAGTGTAATGCTTACATGCTGCACAGAGAAAGCTATGCTTGCTGCTCTTCTTCTTTTTTCCAGCCTGAGTGACATTGACCAACCCCACCAAACGTTCATCATTGGGAAGAAAAACCTCCTTTTGCAAGATATGCTTTATCGTGGTCATTTTGTCGGTGATTTATGTCAAACATCTAGAAAATATTCAACTTGTATAACTACATGTTTTATAACGCTAGTGTACAAAAATGAAGAATTGGTTCATCAAATTTCTTTTAAATCAATAGGGTTGTTTGTGTACATTAAAATGTTAAAAAAGAACGAGGGGGACTATTCTTTATTTGACATAGGGTATTAAAGTGAACTGTCAAACTGATTGTTGACTATTTATTAAAGTTCTTCAGCTTTATATGCAGGTATAACAACTTGACAACACATTCAACATTATCTTAACATTAAAGGTGAATAAAATTAACTCGAATAACAATTTTACTGTTTTAAAAATTGGTTTTTAAGAATCAACTCGTCAATACAAACATCACCTATTTTTTTATTTTTTTCGATGCAGACATTTTGTTCCGGTTTGACACGCATGCGCAAAAGATCGTATTAAAATTGGTTGGTAGTAAATCCCGGTACCCGGTATCGTAAAAAATAACGAAATATCTTTTTTGTTGTATAGTTATATTCCAATAATACAGGAAAGGATCAGGAAGATTATTATTTCAAAATAAGATATACTATCAACTATCTTGATATTGATTCGAGGGATTCCGACAATAATTTCATGACTTGCAGACATGCTTCTTGAAGGATATGAACACTGGAAAAGCGGTGAGCGGTGAGAAAATCATCTAAACCGGAAGAAAATGACAAATGGGAGCTCATTCTCGGCTTAACCTTGACCTATAGCTCCGTGGCTTAACATACTTAAAACCTTTTTTATTAATTTACTTGCCTTACCGAACGTTTCGTCCGAAAACAACAAGAACAGTCATTTTAAGTTATTGGTGGATTCATCCGGTTTCCACTGACTGGAAGTATACGGATTATACGTTACGTTGTATTTCTCTAAGATAAGATAAGATAAGATAAATTTTATTTTAAGTCGGCAAGTCAGAAAAAAACAATATAACATAAGCGACAAGCGCTTTTGAACCGACTATAACAATAGTATACATGTTGAACCACAATATCATGGTAATAAAGCTGTAAAATAATTTTGAGCATTGTTAAATAAGCACATATCACATAGCAAAGCAAATAAAAGAGGTTAAACCTGTGAAAGATCTGCTGCTCTAGACCAGAGGCCTAAGAGACACTTAAGAAAAAGAGTAATAAAAAACTGATAGTCAAAATAGTTGCAAAAAGCAGATTAAAAGTAGTCTAAACGAAAATATCACCACAGATCAGATCTGGGATGACCTGAGCAGCAATTCCTTCACATCAGCACATACACGAGCACAATCAATAATAAAGCATGGTATGACAATGACGTGCAACTATACAAAAAGAGCAGAGCATGCAGCTAGAACACTTGAACAAGCTAAGGCAAGCAGAAACACATAACACAAAATAAACTCAAAAGACACAACACAAGCAAGATATAAATTAAGATAAATATTGAACAAAAAGACAAAGATGATGTCCGGCCCTGTAGAACAAGCAACTAATTTGATTTGCACATTGAACACCTGCAGTCCCGTCTATTCCAATGTGCAATCAAGCTTTTGAATTGATTGTAGTTTGTTGTATTTCTAAAAGCTTCTGGGAGCGAGTTCCACAGGACCGGAGCGGCATTCTTAAAACTATTTTTTCCATACCTAGTTGTTGTTACTCTGGGAACTTCTAATAAGTTTGTATACCTAAAATTATAACCGGCATCATGCACTTTAATTAAATCATTTAATACAGGTGGGGCAATATTATTCAAGATTTTAAAAGTTTCTATAGCCATTGCTCTAGTTCTTCTTATATACAAGCTAGGAAGTTTTGCTCTATTTAGAAGTTGTTCATATGTACTGGAGTAGTCGTAATAAACAAAACGAAGGGCTCTTTCTTGTATTTTTTCAATCTTGTTCTTGTCTCTTTTGAAAGAGTGTTTAAATAAAGCGTATGTTCTTAATTTTGATGAATTATGGATGCCTGCGTACCAGCTTTGATAATATGTATCGAATATTCTCACTTTCATTATCTCCAACGTTAAAATTATCGATAGCTTCTGTAAACCAAATATCCGAGAAACCATGGTCGTTTAAAATAGTTTTGTCTTGACTTACCCACCTTTTATTTCTATATTTTTTTATCATTTGAATCGTCTGCTCTTAATATTTGATAGGTCATTTTGATTGGACCTTTGTCTTTTGAAGTCACTATCTTTTTCCAGTACTTAATAAGATTGATTTATATGTGTTAACATTGATACTCTCCCAAGTTCACCATACAGAGCATTTAGGTTTGTCGAGTTTTTAATCAGAGATGATTTGAGATTTCAATCAAGTCAAAGTCAAGTCAACAACGTTTCCTCTGCGGAACAACTCTACTAAAATTATGGTTAATACTAAAATCGTCTAAAACTAAAAAAAATCATCGCAATGTATAATATAAAGATGATTCAACTTTATGGCCCTCATAAATTCTGTTTTTCTTATCTGCTTTAATCTAGCCATGTTTCCAATAGATTAATAATTGCTAAACTAGCCTACGCTGAAGCTACTATTGCACTGAAAGGAGAAATCGATAGAGATCGCCGTTAGCCTGATAAGCGCATAAGTTGGCAACTTAGCTGAGTATATACTGGAAATTGAGACAAGAACATCTAGTAGTTTAGCTGCTTTTATTGGACTTGTAGTTGATTTCAATCTTAAGTTATGTTCTGTATTCCTGTTTTATCAGGCACCGCAAAAATGTGGCTTTGAATCGTACAATGTGTAGTTCCCCAGTTTGAGTCCGTCCCCGTGTATGTGGCTACATCCCTAACCTTTTCGCCAAATAAAAAAACAAATTTGCAATAAATTTGCATGAATTTGAATGCCCGATAGGGCCGATCTGTTAGCTATGTACAAAACTTACAGTTTTATGTTTGAAAAAATGCAGTGCTGCAAAACAGCCACAGGGCCATTGTGAAAGCCAGAATCGAAAATGACGAGATGACTGAATGAGAAATTTCAATGCGGTGGAGTTTTATCGATAATCAAGCACCTGTTTCCGGTGTCTTGTTGCTGAGGTAAACAACACTTTATCAGATAGAAAGATTTACTATTTAAATTTTCTAAAATATGTGAAATACTACATCGAATAGCAATTTCTAATTATTTTCCAAGCAATGGCGACCGGTCACATCCTTCCGGGTTATGGAAACCCTGTAACCAGATTGAAAAGAGCTCAAACTGCTTATCCACTGGATAAAACAAAACTGAGAGAAATTGCAGAGAGAAATGTGGGAACCTTAGAAAAAAGAGACTTGGAAAGTATAAGACAAAATGCAAGGAATATGTGGCTTGCGCCAAATTATGAGCCTACAACATATAATTCAGTTCACCATCATTTGACGCTGGATGAACCAACAGCATCACGGCCAAGCTCACCTTCAAGACGCCACAAACCCCACCCTAAACCGTATGTGTAATTTCAGTAAAGAAATTTGCAACACCCATGTAGGATTTTTTTGTTTTTTGAAATGCTATAAACTCTTGCAAAGTTAATCAATAGTTTATCCAATATATACCTTATGTTCTCTGTTCTTACCAAACTGACTTATAAATAAATGTTGAGCTTTAACTTTTAGATGTTATAAATGATTTTAGCAGACATCAATGTGTTTCTTTTCTTCAATTTTGCCTTTGTTATTTATATTGTAATGTCTACAGTATATTGTGGAATCCATTGAAAAAACAGGCTCTGACTAAACTGAAGTAGTAATAGTTCATTACTAAAGCAATATCATTTTGGGTGAGTGACTGTCTAGAATACCACTTAAAAGTCTTGAAACTATCCCATTATTATTTTAATGAGTTTTTCTTACATTTTTCAACTGACTCTGGCTCTTATTAGAACAGGACAGAACATAATTTATCACTCGTAAACTTTACATTTTTATGTTACATTTAGATATAAATATACCAATATTACAAGTATACTACTCAGTTAATGTTATTGACATACATGTACATGTATGAGCCGCTCACAGTTTTTTGTCTTCAGACATAATACAAATGAAATAATCATAAATAAAAAGTGCCAAAGGCAATGATTTTTTCTATGTATATAAATTTCTTCCAAACTCCTTTCTTTTAAAGGATTGTCATTTTCTTGAGGATTTATGAGTTTACTCATGTTTCAATAACAACACCTGATTTTGTCCCAATTTAATTCAACTGCATTCATTGACTGTTTAAAACGGCTTAATGGATTAAAAATACAAAAAAAGGAATCATCAATTTTATTTCTTTATTAATTTTTTAAGAAAGATTCTGTGTTTGGAAAACAAATAAAATGATAAACTTATAATATTAATATATATGTTAATATTGCACATCATTTCAATAATGTACTTTGGTAATAACGTCATGTGCGTGTTGTCATATTTAGCATTCAAAATACGTGATACATGGTCCCACTTATGTATATTACGCAATATAAATGATACCATGACGAAAATTTCAATATTACTTCCGAAAATGTCATTTAATTTAAATACCCAATAAAATAATATAACAAATTATCTGATGTTTCCATCTAGGTAAAAAAACTGCAGTATAGTAGTGCACTGTAGTATAAACAATGTACTGTTTAATTTTCACTCCATAATAAAGCATGTATTCAGTAGTTGACAATTTTTTTTCGTTCAGTAAGAAGATAATTATTTGTCCTTATCAGTTTTAGTCCCTATTTTACACTTGATATTTATGTATTGATGCCTATACAAGTGCTAAATATTTATTCAATATTAAGTTTGAAATTGATTCTAAGACTGGCTGTTGCAAAAAAGTAATTATTACATTCTGTGATCCTGCTTTCAAATATTAAGGTAAATATTGATTTTCTATTGAATTGCTGTGAACTTTTTGTACGTGGTGAAAGCAAGAAACCAATTTATAGGATTGTTAAAGACATTATTAATTGCAACCTTGGGCCTTATTGAAAGTAATACAATATTCTGGGATATTGAGACAAAATCTGAATAGAGTTCTGATGTATAGAATATTTTGTCTTTTATAAGTGTAGCTCTGATAGGATGACAGTTTGCAATCTTTTACTGTCTACAAAAGTGAGCTTGCACCGTACCATTCATTTTTCTTTATCTTTGTTCAAATTAATTGCTTAAAAATGAATCATTCACTCTTTTCTATTTTTGTGGAATCACTATCGCTGTTGCATGTGAAATATGAACACCAAGCTTACCATTCACTGCATATGCTGCATGTATATTGTGGTTGTGTTACAGTGTGTTCCTTATCAATCGTCTTCACTATGTTCCCGGCTACCACAACCCCGACACAACTGTCGGCAGGGATCCGTACATAGGTATGAACTGCTATTTGTCTTGTTGATGTAATGTCATCACACACTGTGACAGAAACTTCTTTTAGCAATGGTCAAATAGTTGGCATGAAAATTTTATCGCTTGCTCAGTTCTTTACAAGTCTCCTTGCAGGGTTTTAATCTGAAATTTTATATTTATCCAAAAAATAATGTCATCTTATTTTGTTTTAAAACTTCATTTGGCAATATACAGTTGATGACAGTTATCCTGAAGAGGAGCGCCAACTGCGACGTCACCAAAGGGAGAAATTCATTGCACGCCCAAGGACAGCTGCTGTCAACCAGTACAGTGAACCCTATGTATGAACTATGTTAGGTCACTAGAATGTCATTGATTTTATTCACTTTGAAAGTTCTAATAATGTCAGTCTGTTGACATTGTCCTTCCAAACTTTGGTAATTTTAAAATGCACTTTTAACCAACTAGTACTCTGCATGTCCATACATTGTCCCTGAACCATTGTTTTGTTTACAACCTTGTATGATTTCCACAAAAAATTATTGAACACAATCCAATGTCATGTTTGTCTTGTACTATGGAAATTTTAGAAATAAGTCTAATTAAATTTTTGACATCTTACGTTCTTTATATCTGTATTTTTTGAGAATATGAAAGATGACTTTTAAGGTTTGTACATAGATTTTATTGTTGTTTAAAATTACCATTTGCTTGAGCCATAATTATTAAGAAAACAAGCCTTACCTGAACATTTTGTGTGTTTGCAGGCACCACTGACAGAATCTGTGGGGCCAGTAGAAGCATGGGGAGCCCAAGCCTGGCTGAAAACAGCTGATGACAACTGTACGTCTTAGGACTTCCAGCTTCAGACATTTTGAACTTTAAACATTACAATCAAGCTGTGTTGTTAGTACAGAATAAAGCATATGCTCTGCTTTCAATAATTTCTGGAAAAAATCCAAATGGCCAAGTTTGTCAACAAGGTAACACCATGGAGATATATTTTTGTAAAAAAGTATGGTTTCAAAGGATATATACAGGATATTACTTTAGTGGTCAGTGATATGAACATGCTGTGGCTTAAACAATGAATAATCAATGAACTTTTTTCATTTTAGACCAACATGAGGTTGTGAATGCCATCCAAGATTACAGGGACCAAGAATTGTTTAATGTTTCAAAGGTATGCTTCAACTGTAATATACTAATATACATTTGGGTATGTTCTTCAAAAGTTGAGAGCTTTTTGATGGTATAACACTTATTTGAGTGGCTCTACAACGAAGGCCACTGATATCGATATCAAAATAGTACTGTCAACTTTGTCATCTTTTTTTCATTAGTGTATTTTCTTTTTAGTTCAACCTGATGATGTATTCTATCATTTTTTCTTCTTGGTTTTGTATAATATTACTAAAACGTAATGTACAGTCTGCCCATGATATTCAAAAACACTAATTGGATTTGTCTGAAATTAAAATTAAAGCGAATGTTAGGATGGAAAAAGTACTGCAGGCTTTACTTTGTCACCCATTTATCATTCACACCATTTTTTTCACTTTTCATGTTATCTCGGGCAAATTGTAACAGTGCTGTTGATGAAATAGTAAACAAACTAATACAGTCAGGTTTTTGTGTAACATAATTTAATAAGCACTCACATGCAAGTCTTCCTCAAAGATATTCTAACAGAGCATCATTTCATTTCTTACTTATATCAAACCAGGAGTATATAAGTGAGACATATAGCACTGATTGTTGTGAAGCACACACTGGGCTGGCTAACATAGACCTTTTTGCTTTTAACAATTATCTGCAGCAGCAAGGGTTTGCACAGTCAGGTGGAAAGACAGCCAGTTCAAACAAACTTGGAGCTGCTTGTCAGGAATCATTGAGTGAAAAGAAAGACTCTGATTCGACTCCAAATGATGAAACTGATTCTTGTAATAAACTTGAAAAGCCATCTAAGCCTACCTTTGATGAAAAGGTAGTGAAAGAGCATAGACAGCACTTTGAGAAATGTAAGAGAGATTTGGAAAGAAAAGCGGAAGACAAATGGAAGAAATGGCAGTTAAATTATGAAAAAGAAATTCAGAACCATGTCAAGGAAACAACATGGAAAGATAAGGTCAGTGAACTACATGAAACACATATGGATAATCTTAGGAAGAAAAATGATAGACAGCCTAAGAAACAGACTGATAATGTAATCAACAAAATTGTAAATGATGGCCAGCAGTCACAGAGTAAGAAAAACAGTTCTAACCAAACATATACCCATCCCAAAATTGCTTATGATTCAAGAAAAAATGCCAGACCTCAAACTGCCACCAATAAACAGATATTTCAAGAAACTTTTACGAAGATGGAACCTGAAAACAACACATCCATAGCAAAAAGCAGACCCAAAAGTGCAAGTTTGTTTCAAAAGACAACAGGTGAAACAGTGAAGTCCCAGGAGAAAACTGACATGAAGAACACTGACACATCCAGGCATGGTGTGAATAGGATAACAGATCAGAGAAGTCATGTACCTTTAGGTATGAGGCAAGTCAATGCCAGAGAAGAAGTGACAGGTCAAACACAGGCAGCAAGAAATGAAACATTGAAAAATAAAGGCATTTTTTCACAGATTGTCAAGAAATCTGGTATGAAACAGGGCAGTGCGAATGGAAATGAACCAAACAGCAAAGATGAACATAAAGTTGAATATAGAAATGAAAAAGGTAGAAGTCAAGACAACCCATCTGATGCAGCTGTTAACTTTCATGTGAAAGATGGCAGTTCTGCAGATAGCAAATACCATGAAGAATCAGCTGAAGGAACAACTAAGATTATCACTGAAGCAGAGGACAGAGGTAGAGTGGCTATAGAGGCAGAGCTGATGAGAGGGATAATTGACCACTTTGTAGCAGCCAACTGCAGTGAGGGGGAGTGGTTGCACTGGCTACATGATGATACAGATTTCACACAGGTGACACAGTTAGCACTAGGAATGTGTGGACAGTAGATGGTGCAAGTCAAAGGCTCAAACATGAAATGTAGGCATTTGGATAGGAGTTTGCTACTACATGTGCATTCTTGGTGTGGAAAACATAGATATAGAGCATAATTGTTTGTTTCAACATAAGATAGCACTGTATTTCCAGCACTTGCATTTGCATTCATTTTCTGACAGTGAAACAGGCTAAACTGATAGAAACAGTGAAAATTATATTTCAATAAAGTCACTGTTTCAAATGGTGAGTTTATCACCATTTAAAAGCCACCGTTGTTTTTCCATAAACCACTGAAAAGCATGAAATAAAGTGTTTTGTTGTGTGTATTAGCTTTGACGTGATGTGTTTCTGTGTTATAGAGCTCATTGTATCTTTGTATGTATTTATTGAGGCATATGTTATTTTTAGTTTGTTTGTTGTTGCTTAAGAACAAATGTTTAGTATTGAAAAAGCCGAGGTATTGATGTTAGCATTCCATGGCCATTGGTGAACTAATAAAACAACTAATCATATAGACTACAGCTCTTTGCAGCACCATTGAAGAATTTCACATGTAACTTGGTACAACTGTTTACAAGGTCAAGGTCAAAACGCATATGTGAAGCATCTAACTAAAGTATATTTTTTATTATGCCCCTTTGAATGATCAAATGAGAAAAAAACAGACAAGCTTTGACATCAGTTTGTTGTGTTCTTTTTAATTACATTATTTGTATGATTGATAAGTAAAAAGTATGCTTATTCTCAATCTGTATTGATATTGTCAACATTAAAGTACATGTACTTGAGAAGATGAATGCCAGCATGTCCATGTATTTGAGTCTGCACCTTATTTAGTGACTGTCGATTTGTATTACATGTAGATAGGAATGCATAAACATGATTGTAACGATACATCATTTTTCTAATTTCTCGGTCCATCATCCCATTTGAATGGAATCAGTTTTAATATTTTTATATTTTTATTATTCTACATCAATACTGTTTCCATGAGTTAAATATTACTTCATTATTACGGTTTATTTCAGTCCCCGGTCCCTGCCCCACCCCAAGCTATGGACGCCACACCAAGGCCTTACACTGCCATCCCATCCATGACCAGGTGGATGAAACAGGCTGGGGTCAGAGGTTAGAAATTGTAACAGTTTGTGGCTATTCTATACTATGCATATATTGCAGTGGATTTATTACTACTCATGTTTGTACATGATTCAGTGTTGCATTATTATGATTTTATTATTTCATGTACACAAGATTATTAAAAATGTTTTTCAATATGATTTTATCAAATTAAATAGAACATATAAACTCTTTACAACATAGAATGGAAATCATTTTAATGGGCCTTTATCTGATGGTCCCATTACTTGTTTCACAGAAGCCCAGGATGTTCGCAAGATTCTGTACGGTGGCTACCCTCCCAGCACCATCCAACCCCTGGGCAGCCTAGGAACACCACCCACCCTCTCCCAACGACGCCAGCAGGTGATGGACAACGTGCGCAAGGCGAGATATGTGCACAAACCGACACGTGGGGACTTTCTTATACATCCAGAGTGGCCCCCAAGTTTCCCACATCATAAGATTGACTAAGATAGGGTGGTCCAGGGAAAACTGTTTATGTGTGAATATTTGTATTGTTCATGTAATTGATATGTTAATACAAAAGTTATATAACTGACTTACTGTTCAGTAGGGTGTGATATTTTTGATAAACCAATTTATTTGATACCTGTTAAATTTACATCTAAAATATTGCATGATTTAATCATTACATATGGAAACCAGAAAAAAAACTCCAATCACACATTGTGTTTTCTGATTCCCTATCACATAGTAGCCTAGTGCGCATGGGCAAATCTACTTCCTCAATACTATGCGGAAGAAACTGGATGTTTGTTGCCAATTTTAAATGCTTTTGTAAAGAAAATTATTACACATTTTATTTAGAAAAATACTGAGATAACAGGAATCTGTGGAATTGTATCACTTCTTGTATTTTTGTTTAGATACATCTCATTTGACCTTCTTGTGTGATATGGACATATCTACACCTCAACTTCCATTCCTTAAATGAACCGCCTTTCGGCAATTGCGTTCATCAATCGATGAACGCAACATCTTCGGATATGTTCGGATCGTAATTCATTGCATAACAATATACATGAAAGCTATTGATCTTGTTATTGGTTGTATTGTGTCTGCAGGTCCCGTAAAATATAGATCAACATTTTTAAAAGTGTAAGTTTATTATATCTTAAATATATTGGTACCAGAAGTGTTTTAATTTTACGTTTTAAAGTGATTTCAAGTGGTTGATCTTTTCCCGCGTTATTGTGAAGTCATTTGAAAAAAACGTTTCTGGTTATAGTCGGGTCGTTCTATTTACAGAATGGGTAAGAACAGATTACTGAAAGGTTTTCTTAAATGAATTGAAGTATTTTTT
Organism: Mya arenaria; assembly: GCF_026914265.1. Taxonomy (NCBI): domain Eukaryota; kingdom Metazoa; phylum Mollusca; class Bivalvia; order Myida; family Myidae; genus Mya; species Mya arenaria. The sequence continues at coordinate 66,898,913 of NC_069124.1, read as the reverse complement.
TAACAATTATTGAATGAAATAATGAACTATTGGTGTAAATATAAGGAATGAATTGCGGGGTTGATGTCATTATCGGGGATATGAACACAATTGGGTTGGTCAAAGTACGCGTGGAGTCCTTCGGACTCCACACACATTGACCAACCCAATTGCGTTCAGACCCCGATAATGACATCAACCCCGAACTTCATTCCTTAATTAACCCAAGCAACTCAAAGTCATACAACCCCACCAAACAACCAACTTAAATAATATTTCCTGTGTATTATGATATGGAGCAAGTGATATAAATGTTGCTTTAGTATGATTATGGTATAATTGCGCGTCCCTGTGAATGCATTTTAAAAAACCCTGATAGCTTTAATCATTGCCCCTTATTTATTATTGTGATATACTGCGATTTTGCAAAATTTCCATCCCTACTGTTCAGCAAATTTTGGTAATTATTGATGAATTGAAACGAATCAATTAACCATTTTAATATCCTTTTTTTTCCAAAATAAATATCATTAACTTACATTTGAACTAATGTTTTATTCAGCTTAATTAATGTGAGTTGGATTCAATGTTTCAGATTTTTTCAGTCGGTGATGTTTTATAATTTAATTGTACTTTAACCAAATACTGAACATTTACAAACATGTTATCTCTTTGTACATTTTAGGCATTTTATAATTATTGAGTGTATCCATATACAACCAAAGTGCTAGAATAGTAATTTTAAGGAAATAATGTATTTAGTAGGTAAAAGTAAATGCTTTCGAAATAAAACCAGAAAACAAATCTTTAATTTAATGAACAATTCACCCAAGATATCAGTCCAAGGTCTTCCAAATTGAACTGATTTTGTTTGCCCAGCAAGAGCACAGTTTTCATTTATCCCATTTTAACTTCAACTTGTGCAATATGCATATTTTGAATGGACATGTTCAACAATTCTTTTTTACACATTTTTATCTATGTACATGTATACATAAGTCAGAAGTTTCACCTATACTGGAAAGCACTGAACTATATATATTTATATGTGATTTATACTCTGTATCAGATTTGAATTTGTGCATGGTGTTTATAGACAGAATTTGATGTGCTGAGTGTGTTATGATGCTCACATAATACTCTTGTATCAGTTATGTATCAGAATACATTGCATTTATTGTGTATAAACAACTTTCATTATGGCTTGGTTATATTATACACCAGATAATATGTAATTATTAACCAAAATGCATAGAAGTCACAGGATTCAATCACTAACCAAATAAGAATATGTTTTCCTTTAATAATCCATTTATTAGTAATATTGTTAAAAAACACACTAACTTTCTATGGCTGTTTCTGGTAAACTACAATATACAATATCACATCCCATAGTGCGTACTATGCTTTCGATAAAGTTTAACAAATAATAAACCTTGTATACTTTTCAATTTTAGAATCATTAAGTATGATTTTTGATTCCGATGTCCCGGTAAGCTGTTTTCGATCAGAATAGTAAATTTTCAATTCCAATTATCAATCATGTATTTGATGTGTATTGATCATTCTTCCAAGCAGTTGTCATATTCATATGGAATTGCCAAAGCTGGAATTCAGATTGTATTTGTTGTCTGCCAATATGCCTAGTTAGCATTGCCAAAATGTATGTTGCTTAAGTTCTGTAGTCACTTATAATTGCCAGTTTGTAGAAACTTATAATTGCCAGTTTGGCAAGTTGTCATTTTTTTACCACTCATGGTTCAAACAACTAATTCACCAGTATTATTAGGATTATTTAGATGCACCTCATAATTCATAATTAGAAAATCTGTCTGGCCCTCATAAAATTGTTGTAAACATTTTGATGGTTCAGTGACTTTTTTGCAAGAGACATGAAACGAAAAAGCTGAAAATAAATTTTCAGACTAGTAAAAGCTGTCAGTTTTTGCTTTCTTGTTAAACGTGATAAAAACGTTCCTACACCTATGATTTATTGAATGTAATCATTCCACTGTAGCTTTGTTTTTGCATTTGAAAATTGTAATTTTTCTTTGAAGGAGCATTTTCACTGTTATAAATCTTCATGCCTTGCAAATAGAAACTATATCTTAATGTTCCAATTGGTGTTACATGTTCTTAGGTAGTTTTAGCTGAATTTTGCTTGGATTTAATCTTGTGTGCATTAGTTGTTACTGTTTTAAATGATGTTATCTACCATATGTTATGTTACTGTTAAAAATCGTTTATATCAAAAGTTTATTATTTTGTTTAAATTAGAAACCCGTGATATTTTTCAATAGAAGCCAAATAAAATATTTATTTCATAACTCTTGTCTTAACAACATTCTTAGTTTGATGGCTCAGCTAATTGATCGCATTTTATGCAAATGATTGTGCTTTCCAGCATGTCTGCTGTTTTTTTTTTTAGAAAACATGCACATATGTATCAAGTCCCTTAACTCTAGCTTACAGAGTTGTTGAGTTATGACCCTTGATTGACTGAAAACAATTGGAGAAAATTACCATCCACTTACGGTGATCTTGTCCAGCGAGGAAATTATTTAGCTTTTGATGTTATGCATGTAAGACATTCATGCCATACTTTTGGAAAATTCCTAGGGAAAAGGGATTTGTTCAGGTAACCAGGAGTTTTGACATAAGACCAGGGCATTTTTAATGCTGCTAAAAAACACATCATAATATCTCATACATGCCATGATTCTGGAAGGTTTCCCATGGATATTTTGCTCAGGAAACTGGTCACACCAACCTAAGGTAGATTGATATCGTTTATAAATGCTTCAGCGTAAACATCATTTGTTTATCTAAACTCACTAAAAAGCACTATAATTTGTATATTTACAATTACCATTGCCATTTTAACAATCCAATATATTTCGTCAGTCAAAACAAACATGGTGGCTACTGATTTTGACACTGCGTCCAATCTATGGTATTATTTTTCATCCGATTCTTCTCCGGCTTTTGCCTGTGTCCTTCCTATTCTAGCATCCGATACAAAGTATAATACAGAACAATGGGCAACATGGTTAAATTCACATGACTCAATGGAAGAGTGGCAAGGCTTGTTATTGACAATTCTTGTTCTGTTTATCAACTTAATACAATACTAGCATCTTGCAAATATAGAGTAATACAACTGCTAAAGTTCAAGACTCTGTGACAAAGACAACGACAGGTGTTTAAAATATTCTTTAGGTTCATTTTAAATCATACATATATATTCAGCTAATTTAAACAAAAACATATTTATAAGGTGGTTTACCTGTAAATCCTACTCACGTCAGATTTTCTGGGAAGAAATTTTCCATTTTGAGGCCACATGAAAGTTTTGGCTGAGAGGCAGAAATCTCACCCTTTCAAGCAATAAGAACATTGTGTGAACTCAAATTATGGGTCAATTCTAAATCTGGAACATACTTTAGCATGCCCATCCTAAAAAGAATATAAATTGAGGAGTAGTGTGGGGTCATTTTCAGCTATTGCATGCAAATAAAATAATATTAGCCATATATCTACAAATTTTAGCAATATTACCATGAAACTTGGTAGACATGTCTACATTGAAAGTGGGCACAGAAGAAGCCAGTTAATCCTGCTTTAATTTTCAAAAACCTGAGAAAAGTTGACAACTTACAGAGAACTCGTTATCCTATAAGCTTAGAGCTTATATATTGTTGGGGTCTGGTATTCATATTGAATCTGGATAATATTCGTTCTAGAATATCAAAACATACCAATATCTACACATGAATTACATTTTATTCATACTAGAAAATGATTACACAAAGATAGACTGACAAAGCAAAAGTGTTATGCATGATACATACATGTAATAAGAAATGGCACAAATTTAATATGTAGTTACCTTACACATGGAAATTATTGAGAAAATTCACTTTATAATGTCATGTTCAAATGAACACCTATGATGACATTCAGTCTCAAACAAAAAAGAAAATGAAACCACAAAAACATGTTTATATAATACTGAATGATATAGGGCTCTGGAACAACAAAGTATGTATGTGAGGAGAACTGGCAGCAATAGAACATGCACACAGTGAGGCTGTGCCATCTTAAAATGTACACAGTGGGAAGGCGGCATCTTAACATGCACACTGCGTGGGGCCGTGCCTTATTAACATGCACACTGGGTGGGGCTGCGCCATCTTAACATGCACACTGAGTGGGGCCGCGCCATATTAACATGCACACTGAGTGGGGCTGCGGCCATCTTAACATGCACACTGAGTGGGGCCGCGCCATGTTAACATGCACACTGCATGGGGCCGCGCCATGTTAACATGCGCACTGCATGGGGCCGGGCCATATTAACATGCACACTGAGTGGGGCCGCGCCATGTTAACATGCACAATGCGTGGGGCCGCGCCATGTTAACATGCACACTGAGTGGGGCCGGTCCATGTTAACATGCACATTGCCATGTTAACATGCACACTGAGTGGGGCCGGGCCATGTTAACATGCACACTGCATGGGGCCGCGCCATGTTAACATGCACACTGCGTGGGGCTGGGCCATGTTAACATGCACACTGCATGGGGCCGGGCCATGTTAACATGCACACTGAGTGGGGCCGGGCCATGTTAACATGCACACTCATGGGGCCAGGCCATATTAACATGCACACTGATTGGGGTGGCGCCATCTTAACAAAAGGACAAAATATTGTAAGAACAAGAATTGAAGCTTAAAAAATACTCTTTGAGCGTGACCAATAAAATTTTAATTTTAACTTGCAAAATCAAATAAACTTGGCGTTAAAAACTGGCCACTAAATTATAAGCTTTAGAAAAAGATAATTTATCTACTCATTAATTTACTCAGAAACGAATGTATGATACAAAAGTTCAGGTAAGATGGCACCAATATACATAATGAATATGTGAAAAATGTAACTCATTGTCAATGGAGACACACTGTCAATAAAAACAATATGAAATACGGTGGCTGAAATACAATAAAAAGGAATTTCAAATAGATTTGATAACATTCTTCTGCAATCATAATATATAAATGACAATATTAGTCTCTCTGAGCTTAATCTTATCTATTTAAGCCGTTATCTAAAATTGAAATTATATGAAAACATTGGCCAACCTCTTTTTCATTGTTTTAATGTGTTGCAACATGTTTTATCATTTGAAAATATCAATAAACACTTAAATCTAAAAAAGCAAAACTTGCAATGAAAGTTGGTATATGAAAAAAGCGTATGAAAATATATGAAAAATGTCATAGATAAATATCAATTCCGTATCGTTTGCTTACAAGAAATGCATTCTACAAAAAATGAATGATAAAGATTAGGAACTTTATTAAATATGCTCAGTCCTTAAATCTATTTAAAGATGATGAACATCAAATCCAATTTCCTTGTCAATTTGAATAGCAAAAAAAGCTAAATAATTTTCTTTTTGTTCTATCATAATTTCAATAAGATCGTAACATTTCACCTTGAGAATTATCTATTTGAACCTTTTGTATGTTACACCACATCCTGTTTTTATTTCTTTTTATGATAATCTAAGTTATGACCAGCACACCAGCACATGCGAATAGAAACTCCACAATATGACAAAATCCAATCAGAGTGTTGCACAATTTAAAAAAGTAATGAATTGAAAAGAGAAACTCAGAAAAATTATATGCTTTCCTGAGTTAAAACATGAGCACCTTAGTGCAAACTTAAGCACTTGTCTATTTTTTTACCAAAGATCTGAAATCCTATTTTTTTTTACCAAAGACCCCAGAGTGTGACTCTGACCAAATTTACAGAGTATAGCTGGTGATACAAAGTATTTTCATGGTGAAAAAGGTGGTATTTTGAATTCCCTTAATGCATGACCATGTTACAGTCTTGACGTGAAAAGTAAATGACATGAGACATTTTGACGCACTGTCTTGTCATGGAGAACATTTGTGCTAAGTTGTTTAAAATCCTTCTATGCATGGCAGAGTGAATTATTGGTGCCACCTGCCTGTCCCAACGCCAACATACCCCAAATTTAATAACACTATCAGACAAAAAAATGACAAGTTAGGCCGGGTTACTTTGAGTAATGTTGCCATGGAGATTGCCTTCTACTCATTAACTGATGACTATGAGTTTTGTTGCATTGAAAATACCCTATATTCTGATCTACATATCATAAAAGATTCAGTGCGCTTTGTTTATATTTGAGGAAAGGAGAGGACCTATCCATGTTTTTTTAACACCCCTCTTATATGGCACAAAACATGAAGGAAACTAAAATCCTTGGACCAACATGGGCTGGGAATGAAATGGCAGGAGATTTGGAGTAACTTTTAAAACAAATTGTAACATGACATACAAGTTTATATGAAATAATTGGCTGGTGTACCATAGCCTTGCTCTGGTGTATTGTCCATTTCAGTGTGGTATTTTTCACTCTTGTTTGTTGAAGCTCTACAATGAAGCATGGTCAGCTCTGGTTACGATTTGTCTGAGTATTTTTCTAAATATAGAGGTGATTTTAGGTATTTTTTTTAACTTTGTCAAATGATAAAACTCCAAATACCATTATAAAGCTATGCAAATTCCTTTTAAAATAAATTTTTAAAATAGAGTTCTAAATTTGCTACAACGTATTGATAATTAACATGAATTTGAGTTGTTGCATATATCATTATACAAGGACTTTACAACATATAAAAAAATACTTAGTACACAAAAATATATATATATTAAAATTGTACCATTTACATACAGTGAGAAAATTTGGTTCAAAATGCTATCTCATCAGGCCAATCCAACTACCAGTATATATGTGTTTCAAAATACTTTGTCAGATTTGTTAGTTTCCCTAAAAGTCTTAACAATCTACTGGTATTGGTACTGTATATACAAAACGCATTTAAAAATGGTGGCAGCAACAGATCCTTAAGATGAGTGGACAAAATTATATTATAGCAGTATATAATAGTAAAAAAAGTTTATGGCATTAAAGTTGTGTTCACTAGTTTTTTTACTAAGACATTTTGATTTTTTTACAATACTGATTGATATACCAGTAACTCCTTTATTCCTGAGCAGATACAATGTATAGCACTGGATTTCAACTTTTACATGCAATATTCTTTTAAACAGTCCTACAGGCTAACATGTAAAATTTGGGCAACAAACCCAACTCAATTAAACCTTTTTATATAAACATAAAACACTATTATAAGTATTTAATACAATTCAATAATGATGATTTCATAAGTTGCAAAACACTGTGGCCATGTTATGAATTATGCATTTTCTTACATCAACTTTTAAACGCATTAACTCAGTCCAAGGATAAAACTCAAAGATTTTATGAAAAGTGCAAAAGTTCGAAAAATCTGTTATGAGTTATTAATTTGATAACAACATTATTAAAGATTAATAAATTCAAAACGCTGCCTTAACACACTAAACTCCATCAAACAACATTTTAAAAAAACAACAATAAACATTTTAAGGTCCATTTTAACCTTCAAAACTTCAATTTTATTCTGAAGTATTCCTTATGTCTGTATGTTTCTAGACGGTTGTTTTCATCGTTTCACTTTCTTCTGGCTCGTGTTTCTCCGCCGACCTCTTCCACTTTCTACAATTATATACCATACTGTCTTCTTATAACCACTTTACAATCCCATTCAACAAATAAGATACACATACTGGTATGAAAATTAACAAGATAAAGTTTCTAGAAAAGTAACAAGGGGTCATTTGTCCCCATACCAGTCAAAGTTTTATTCCATCCATTAGTAAGTCCTTTAGTTTAAAATTAAGTTTAATTTATTTCTTATATCCAAAGAAACAAATTTCAAACTATTTGGAATCAGTATTAAAATACTCATCCAATATGCTTGTTATTATGGAATAGTAATTTAAAAACAGCCATGTCAAGCACAACATTGACATTCACATCTTTGAGTTTTAATGTTGTCATTATACGATGTTCATGGGTATTGAAATTTACATAAAGTAACACCAGGGAAACCTGGCAAACATCTTTTTAAACTACTTGCTCAATTAAGCAGCTACATAAATATTTATTTTGAAATGAAGTCACCAACAACAGCTGAATCATTTACTGTGTTTCCAGCACAACCCATCATGAAGTGTTTCTGCCCTTTCAAATTATTTATGAGATATGAAAATTCTCCAATTAGCCAATTTTGCATTTCATTTCATTTATTCTTTCAGTAAGTGAAATCAAATTTTTATTCTATAATTAGGCATGTGTAAGCAGCATAAATGCCACCAGAAAATTGACATAAAAAATTGTGTGTATTTGGATTCAGACCCTAAAATTGCAAATACTAGGTGGATATGAAATTCAAAATTTATGTCCAGTTATAAAAATAACATCACCTTAACAACAGGTGATTTCCCCTAGTATTTTAGTATGATTAAATGCAATATAATAAAAGAACAACCATGTATATTTCTGTAAAAAATGATGATTTTTTGGCATTCTTCACAGGCTATCTTATATCCCCTTTCAGTTAGCCATAAAATCAGTTTAATTGTGAATATTTCAATGCTGGTTCGTCAGTATGTACACTGAACACTAATTATCAACAAAATGAATGAAATAGAGCAATGCATTCAAAATATATAAGAAATGTCCACATGTTTTGTTGTCAACCCTTGTAAATATGCTTTTTTGTTGAAGAAAACATTAAAATCTACATTTGGCTAGGCTATCAAATAAGATTTAGAATGGGAAAAACATTTTTTTATAAAAGATCTTTTAGCCTTTGCTTTATGTTAACAAGAATAGGTTTTGTTTCATTATTATATGTAATTTTAGTTAAGTTGATAAAACAGTCCAAATCTTATCTAACAGCTCTAGTTTTCCAAAGTTTTTTTTTTTATCATAAATATAGCCTGAATAATAAGATGTAATAACTGTGCATGGAACTGCAAAAAATGATAAAAGAGTGCCAATTTTTAGAGAGCAGACACTGTAAAGACAATTTTTGCCTATTCAAGGGCCATAATTCTGGAGTGACTGAGGCGACATGGCTGGTTATCGAACCCGACAAAGACATTTTGCTCATACACATTGTGATCAAATTTGGTCAGGACTGGAAAAAGTTTTTTATGAAATTGATCGGGCATGAACAATTTTAGGTAATTTATATATAATTAATAAGCAATTACTCTTGAGTGACTCAGCGAAATGGCTGGTTATCAATCTTGTGCATACATGCCCATACATATTCTGACCAAATTTGGTGATAATTGGACAAAGTCTTCTAACTTTATAAAGCGGATTAGACCCATGTTCAGGTAATTTCTTTATTTAAAGGGCATTATAAGTTCTGAACGACTACAGCAATATATATATATATATATATATATATATATATATATATATATATATATATATATATATATATATATATATATATATATATATACAACTTTCACATTTTTTATTATTCATTTTTTCTAATAATAAAAATATTACAGGCAGAGAAACAAAAAACATTTCTAATTAACTAATATTTTTTTGTGAACAAAACTTTACTTACTGACTGCGTCTCTTTTTTATGGCAACAACAGCAACAACCATGGCTATGACCAATACCACCACCACAGCAACAACAACACCCACTATCAATCCTACATCAGCGTCTTCAACTGATACTGAAATATGGGCATCATGCAGGGTACAAGGAAAGGCAAAACTGTATTGAAGATTTAATATTTTGTACAGTCTTGAAAAAGAGATATTTATATGCTATTTCATTTCATTTTGAATATAAATGTTATATTTCTGTTCATGTTTGATAAACAAGATTGTGATTCATAACATGCATGACTGGTATATGTACATGTGTTATACCTATCACCAGAAAAGCATTTTTGTGACTGTCAGTGAGCAAACATGTTACATGAGAGAGATTCATTTTGCAAGCAACTTCAAAGCCTAACTGCAACCTTTATTCGCGCAGGGTGTTACACATACCAATACACATACCCAGTACACAAGTTTCGCAACTTGTCCATTTTTTGAAAGATACAGCTTGTACAAAAACTATAAGAGTAGCATGTATTACCCCAACCCCTTCATCTACATGAAATAAACATTTGACAACCCTAAATTCCTTCTTCCTCATGAAACAAACACTTGACAACCCCAAAACCCTTCTTACACATGAAATTAACATTTGACAACCCCCCAACCCCTTCTACTACATGAAATAAACATTTGACAACCCCCAACCCCTTCTACTACATGAAATAAACATTTGACAACCCACAACACCTTCTACAACATGAAATAAACATTTGACAACCCACAACCCCTTCTACAACATGAAATAAACATTTGACAACCCACAACCCCTTCTACAACATGAAATAAACATTTGACAACCCCTACCCCTTCTACTACATGAAATAAACATTTGACAACCCCCCAACACCTACTACATGAAATAAACATTTGACAACCCCCCAACACCTTCTACTACATGAAATAAACATTTGACAACCCCCAACCCCTTCTACTACATGAAATAAACATTTGACAACCCCCCAACACCTTCTACAACATGAAATAACCATTTGACACCCCCAAAATCCTTCTACAACATAAAATAAACATTTGACAACCCCCAACCCCTTCTACTACATGAAATAAATACTTGACACCACCAACCCATTCTACTACATGAAATATCCATTTGACAACCCTCAAAACCTTATACTACATGAAATAAGCATTTGACAACCCCCAACACCTTCTACTACATGAAATAAACATTTGACAACCCTCAACACCTTCTACTACATGAAATAAACATTTGACAACCCACAACCCCTTCTACTACATGAAATAACCATTTGACAACCCCCAACACCTTCTACTACATAAAATAAACATTTGACAACCCCCAACACCTTCTACTACATGAAATAAACATTTGACAACCCACAACACCTTCTACAACATGAAATAAACATTTGACAACCCCCAACACCTTCTACAACATGAAATAAACATTTGACAACCCCCAACACCTTCTACTTCATAAAATAAACATTTGACAACCCCCAACACCTTCTACTACATGAAATAAACATTTGACAACCCCCAACACCTTCTACAACATGAAATAAACATTTGACAACCCCCAACACCTTCTACTACATAAAATAAACATTTGACAACCCCCAACATCTTCTACTACATGAAATAAACATTTGACAACCCCCAACACCTTCTACAACATGAAATAAACATTTGACAACCCCCAAAACCCTTCTACAACATAAAATAAACATTTGAAAATCCCCTAACCCCTCTTACAACATGAAATAAATACTTGACACCACCAACTCATTCTTCCTCATGAAATAAACATTAGACAACCCCCAACCCCAAGAAAACAACATGAAACAAAAAGGTTTGGAACAAATAACATTGAAAAAGAGAGGCAAACACATGTATAGAAGGACACTGTTAAACTTTGACATCTTTATTTTTTATGTACAAGAAACTGCCTTAATTGATTCATCCTACAATACCAGGCACATTTGGTGTTGCTGATGGTAAAGATGTCCCTGTAAAATACAATGTGGACGATAGTTTGACAGTCACAAAAATGCATTAAACTTGTTTTAACATTTCTTTGTGTTTGTCTGTACGAAAATGACAACACACCCTTTCACATACACAGATATTATTTGGTGTATATGACTTAACATATATCAATGTGTATCAGGGCTATATTAGGCTATAGCATTTGGAAGTTTCCATTTTTATCACAATGTCTTATAATGAACCTTGATTTAAGCAGTAAACACAGTAAAACACTTTTTCATCCAAGCTAATGTTATTATCAAGGGGACTAGACACCAGATGGTGCCAAAATCAGCAAAACAGTATTCCCTCAAATCAACCCTAGAATGTCAATGCAAGCTAGCAGGAGGCTGATAATACTTCATTTTACGTGATTAAAAGAATAAACAGGGCAATCATGTTGCAGTCTCATATGTGTTTCCCCATTTACAATTAGCGCATAATGGTTCCCAGTATAAATCATATCTGTTTATGAGTACAGATATATATATACCAACGCTATTTTAAAAGTTACTGGGATTTACGTAGTAGACACCCCTTGTAAGTTTCAAATTGGAAAATGGGCAAAAACTGCAAAAGATACATGTATCATAAGCAATGTGATACATCAGATAGAAAGATTTATTGTGTTGTTCACAACAATGTCAATTTTATGTAAGTTTTTGACAATTTTCCTTTTTTTCTTGCAAATGTATCATCTGGTGTCTAATTCCTTTAAATAACAAAATGACTTATGATAGGAACGAATTGCTAATGAACCCCCCCTTATGACCTATGTTTGATGGTACATGTATACAAAGGACCATACAAGAATTTCTTAATTTGAAACGCCAGAAATAATTCCTAGACACTTACTAGAACAGACAGCTTCAACAGTGGGTGTCCACTGCTGCGTTGTGTTGGAGGTCGCAGTGCACGTGTATGTGCTGGTTCCCTGTAGCTCCCCGACCCTGCAGCCAGTTATGGTTGTTGTGGTTCCCACCGTATAGCCGTAGTTGCTCTTCTTGGACCGGGGCACATCCAACAGACCACATGAACTCACTGGAGTAGGAATGATAAATATAACCGTTATGAATGTGAATAACTAGAATTACTTTGTTGTCTGAAGAACAATATACCTATCCTTATTATCATGAAGTGCACTAAATTTTAAAGCTATTGAACAACCAACAAATAATCCACATCTAAAAAAGTCTACTTACCAGGTTGTAGGTTCTGGTAGAGAGCGTCAAATCTCGCTGCAGCATCTCGAGTACTCTGAGCAATGGCCCTTGATCCAGTCATCCTGGAATGCAATTTTGACGCCTTCTTAATGCAAAGAACTTAAACAACTGCATGGTTTTCTTTAACCTTCTTCAGGGGCGGGATTTACACAAAATATTGCCTACAATCCCTGAATGAGCCTGCTGGTGTGTTGAATATAAAATAAATATGAGCCTAGGATAAGGATAGGAAAGGAGCACTTTAAATTTCGCTCAAGCGTTAAATACTTTAAGATACACATTAACTCACTTGTAGTCAAAAGCACACTCCTTATCCTGTTGGCAGAAGTATCCTGAGCCGATATTTGGCAGAGGTGTGGGGGAGAGGACAACCGGCCCGAGGAGGGAGTGGTTGGCTTGCAGGAAAGTCTCGAACAGGCTTGACCTCTCATCATTCACTGACCCTGTGCAAGAAAACAATCTTAATTATCATTATCATACATGAATGTCAATATAAAGATTGTTAAAAAGAAAAGAAGATGAAGAGGATTATTGACATCTATTCTTTTTTAAAACTGGCACATTTTAAATCTATAGGTTATTTACTGTGACATAGCATTTGAGCTTGATACACAATATGACATTCAAATATCAATGAAATGTTCATGAAAAACATGGAAAAAAGCATCATTTGACTTTCAAACTTATACTTGTATTGCCACACTGGAAGATGGTTACGCAATACTTAAATATTGGAAAAAAAATAACTGAGACAAGGTTATATACATACAAGCCACTTGGAATGTGTGTAGTTCCTGGGGTGACATCATCATCACATCTGTCACTGACCCGTTTGGCATGAACATGCTTGTATTTAGGCCACCAAACAGCCCAGAGACATTGGCCTGTATTGACATGTGAAATGATATTTCAAAACAAAATACTGTTTGATGAAAATGTGTTCCGTAAAAAAATGAGTGTGTTGAAAATAATTCTGTAACATTAAGCATATAATAATTTGCATTTTTTTCTTTCAATCTACAGATAAAAACATAATATGTCATAATAGTGGGGTTCATAGATCTTTTTGTTTCATAGATCTGTTTGTTACATCTGGTCTGGTTATTTAAACGGCTAGACAACCAATATTCCAAGCATACAGTCCTTTGTTTAATCCCCGGTCTGCCATATACTTTTTTGGGCATGTAAAAGCAGATGTTAAATTTATATCAAACAATGAGTATAGTACCTTAAAATACATAATCAGGCTCTAACAGCTGTTGGAGGCCACTAACAAGGGCATGTGGTAATGTAGGTCAAGGTCAAATACAAAGGAATGAGGTACATGTAGGTCAAGGTCACTTATACAGGTATGTGGAACATGCAGGTCAATGTCAATTACAAAGGTATGTGGTACATGTAGGTCAAGGTCACTTACAAAGGAATGGGGTACAAGTAGGTCAAGGCCACTTATACAGGTGTGAACTGCACTTAAGGCAATTTCACTAACAAAGGTACAAAGTACATGTACAAATGTAGGTCAAGGTTACTTACTAAGGTATGAGGTTCATAAATGTCAAAGTCACTTACAGGGGTAAGGGTTACCTGTTTGTCTATGCCACTTACAAAGGTATGAGGTACAGAGATCAAAAGCTGGAGTGTGTTGGAAGCCTCAGCCACCTGGAACCCAATTCCATTGGTCAGCAAGACAGTGTAGTTGGACTGGAGATTACGGGTGTGGTCAGAGTTCACAACAGCAAGACCTGCACAGGGAAGCATTTCGTAATAATTCAATACAATAACCATCAATTTATCCAAATTTGCCAGCAAGCAGTTTTTAATAAATACTATTTATTAAATAGGTACATATCTTATATTTTCTACAAAAAGGTCAAAATAAATACAAAGTGGGAGTATGACACCATGGCTTAATGCTTTTTTTAAAAGACAGAGGACTAAAAATGATGATAAACCTGTAAAAATACCTTTGAAGTCTTGCCAGAACATGGGGCCACTATCAAACCAGACATTGTCTCCGTTCACACGCACATTCAGCCGCTTCTGGGAGCGGTTGTACTCGGGGCCACACAGTTGGATCTCCACACGGTCGGATGTGCCCACATCCTGGACGGCCACCGAAGTTAAAGTGACTGTCGTGTTTATTTTCTGATCATCTGGGAGACAGAAACATTTTTTTTTCTTTAACCATGCTTATATGTATGTAAGTTTTGATAAATGAGCATTCCAACCTTACAATATTTTTAAAATTTGAACAAATAATTTTTGGTTTAATGCTCAAGTTTAAAAATATGTTACAATGATACTTATCAACAGTCTTAGTTCATGTATACAATAAAAAGCAAACTTACAATGAAACACATTCTTAGAACCTTTCCACAGAGAAATTATAAAACCTTCTTTTAAGTAATGATATCATTTTTCAATACCTAAAACAGATTTTCTACAAAAGAAATTCTACTTCTTTAATGGGATAACATTTGGGTAAAGAAGTAACAAATTAGAAAGAATTCAAGGTCAAAATAAAAGACTTTACTCTCAGTAGGGTAAGGGTTCCTCTCAAACCGTCCCTGGATGATGGTGTTTCCAGCCTGCATCAGAATATAGTCTCCTGGCCCTAACATCCGGTGCTTCAGACCACTGAATGTACCAATGTGGCCCTGACCATAGGAACTTACTGGAAAATATAGTTTATTCAATGAGACAAAAACATAAAGAAAATGTTTAAGTTAAAACTATTTGAAGTATTCAATATCAGTACACGACATCAGTATGCTAATACATACATTATGTGCAAAGTGGGGCCCTATATCGAAGAGTTTACTCAAAACTAACTAAAATAGTAGTAAAAAGTATCAACTTTTGACAAGGCTGTTTACCAGGTATTGGTGGGTTGTATCCTGCACAATCCTTTGTGGGCCTCTGATCCATGTAATAGTCGCACGAGTTATAGCCTGTCCACAGGCAGCAGTAGTAGAATGTGACGACGTCTTCAAGCCAATGTGACATGGAGGGGACATGCCCTGGAGTGCGGTAGGGGGCTGCACCCCAGTCATGGCCCCGGTCAGGGGTGCTCCCTTGGAAGGTGTCTGCGGCATAAATCAGCAGGCCAGTACTGCTGTAGCAGCACTGATTACCCGCACCATTCCTGGGTAAAAATATTATGTCACATTAAAACCCTAGTTATTGTAAGTACTTATCCCAAATTATGGAACAGTATGTTTTTAAGACATACTACTTCATAAACAGATCATCTATGGGCCAATGGCTTTCATAAGTGTTGTAATTGAAAATAATAAAATGAAAATTGTGAATTAAACATTTTTTTTTTAATTTCAAACAATTTTAATTAATGCTTATAAATTAAAATACCAATAAAACAGTTTCCATGCAAATATAAGTGTACGTTTTTTCAAAAAATAGTATCTGAATGGATCCCTACACAGGCTGTACAGCGCGGACACAGTGGACAGCTGTTCCGTGGTAGAAACAGTTGTTGGGCGAGTGGGAGTTGAGGTTACACCCGACATCAGGCTGCCAGCGCCCAAAGTCTGAGAGGGCTTGGGATAGCGAGCACGGGCAGTGGAGCAGGTTGTCCAGCCAGCTCATGTCCTGGGGAAGGGGAAAATGTGTTATTTTTTATATAATTCAATAGTGTACATGTTGTATCAAACAATTCTACTGAGAAATTATCTTCAAATTATTTTTGCATTCCCCTTTTTGCAAAGAAAATTTTATTGTGTCTTACGCACATTATTCTTGAAAGAAAGTTTTATTTTTTTTATTGATTTTACTACATGTTTAATAAAACTAATCTAACCATGTTAGAATGTTTGTAAGCTAACAAAATGGACTTCTCTCTCTGGTTATTATGTTTTATGCACCTGAACATGTTAATATGTAAAAACTAAGCAATATTATTCACTAATAATTGCAAAATATATTATAGGTTAGAAACTACAAAAATATAACAATTTAATTGTATTACAAATGGACACTATTCAGCATTATCATAGGAACAGAATGATGACATTCTGTTTATATATTGTATCAAATAATTTTTATTCCATCATAATAATATGGCATTTCTTTCTAGGCCGACTCTTCTTAATAGCCAGAGGCCTTTGGAGCGATGTTGTCATTTATTTTATTTTTTATTGCATCAAAATAATATGGCATTTCTTTCTACCCTGACTCTTCTTAATAGCTGGAGGCCTTTGGAGCAATGTTGTCATTTATACAAACATCATTTGAGTCAAAAGCTCAACATTTCACAGGACATTAACTTCTGCAATTTGAGATGTGGATCTGGGGTGGTATTCAATATGAAACTTAAATCAACCTTATGGCCATTGACCATTGACTTCATTCACTCTATTGGTCAGTTATGAACAACCAGTAACTGGCTACATCATTCTTAGATCCAAAAAAGACCAGTGATAGTAACTCAATATAAAAGCTGGATACCAATAGCATGCTTTTGTTCATATTAAAGTAATATTTAAGAAATGTGTGTAATATTGCATCTACCTACTTTTTTATCATAATTATTCAAATCATAATTATCATCCTTATCATCATCATCATCATCTTTGTGATGATCATCATAATTTTCATACAGCCAATCACGTTCATAGAATTGGTCCAAGTCGTCTGGTTCTCGATACATGTTATACTTATCATGCTGTGTGGCATTCAGCAATCTCCCCTTGAACATGCATAACCAATGATTTAAAGAAAATGCCAGAAATTGTTAGTACGAGGTTAGGTACAAGGAACAAGCAGACATTTAAAGTAAACCAATGACACAGGCCTCAATTTTTTTAAACTTCCTAAGTCCTTTATATCAAGATTTGGCTGAGATGACTTTTTTGGTTTTTCAATAATTTTCATTGTATTAACTTCTTTAAGAGACTTTAAATAGGAAACATCTTTATGATAATCACATTTATCAATTTTTCAGTTAACAAAATCAAATTTAAATATTTACATTTTTGCTAATTGAAATAAGCTAAGGCTTAAAAAGTTTCAAGAAATTGGGGCCAGATCATTTGAATGCATACTTACATTGACTGTCATAAATAAAAACAAATAACTTTATATACAAATACTTTACAATGTAACATTAACATTTATTTTATGCCTTTGCTGTCATAAATATTGCAACATTTAAACATAGAATATCACCACCTAATCAGACTTTCTCTATTGCACCCAGCGATTTCTGAATCACATAGTAGCCTAGTGAGAATTATTCTCAAATTAACCTAACATCACCCCAACACCCCTCTATTTCTTAATGTCTTATGTTTTAGCTGTCTGCTTTTGTTGCCCCACCCCCATCTTTTTACCACTTGTCTCACCTGTCTGTCCTGATTGTACCAGTTAACACACATGTCCGTGGGCCAGCTGTTCCCATGGATTTGTTGCATTGAGTTCTGTACATACCAACCTAGAGGCATAACCTTGCTTGGCATGGACCTGTCATTATCAGATATGCATTAATACAAGCATTTGTAAGGGTAAGGGTTAGAGCAGCTGTGGGCAGATGCAAACATTGTCCCATATTTTTAGTTGATCAAGAGGTATAACTCAACCTGTAATCTAGTAATCTAAGGCAGAATTGTGGGCCTTGCTACGCATTTATATATGTGTTATGTTGTTTGGAAATTATAACTATCTTGTATTGCAATATCTTCCACAGGGTTTAAAAATAGATTCAAAGGTTTAAAAAATGTATGACTTTGCAACCAATGCCAATCTATGACAATTTCTTGAGCTTTTTCTTGAAAAGCCAACAACCTAATGGTGAAAGTACCTAAATGATCTCTGTTTGGTATATATTTTGTTTGGGCTATATAGTACAACATGAGCCCCATGTAGCAAAAGCCAATGCTCAGCTGGTGTTTTACAGTGAAAAAAAGAGGCACAACCCAACAAACATTAAAGCCACAGTTATGTGCATTGCTATACATGTCTTTGGCAACATGTCTACCAAGTTTCATTTCAATATCTAGATTGTTTTTTTTAATAATAACCAAGGTTAAAGTTTTTGCACAGTGATACTGCTAACCTCAAAGCTAAGACAATAGGAACTAAGAACTGTTTCCTTTCTTCAATAACAGATGGGGTAAAATAAAATGCAATCATCTTACATATCACTTTACAAAAAAAAACAATGTATATATACCAGAATCACAATTTTTGTTCATACTTACGATTAAACATGACATTATATTTAGCATGTACTTACTGGTATGTCGCGGGGACAGCATTGCCCTTCAGTTTGACCTCTAAAAACCCGATCTCATACTGACATAAGTTCCCCACACACTGGTGATCTTGGGGGTTAATGGTGTAGGTCCCCTGGCTGGCTTGAATGTCTGTCCCAAGAGTGGTCAAAAAGCTGTACATGCCCTGAAACATGATAACAACAAGTATATATGTAAGCTTGTAAGGTGTTATACTGACACGCAATCCTAACAAACTGGTCATCTTGGGGGCTTAGTTAAGAATGCTACTTATCTAGCGGAATTATCTGTCTTAAGGCTGGTTAACTGACCTTGAAAATGGGTAGATTTTGGGATATGTTAGATCTCATAGTTACATAAACTCCCCAAACACCTGTTTTCCTTGGGTATTAAGGGTTTATGTTCATTGCTTTGAAGGAATGTCTGTCCCCAGACCGGTTAACAATCTGTATGTGCCCTATATGTACCCTGTGTGAGCCCTGATACATATGTGGAAATGACACAAAATGTACATAAAAAGTGAAAATTAACTATTTTCAAACCAGCACAAATAAAATAACACAGTTATCATTGGAAATTATGTATGCTTGTATGCTTGCTAACAGGTTACAAATTCAGAAGAAGCACAAAATGCAAATATCTAATTCAAGGAGTTTTTGTTAAATTGACAGTTACACAAGGCAAACTAGAGCTATCACTGGATGTGATAATACTCCCACTACATCTCTTTGGTGTTATAAGAAGCATCACTGAGAGTTGTGTATGCTCCTTAAATGCCCTGCATCAGTGTAAAGGCATCAATTAAGGTAATTGACCTACTATATAGAAATAATGACTAAAACATCAGAGAAATAACGCATAATTTGCTTGTTTTTGCTGACCAAACACAACATAATGTTTGTTTTTCAGATAAGTTAATTAGTAATAACATATCAAGTTATGGAGGGCAATAACTCAAATACCATACACAAAATAATGTGATTCCTGTATAGTCCCCACCACCACCACATGGTGAGGGCATAATTAAAGGAGTTGGTGGTAGAGAGAGAAATCAACATTTCAGTTGAAGAGAAAGACGAATTGTGTCTAAACATTTAAAAATAATTCATTACATTCGCAGAATAAAAGAGCAGACACAATTTGGAAGGAAAATACATAAAATTTCTGAACCCACCGTGCCACCCTCCTCCTTATAACCAATCAGGTTCACATCCACCCTATCGTATGAGTTGTTACTGAGCATCTCCGGGTGCCAGGTGAGAGTGAGGCTGGAGGGGCTTGAGTCATACCACGCCATGTCTGTCTTGCTGGCAGGCGTCTCAATATGCTCATTGCTGGGGATACGACCAGGGAAAACTGCAATAGGACATGTAAGCATAACGTTGATGATAAATTGAAATAAATAATGACAAAAATGGTGTGTTGGGAGAGAGACAATGGATTGTTATAACTGACTCAGGTCTGTAAAAGAATATGGCAAGAAATGATTGTTTAAATAACAATAATGACAAAGATAATCGGTTCTACATTGTATGCATGGATATGCAAAATCTAATATTACAGTGTGCAAACTACAATCAAAGAGAATATGTTAGTATAATCAACACTGAAAATGATTCCTAAACATAATTCAAAGCAAGATTTCAGAATGAAATGTTAAAAAAATGTGATTCATTTCTCACCAATAGTGATGGTTGTACTGTAAGATCCAGAAGATGATTGAAGTGTGAGTGTGATTCTGCCCCTTTGGTACAGTTTAGGAATGGGACATCGAACCTTGGTTTGGCTGACGTACGTCACATCACTGTATATGTCATCCCCGATCTATACAATCATGGTAGATTAATAATTTGAATTATGGTTTTTCTAATATCACATTAAACTCTTCACACTTTTAATTGGTAGCAGAAATGGTTCAACTGAACAAACATGCCTAATGTAGAGGCAAATGTATACATTTTCAAGATCTACAGTCAAACCCATGTTGGTTCTAACTCACATGGCTGGAAATCCTCTTTGGCTTGAACTAGATGTAAAGGACCAAACTTTTATACTGAAGGTAAACAATCCCACTTGGCTCAACTTTTTAGAGGCTTGAGGTATTTTCGCTGGGCCCCGTGAGTTCGAGCCAACTGGTTTTGAATGTAAGCTGAAAATATTCTATTTTGTAAGGACAATTTTTATCACAACATATCAATAGTTCTAATGACAAGTACGTACCTCTCCGAAGTAGCACCTATATCTCTGGTTGGCCTGGAAACACGGGCCGGAAACATCAATCATCTTCCCCCCAAACATGCCGCCAAACTGGGGGTAGATGCTCAAACCACCTGTAATACACACAACAAAGTTGCAGCTTAAATTTTTGTCAGTGTATGAAAATTAAACCATATTCATTAACACATTGAAAGTAAGGCCTCAGAATTTTTCATTTCAATGAATTATTTATTGCCAAATCAATAACCATCCAAAACTTAAATAGTGAGATAGGAATTCTAATGGACATGTAGTTTTTAAACAGATCTGATTTTTCATTTACGTTTAATCTTTCCCAAACAAATACATAACAATTAGGTTCCATACTATATGTGTTCTCAGTTGAGCATCCAGCACGCATAATATTCCCGGCAGAGATTCTGAACACATATCTTCCCATTGTGTCACTGCTCTGGTAATGGGTCAAGTGAGTCAAGCCCACATTGCGAGATATAACATCCATCCAGCCCATGCCTGATCCACCATTAAACCCTGCCTGCAAACAATGGATACACAGATTCACAGAATGAACGGAACCATTACTAATATCTGTCTTTTTAAATAAAAGATATTCATCATTAGAGTCAGCATTTTTTTGTATTTTCCCTTTAACTACCCAACCTATACAATTGATATACAATAAAAAATACTATTTGAAGTAAAAATTATCTACCTGTTTTTTTAAGCAATTGCTCAGCAATATATCTTGACTTTGTAACTCATCAATAAACAACATTGTGAGTTCATGTAAGAGGTTTGTTAAACAATATACAGTATGTATATTAGCTATATAGGTATCTGAGGCCCCTGGATGTCTCCAGTTAACAGCATTAACCCTATCAATATCCTCACTGTATAAGAGTTTTGAGACTTAAGCAGGATAATCACAATAAGCTTCTTTTTTAAGCCAAGTTGAAGTAATAAAAAATGCTAAATGAACTAAAATAATTCAGCATGTTACGATCAAGATTTTTTAAGGAATTGGCGCAAGATTAGCTAAACATTGACCTGTGAGTATCTTGATGGCTTCATCTCCATTTTATCATAGTTGAAAATGGCGTAAGACTGGGTACCATCTGTAAGCAAGACCAGTTGGAAAGTGTTCATCTGAAACATACACACAGATTAGATGACTCTCATATTTATTCCATGTGTTTAAAATAGATAAAACATAATAATTTCCTTAAACATGTGTTTAAAATAGATAAAACAGAATAATTTCCTTAACTACATTTAAAAGGTCACAGGGTTGCATCACAGGATTTCGGCCCAAATTTGGAAGTCTCCATTCGGAAAAGCATTTACAACTATAAAAAGTAAAAAAGTCAATTCAATCCAAAATATTCGGATGTGATGAAACATATATATTTATATTACAATGTACAAATAAAGAATTTCCT
The DNA here is from genome assembly GCF_026914265.1 of Mya arenaria. NCBI lineage: Eukaryota > Metazoa > Mollusca > Bivalvia > Myida > Myidae > Mya > Mya arenaria. The sequence continues at coordinate 66,876,168 of NC_069124.1, read as the reverse complement.
GAATAAAGAGAGTTACCGGGCAAGGTTGTGAAAACGTTCCCTCGCATTTTGGTTTATTGCCATTGATTATGTCTGTGCTTGTGACGTTAACCCAGGTCACAATCATTCCCCAAGTGGGGACAAACTCACTGGTTCCAACCACCTGGCTATTACAATAATGACCCAGGGCTCGCAGCGTCTGATTTTGAGTGCCATAATGGAACTCCTGGTACCGAATATGCCCCGTGTAGTCCGCAAATATCTGCACGCTCTGTCCATTATGGTAGTATGGTGCGATGAATGGAATGTCGATATATGGTGAGACATTTGAATCACTCCAGTCCTGATTCAAATAGTTCCCCTTTTGGACATCTTTGGTAAAGGCTACTAAGCCATTCTTGGTTATCTGCAATAAAATTTCATACAAATTTTAGTAGATGAAAGATAAATATGTGTTCAGGGCATTGAGACCATCCTGTTTTTAATTAAAAAAAATATGGCAATACCATGAGGGAGCTATGTACATATTATCATCAAAGATAAAACTGACTTTTGTTTTGGCTTAAAACTAACTACTTACAACTACTGAAGAGAATGATCTTCCCTGGTAGATGATGGGTGTAATAGTTGTGACTATGTGTTTACCCCCCTCTCCTGGGTTTATTTCGTTCACTGTTGCGAAATTGTATAATGGTGATGCTCCTGAAATAAATATAATTTAATACATTAGTAAACAAGATTATTGTTGATGTGAGACATCGAAGACACTGCACAATGGGTTGTAATATCATCTTGTAACAAGATTAAGATGCTACTGAACACAAATATGTGAAGACAAATCTAACTCAGATCCTCTTGATTCGTATTTCATCAACAGACTATCATATCCATCATCCATATATTTGCTATTTCTGTAAGTACTGGATCTGGATGTGTCAGTACTGCCTATTTGCTATTTCTGTAAGTACTGGATCTGGATGTGTCAGTACTGCCTATTTGCTATTTCTGTAAGTACTGGATCTGGATGTGTCAGTACTGCCTATTTGCTATTTCTGTAAGTACTGGATCTGGATGTGTCAGTAGGCCCTATTTGCTATTTCTGTAAGTACTGGATCTGGATGTGTCAGTACTGCCTATTTGCTATTTCTGTAAGTACTGGATCTGGATGTGTCAGTACTGATTTTACTTTGAGACCTTGGTCCTCAGTTTTATTGTAGTACTGTCTGATATTGTGTGGCAGATTATAGGGGCAGGGTGCATTTTTTTGTCGCATCCCTTTGATCAAGCCCCCCCCCCCTTTTTAAATCCCAGGTTTATTAATAACTAATGATAATTTACAATAATTTTGGGGGGAATTTTTATTTCTGTTATCTTAAAATCATTTTTTTTGTAAGTTATCAGTAGTAACATTTCCCCCCCATCATTATTAATAAGCCTGGGAAAATTTATTTTTTTTAAAATGGGGGGAGGGCATGGTCAAGGGGGTGTGTCAAAAGGAAGCACCCTGTCCCTTGGTGGAAGATCAGTGTGTATTAAAGACTTTATACCGTTGCGAGGTTTGGAACAATATCTCAGTTACACAAAATAACTCTCTTAACCGTTTCCATAAGCAATGTATCAAGTTGATTCAAGGATTTGCACGTGCATGTAGATCAGACGCAGCACTAGGCTCTATTAACTTCTTAAATTCCTCGAGAATCCGAGTAAAACTAGAGCTAGGATATCGCTTCTTGTTTTACTCGAATTGCTGTTAATTATGACATTTAAACAGACGGCGTCACGGTGGAGTTAAAGCCATGTGCGCGCGCATACGGCTATAAACTGGAACAACAATGTGTTTTTTAATTCACTATACTGTGCTGCAAACACGTTTGTTGAATTATTAAACTGCTTAATAAACTTGTCCACGTTTGTTTCAGAAACCGACATTTACTATATAATTGTACAACACTTATACGTGCTGCACAGTTATTGTTGGCTAAATGTTTATATTGAGGATGCACATTGCGTCCAACAAGTGATTGATAAATGCGGTTTCAGCTAACATCCATCACATACCTGGTGATAATCGCTTCGTCAACAAACTAATAGGAAACGGCAATGTACACAAACTATTTATCGCACAACGCAAACAAATGAATATCAGTGTAAAACGTTGAACTATTTTCTTTCACGTGGTAGTAAAAGAGGTCATAAAATTGTACATTTTATCCTTGCACATATATAAATTTAATGTACAATTCAACGCAACACCTTCCGCTTCGAACGCAGCTCGCGAACTTTAATGGAAAATCTTCATTACGATAATGCCACTAATGGTCTGTTCACTGTAACAGTACGTGTATGCTATCTACAGAAAAATCACTACTTTGAAAAGGATAAAATCAAAGCCAAGTATTTCGTATTACCGTGCTTCTATATATATTTCTTACATATCAAAATGAGAGTTGATAATATCAGGTATCAGAGATCTTTGTTAGGACCCCTGAAGAGTAAACATGTGTACATATACCATGTAACATAAAACTGAAACTAGGTAACCGATTTGAATGTTTATCATATAGAAGCACAGTGACTTTAACGCATAATTTGTAAACATATATCAAATCAAACGTTCTTACCTTGAACAGTGTTAATTACAACACTAATTATATAAAATCCCGCAATAAAATGCCCTGTTAAAGGCGCCATTTTGAGTTTGAAAACGCTGGGTCAGAGATAACGCCTACGAAGAATTTGCATAGCCTTGAAACTATGTGGACATTTGAAAGATAATAGAAGTAATCAGATGACTAACATTACGAGAACAGACGAAATAAAGGGATAAGTTGTCTAGAGACGAGTATTGACCTATCTAATATGGCGGTATATGGATACATGTATTGTCCACTCTTAAGTTGTGAAACGTAATCTTTCAAAGTTTAAGTCTCTACCCTTTTAAGAAACCAAGAGATCTCTGTCAAACAATATGTTCCGTGATCGTCACTTTGTCAGAAACATGCGGATGATTAAAGTGACACTCTTATTCAAAATCAATACAAACACATTTAAAACAAACATAAATTTTGAGTGATCAACCTTGAACTATTTACTAAATATTGCATTCATGGAAAATATAAATAACGGCTAACAAGATTGTAACCATGTATTTAATAGCTGAAAACGCAAAAAAATATGAAATAATTGGTGAGTGCTTAAAGATTTACTGTGATCTACTATCGTCTCATAAGGTAGAAATACCGTGTTTTTTGCACCTTTCTTTCAAATTAAACTCCGGGTATCCTTCATAAGAACCATTGTTTTCGACATTTATTCATCAATATATGGTATATTAAAACAATTGTATTATTTCTGGTAAAACTTATTTGGGAGTAACAGAGCATCTCACATAGTTTACAGGAAAGTGGATGGATGGACGGATGGCTGGATGGATGCTTTTTCATAAATTAATGACAATGAAGAAAACAACTTATATTACAAAAAATGATAGCAACAGACACAATTATATCATATTTAAACTCATTCATTTTTACAACGGTTGTGAAACAAGTTATTACAAACATTATATTAATCACTCTCTTTGGCAAGATGTTACGCGAGCGTGTTGTCTTGTGTTGTGGAGGAAACCGGAGTACCCGCAGGAAACCCGGTTTGGTTACCACAAACACAATTATATCACATTTCATAACATAATAAAACATATACGAAGTAACACAAAAGTGAAAAATGTACATTATCATCAGAATAGATAATTAAAAATAATACACTTAGCAAATAATACAAAATACATGAACTAATTAAATAACTTTATATAGTACATTGGTAAAGACACCAACGCAGCTTACACATCTAGCCCGAAAACAACGAAACAACTAGTTTAGCATAGTGTGGATAATTACAACATTCTATGTTTAAAATCAACTTAATACACTTTAAATTGCCAATGCGAGATATGATTTTAGCAAGATACACGTCTTGATTGATATAACTCTATTCAGTTTTGCCGCTAAAGTTAACAAATGTACGCATTGATTGATCGGACTTTCCTTCCGCAAATCATTAAATGCACTTATGTCATGTCCTAGTAAGCCATCCCACACTTTACGTGTAGCATAAGATAAGGCTAGGCAAAAACATAGTCTGTGCACAATAATTCTTGCAGTAAAATTATCGCATTGACAACAACGCTGAACGAAGTTATTTGACAATATTAAGTGCACATAACGCCTATCTACATGCAATAAAGGGGGCTAACTGAGGGTGTCTCATTGACACTATTCATAAAGTTACGCCAGTTTTCTCCCTTAGAAAAATAGGGTGGCAAATTGTTTTGCGCTGGTGCCGTTTGAAGCGAGAAATAAATAATTTGGATTTAAATATTGCCACAAGACAAGGTTTCCATGATGCTACAGAAGACGGTCTTCAACAAGGGGGGTAATTGTGTGATGACAACAAAAAAGGAGTTCGATACGGGTACTTGTTTTAATTTTACCCGTGGGCAAGATATTGTGATCAAATTTGGAACACGTGAAGCTTTTTTCTAAGCTTGTGTCGATGATGCTATTACAAGGGCAGTAATGTCAGGTGCGTCCATGCTTCCCGGTTCATTGTTTTGAGTGATAAACGTCCTCGATTTGGTGATTATTACCACTGTTTTCTATATGTTTCAACGATAATTTTTAGAAACGACCTTGTGCACCGAATGAAGAGCAATTGCTCGTTTACGAAGACGCTTGTTTTGGATCAAAACAATGTTTGTATTAAAATATCTCGTGAAAACAATGCACGTTCTTTCTAGGCTTCCCGACTCACTCAATGCATTTTTTGCTTCAAAACAACTATTTAATACCGTTCTCTTGCGTACAAACCCCACCCGATGCTTTGTTTTGGGCAATAACAGTTATTGCTATTGATTTCCGAATGCAGACAGCCAATTTTCGAGTTAAATCGGCTCATTTACGAAAATGCTTGCTGGTTCATTCTGTACATTTTTAGAACCTAGGTTCATCCCAAATCTGGAAGATCTATGGCACATTAAAAGAACGAATAAAAGGCGTCGTTTTTTTAAATGCTTGTATATGTTCTAAAGCACGTCAAAGAAAGGTAATTTTGTTCAGGCAGTGCGTGTATACCTCGTGATAAATTACGTTATATATGCTACGTTGGAAGGCAACTTTTTGCTTAAAATGAAGACTTAAATCGAAGATAACTTTTCAATCACTGCACCATTTTAAATGAAACAAAGGGCAGTCTATGCCTCCTAAGGAGTCCCGCCTTCGTTGTTTTACCGGAGTTTGATAAGGTGATTAGTTTAATCAATCACTTCGACAAACCTGTTTCCAAACTAATATTTTGACAGTGCTCTGTCAGACGGCCGTATTGTGAAAAATTTTGTCAAAGTGTTTTAAGAAACTAAACTCTCAATCAAACACTGGTAAACGACCGAAGGCAGTGCTCCGTTAGCGGCGTAAACTGCGCTATATTTCATTTAAAATGGTGAATAAATACGAACGTTATCTTTGTTTAAAGTCTTCATACGAAGCAAAAAATTTTTTCGGACGTAGCGTTTATGACAATATTTATCACGTGGTATACACATTGACAGGGCTCTCTACTTAAAGTAGAACTGTCATTATTTTTGGAGGTTATATTGTAAGTCGAGACACGGTTATGTCTTTACATAAAAGAGTTTTAAGACCTTAAATTGTTGACTGTTTCCTGCAGGTTGCGTCCCTTTTTATTTCGATTGCCAAAGTAAATATATAGCACACTATTTAAGGTAAACTCTTAGTTCCTTTTCATTGCTATTTCCTAGAAAGGTAGTTTTAAAAAATCCACAATTTTACCTTACATTATTACATTAGCAATTTTAAAGGGGCTGTACTCCGTATGATGAAATAGCGAAAAAGAGAGAAAATTGTCGAAACCTGACATAAACTTCGTATCGATTTGTACAATGCATTGAAACTTACTAACCGAAGTACAACATAGTTCAAAATTAATTTATTCTTCGCAGTTTTTTCGTATTTGTTTCAATTAAAAAAGATTACTAGGTATGTCTTCTTAGTGGAATTCATTCCCGTAATGCGTGATTCGCTAGTCGATGTCATCACGTGATTTAACCAAACACTCTAGAAACAGGTATTTCACGTCTCTAAACACGAAAAAACACATTAGAAACCCCAATTTGGACTCCTCAATTTCTTACTAATTTCCCTAAACACCCCCGGGGACCCTACCCCCCTACAGCTCGAAAACGGTTAATGATATTTTTATGCGGTTTTTTTATATAAAAGGGCGTAAAAAAACTGCCATATCACAACAGCCAACAATTTCCAGTGCTCAGAAAAAAAATAACCACGCCGGAAAAAAGTCTTAAATATAACTTTTTTGTACCCCCGGGGAAGGGAGTGGTAACATTTTTCTAGACCCATTCTTGACACTGAACACGAAAATGAACACGAAAATCCACGAAAACCACGATAAATTTGAGAGGTCGAAACTTACCAGGGCGATAATGACCAGTCTAGCGCAATATTAACCACCTGGGATCTTTCCAGTGCGAAAATGACCATTTTCAGCGCAATAATGACCAATAGACTCTAACCAAGGTAGGTATATAGCTCAAGTATTCCAACCGTTTAGGGTCAGCCTTCGTAGCACTGTGGATACCACACTGGACAGCAATTTTGGAGACACCGGTCCCAGCCCGGTCTCTGACTCGATTTCTTTTTTTACATTAATGATATGAAAGAGTAAGACATTTCCTTAAATACTTGTCTTGAATTTATTTACAGAAAAAAAATCTTTTTTGGTGCCAGTCTGGTGTATAGTGCCTTTAATATATAAAGAACCTCTATTTTTATTTTATCATCAAGTATGCAGAGTTCATTTATTTTGTCGTTTATATGGACTACCTTAAAACGTCTTGTTTTTGTCTATTTAGATTCATGTTTGATCTCTTCTTTCGTTTCATCTTTTATTCCCTGAAAATATAAATTATATATCTGTACACCCTCTTATTTAATTAAATAATTAACAAAATTAATTTTTGTGAAAACTAAAACAAAACGACTGGTAATTTGGGTAAATACAGTGTGCCATAGATCTTCCAGATTTGGGATGAACCTAGGTTCTAAAAATGTACAGAATGAACCAGCAAGCATTTTCGTAAATGAGCCGATTTAACTCGAAAATTGGCAGTCTGCATTCGGAAATCAATAGCAATAACTGTTATTGCCCAAAACAAAGCATCGGGTGGGGTTTGTACGCAAGAGAACGGTATTAAATAGTTGTTTTGAAGCAAAAAATGCACTGAGTGAGTCGGGAAGCCTAGAAAGAACGTGCATTGTTTTCACGAGATATTTTAATACAAACATTGTTTTGATCCAAAACAAGCGTCTTCGTAAACGAGCAGTTGCTCTTCATTCGGTGCACAAGGTCGTTTCTAAAAATTATCGTTGAAACATATAGAAAACAGTGGTAATACTCACCGAATCGAGGACGTTTATCACTCAAAACAATGAACCGGGAAGCATGGACGCACCTGACATTACTGCCCTTGTATTACTTAGAACAGAATAATGGTTTCTGCTTGTTTACTTCATTGAGGAAGTATGTAATGTGACAAACCCTGATATTAACGCAGCTTGCATATATACGTTCATTTAGGAGAGCATGGATCAAACTCATTGTTGACTTAAGTTTAGACATACATGTATATTGAATATTTAACGGTGTTACTATCAATTTTGTCCCATTTTACATGTTATGACCAGGACACATTTCTCAACTTTTAAACATCCTCAGTACATAATACGGCTCCAGTACAGTACTGTGAACATTTCTAAAGGCATATCTTTACAGTTTAAAAGTTACATTGCCAGTTCTTACAATAAAAATAGTTGAGCTTATGCTTGTGAAATCCTTCGATTCAGATTTTTTATTTATTCGATAATTTCCTAAAAATAACAATACTTGTCGAAATTCTGCAAGTTTTGAGGTGATCATCTCAGATTTGAAGAAACAGTTTTCGAGGTCCGTTTAGCATTCAGCTATTAGTTTAAACACGTGTTTTATTTGTGGATACGGTAGGTAAGCGTTAACACAGCAATATCTTACCTGTGGTAAAAAAAACTGCATAATTGTCTGTTTACTTATCACTTTTTGACATATATCCGGTGTCCATTCCCACACAATGATACAAATAAAATGAAATTCCTCTTCAAATTCATCATAATTAAGCAATATAGTTTCTTTTTAGGTGTTCGGTTCCTGGAATACCTACCAGTCTGAATTCTCAGTGGAAAACAGATAGTTTTAGTCAAGAGAAATATTTATAAGCGTATTTGTTTTGGATAAAATATCAAGGTATTTTTCGTATTCTATTAAAGTGTAAACCTTTTAATATTATTTACTTCTAATTGTCTACTTTTAAGTTCACACAAAAATACTTTACAATCTATATTGGCAACACTGTCAAATATATAAGAGAAACCATGATCGTAAAACAAACTCTTAATGTGCCATACCCAGTTTGTTTACCACAACAGTGTGTGTATACCACGTGATAAATTACGTCATAAATGCTACGTCGGAAGAAAATACATGTTTGTATTTCGATTAAAATGAAGACTAAGTTAAATCAAAGATAACTTTTTTTTACTATACCATTTTAAATGAAACAAAGGGCAGTCTATGCCGCTTAAAGAGCCCCTCCTTCGTTTTAATTCCGGAGTTTGATAAGGCGATTAGTTGCATCAAACACTTTTACAAACCTGTTTTCAAAATAATGTTTTGACAGCCAGCTCCGTCAGACGGCCGTTTTGTGAAAAGGTTTGTCGAAATGTTTAAACAAACTAAACTCTTAATCAAACTACTGGTAAACGACCGAAGGTGGGGCTCCGTAAGCGGCGTAGACTGCGCTATGTTTCATTTCAAATGGTAAAGAAAAAGTAAAGTTATCTTTGTTTTGCACCAGTCAATTGTAACCACGGCCCCCAGGTCCGGGGGTATACCGGAGATAGCCGGGGAAATGGGACGTGCTTTTACTTTCCAGGTGGCCCCCGCAGTGCTGGGGAAATGCGATGGTTTTGTCTTCGCACCAAATGATAGCGGGGAACGGGCCTTACCTAGAGTCCCTGGGGTGCAGGGGCATTTGGCGGGGGGTTCACCAGCAGTTCGTCCCCACAGGGCTGGGGTTTTGCCCGGGCTTGGCTGGACCGAAAGTCAAAGTCCCCGCTATTCCCCGAACCTGGGGGTGACGTGGTTACAATTGACTGGTGCATTTAAAGTCTTCATTCGAAGCATTATCAACCGACGTAGCATTTATGACGCATTTTTTCACGTAGTATACACATACTGCACAATTACAATCAATCAGAGCTTGCACATACATAATTTTATAGAGTTTGTAAAATTATATTATTAGTTTTAAGTACTTCAAACCCATATTTCATTGTTCTTGTATTCCTTGTTCACCATAGATACAAGCACTACATGTATTTGGCCTTACCTTCAACAGTATCCTGCCAAATTTAAGCTGAGTTCTCTTTATTTCTTTAGAAAAAAATCACAAACATCGCTTAGACAGAAAAATAACAATACTCGTATAATGTGTCTAAATGGTCTTCTAATTCTGTGGGTGTTTTTTCTACAATGGATATTTATATTTATACTATATCATCTAATTGCAAACCAGATTCAACATTTTTTTTTGTTTGCAAGTACAACTCGAACTCGTAAAAAACCCACCCAGAAAACAATATCTCCCCTTGATGTAACTCAGGCTTTATCAACGAAATCAAAAATGCTGAGGTATGCATCATAATTAATTCCACGATGGGATGGGTATAGCCTTCCATCTCATGAATGGTTTTACTTTCCAGTTAAAAGTTACGAATACTATGAACATTCAGGTTTTCATCAAATACATAAATAGAGCACTCGTAAGCGTTGTACGTATTTGTCCAACGTTTTGTGTATGTTTCGCAAATGTCGAGCAATACGTTGAGACCACTCACGAAAAACGACATCAATACCATATCGTCTGTCACGGTTTGTGTTCCAAGTTCCACACATGCCTTGTCCACTAATTTCTAGGATAAATAAGTTCAGTGATATAGAGGAGATAGATAATCGGCGAAGACTTGCCCCCCACCCCCCATGTCTGGTTCCCGGTCACACTGGGAACCATTCTGACCCTTTTCCGAGGTAGCGGACAGTTCTAGTCATTTCTGAGTACAACATTTTGTATTATCAATGAAGGAGAAATCAGGAATGGAATTGAATTCATATACATCACTAAAAGGTTACTAATTATGGTTTGCGAATTTCACTTAATTAGTAACACAATAACTGGTTAATTATATAACCAGACAAGATTCGTGTTACCACTTATCTATACATGCATTTTTGGCTTTTAGCGGTAACAGGTTATCTACTTTTGGTTGCGAATTTCACTTAATAATAGGGATGGCAACGAGTACCCGAGTACTCGAGTACTCGATCGAACGTCCGAGTACTCGAGTTCCAAATCACTACTCGAGTACTCGAATTTTTTTTTTTAAATCTATAAAAATCACCAATTACACGATTTACAGACAAAATATCAGATCCGGTTAGTTGCCAAGTGGACAATTTACGGTCCCTCTAATCCCCGCTGTGTATACAATTGACCTCAATCAATTAGTTGACAGTTGTTGTGATAGTTGCAAACTGTCAACAAAGGACCCCTATTTCAAATTAACACTGATGTCAATTAGCGAAGTTTTGATAGCGGTACTTTCACCTACACAATTCTATTGTATACCAATTAGAGACATTTCACCAAACAATGGACGCTACAGTAACGAGCGAAAGAGTATCGGCCGTTACGAGAACTGATTTCTTAATGGGCGTATTTTAACTTTTTTTGCAATGATTATCACAATTGATTGGTTGATATTTTAAATCAAGAATTATGACTATTAATGAGGTTAACAACAATTAAACAGTACGAAAAACTATCATTTAAAAAAAAATATGTAGAGTAAACAACTGAACTTCGTATTGAATTTCGTTTAGTATTTTTATGTATGCTATAAATTTCCGTTCATTGTAATTCTGATTGTTGTTCATTTCTGCAGTGCATACTTGTATAAAATGAAACGAATAAGACAAATTAAAAACCTGAAACAACATTTGTTTTCTTTTTATATCCTTTTTGTTAAAATATGTAATGAAAGTTTACTTTAAAGGAGAAAATGACCGATAACACGACCAACGCACAATATACGTCATTAACGATACATGTATACACAATCTTGTCATTGCGAACACATATTCAATTTTTCCGAGTAATCGAGTACCCGAGTACTCGATCGAACGATCGTCCGAGTACTCGAGTATTAATTTTACTACTCGTTGCCATCCCTACTTAATAAATAACATAATAACTGGTTAACTAGATTAGATTTGTGTTGCCAATTAATCAATAATATACAAATGGTTATCTAGTTATGATCGGCGAATTTCACTTAGTAAGTGGTATTATGTTACTTATTAAGTGGAATTCGCAATAACTAGTTATCATGTTAATGTTGTACAGCTAAAAAAGGTAACAGGTGGCAGTTCTGGGCACTTTCTTGTATGGTACGGCAAAACAGCTGAAAAACTACACTTTTGGACGCACTTTGCGGCCTTAGAAACCGGAGGCCGAATAACGTCCCAGGCACACCAAAAAATTGCGCCACGTCGTAGGTATAAGCAAACCCTACACAGGCAAATTAGTACAACTTCGGCACGTGTAGGGATGCTTAGCTATCTTCAACACGAGGTACCTCATTTTACGGCATTTTCGCGCCATTTTATTCGTAAACGAAAAGTTGCACGCGTTAGGAAACGTTGACGCCGGCACGTCAGAGATGCGCCGACGGTCACGTCACGTAGGGAATGGAGATACGTAAACGGCAAAACCGGTCCGGACCGCGCCGCATTTGTGGTTCCGGAAATATAGTCGGCATTAACTTTACATGGTAAGGTATGGCAAAACCGCTGAAAAACTACGGTTTTGGACGCACTTTGCGGCCTTCAAAACCGGTGACAGAATAAGTCCCACGCACACTGAAAATTGCGCCACGTATGTATGAGCAAACTTTACACAGGCAAATTGGTCCCAACTTCGGCACGTGCAGGTATGATTACCTATCTTCGACACGAGGTACCCCATTTTACGGCATTTTCGCGCCATTTTCAACGTGAACGAAAAAGTTGCACGCGTTAGGAAACGTTGGCGCCGGCACGTCAGAGATGTGCAGACGGTCGCATCACGTAGGGAATGGAGATACGTAAACGGCATAACCGGTCCGGACTGCGCCGCATTTGTGTTTCCGGAGATATCGTCGGCATTAACTTTACATTGTAGGGTATGGCAAAACTGCTGAAAAACTACGGTTTTGGACGCACTTTGCGGCCTTACAAACCGGTGGCCGAATAACGTCCCCAACACACCAGAAAATGCGCAAGTAGGTATGAGCAAACCTTACAAAATTGGTCGTAACTATGGCACGTGTAGGGATGCTTAGCTATCTTCGACACGAGGTACCCCAATTTACGGCATTTTCGCGTCATTTTGATCCTCAACGAAAAAGTTGCATGCGTTAGGAAACGTTGACGCCGGCACGCCAGAGATGCGCCGATAGTCGCGTAACGTTGAGAATGGAGATATGTAAACGGCAATGCCGAACCGGACCGCGCTGCATTTATGGTTCCGAAGATATCGTCGGAATTAACTTTACATGGTAAGGTATGGCAAAACCGCGGAAAAACTACGGTTTTGAACGCACTTTGCGGCCTTAGAAACCGGTGACCGAATAACGTCCCAGGCACACTGAAAATTGCGCCACGTAGGTATGAGAAAACCCTACACAGGCAAATTAGTCCCTACTTCGGCACGTGCAGGGATGATTGCCTATCTTCGACTCGAGGTATCCCATTTTTCGGCATTTTCGCGCCATTTTTAAGTGAACGAAAAAGTTGCACGCGTTAGGAAACGTTGACGCCGGCACATCGGAGATGTGCCGACGGTCGCGTCACGTAGGGAATATAGATACGTAAACGGCAAAACCTGTCCGGACCGCGCCGCATTTGTGGTTCCGGAGATATTGTCGGCATTAACTTTACATGGTAAAATATCGCAAAACCGCTAAAAACTACGGTTTTGGACGCACTTTGCGGCCTTAGAAACCTGTGGCCAAATAACGTCCCAGGCACTTCAAAAATTGCACCACGTAGGTATGAGCAAACCTTACACAGGGAAATTGGTCGCAACTTTGGCACGTGCAGGAATGCTTAGCTATTTTCGACACGAGATACCCAATTTCACGTCATTTTCGCGTAATTTTGATCGTAAACGAAAAAGTTGCACGCGTTAGGAAACGTTGACGCCGACGCGTCAGAGATGCGCCGACGGTCGCGTAACGTAGGGAATGGAGATATGTAAACGGCAATACCGAACGTCGGAATGGTTCCGGAAATATCGTCGGCATTAACTTTACATGGTAAGGTATGGCAAAACCGCTGAAAAACTACGGTTTTGGACGCACTTTGCGGCCTTAGAAACCGGTGACCGAATAACGTCCCAGGCACACTGAATATTGTGCCACGTAGGTATGAGCAAACCCTACACAGGCAAATTAATATAACATCGGCACGTGTAGGGATGCTTAGCTATCTTCAACACAAGGTTCCCCATTTTACGGCATGTTTGCACCATTTTATTCGTAAACGAAAAAGTTGCACGCGTTAGGAAACGTTGACGCCGGCACGTCAGAGATGCGCCGACGGTCGCGTCACGAAGGGAATGGAGATACGTAAACGGCGAAGCCGGTCCGGACCGCGCCGCATTTGTGGTTCCGGAGATATCGTCGGCATTAACTTTACATGGTAAGGTATGGCAAAACCGCTGAAAAACTACGGTTTTGGACACACTTTGCGGCCTTAAAAACCGGTGACCGAATAACGTCCCAGGCCCACTGAAAATTGCGCCACATAGGTCTGAGCAAACTTTACACAGGCAAATTGGTCCCAACTTCGGCACGTGCAGGGATGCTTAGCTATATTCGACACGAGGTACCCCATTTCACGTCATTTTCGCGTCATTTTGATCGTAAACGAAAAAGTTGCACGCGTAAGGAAACGTTGACGCCGGAACGTCAGAGATGTGCCGACGGTCATGTCACGTAGGGAATGGAGATACGTAAACGGCAATACCGGTCCGGATTGCGCGGCATTTGTGGTTCCGGAAATATCATCGGCATTAACTTTACATGGTAAGGTATGGCAAAACCGCTGAAAAACTACGGTTTTGGACGCACTTGGCGGTCTTCGAAATCGATGACCGAATAACGTCCCCGGTACTCTGAAAAATGATACCAGAGTGCCAAACTATATCAACAGCCTGCCTGAAGTCCATGAACGCTACATAGACCTTTGACCTGTGCTCAAGGACAAATTTCACACGTTCGCGAACGAGGACCTAGAACATCTGAGACCTTCTTGCAGTTTGCCATGTTGATTGTTGTCTGTCGATTGATACAGTCTTTTGATCGACCTAACAGGCTCGGTTCGTATAATTTAATTAGCATCCATCTTAACCATTTTATCTAGATCTTGGTCCAAATTTTGAAAACAGTGATACAGTGTAACCTTTTAAGCAGCAAAATTTGCCCTGTATACTTCATTCTCTGTTCGTTATCTATGCCAGTAAGGAAAATTGCAGAAACAAAACTCGTTTCCTAATGTCACTTGTGGTCTGAGATAAATGTTGCTCACTATACTTATAGACAAACATACTGTTATAATTTAACTATTCATGGTGCTTGATTACTCATTAAGCTTGTTTGGCTTTGAGGTTCATACTCGACACCAGCATTATTTGGTGATTTATGTTTTTGTCTCTACGATGCAAAGGTGGGTGACATTGATCGGACGTCCCAGAACTCTTGTTAGTAAATGCTCCTTAACTATTTGACCCACAAAACATTCACCAAACTTCAATTTCAAACAATTGTTAAATGCATTGTTTTCAACAGCAGCATTTAACGTAAACAAGAAATTTAACTTATTTACTGTGGAGTGATTGAATTATTCCCGCGTTTTTTATGACGTCAAATGATAAACCGCTTTCGGTTACGGTTGTGATGGTCTACTGACCGAATGGGTTAGAAGGAATCACTGTACGATTTTCTTAATTTAACTTTTTTAAACGATTCTGGAAAGAAGTAATGAACTTTTGGTGTAATTGTAATGAATAATTGCGAGATTGATATCACTATCGGGGATATGAACGCCGTTGGGCTAGTTGAAAAGTACGCGCGGAGTCCTTCGGATGTATTCCCAATCCTTGGTCGAAATTCCAGCGTTGCATCGTTCTTCATAATTTCGTCCAGTTGAAATTTTGGCAAAGGATTGCATCATAAAATACAAATGCAAATCTCAAATATTTACTCGTGTAGAAGCAGAAAATAGCATAGTATTTTGTAGGCTCAGAAATATTTTCATATCTTTCTGTAAAAAAATATTTAGAAATTAACGTCACTAACTCGTTTGTTACATCGGTTTTGACCCGTGGTGACCCATGTGAGAATGAATTCACGTGATTCCTCACCCTGTTTAAACCACATGACTTTCTCGCTCTTCCAAGCAAAACGATCTGTCATGATAACTCAAATTACGGGCCAATTCTAAACACGGAACATATTAAGCATGCCCATCTCGGAAGAAAACAAATTGAGGAATCGCCATGGCTTTGTTGCTGTTTTCAGCTGTGGTTTGCAATCAAAATAATATTAGCCATCTATCGCCAACTGCTTATAGGAATAATATTATGAAACTTGGTAGACATGTCTCCAATGGAAATGGGCATAGGAGACGCCAGTAACGCCTACTTTATTGTTACCTGAGTTACGCAATTCAAACAACTGAAAAAGTGGACAACTTTCAGAACACTTGTTAACCTTTAAGCTTAGAGCTTATAAATATATTCTTGGAGTATTTTCTTGGTATTGGTATTGAATTTGGATAATCTTTATACTGGAATATTAAAAGATACAAATGTATCCAAATGGACCTTTTATTGATACTTGAAAATGAATACACAACGATATACATACAAAGCAGAAGTATTACGAATGTTATAAAATACATAATGGCACAAATTTGATTTGTAGTTACTTGACACATGAACGCTATCGAACAAACCACTTCATAAAGTGAACATATACGATCTTTTTAGTCTTAACAAAATGAAAAAAAGTTAAATCAAGATTGCTAGATTTTTTTGTGTGACAAATCGCATTGAAACTTTAATTTGCAAAATCAAATAAACATTGCTTTAAAAACTGCCTACTTAAACTCTTAGTATCGTTTTTTATTAACAATTGATCAATTTAATCAGAAAGTGAACGTATGATACGAGAGTTGTTCAGATGGCACCAATGTATAAACATAAATTAAGCGGCAAATGTAACTCTCATTGTCAAAGAGGACATACTGGAAACGACTACAGCAGCTAAATAAACTACACACTACATTCCTGTTGGTAGTAGCTCTACAATGAAGCACGGTCAGCTCCGGTTACATTTGGTCTGAGTATTTATCTTCAAATAGAGGTGATATAAGGTCTTTTCTAAACTTAGTCAAGTTTTTTTGCATGAAACACAGCAAAACTATGTATCTTAGTGGAACATGTCATATCATTCATGTTGATTTGTTAAAGAATTGTAATATAAAGGTTCTGATACGATATCAATATATAACTAATAATTATTCACTCCAGCATAGAATAATTTCAAAGTGTTATTATCACATGGCAGTTTAAATGGTACAGTTTTAAGTAAACTATGATTTAACTCCAAACACCATCATAAAGCTATGCAAGTTAATTTTAAAGGGGTTATTAGACACCAGATGGCCCCAAAATCGGCAAAAACAGTATTGCCTAAGCAAGCTTAGAATTGTCAATGCGAGCGTGTATGAGGCTGTTTGTGCTTACATAATTTTACATGCTTTGACCCGCTTAAAATTAGCGTATATTGGTTTCCCAGTTTAAAAACCCGTGGAATCGTTTTTCCGAACACCCTGCAAGTCTTGTGATCGTTTAACACACTTAACTGCCAATAAGCGTTTTAGCAACTCGTTGTCATTTTCACCAGATTAAACCTCTTTCACAAGTTTCCATCGATCAATTTCATCACCGATGTTGATCTGTCAGGCTCAGTGTCTACGTTGTTTCGCAGAAGTATTCCGCTTTCTTGCAGAGTCCGTTCTTCCGGGAACCCATGAAGTGTTTATATTTATTATGTGAATGTCACGTGATTAGTAAGGATAAATATAACGACGTTTATTCAAACTGACTGTGAATTTAAGAATACATGTAGAAAAATGTGCAAAAACTCAGAAAGATGCATGTGAGCGATGTGATACATTAGTTAAAAAGATTCAATGCGTTGTACGAAACGATATCAATTTTATGTAAGTTTTTGACAATTTAGTGTTATATTTTTTGCAATGTATCATCTGGTGACTAGTCATTTTAAAATCAATGCTTTATAACAGTTCTCTGTTGGCAACAACTATTGAAAGTTGAAATATTTTGAGCGCTTTTACAAAAGAAGTAACAAAGATACCTTCAATAACTGAAAATGAACGAAGATTACACGACGTCAAAGGAAATACAGTGTCATACAAAGATATATATTTTACAATGTGCAATATTTTACATACTGTGAGAAATTTGTCTCAAAATGCTTGTCAGGCTATCAAATTACCATTATAAATTTGTTCCAAACGGTGGTTAGAGTTGTTGGTTTGCCTAAAAAGTCGAAAAATCTAATTATAAAATACATTTATGAAAATATGGCAGCAACAGACTCTTGAAATGAGTGGACAAAATTATATTATATAAGTATAAGTTAGTAATTTGTTATCTATGACATTAATGTTGAATCTACAAGTTTCTACTAAGACATTTTGATGTTTTACAGTACTGATTGATAAACTATTGACACCTTTATTCTCAAGCAGATATATATTGGATCTCAACATATACATATCGGTGTACAATAATATTCTACATGCTAATAAGTAATATTTTATGCAAAAGGGCAACCGATTTTAAACACTTTTAAAGGTTATTAACATAATTCAATAATGATGATTATTGTAAGATTCAAAACATCAGAGCAAATGTGAATAATGCATTTTCCTACATCAACTTCTACATGCATTAATTCAGTACATGGATACAACTGAAATGTTCTACAAGATATAGAAAAAGTGCAAAGGTTCTTAAAAATTGTTATCTTCACAAGAGCAACGACTTTAAAATTGCTGCCATAACACAAACTCAACTCCATCAAACAACATAGTAATAAAAAATCGGTTAACTTTGATAATCAAAGATTTTCAATTTATTCTAAAGTGTTCCAATTGTCTGTTTTTTTCAAGTCGTTTTTCATCGCCTCAATTTCTTCTGGCTCATGCTCCTCCTCCGAACTCTTCTTATTTTTTCTACAATTATATACCACAATGTTTTCATAAAACTACTTTACAATCCTATTCCACAAATAAGATACACAAGCTGTTATGAGAATTAACAAGAAAAGTTTCTACTTCTAATCTATAATATTCTGGAAACGCTAGCACAAATTGTACAACATATAGAAAGGAACAGTTGTTCTCTACCGGTCAACGCTTCATTCCACCCACTATGGTCAGTCAATCAAAGTCTTTCTTCGTTTTTTAGTGGTCTCACACATCAACTGAATGATTTACTGTTTTTTCTTCCTTACCCACCAGGAAGTGTTTTTCGCCACTTTTAAATGATTTATATGAGACGAGCATTTGTGCAATGCATGCCTTTTCACTCAGTCAGCTTTTTTGCATTTCATTTATTGTTCAGTAAGTGATCTCACATCTTTATTTTTTCCTTTCATTGTGTATGTGAAGCGTTGCATTGATGTCGCCAGTATTTTGTCATCGTGCATTTGCGAATGTTTGTATTCAAATCCTGATATTGCAAAGACTGGACAGAAGTTGAGTATGAAATCTATATCCACTCATAAAAATAATTTAACTTTAACGGCATGTGATTTTCATGGTATTTCTAATAAGAGTAGATGCGATATAATTACAAATGACGTGTTTTGCATTCTCCACAAGAGATCTAATATCCGGTTTCAAGCAGCCATACTTTTTTATTGTGAATATTTAAAAACTGGATCCTCATATTATAGACAGAAGACTGATTATTAACCATGGAAACCATGAAATACCTAGAGCAATGCATTGAAAAATATGTTTTATCATCCCTTAGCTAAATACATAAGTTTACATTTATCTTTCCTCAATTTCTTATTTTCTCAAATAAGATTTTGGATAGAAAAATAAACTGTTTTAAATAAGTGCTTTTAGCCTAAAAATAACATGTTTTCTATTATTACGTGTCATTTAAGTTGATAAAACAGCTCTAATTTTGAAGTATTTCAAATGATCAATATAGCTTAAGCATAAACACGAAGAATTCGTGTGCTTGGAACAGTCTGACAGAGAATGATTAAATAGCGCTTTTATATCAAACGTTATAATGCATATACATATTTCAATTTTTCTTATCTATATTTACTTTTAATAAAATATTTTAGGTAGAGAGATCAAACAACATTTTTGATTAACTGATAACTGACTTTGTAAAGAACTTGAAAGCTTTACTTACTGACTGCGTCTCTTTTTTATGGTAGCGACGACAACAACGATGGCTACGATCACCACCACCACCACAGCAACAACAACACCCACTATCAATCCTATATCAGCATCTTCAACTGATACTGAAATATGGGCATCATGCAGGGTACAAAGGAGGGCAAAACTGTAATTGAGGTTTGTACGCTCGTGGAACAGAAATGTAAAGTGGCTATTTCAATTCATTTATGTAACACTTCTTTTTTATGTTTGATAATAGAGATATTTTGAAACACTACTAGCCATTCGGAACTCCTCGGCCATTTTTATCGAAAACAACCTCGGATGTATGTCGGTTCATCTGTTGAAGTAGTTAGTAAAATTTTGAATTATATCATTAATTAAATGTAGTGTTTTAGAGTTGTATTTATTGATCTAAGTTTAAATTGATTGCCATTGAAGTGTATTATTTCAAACATAATTAAGAATCCCAAGAGTTAATTCACAAAGTTTAATTGATAAATAAAATTACTACGCGAACTACTTCCAGCGGACTTAAACGTACCACCTTTTGAGTATGTAAACCGTCTAAATACGTCCGAGGTTGTTTTCGATAAATATGGCCCAGGAGCTCCGAATGACTTCTAGCATATAAACATGTGTAATATCTTGAGTGCTGCGTCATTACCGGTAAAAAGCGGTTTGTGTAGAACGTACAAGTTACAAGTGACACGCTCTTGTTGAGGGCACATGAAAAATGTAAGTACTACGCCAGTTTAAATATATTTTATACTCACATTGTAACAATGGTAATGAAATGTACAAACTCACAAGGAAAGCTGTCAGTGAGCCACCATGTGGCAAGAGAGAGATTTGATTTGCAACAACTTCCAACTGCAACCTTTATTCATACGTGAAGTAACTCATACCAATACATGTACATAATTTTTTCGCAACTTGCCCATTATATTTTCAAGATACAACTTGTCATAGAAATCTGTACATTAAAATAGTATGTAGTATTATAAGATTGAAACTTGAAATGGAGAAGCAAAATTACAACAAAACAACAGCAACCCCATTCATCCACATGATATAAAATGAAAGGTTTTTTCAACTAATAACATTGAAAAAGAGAGGCAAACATGCGTACAAAGTAGACAGTTTTTTTTTATTTTTTGTTTTTTTTTGCAAGAATTTTGATAAACTTTTTCATCCTACAATAATAGGCACATTTAGTGTTGTTGATGGTAATATACAATGTTGATGCTTGTATCTAACTTGTTAAAGCATTTCTTTGTGTATTTCGTTATAAACACGACAACAAGACTTGGTTCAGGCACTAACAGTCAAACTTTTCGATCCCAGGGAATGTTATTATTCAATAACAAAATGACTGAAGGCATGATTTGCTCCCGTACCCACCTTATGTCCAAGACTATTTGATTGTGTACATATGACTATATAAGATTGACTAGTATACTTCATCAGGATAAATCCTAGACACTTACTAGAACAGACAGCTTCTACAGCGGGTTTCCACTGCTGCGTGGTGTTGGAGGTCGCAGTGCATGTGTATGTGCTGGTTCCCTGTAGCTCCCCGACCCTGCAGCCAGTTATGTTGGTCGTGGTTCCCACCGTATAGCCGTAGTTGCTCTTCTTGGACCGCGGCACATCCAATAGACCACATGACCTAACTGGAGTAGTTATGATAAATATAACTGTTATGAATATGAATTACTAGAAAGACATTGATGATGGAACCGGAAACTAATAAAAAGCATCATTGTATACATAGGGTTAAGATCAAATACCTATCCTCGGTAGTTATGGTTGACTCAAAAGCCTGCTCTCAAAAAATGCACTAAATTTGAAAGCTTTTGAACAACCAACAAATGATCCATATCTAAAAAGGTCTACTTACTAGGTTGTAGGTTCTGGCTGAGAGCGTCAAATCTCGCTGCAGCATCTCGAGTACTCTGAGCAATGGCCCTTGATCCAGTCATCCTGAAATGGCAAAACTCGGGTCTGCATTTTTCTTTCCTTTTAAAGACTTATCCTTGTCAAAGATTCAATCCATTCAAGAGCCTTTCTTTACAGTTTATCATAAGGAAATTAAGTAAATCTTATAAACAATGGAATAAATTTAAACAAATAAGAACAATTTTGGCATATAGGTTTGAACATTTGTAAATTGCCTACAGTCCCTCAATGAGCCTTCTGGTGTGTTAAATACAAAGTAAACATGAGATAAAGATAAGAATGGAGCACTTTAAATTTCGCTCAAGCGTTAAGTCTTTTAACATAAAGCTGGAACCTAACTTACTTGTAGTCAAAATCACACTCCTTATCCTGTTGGCAGGTGTATTCCGAGCCGATATTTGGCAGCGGTGTGGGGGAGAGGACAACTGGCCCTAGGAGGGAGTGGTTGGCTGGCAGGAAGTTCTGGAACAGGCTAGACCTCTCATCATTCACTGACCCTGTGCAAGAAAACAATCTTAATAACCATTATCAGACAATATGAAGATGATGAAGAGACGATGAAGAGGAAGTTTGCATTAAGCGCTTGTTTGATGGTTCATCTATTCTTTTTTAAAAATTGGCGCATTTTAAAATTAATATGTATTTTAATATGTGACCTAGCATTTGAGCTAGTTACACAAAATGTCATTCAAATCTTAATGCAATGTTTTCTAAACTTACAAATGTTGTCACTAACGGGTTCGTTACTAAATGTAATAGATCCAGATGTTCACATTGTTGTACTATTTTTGAAAATGACAAATTTTCAAGTACATATTTTTGCAAAGAATTTAAGATAAATCATGAATTGTCCTGTTCTTCTACAGGTGTTATATATGTTATCAATTGCAAAAAATGTAAAAAGCAATATGTTGGTCAGACACAACAAAAATGTAGTCAGAGAATGAACAGTCATAAGTTTGATATAAAGCATTTTCCAGATTCATATACAAATGTGTCTGAACATTTTAATGCTCCTGACCACAGTATCAATGATTTTTCTTTTATGCCAATTGATAAAATTGAGAACAATTGGAAACGATTATTAAAGGAGAGTAAATGGATGCACATTCTTGGCACAGTCATTCCTAATGGTATGAATTCAAAAATATTATTTTAATTCTTCTTGCAGAATTAAAAAAAATCACAGAATTAATCTGGTTTATAACTGTTTTAACCTATTTAATGTTGCATAGTTTATACTGGTTTATTGATGTTTGTTTATGCATTTATATTGCATTTTACCAGTATAATTGTATCTCTTTAGATCCTATAAGACATTATTTTGCGCAAAAATGTATGCGATATTTTGACGTTATCAACGTTGACGTCATTTGATGTTGACGTCATTTCCTGTTCATTATATACATACAACCTGATGAAGGCCGAATGGCCGAAACGTTGTTTCATAAATAAATAATTTGTGTTGATGTTGGACTTCTTTAATTATCATCATATGCAATGTTTTATGAAAGACAAATATTGGATTGACAAAGCATGATTGGACATTCGAACTTATACTTGAATAGCCACAATGGAAGATGGTTACAAATACTTCAATATTAAAGAAAACATGACCAAGACAATGTTATATACATACAAGCCACTTGGAATGTGTGTATTTCCTGTGGTGACATCTTTCTCACATCTGTCACCGTCCCGTTTGGCATGAACATGCTTGCATTTAAACCACCAAACAGCCCAGAGACAGAGGCCTGTAGTGATACGTGAAATGATGTTTTAAAAACATATTTCTTTTTGAAATGCGGTCTTTCAAAAAAGTGTGATGCAAATGCTTCTGTAACATAAAGCATATATTGATTTGCAATATTTTCTTTCCATTCGCAGAAAAAATAGTATACATGTCATGAAAGTGAGTTTCACAAAAGTTATCTG
Source organism: Mya arenaria (assembly GCF_026914265.1). Lineage (NCBI taxonomy): Eukaryota > Metazoa > Mollusca > Bivalvia > Myida > Myidae > Mya > Mya arenaria. The sequence goes on along the minus strand of NC_069124.1, from coordinate 66,852,549 downwards.
TTCTGGTTATTTGAACTGCCTGAGAACCAAACTTCCAAGCATAGGGTCCCGGGTTTGAGCTACAGACTGTCATTATTCTTTTTGAAATATTGATAAACAGGCTAGGGTACCAGAAATTCAATGAGGATGCTTAATTAAATAGACACCATGCATAAAATACCTTAAAATACTTAAGCAGCATGTCAAGGCCATATAAAAAAGGCTAAAGGCAATGTACATAAAGGTCAAGACCACTTACAAAAGTATGAAGTAGATGTATTATCAAAATCACTTACAAAGGTATATGGTACATGTAGATCAAGATCACTTACAGAAGTATGTATTACATGTATGACAAGGTCACTAAAATTTGCTATGAGCTATATGTAGGACAAGGTCACTTAGAATGTATAAGTTATCTATTAGTCCAGCCCATTTACAAAATAATAAGGTACAAGTAGATCAATAGCACTTACAAAGGTATGAGGTTCGTGAATGCCAAAGTCACTTACAGGGGTAAGGGTTACCTGTTTGTCAGTGCCACTTACAAAGGTATGGGGTACAGAAATCAAGAGCTGGAGAGTGTTGGAAGCCTCAGCCACCTGGACCCCAATTCCATTGGTCAGCAGGACAGTGTAGTTGGACTGGAGATTACGGGTGTGGTCAGAGTTCACAACAGCAAGACCTGCACAGGGAACAGCCAAGTTAATCAGCCTTTTGTGAAAATAATCAAAATATCCATACAATAACAACCAAGATATCTTAAAAGCCAACAAGTAACGTATATCAAAATGCAATATCCCTTAAAATGGCTACAAAAAGGCTTAAAATTCAAACTTCCATAATAAAAAAGAAACGGTATGAACATGACATCATGCCATACGCTTTTACAAAGATATACAACATCACATGATGATAAACTCTTAAAATACCTTTGAAGTCTTGCCAGAACATGGGGCCATTATCAAACCATGCATTGACTCCGTTCACATGAACATTCAGCCGCTTCTGTGAGCGGTTGTACTCGGGGCCACACAGTTGGATCTCCACACGGTCCGATGTGCCCACGTCCTGGACTGCCACCGAAGTTAAAGTGACAGTTGTGTTGATTTTCTGACCATCTGGGGGACAGAAACAGGTTTTCTTCTTAAAATATGCCTAAATATTATAGGATGAATTAAATTTCCAATATTTTGAAAAATTAAACATACAACTTTGGTTTAAAGCTGGAGCTTAAAATTATTCCTCAATGATACTTATTACCAGTCGAAGCTCGTGAATGAATAAATTGCAATGGAACATTTTCTTATAACTTTTCCATGGAACGAACATAAATTCAATGGGAGTTTATCTACGTTTTGGTAATGATTTGATTTTTCAAGTTTCGTAGAAACTTCAACAGAAAAACAATTGAGTAAAAAGCTAACAAATTAGAAACAGATTAAGGTCGAAATAAAAGATTTTACTCTCAGTGGGATAAGGGTTCCTCTCAAACCGTCCCTGGATGATGGTGTTTCCGGCTTGCATCAGAACATAGTCTCCTGGCCCTCGTATCCGGTGCTTCAAACCACTGAATGTACTAATGTGGCCCTGACCATAGGCACTTACTGGGGAATATAGTTAATCAATGAGACAAAAACATAAGAATGTTGAAGTAAGAATTATTGGAATTATTCCGTATCAGTACAAAACATCAAAATGCACACACATATAATATTATTGTGGCCCAATATGGATTAGTAAATCCTTAAACTGACTGACATAAAAGAAAAAAACAACCTTATATTTACCAGGTACTGGTGGGTTGTATCCTGCACAATCCTTTGTGGGCCTCTGATCCATGTAATAATCGCAAGACTTATATTCCGTCCATACGCAGCAGTAGTGGAGCGTGATAATGTCATCTAACCAATGTGACAAGGAGGGGACGTACCCTTGCGAGCGGTAGGGGGCTGCACCCCAGTCATGGCCCCGGTCAGGGGTGCTCCCTTTGAAGGTGTCAGCGGCATAAACCAGGAGGCCGGCACTACTGTAGCAGCATTGATTACCCGCACCATTCCTTGGTTAAAACAGATCTTAACATTAACACACTAGTATCTTTTTATTTAACCAAAATTTTGGAACAGTATTATTAGAATTACCAAAGAAAATCTTTGAACGAATGGCTTGCATAAGTGTTGTTATTGAAAACAACAAAAAACGATAAATAAAATATTTCAAATTGAACTAATTCTAATGAATGTAAACAAATAACAAAAAAAAAAACAGTTTCAAATAATTTTGCAAATATTAGTTGTTTCCATAAAATTGTATGCATACACAGGTTGTACAGCCCGGACACAGTGGACGGCTGCCCCGTGGTAGAAACAGTTTTTGGGCGAGCGGGAGTTGAGGTTACACCCGACATCAGGCTGAAAGCGCCCAAAGTCTGAGAGGGCTTGGGACAGCGAGCACGGGCAGTAAGGCAGGTTGTCCAGCCAGCTCATGTCCTGGGTAGGAGGGAAATGCGTCATTTGTTGATATAAGACTTACACATTTTGTATAAATATATTATGTTGAGAAATGTTTGCTGTATCTAGCATGCACTATTTTTTAACCATGCAGGGTTGTTTTATATTTAGATTAAAACACAGAACTTTGTATAATTAAACTTATAATATAAACAGAATTATGACATTATGTTAATAAATTCCATCACAATAGCTTCTCTATTCCATAACAAAAATATTTGGTTTGTTCCTACGTTTGTTCATTTCATTGACCACGAACTTCATCAGTGTGAGACGTGGGTCTCTTGTGGATGGCATCGTGTGATAGAAATCCAATATATGAGCGTAAAACCATTCTTCTAATCATATTTAAGTTAGACATGTATATCAAATTGCTATGTTAATTTTGTTTAATACTGCAGTAACCTTCTTCATTATCATATTCGTCATCATTAACATCATCTTTATGATTATCATCATTATCATAATTTTCATACAGCAAATCACGGTCATACAATCGGTCGAACTCCTTGTTCTCGATTCATGTGATATCTATTATACTTTTATGCTGTGTGGCATTAAGCCTTCATCTATTGAACATGCATAAGCAATGATTCAAAGAAATTGCCAGAAATTGTTAGCACGAGGTTAAAGGTAAGAGGAACAAGCAAACATTAGAAATAAACCATTGACACTGGCTCGAATGTTTCGAAACTTCTCCAGTCCCTAAAACGGAATTAACTTCTTTTTTTTCTCGATAATCTGCATTATATTCATTTTTTGGTGATTTAGGACTTTTGATAGGAATATGTTTTTATGATAATCACAATAAATCATTTCTATTTATCAAAATCAAACTTAGGTATATATTTTGGCTAACTGAAACACGCATAATGAGTTTTGAGAAATCAAGACCAGATCATTTGTATGCATACTTACATAGAATGTCATAAATAATAACAAACAAACACATAAGCCAACAAATATTGTATGGAAATCACGTGTTGGCGAAATATTCCTACCATTCCTGACATAGTTACCAATTTTTGATCGAAAGTTACCAAATTCCAAACTGATAAAGTATTTCATCAAGGCAAAAATTCTGATAAAGTTTCGGAAGAAGATTGGACCAGCTATATTGCTAACATCCTCTAGAGTGTTCACAGTTTTTTTAATATTAGATCTAGTTTATGATCCCATGTGACATTGTTTCACTCTAATTGAAGGTTTCATTAAGGCATATATTCAGATTCAGTTGCATGAGGATTCGAGGGGCTATCTTTCCTTTGTTTGCTCCCATTTTTAATTAGATTTGATATTCCCTATGTATTGCACAAATTTGTGGTTCATGTGAAATTCAAATTTTTAGACACAGCTTTGTCTTCAGCCATACCACTTGAAAAGAAAATGATGTCCACATGCTTCACAACTTATGATATGATAACATACATAAACAACTCAACTCAAGAAATTACCACCTTGACTTTGGTTAATAAATATCCACAGAACAGTGTAGGCAAGCGCTGGGCACTCCTTCTTTCGCTCAATTTATTAAGGAGCACACCTTTACAAGTATTTTAACCACATTGATTGAACTTGCGACGACCATTTTTATACACACACTGCCCAAACATGTTTTCCCATTCCTGACCCTCTTGTACTGGTCGACACACATTCGCTCGTATACGGATGGGACAGTTGTTTCCATGGCTCAGAAACATTGAGTTATGCACGTTCTAGCAGACCCCATGAGATTGCTTTTTTGAAAAAGCGCTTGTCTCCGTTATTGAGCGGTCGTAGCTGGGAAATAATCATTATTTTATAAAAAACAATACCAAAAGGAGGAACAGAAAGAAAAAAAAATAACTATCCAGCTATAACGACCTAACACAAGGTTATTAGATGGCCTATTAGTAACCAATGTACAATAACTATCCAGCCAGACCGGCCAAACACCAGCAAAGCAAATGAAATGATGATAGATGGAAAGGATGAGAAATATGGCATATGGACAAATTTTGACGAAAGTGAATATCTATATATTGTGACGCCCGGTACCACCACTAGGAGGCAAACCCTGGAAGGAATAAAGGTGGAAATCTGTAGCACTTGCTTTTCCCTTCCTATTTCAAACCATGAATCAACAATATGTTATATAAAAGCAGTATCACAGTGTGCTTATTTTCAAGCTGGAAGTTGGCATGATACCAAATGCCAAAAGTCATTAGTATTTCAGATTTTGCTCTCAACTTTAACGAGTCAATAGTTTGAAAGATGTCATATAGTATAAATGTATGTAGATATATAAACTAAATGCGGAAGAGAAGAAAGTGTTGTTGATCATTCTTGGAAAATGTAAACGAAGTTTGTATTGTATATGAAATTCCTGAGTGCAAGCGTTCTTTAATAATTGATCGGAAACCATTGTTCTGCTCAAGGTCTCCGCAACCATGACCTTTCATCTGCTGATCACAAAATCAATAGGGTCAATTATAAGTCATTACCAACTGGCAAACCAAGTAGGAGGTTGTGGGTGCAAGCGTTCTAAAGTTATTGAGCGGAAACCGTTTTCTTTTTCACTCAAACGTCACCGCGACCTTGACCTTTAACCTACTGATCTTAAAACCAATAATCATGACCGACTAGAATACCAAATTTTCTTGGATGCAAGCGTTCTTAAGTTATTGAGCAGAACCCATTTTAGCTTTAATAGGTCATTGCCTACATCGTTTTTCACCTAAAGGATAGACTGACGGACTGATGGACTGACTGCCGGATATGGCAAACTCAATGTCTAACCGTGGATGGGGAAAAATTACGCATCACTCATTTGTCTTTGTTGTACCAGTTCAACCTCAAATGGTTGAGCCAGTTATGTTGATGTCGCTAAACACTCAAGGGATGCACATACACACCCAATCCTCTGTTCCTCTACCAGACTCGGTCTCACCCCTGTATTTCTACCACTTGTCTCACCTTTCTATCCTGATTGTACCAGTTAACACACATTTCCGTGGGCCAGCTGTTTCCATGCTTTTGTTTCATTGAGTTCTGCACATACCAACCCAGAGGCAGAACCTTGCTTGACAGTGACCTGCCATTATCAGATATGCATTAATACAAACATTTTTTTCAATGAGTCAATAGGTAAACACATGTAGCTCAAACTGTTATCTAAGCCAGCGCCGATATAAATAAAAAAATCTTAAGTCATTTCTTAAGTTAAGTCATGCTCCTAAGCTTTGTATTTCACTGGTCATATAATATAATACTAGTATAATGACGTTATCCTTTCTAAAAAGCTATATTGTCATTAATTTCATGTTTTTTAAGACATTTATACGTTGAGAACGTTGGAAATCTTCTTTAAACTGAAATGCAATTATATTGCGTATCATAATAGCAATATATGGGTGTACACCCAAATTAGATTTTCTTTAACATAAACCATTTATAATTAAACATGACAACATCTTTAGCATGTACTAACTGGTACATCATGGGCACAGCATTGCCCTTCAGTTTGACCTCTAGAAGCCCAATTTCATACAGGCACGAGCTCCCCATACACTGATGATCTTGGGGGTTAATGGTGTAGGTCCCCTGGCTGGCTTGAATGTCTGTCCCAAGAGTGGTCAAAAAGATGTACATTCCCTGAAACATGATAACAAGTGAAAAAGTGGGCTTGTTAGGTGTTATGCTGACAAGCATTCCCAACAAACTGGTCATCTTGGGGGCTAAGTTAAGAATGCTACTTAGCTAGTGAAATTATTAAGAATGTGACTTGGCTGGTGGAATTGTGTGTCCCAAGTCTTGTCAATTGGCCTCGAAACTGGGTAGCTATTGAGATAAATAAGATCTCATAATTAAACAAACTCCCCAAACAATGGTGTTCCTTGGATATTAAGGGTGTAAAAACATGTAAAAGTAATAAGTCGGTAGAGTACATAAAAATCAGTGTATTGTTTTGATGTGTTGAACATATGTACCAACTTATTTGAAAATCATTATATGCATGCGTGTTCCAAATATGGCTTTTTAAATCTTGACCCCAAACTATGACCTTAACCTTGGACGTAAATGGCATGTACTCTTCATAATGCATCGATGTGGCGAACATTTGTACATCAACGAAGTTATTTTAGAATCCTTCCAAAATTGAGGGAGTTATGAAGTGGCCACGAAAATCTGTCCCGTGACCCTTAAGTGTGATCTTGGTCTTGAGGGTAGGTAGGCGTACCATGTGCTTTGGATTTCAGGTCGATGTGGTAAACATTTTGAAACTATTCAAAACAATCAGATTTGGACTAAAATATCAAAGCATGGATTTAATTTTTAACAAGTGCTTTTCCAAATTGTTCAATCATTGACTTTACTGAAAATGTCTGAACCCACCTTCCCACCTTCCTCCTTATAGCCAATTAAATTCACATCGACCTTGTCGTATGAGTTGTTACTGAGCATCTCCGGGTGCCAGGTGAGGGTGAGGCTGGAGGGGCTGGTGTCTAACCACGCCATGTCTGTCTTGCTGGCAGATGTGGCAATATGTTCATTGCTTGGGATACGGCCAGGAAATACTACAATATGACCCAAACAAGTAAGTTTGATGATAAATTGTAATAAATAATGGAAATGATGTTTTATATGTTGGAATATTCAAAATCTTAATCTTAGTATGTAAAGTGCATTTAAACAAAACATGTTAGTTGCGTCCAGGAACTAATTCCTTAAACATAGTTCAAAGCAAGATTTTAAAACGAAATGCTTAAACCAACGGGTATCATTTCTCACCAATGGTGATGGTTGTATTGTACGATCTAGAAGATGTTTGCAGTGTGAGTGTGATTCTGCCCCTTTGGTACAGTTTAGGAATAGGACATCGAACCCTGGTCTGGCTGACGTGCGTCGCATCACTGTATATGTCATTACCGATCTATAGTAGATCATTATGGTAGACAAATATTAATAGATGAAAGATGAAAATAATATGAGTTCGTTAATTGGTATTTCTAATGTCACATAAGCCTTATACTTTGAAAAGTTGGCAGTATTTGTTCAACTGATCAAACATGCCATATGTCGAGGCAAATGTTTACATTTTCAAGATTTGTACTTAAATATAATATTCCATCAGAATATATTTTATCATATCAAATGTTCTTATGACAAGTGTTTACCTCTCCGAAGTAGCACCTATATCTCTGGTTGGCCTGGAAACACGGGCCGGAGACATCGATCATCTTCCCCCCAAACATGCCACCAAACTGGGGGTAGATGCTCAAACCACCTGCAATACACGCAACAAAATTGGAGCTAAAATGTTTGTCATTGTATAAAAAATCACATATTATACTAAGGCCACCAAATATTTGATATAATACACATTGCAATTAAGGCCACACACTGTTTTCCTATTCAAACTGTCAAAGCAATGACTATCCAAAGCAAAAAAGAGATAAGAGGATTCTGGTATAGTCGTTTAATATTTCCCAAGCGAATACATACTATAGGTGTTCTCAGTTGAACATCCGGCACGCACAATATTCCCGTCAGAGATTCTGAACACATATCTGCCCATTGTGTCACTGCTCTGGTAATGGTTTAAGCGAGTCAAGCCTACACTGCGAGACAAAACATCCATCCAGCCCATGCCTGATCCACCATTAAACCCTGCCTGCAAACAATGGATACACAGATTCACAGATTAATTTGGACAATTTAAAAGAAAATCACTTTAAATTTTATAAACAATTCTGTGATCTATTTTTTCAAACTGTTGCGCAAGGTTACTGCCATTATGATTATTCCAGGTAGGTGATTTTTCTTACAAATGTCTGTCCCTTTCCTTTTTACGAAAAAAGATAACCCTAATTATGGTAAGTATTAATTTGTATTTTCCGTTGCATTGCCCTATTTTTACAATTTATACAAACATAATACAATAGGAGTAAGACTTATAAAGCTTTATTCTTGACCCAAATTCAAAAAACATTCTCAGAAATACATTTTGACTTATTAACTCAAAGATAAGCAATGCTGTGAGTTGATGTAAGAAGCTTTGTTAGATAATGTTGGAATCAGGTCGCTGGATTTTTTTAGAAACATTTAATTACCTTTAAACAACATGAAGCGGGGTAGTAATATTCTGACTTTAACGTATTCTGAGTAGTTTAATTCAAGTTTAAGGTTTAAAAACTGCTAATTGAAATAAAATACATGATCAAGAGTGTTAACAAGTGGGCTAAAAATCGACCTGTGAATATTTCGATGGTTTCATCTCCATTTTATCATAGTTCAGAATCGAATAAGACTCGGTGCCATCAGTGAGCAACACCAGTTGGAAAGTGTTCATCTGAAACATATATACAGGTAAAACTCCACATAAATAAGTTGATTCAAGGAATTATTACACAGACTTTCTAAAAAATACCACATGTATATGAAATCAAGAAATCAGTCAATGAATTTTACAGAGACTTTTTCAAAAATTCAGTACATGTGTATAAAACCAAAGGCCTGAATTTGGGAAAAACCAGTTACTGAGATAAAATGTCAAAAGTTTCACCAACACATCCAATGATGAGACAGGGATTTACCGGGCAAGGTTGTGAAAACGTCCCCTCGCATTTTGGTTTATTGCCATTGATTATGTCTGTGCTTGTGACGTTAACCCAGGTCACTATCATCCCCCAAGTGGGGACAAACTCGCTGGTTCCAACCACCTGGCTAATACAATAACGACCCAGGGCTCGCAGTGTCTGATTTTGAGTGCCATACTGGAACTCCTGGTACCGAATATGCCCCGTGTAGTCCGCAAGTGTCTGCACACTCTGTCCATTATGGTAGTATGGTGCGATGAACGGAATGTCGATATATGGTGAGACATTTGAAACGCTCCAGTCCTGGGTGGCATAGTCCACCTGTCGGACATCTTCCGTGAACGCTACTAAACCATTATTGGTTATCTGCAATGTGACGAAATTTTAGTTTATGAAAAGTAAAGATGGTGGAGAGCTTGAATGCCATCATGTTTTAAAATAAGTGTCATTCCAATCTGGAAACTCTATACATGTGATGGTCCAAGAAAAAGATGACCATAGTTTAATTTAAACAGTGTAGTATAACTTTTGTACTGGCCTAAAAGTTTGTAATGATAAACAACAACTTACTACTACTGAAGAGAATGATCTTCCCTGGTAGATGATGGGTGTAAAAGTTGTGACTATGTGTTTACCCCCCTCTCCTGGGTTTATTTCGTTCACTGTTGCGGAGTTGAAATTGTATAATGGTGATGCTCCTGAAATATATATAATTCAATACATTAGTAAACAAGACTAATGTTGCTGCAAGCCGTTAAACACGCGGTAGAATAGGTTGTAGTCTAATCGTGTCGTTAGAAAACGATTCATTCTAGTATAATCTTGTCATTAGATAAAGAGTGTTGTTTTATATTTTCATTAGATGAAAATTCTAGTTTTATCGTTTCATTAGATGAAGATTCTAGTGTAATCGAGTCATTAGATTCATCTTTTCATTAGATGAAGATTCTCGTTTTACCGTTGCATTAGATGAAGATTCTAGTGTAATCGTGTCATTAGATGAAGATTCTAGTGTAATCGTGTCATTAGATGAAGATTCTAGTGTAATCGTGTCATTAGATGAAGATTCTAGTGTAATCGTGTCATTAGATGAAGGTTCTAGTGTAATCGTGTCATTAGATGAAGATTCTAGTGTAATCGTGTCATTATATGAAAATTCTAGTGTAATCGTGTCATTAGATGAAGATTCTAGTGTAATCGTGTCATTAGATGAAGATTCTAGTCAAACGTGTCATGAGAGGAAGATTCTAGTCAAACGTGTCATGAGAGGAAGATGCTACTTAGAACATAAAATTGACAACAAATCTAACGTATCCTTTTTTTGAACCAACAATCATATATATCTGTACAGAATCTTGTACAGTTCTAGTTTTACTTGGGGGTGGTATTCTTGAGTTTAATTATGTATTTTCAGAAAATGTTGCAGATCAAACATTCAGTGTGATACATTTATGACATTCAATAAATATATAGTCTTAGATTCATAGATAAAAAGTTTAAATCAAACATTAAAAGGCAATCCTGAGAAAGACAATAGCAGTCACACCATGGCAAATGTTCACATCAATTTGGTAAATAAACTCTTCAAATGGTGTAATCTAAATAATTCTGACATGTTCTTTAAATTTTATAACTGAATGGACTGATGTAATCAATAATAAACTCATCGAAACCATTGTTAGAATAAAACTTTTATTACTGAAGCGAGTGATATTAATTTTTGACATCAACATTTTTATATGTTTTTTTTATATATTTTTGATACATTTCTTATTTTCTGTGAAATTTTCTTTTCAAAAGGGACTTAAAAATACATAAAGGTACAGCAATATAACTTATATATTTGCTTAATGGTCAAATTTGAATTTATCATATAGTTTCCTGCTTTTTGAAATCAGCAAAACGTCAACTCCAAAGAACGATTTGAAAAATATGAAATAACGATGTAAGCTTAATATGCAAACATGCTACTTCTTGAAAACATTAACTGCAAAATGGGTGAAACTTTGCAATCGCTACCTGGTATGTTTTTACACATAAATTACTTTTGATTTAAAATCTCTTAAATCTTATGTTAAAATAAAGCAAAAAAAAAATGTATTAATTTAAAAATCAAAATAATAGTATGTTTGCCAAAAAGAAAACAAAGCCACTTGGGGTCGTTGGACTGCGTCATCTGGCCATTGAAGCAAAATAAATCCACCTGTATTAAATATTGCGCATAAAGAGAATAGATTCCGAATATTTCTGTGATATTTTAGTTGGTTGGTAGTTGGATATTCGCGAATACTCAACTGGAAATCTCTGAATATCCAAATGGCGAACGTAGAACAACACTCATATAAAACAGTGAGTCACACAAAGATATTTCTGTGTACATGCAAAATATTTAACTATCAAACAAAATCAGTATCACCAATTCGCAAATAACCAACTGGAAATGTTTGAGTAGCTAAAAATGAACATCAGCATCTAACTATTATGTAGTTGATTATTTGATTCCCCAACTGGCAATAAGAAGGTGGTTGAATATTCGAATGACTTACCACCAACTAGTAGGTAAATGGATATACAAATTGCCAACTACCAACTTTCTCCAAACTTAACCGTCATCATTTTAACAGAGTAGCCTACTAGTATATCATCAAATTCTTAATATTTGCAAAACAGAGCATCTTATCTACCCATTACAATTTTATGTCTGAATTAATGTTTATAGACCCCTTGAATGAAACAACAGTGGCACAACTTCACAGTTTGAGCTGGGAACAGTAAGATGTAAGTTTTTATGTTTATATTTTTATTTTTCTACCCATTACAATTTTATGTCTCAATTAATGTTTATAGATCCCTTGAATGAAACAACAGTGGCACAACTTCACAGTTTGAGCTGGGAACAGTAAGATGTAAGTTTTTATGTTTATATTTTTATTTTTTCTACCCATTACAATTGTATGTCTCAATTAATGTGTATAGATCCCTTGAATGAAACAACAGTGGCATAACTTCACAATTTGAGCTGGGACAGTAAGATGTAAGTTTTAATGTTTATATTTTATATTTTTTTTATTTTAATTAAACATAACTTGTAATTCCAGATCCTGAAGATGACATGCTGCAACCTGGCAAGGACACCACAGCGGACAACATAATTCCTTTGACTAATGATTCTGTTTTAAATTGCAGCACGAGACAGTGACCCTTCTGATTTATTTGACAATTTCAAAGCTCTCAGAAATGAAACGATACACCTCCTGTACTAAACGACCTTAATGTTAACAGCATACGATACACTTTCCATGAAACTCGTTAAATTATTGATGATTTACTTTCAGATCTGCTCATTATAGCTGAAACCAAACTGTATGAGAACTTCTACAACAATCTTTATACCGCAGACGGATACAAGTTAGAAAGACGGTCTTCACACGAGCTGATCCCCCTCATCAAACGCCACAGGACCTGGAAAGTGACCAGCTTCAGTGTCTGTGCTATACACTGTCAGTGCAGAAGCGTAACTGGGTTTTTCTTAGCTTGTATTGCAAACTGTCGATGTCAGATACAGAATACTAATTATCTCTCAGTGTTTTGGGAAATGCTGATAAAATTTGATCATGTCATCTACAAAGGAGATTTGAAATACGACCTGCTGAAAAGAGATAAATAAACCTCTTCATAATATTTCTGATAACTTCCGTGCTATAAACAGTCACTGTAAACGCGTAAATGGGGTTTTCTGTGCTGGTATCGGAAACAGTAGGTGTCTGATACAGAATTTTATCTCATAGTGTTTTGACAAATGGCTGTTAACTTTTGAACATGTCGTCTGCATAGGAAAGTTGAATAACGACCTAGTGAAAGGAGATATATAAACATCTTCATAGTATGTATAATAACTGTAGTCTGGAAAATATTATCTTATTATCTCTGAACCTACGATTATTTTTTTTTTGAAAAATGGAGGCCCGCACTGATTGATGTCAATGCAAAGAACTTTCTGTGTAAAACTGTCATACTCCTAAAATCATTAAGTAATGGTCAAAGGCTTTGGGTATGTACTTAAACATTAAACATTAAGTGGTTTGATGCTATGCGTTAGTACAAACTTACACAAGTAGCTTTTTAGTGGTCTGCATTTTCTTGTGTAAGTTTCCTACTGAATGGGCCAGCCGCTGTTTATGTTTGTCGCTTCACATGCTTTAAATCAATAAAGGTTAACTGCTGATTTACGAAATACTGACTTCTCATTTAACAAGAGAAAATGTTGACCACTAAACCTTGTTTTAATGTATAATGATCTAGTTTGCTGTTGTGATTCTCATATTAAGGGAGAAAAAAATTCAATTTCGTCACGGCGCGATCCAACCGGAACACCTCGGCATTTTCTATTTTTGCATTGCTAAACTCAAATAGACTTCCAGTGAAGTGCATTATTGAATAAATACAAAGATCATTAAAAGTAAAGTCTTACGGCCTTAATTTTATTTTACTGACCGTTCAAAGGCGTACCTAACAATCCTTGACAAACGCCCCAGTTGTATATGTTATATATAGTGTGTGTTGCTTGTGGAGTTTTGTGCTGTTTTTCCATGCCTTCTGGTTTGTGATTGTTTGTTTTTGTGTTTTACGTCTTTGGTGTTGACCCTGTGCCATTGAACGGACTTTATCGGTTGGTTCTCCGGTTAGCGCATTGGTTGGTGCACTCGCTTTTCACCTAGGCGACCCGGATTCGATTTCCGGCATGGGCGCATGTGAGTTTGGTTTGTGGTCGGACAAGTGGGTTTCCTCCGGGTACTCCGATTCCCCCCATAACACAAGACCACAATCTCGCGCAACATCTTGCCAACGAGATTGATTAAGTTGCAAAAGCGTGTTTCATAATCGTTGTAAAAATAAGTTTAACTTACTGGGTTAGTGTTTAAACTTTCGACTACTTTTCTTGTTTCTGTCGTTTTTCCTATAAATATGAACTGCTAATAAACTGCTAAATTGAAATTACTACGCGATCTGCTTGCAGCGGAAATAATTTTGACATAATATCCGAGGATGTTATCGATGGAAAATTGTCGAGGTGCTCCGTTTCGGTGTAATCTAACGGAGGGTAATCAGTTGTTAACACTACTATTATTACGCTATAGAGCATAGATAACACGATAGGACAGCCCAAAGTGGGTAAGCGTGCGCTTCGCGTGCGGAATGTCGCCGCTCCAAATCGTGAACGCGTCATCGAAATGGTGAACTAAGTACTGGCTCAAACCCATCCAAGTATTGCTGCTTCACACCGAACACACGGGTATACTTGTTTTCGCAAAGAGCTTATGTATCGCATAATTATTTTACTCCATTCCTTCATATCCTCTAATATTTGAATTTTACTGGGAATTGCAGTCAGTTCCATCTCATCTTTTAAATACATGAAGATGGACGCGGGCAGACCTTCAAAAACTAAAAAAAACGTGTTTTATTGGTATTTACCTAATTGTTCTGCAAACATGGTAATATACCTTCAAACTACTTAAACATGTCCATATTTGTTAGAGAAACCAACATATTCTGTATAATTGTGCAATACCAATACATTCAGTCTAAAGCTGCACTCTCACAGATTGAACGTTTTGACAACTTCTTTATTTTTTGTCTTGGAACGAGCAAATTTTTGCGAATATGCATGGAAACCAGTTATATAAGACTGCTGACAAAACATTAGATCGCAGTTTTATATTAAAGTTCAAAAATTGATGTTGTATATATTTTTCTTAAACCGTTAGTTTAAGCCATAAACCATTAATTTTCAAACGGAAATATGAAACTCTGCGATCTGATCTTTTGTCAGTAATCTTTTATCATTGGTTTGCAGATATTAACGCAAGAAAATGCTCTTTCCAAGACAAAAAATAAAAAAAAGTTTAAAAAACGGTATATGTGTGAGAGTGCAGCTTTAATATAAGGACGCACATTGTGCAACTAGAGATTGATAAATGCGGTTTCAGCTGACATCCATCACATACCTGATGGTATCTTCGAAATCAAACTAATGGACAGCTATTTATCGCAACGCAAACAAATGAACGTCAATGTATAATGTTGATTAATATTATTTGACATAGTATATATGATCACCATAAAAATTCGTCCATCCTTGCAAATATATCGATAAAAAATATTTTTTTAATTAATTTCAATCAATATATATAAATACATATGAATTTGAAATCACAAAATGGTCAAACGCAGTAAGCTCTTGTTCAGGAAAACCTTAAACAAAATGTTTGGTATATTCACTCAAACATTATAATATCATTAACTTCAGACAAATCACTGTTTTAACTTTTTATTTGAAAATTCATCAAAACATGATTTTATAATTTAAATTTATATATCAAAATGCTAGTATGTAATATCATGTAACAGAGAAGAGACTTCTGCAGTAATCAGTATAAATATGTAATATTAAACTGAAATAGGTAACCAATTCAAATACTTGTCATAAAAATTAAACGTATATAAAAATGAAACGTTCTTACCCTGAATAGTTGTAATTGCGACATTAATTATAAAAAATCCCGCAATAAAATACCCTGTCAAAAGCGCCATTTTGAGTTTAAAACGCTTGATCAGCGATAACGCCTACGAAATATTTGCACAGCCTTTAAACTATGTGGACTTTTGTTAATCTGATGACACACATAACTAACATTTTGAGAAGTCAAAAAAAATTGATAAGTTGTCTAGAGACGATAATTAACCTATGAAATATCGCGGTATAATTATGCATGTTGTCCAATCATAAGTTGTGAAACGTTATCTTTTAAGGTATATACGTACATAATATGAAATAAGGCACTGCCTTGGATGGGCTATAGGTATGTTACCAACTATAGAAACTGCTAATGCTGTACAATTTTTCCTAGGGAAACAAGTGTAAAAGGTAAAAATAATTTTATAGGACATACCACGACCATGATTATGACCAATTAGATAATTTAGGTTGATCACAAGTAAGGTAAAGGCAATGCAAAAGAAATTGAATATTTTAATGGTTGAGAAAACTCATTATACAAACACAATAAATATACTAATTTTCCCAATACTGAATATCATACAAGCATGCAATAGTACAAAATAATGATTCCTACTTTAAAGCTGAACTCTCACAGATTTTGCTTTGAGATAACAAAGCAAGATGAACTGTTGTGTGCATTATCCATATACACTTAATTGTTCAGAAATTACTATGCTAACACTTTTAGTTCCAGCATTATATACAGCGCTTTCACATTATTTTATACGACTCAAAAATAAACATTCAATAACTTGATTTTTTGTGCCAATATACCATTTAACATATGTCTATAAAAAATTGTAATATGATGGAATCAGGATCTTGTTTATCAGCTAAAAAAGCTATGGTAAAAAAACATGATATGTTAAGTATACATAATGACATATAACATTTGTGCCCGATGTTTTAAAACTTGTTTTCAATAATTTTAAATAAATAAGTTTAACTTCCAACTGAAGATTTGTGAAGTAAAGAAAATGAAGATCTTCTTACAAAGACCTTCAATAAAACAACACTAGAGTTTAAATGAAGTTTTTTTCATGAACTTTAACCAATTAATTATTTGACTTATTAATTAAAATTAAAAAGATATTTATTACAGTTTATGATGCTCTTTTGTGAACACTTTGTGGTGCGTTTGCAATTAGTGTCTCCTAGCTTAAAGTTCTTGTTGATTATGGTACTAAAGTCATCAATCTCGGGTCCCTTATGCATCTCTGGTATAGGGTACTGTAGTGATCAATCCCATATGCCACTCTGGTATCCTGGATAAAACGTTACTGGTGAAAACGGTATCGATCCCATATGCCACTCTGGAATCCTGGATAAAACGTTACTGGTGAATAAGGTACTAAAGTGGTCGATCCCATATGCCACTCTGGTATCCTGGATAAAACGTTACTGGTGAATAAGGTACTAAAGTGATCGATCCCATATGCCACTCTGGTATCCTGGATAAAACGTTACTGGTGAATAAGGTTCTAAAGTGGTCGATCTCATATGCCACTCTGGAATCCTGGATAAAA
Source organism: Mya arenaria (assembly GCF_026914265.1). Classification (NCBI taxonomy): domain Eukaryota; kingdom Metazoa; phylum Mollusca; class Bivalvia; order Myida; family Myidae; genus Mya; species Mya arenaria. The sequence continues at coordinate 66,835,394 of NC_069124.1, read as the reverse complement.
CGTTACTGGTGAATAAGGTACTAAAGTGATCGATCCCATATGCCACTCTGGTATCCTGGATAAAACGTTACTGGTGAATAAGGTACTAAAGTGGTCGATCCCATATGCCACTCTGGAATCCTGGATAAAACGTTACTGGTGAATAAGGTACTAAAGTGATCGATCCCATATGCCACTCTGGTATCCTGGATAAAACGTTACTGGTGAATAAGGTACTAAAGTGGTCGATCCCATATGCCACTCTGGAATCCTGGATAAAACGTTACTGGTGAAAACGGTATCGATCACATATGCCACTCTGGAATCCTGGATAAAACGTTACTGGTGAATAAGGTACTAAAGTGGTCGATCCCATATGCCACTCTGGAATCCTGGATAAAACGTTACTGGTGAATAAGGTACTAAAGTGATCGATCCCATATGCCACTCTGGAATCCTGGATAAAACGTTACTGGTGAATAAGGTACTAAAGTGATCGATCCCATATGCCACTCTGGAATCCTGGATAAAACGTTACTGGTGAATAAGGTACTAAAGTGGTCGATCCCATATGCCACTCTGGAATCCTGGATAAAACGTTACTGGTGAATAAGGTACTAAAGTGATCGATCACATATGCCACTCTGGTATCCTGGATAAAACGTTACTGGTGAATAAGGTACTAAAGTGGTCGATCCCATATGCCACTCTGGAATCCTGGATAAAACGTTACTGGTGAATAAGGTACTAAAGTGGTCGATCCCATATGCCACTCTGGAATCCAGGATAAAACGTTACTGGTGAATAAGGTACTAAAGTGATCGATCACATATGCCACTCTGGAATCCTGGATAAAACGTTACTGGTGAATAAGGTACTAAAGTGGTCGATCCCATATGCCACTCTGGAATCCAGGATAAAACGTTACTGGTGAATAAGGTACTAAAGTGATCGATCACATATGCCACTCTGGAATCCTGGATAAAACGTTACTGGTGAATAAGGTACTAAAGTGATCGATCACATATGCCACTCTGGTATCCTGGATAAAACGTTACTGGTGAATAAGGTACTAAAGTGATCGATCACATATGCCACTCTGGAATCCTGGATAAAACGTTACTGATGAATAAGGTACTAAAGTGATCGATCACATATGCCACTCTGGAATCCTGGATAAAACGTTACTGGTGAATAAGGTACTAAAGTGATCGATCACATATGCCACTCTGGTATCCTGGATAAAACGTTACTGGTGAATAAGGTACTAAAGTGATCGATCACCCCACTCTGGTATCCTGGATAAAACGTTACTGGTGAATAAGGTTCTAAAGTGGTCGATCCCATATGCCACTCTGGAATCCTGGATAAAACGTTACTGGTGAATAAGGTACTAAAGTGATCGATCACATATGCCACTCTGGTATCCTGGATAAAACGTTACTGGTGAATAAGGTACTAAAGTGGTCGATCCCATATGCCACTCTGGAATCCTGGATAAAACGTTACTGGTGAATAAGGTACTAAAGTGATCGATCCCATATGCCACTCTGGTATCCTGGATAAAACGTTACTGGTGAATAAGGTACTAAAGTGGTCGATCCCATATGCCACTCTGGAATCCTGGATAAAACGTTACTGGTGAAAACGGTATCGATCACATATGCCACTCTGGAATCCTGGATAAAACGTTACTGGTGAATAAGGTACTAAAGTGGTCGATCCCATATGCCACTCTGGTATCCTGGATAAAACGTTACTGGTGAATAAGGTACTAAAGTGATCGATCCCATATGCCACTCTGGAATCCTGGATAAAACGTTACTGGTGAATAAGGTACTAAAGTGATCGATCCCATATGCCACTCTGGAATCCTGGATAAAACGTTACTGGTGAATAAGGTACTAAAGTGGTCGATCCCATATGCCACTCTGGAATCCTGGATAAAACGTTACTGGTGAATAAGGTACTAAAGTGATCGATCACATATGCCACTCTGGTATCCTGGATAAAACGTTACTGGTGAATAAGGTACTAAAGTGGTCGATCCCATATGCCACTCTGGAATCCTGGATAAAACGTTACTGGTGAATAAGGTACTAAAGTGGTCGATCCCATATGCCACTCTGGAATCCAGGATAAAACGTTACTGGTGAATAAGGTACTAAAGTGATCGATCACATATGCCACTCTGGTATCCTGGATAAAACGTTACTGGTGAATAAGGTACTAAAGTGGTCGATCCCATATGCCACTCTGGAATCCTGGATAAAACGTTACTGGTGAATAAGGTACTAAAGTGATCGATCACATATGCCACTCTGGAATCCTGGATAAAACGTTACTGGTGAATAAGGTACTAAAGTGATCGATCACATATGCCACTCTGGTATCCTGGATAAAACGTTACTGGTGAATAAGGTACTAAAGTGATCGATCACATATGCCACTCTGGAATCCTGGATAAAACGTTACTGATGAATAAGGTACTAAAGTGATCGATCACATATGCCACTCTGGAATCCTGGATAAAACGTTACTGGTGAATAAGGTACTAAAGTGATCGATCACATATGCCCCTCTGGAATCCTGGATAAAACGTTACTGGTGAATAAGGTACTAAAGTGATCGATCCCATATGCCACTCTGGAATCCTGGATAAAACGTTACTGGTGAATAAGGTACTAAAGTGATCGATCACATATGCCACTCTGGTATCCTGGATAAAACGTTACTGGTGAATAAGGTACTAAAGTGATCGATCACATATGCCACTCTGGAATCCTGGATAAAACGTTACTGGTGAATAAGGTACTAAAGTGATCGATCACATATGCCACTCTGGAATCCTGGATAAAACGTTACTGGTGAATAAGGTACTAAAGTGATCGATCCCATATGCCACTCTGGAATCCTGGATAAAACGTTACTGGTGAATAAGGTACTAAAGTGGTCGATCCCATATGCCACTCTGGTATCCTGGATAAAACGTTACTGGTGAATAAGGTACTAAAGTGGTCGATCCCATATGCCACTCTGGAATCCTGGATAAAACGCTACTGGTGAATAAGGTACTAAAGTGATCGATCCCATATGCCACTCTGGAATCCTGGATAAAACCTTACTGGTGAATAAGGTACTAAAGTGATCGATCCCATATGCCACTCTGGAATCCTGGATAAAACGCTACTGGTGAATAAGGTACTAAAGTGATCGATCACATATGCCACTCTGGTATCCTGGATAAAACGCTACTGGTGAATAAGGTACTAAAGTGATCGATCACATATGCCACTCTGGTATCCTGGATAAAACGCTACTGGTGAATAAGGTACTAAAGTGATCGATCACATATGCCACTCTGGAATCCTGGATAAAACGTTACTGGTGAATAAGGTACTAAAGTGGTCGATCCCATATGCCACTCTGGAATCCTGGATAAAACGTTACTGGTGAATAAGGTACTAAAGTGGTCGATCCCATATGCCACTCTGGAATCCTGGATAAAACGTTACTGGTGAATAAGGTACTAAAGTGGTCGATCCCATATGCCACTCTGGAATCCTGGATAAAACGCTACTGGTGAATAAGGTACTAAAGTGATCGATCACATATGCCACTCTGGAATCCTGGATAAAACGCTACTGGTGAATAAGGTACTAAAGTGATCGATCCCATATGCCACTCTGGAATCCTGGATAAAACCTTACTGGTGAATAAGGTACTAAAGTGGTCGATCCCATATGCCACTCTGGAATCCTGGATAAAACGTTACTGGTGAATAAGGTACTAAAGTGATCGATCACATATGCCACTCTGGAATCCTGGATAAAACGTTACTGGTGAATAAGGTACTAAAGTGGTCGATCCCATATGCCACTCTGGAATCCTGGATAAAACGTTACTGGTGAATAAGGTACTAAAGTGGTCGATCCCATATGCCACTCTGGAATCCTGGATAAAACGTTACTGGTGAATAAGGTTCTAAAGTGGTCGATCACATATGCCACTCTGGAATCCTGGATAAAACGCTACTGGTGAATAAGGTACTAAAGTGATCGATCCCATATGCCACTCTGGAATCCTGGATAAAACCTTACTGGTGAATAAGGTACTAAAGTGGTCGATCCCATATGCCACTCTGGAATCCTGGATAAAACGTTACTGGTGAATAAGGTACTAAAGTGATCGATCACATATGCCACTCTGGAATCCTGGATAAAACGTTACTGGTGAATAAGGTACTAAAGTGGTCGATCCCATATGCCACTCTGGAATCCTGGATAAAACGTTACTGGTGAATAAGGTACTAAAGTGGTCGATCCCATATGCCACTCTGGAATCCTGGATAAAACGCTACTGGTGAATAAGGTACTAAAGTGGTCGATCCCATATGCCACTCTGGAATCCTGGATAAAACGTTACTGGTGAATAAGGTACTAAAGTGGTCGATCACATATGCCACTCTGGAATCCTGGATAAAACGCTACTGGTGAATAAGGTACTAAAGTGATCGATCACATATGCCACTCTGGTATCCTGGATAAAACGTTACTGGTGAATAAGGTACTAAAGTGATCGATCCCATATGCCACTCTGGAATCCTGGATAAAACGTTACTGGTGAATAAGGTACTAAAGTGGTCGATCCCATATGCCACTCTGGAATCCTGGATAAAACGTTACTGGTGAATAAGGTACTAAAGTGGTCGATCCCATATGCCACTCTGGAATCCTGGATAAAACGCTACTGGTGAATAAGGTACTAAAGTGGTCGATCCCATATGCCACTCTGGAATCCTGGATAAAACCTTACTGGTGAATACGGTCCGGAAGTGATCCCGATCTGAAAAAAAGAGATTTATACGAAAATGAAGTAAAGCACAAGGGTCGATTAGTTCACATTGATACAGATGAAGAGGCTATCATACTAACAAATGAAGTCACCTTTGTTAAAAATAGGTAAATATGGCCTAAGACCACAGTTAATTTTACTACATGTTTTATATAGACAGTAACCAGGCTTTTCACTTCAAAACAGTCTTTGCATTTAATATTTTTGCAAAAAACAGACTTCAAAACTACTATAGTTCAATTTCAGGCTATGTGAAACACATACTGAAAGTTTGGCAATGATATATTAAACACTTAAAGAATTAGACAAGTATTGGCACTTGTGGGATTTTCATAAAAAGCAGAAATAGCCATTTCCATCAAATGGTAAGCCGCAAACCTTTGAAGAGCCACTCTGTTATGCGCATGCGTTGAACGAAGATGGCCGCGAATTTTTAAAGCTAGTGAAAAATCTCAACAATGGTTAGTTTCTATGGATATTTTAATAGATAAATGGATTAAAACGGTATAAAATGTTTATAGTGATTCATTTGTAAAAGTGGGTAATTTGTGTAATGAGCATCAATGCCAAGAAAACGCAAAACGGAAAACCGAACCCCGCCATCTGAAGACAAAGAAACTAAGCGCAAAATGGCCACCAGACAGGGGACTCAAGGGGCCCAAGGGTCGCAGCAGCAACCAGCAACCCCATTAAGCCAGCCTTTTATTATGGGAACTCCAATAAATCAAATGAACTCGCAATTCTACAATCAGCAAACACCCTATTACATGGCGTCGGGTGGTAATTCACCTGTATTGTCGCAAAACATGTCACAAAATATTACCCCCGATTATGTACATACTCTTTTTCAACGTTTAGACAGTATGGATAACAAATTAAATCAATTAGATCAGATCAAGTCAAGTGTTCAAACCATAACGGACAGGTTGTCATGTATGGAGTCAAAAATCGAGGACATTGAAACAAGTCATTCATTTATCAGTGACCAGTATGATGGATTACTAGCAACGTCTGTACATAACACGAGCGATATAGGATTATTAAAAAATGAACTCAAAAATGTGAAATGTGAAAACAATCAGTTAAAAGGCCTCGCTGAGAATGCAAACGAAAGTGTGATCGATTTAAAATTACGTTCAATGAGGGATAATTACTTGTTCTGGGGTATCCCTGAAGGCCCGGGAGACATGGCATTCGGTGGCAGTACGCCCAGTGTCCATTCCGGTGGACCGACGTATGCTTCCTCCTGTGGCCCGCCTTCCACAACTTCCGGTGGCCCTCCGCCCGCTCCATACGGAGCAAACGGACCGCCATTGTCATTCTCTGCCGTGACGCAACCGGGGCATCAAGATCGGAATGATCCGTTCAGTGAAAATTGTGAGAATAAGGTGCTTGACTTTTGCATAACTGTATTATATATTGAAAACGGTGTTAAAATTAGCAGAGCTCATAGAGTTGGAGAATATGTTCGTGGCAAAACTCGCCCGATTGTTGCAAAGTTTGTTGACACTAAATCTAAAATGGTGGTTAAGGATGCACTCCGTCGAGTTAAGCTTGATTATAGAGTCCCAAATGTGACAGACCAGTACCCACCGGAAGTTAACGAAAGGCGACGCCATCTTGTTCCGATCATGAAGCAGGCAAGACGCGAAGGCAATCGCGCAAATCTTGTAAGAGATAAACTTTATATTAACAACAGACTGTATAAGGCACATTTCCCGTCGCAACAGTTTGAACTTAAGGCTACGGGATTGCCCGCGTCTTTCGGGCGACCGACGCTAGCGCCACCGTCGACAGTCACGCCGGCGTATACAAGGGATAGCGAGTCAACGAGGGCGAGCGTGCCGAGTTCGGCTGCGGTTACCCAATCACCTATGCCGTCACTTTCCATGTAGCCGCAGGCACCTGCGGCTTCTCATGTGGAGCCACCACGATCGTTACTGGCGGCGGCCGGGGATCTACCAGTGACAATTGCAGCGTCTACTGGCGAGGCGACAATTCTTACGGCAACGGCGGCAACAGCGCAGACGGATCCACCTTCGACCACTTCCGGTTCTCAATAGGGGCGCGGAGAAAAGTGTGTGTATGACTTGAACATTGGATCATGAAATATTGACGGTTTAAAATCATGTGTTAATGACTCTGAATTTATTAATGTAATTCAGGCATTTGATATTGTATTCCTATGTGAAACATTGTTAAAAGATAATGACGCTATAAATATTAATGGTTATCATACTATTTCTGTACCAAGGCCAGAAAGTAATAAATCTAGACGGGGACACGGTGGGGTATTACTTTTAATAAAGTCATCACTATTTCAAGGAATAACGGTATGCGAAACAGATGACAGTGGATTTATATGGATTAAAACCGATAAAATATATTTTAACATGGATAACGATGTATACATTTGTTGCGTGTATATACCCCCTAGCAATTCAGTGTATTTTCAGAGGCATGAAATTGGGTTTTTTGAACTGTTAGAATCAGGTGTAAGAAAATATGGTGATCTTGGATTAGTTGCAGTTTTAGTTGACCTTAACTCCCGCACGGGCGAACGGTCTGATGTTTTGTCAAATGTAAATGATTTTGAACGGTTTATACCAACTGTAGATAGAAATGATGGTGACGATTTATTTCCAATTAGGCACTCTATTGATAAATGTATCAATACATTGGGTATTAAATTGTTGGATCTATGTTTATCTAGTAATATGAAAATTGTTAACGGCAGATGTGGTAATGATGCACTTGTCGGCAATTATACTTACTTTTCGAATAACGGTAATAGTGTTATTGACTATTTGGTAGTGTCAGGGGATTTATTCCCCTTAGTTAATATTTTACTGTTAATGATTTATACAGGTTCTCACCACATGTTCCAATTTCATTTATGTTAAAAGTTGACATGCGCAATTTTGAGAATAGTGACAATAATGCTGAGTTTGTGAAATTTACATGTAGCAATGAAAACACAAATTTGTTTAAGATTATATAACATCTTGTAGTAATGATTTTCATGGTATTGTTGATAGCATCATAAGTGGAGAATGTAACTTTGATGACAGTGTTGATTCATTTTCTACTGTCTTTTATATGATAAAGCGTTTGCTGCATGTGGTAAAAGTGTAAAAATTAGTGGTTCTAGATGTAACCGAAAATATAAAAATGCTTGGTTCAATAATGAATGTGAAATTGCAAGGCGTGAATTAAGATTTGCAAATCGAATGTACAGAAAACTGATGAATTTCGCGCATTGTTGCATATGAAACGTAATAATTATCGTGGTATTACTCGTAAAGCTAAGAGGCAGTTTAATTTTCAACAAAGAAGTGAATTACATAATATGTCTAAAACGCAGCCTCAGAAATTTTGGAAAGAAATAAAGAAAATCCGAAATATTAAGCCCAAAGAACATAATTTTAGCAAAGATGATTTTATGAATCATTTTAAAAATCTTTTTGATGGTGAAACATTCTCAAATGATGTCATTGATAACGGTCACAATGATGAAAACGTTAATATAGATCAGTTAGATGATGATTCTACGTTAGAAGAAGTTGTAAAAGCAATAAGTTCATTAAAAAGAGGTAAAAGCGGTGGTGTGGATGATTTAACGCCTGAAATGTTTATTGAATGCAGTGATGTTTTCGCACCAATTTTGTGTAAACTTTTTAATTATATGTATGTAAACTGTGTTTACCCCCAAAGCTGGATAAAAGGTATAATTGTACCATTGCCTAAAAAGGGAAATCTTAATGAAGTTAACAATTATAGAGGTATAACCCTTACAAGTATATTTTCTAAATTATTTTCTATATTGCTGGATAACCGATTGCGGAAATGGGCAGATGATGTTAGCCTTCTCACAGATTGTCAATATGGATTTAGAGGCAAAAGAAGTACTGTAGACGCTATTTTTGTATTGTCATCTATTATTAATAAGGTTATACACTATGATAAGCGAAAGTTGTACTGTGCCTTTATTGATTTTCGTAAGGCATTCGATGTTGTATATCGAAATGGTATATGGTACAAATTATTAAAATATGGTGCATCTACAAAACTTGTATCAATGCTTAAAAAGATTTATGAAGAAGTAAGGTCATGTGTACGTGTTAAATCGCTATATACTGATTATTTTAACAGTAATATGGGTGTCAAACAAGATGAATCCCTTTCACCACTTGTATTTCTGTTTTTTTATAAATGATATGGAAGAGTATCTAAAAATAGATTATATTGACTTTATCACTATCGAAGAAATCCAACTATTCATGTTGTTGTTTGCAGATGATACTTTTTTATTTTCATATACAGAAAATGGACTTCAACAATTACTTAACAAATTACACGACTATTGTAATATTTGGGGTATATCTGTTAATATAGACAAAAGCTTCGTAATGGTTTGTAAAAAGGGAAATAGAATAGAAAATGTTAACTTATTTTCAATGGTAAATTGCTGTTCTCTTAAATTTATGCCAAATCTAGCCTTCAAAACAGATACTTAAAGTAGAAAAAAATATTAAAATTGGGCATAATAATGCTATATCTGCATTTTCTACATCATGTAGCCACCTCACATATGCAGGGGGTCCAACGTGTTTTGTGTTTGCCGAATTTTAAGTGAGGAAATTGTGTGAAGCCGAATAAAATGGCGGTGCTTGAAGGTATTTCGGTGTTTCAAGGAGGTATTTTCACCTGGTAAGTAAGTTATATTACCCTTCTCGCAATATAAATACGCCTACCCGGAGACCACACGTGTAAGCGTCTCTCGGTTTTAACCTATGTTTCTAGAGGCCTTAACAAAAAAGTTATTGAATGTATAAGCTGAACGATTTATTGTTTACAAAGTGAAAATAGAAAATTACGTGACTTGAAACTGTGTTTTCGGCCCAAGTTTACCATTCTTGTACCTATTTTAGTTTTTTTTCATTGACTTTTTGCATTATTTATTTTTTCGACCGCTACTGCACTTACATGGGCATTATACGGCCGATATTTTCATGTTTAAACACCTTTTTTGTTGGGCGACGAAGTTTTATGCAGTTTTTTTGTGTGAAGCAGAATCAGAGTAAGCGTGCTTAAAGCTGTACTTTAACAGATTAAACTGTTTGACAATTTTTTTATTTTTTTGTACTGGAACGAGCCGTTTTTTGCGAAAATCCATGGAAACCCGCTATATAAGACTGCCGACAATTTTTTTTTTATATGTTTTATGCATTTTTTTAAATCTTTACTAACGGTTTAAGCTATAAAACATTATTTTTTAACGGAAATATGTAAATCTGCGATCTGATCTTTGATCAACAATCTTTTAATATTAGTTTGCTATTACTTACGTAAATAATTGCTCTTACCAAGACAAAAAAAAAATATTAAAAGTTGTAAAAACGGAATATCTGTGCGAGTGCAACTTTAATAGTGTTATTAAGACACGAGCTGTAACACAATTTAATATTAATAATGAAAGAAAATGTGGTACCCGATAAGAACATACCACATGTTTTTAATGCAAAATTACACACCAGATACACCTGTGTACTATTTTAGCAAGATTGTATACTCTAAAATTCACCATTTTACACTGACCAAAGTTTTCGTATGGGATGACCCCACAGCCTCTTTTAATTCATAGACGATGTTGAGGGTATAAACACTTCACTGCGGTCAATAACTTACGTTCACTGAAATACGTGTACCAATGTTTAGGTAGTCTTAAAGGGTCTAGAATAATAAGTTGAGTATAGTTAGATGGAAATATACCCGGATAAATAAATGTCTTCTACCTGTCAAGATGGAATAATTAGTTGCATCCAGCCTAGTGAAAAAATGAGTAGTAGTTCCCCTTAGTTTCAACTTAACCATATCAGGAAAATACATTTCCGAAGAATAGAGCAAGAGGTAAACTATAATTAGTAAATATTGTTCAATTACTTTTGCTATCTTAGTTTTTAGTGAATTTACAGCGGAATCCCCAGAATGAGGTATCTGCAGTGTAGCAGTGTTCATAAGCCAGTATGCATTAATCCCTTACACCAAAATTAACACGACATTATTTCAATGGCAGGAACGTACGTCACGCGCACTTGCTGACATGAGTCCATGCGATTTTACATGTTTGTTCACTGTTTTATTTGATGTCAATTAATATGTGTTTCATTGTTTTGTTATATCACATGGATATTATATGCCTTGATGAATAATTTTTTTAACTTGAACTTGGTTAATGTAAACGTCAACAAACAAGGTATTTTTATTGTTTCCACTATAAACGACAAAGCTCCATAACAGGCAATAGCGCAACGAACAGTTGTTTATTCATTATATTCACGATGATGCTTGATTTCTGAAGGTTACTCTTTGTAAAAGTTCAAGCCTAAAATGGAATAAGTATTTTTCCAGATCGGGTTTTCTGCGGACGAAATTATATTTCTTTAGTCTACTCAAACGTTTGTTTTTGTGCTAAAGGCGGTACGTTATTGCCTTTAGTTGGCATTAACTAAAAAAAATGTAATTCCATCCGCAGGAAATACGATCTAGAAAAAATACATATTCCATTTTTTGGCTTATACGAAAAGACCCATCACCGTGAACATTGAGTTGTTCGTTGAGCTATTGCTTTGTATAGCATTGTTTTCGGGAAACAGGGTAAAACCTGAAAAATACATGGATTGTTGATGTTTTCACTAACCGTGTCATCATCAATCATTTCAGCAAGTGAGTGTGACGTACATTCCTACTATTGTTATTGTAAACTGTGTAGTAAATTCGAGTAAAAAATAACTACATGTACAACTATTTAAGGAGTGTAACGGTTAAACAGCCAGCTGGAGTGGGATGCGTAATGCACCAGTCAATTGTACCCCCCCCCCCCTCCAGGTCCGGGGGTATACCCGGGATATTGTCCGTGTTATTACCTTCCTGTTGGCTCCGCAGTGCCGGGTGAATGCGATGGTTTTGCACCAAAAACGACAGGGAAGGGGCCTAACCAAGGGTCCCTTGGGTGCGTTGGCATTTGGCTGGGATTTTACCAGTAAATCGTGCCCGCAGGGCTGGGGTTTTACCCGGGCTTGGCTGGACCGAAAATCAAAGTCTCCGCCCGCTATTCCCCGGACCTACTTGCCGTGGTTACAATTGACTGGTGCATAACATCATCACAACTATTTTTCCAAGATTAAATAGTGGTTTGTAGTAGTATTAAAACTTTTTCCATTTACAATTCAAAATGTCAACGTTATGCTGTGAATATAACAAAGATCATACCAAACTAAAAATAGGGAGAATAGCTTATTCCGTTATAGGGGACTTATAAAATTTGGGCGAAGGTATAAAAGTCTTACACTAAATGTGCTTTCAAATAATGTTTTTCAGAATCAGTTATCTACGTATTCCTCGTCGGAAGAAGATATTGAACTAGAGCAAGCTACTACTTAACTGGGCAGTGACTGTGTTGTTTGAAGTCATTCAAAACAAAGTCTGGACTGCAACGTCATGTATCTGTGCATGGGGCATTTGAATTCAAATGTGAGGTTTGCGACACAGAATTTCACAACAAGCATAATTTGAAGCAACACATAGAGAGGAAGCACACAGCTTATCAAAATTTATGTTCACAATGCGCAAAAACATTCTCAACACAATACGCCTTAAAGAAACACGAGCGAACAGTGCATGAAAAATCCCCAATGTTTAAGTGTTCTTTATGCGATAAAGTATTTCCAAGAAAAGAAGTACTTAACGCGCACTGTACTAAAGATATGACTGGAAAGAAACCATACAAGTGTTTGAAGTGTGACCGTGGTCGTGGGTTTCAAAAACACACTTATACGACACATGAAGACTTGCATCTCAATGCCAAAGAAACCAAAACCTGCATATGTGTGTGAAATTTGTCAGAAACAATTCAAGTTAGCTAGGTTACTGAAGCAACATAAGCGTGTCCACGAACCACCAAGATTTTCCTGTCAAGTTTGTGGTAGGACATTTGTCTGGAAGTATTGTTTGCGTTTGCATCTTAAGGCATACCTTGTTGAAGACAACAACAACAACCCTCATTCTGATCTAGCATGATATTGTGTAGTGCATTTGAAAGTGATGAACAGTTCAATTGATCTTCAAAATGGCAAAATGCCTGATAAATCTTATTTGTGTTTAACAAAGTATTTGTGTATTTCATTATTTTTTACACATTTTGTAAATATGGTAATCTAATTACCGTTCATGAGTGGTTATTTGACAATTATGCATAACACTTTTGTATGATTTACCAATATTACTTATCTTTAGCCTTTTGCGTGACAAATGTATGCATGAAAACCGGTTTTAAGACCTTATGAACGAGCAAGTATGTTATCAAGTGTTAGTCACAATTTTTGATTTCATTATCTTACTGATCTTGATTATGATATATTTTTCAACATGTGAACATACCTTCATTTTCATTAACCGTTATGGCATCATACACTATGTTTAACATTTGATTTATATAAATAATACCTTTTATTCTTTGACCGTATTTAGAGTTTATCACTTCAGTGTTGAAATGACTTCATAATGAACACGAGTACAGTAACTAGCTTCATTTTATCCTCACCACTGTGTGCATCTGTGTTTTGTTTTAGTTAAGTTGTTTTAGTGTGAACATTGCATAAACATGGTCTTATATTCTTACTCGACAAGTTTTTTGCACCACCGTTAATGTTTTGCTTCAAATACCTGTGTTTTTATTAATCGTTAAAAAAATCTATCCTAAAATCAAGCATTAGTGATTACTAACCAAAGTTATGTGTTATATGAAAGGTATTAACATGTTTGAACCATAACTGGTTTGATCATATCATTTAAGGACATTGTCCATATTATTTGGGGAAAAGAACGTTTGCTACCTTTCATATTTATTGCAATCATAGAAATGGTCAGGTATTGTTTCAATACAAATTCCGCAGATCTGTATAATATTTGTTCCATTGAAATTTGAAAAACCATGGAAAAGGTCAATTTAGCAAGGAAACGAATTAGCGATTTTCAAGTATTTTTCAAATACCAGCATATGATTATCCAAATATACAAGTCAACAAAGAAGTGTTTACTGAAGTCTAATGGACATTCTGAAAAAAATGCGATTTTATCAGACAAACTATAATGCATTAAAATAAAGATAACAATTAACACGTATTGTTCAACATATTTTTTTTCTAGATCTTTATCAGGGCCAATTCTGTTTTGTCTTTAAATATACAGTTGCATTATGAATAAATGGATATGTGCTAAGATAAGCACATTAAAATATGTTTATATGATTACAATATAACAGTATTGTACCCCGTAACTGTGATTTTGTTTCTGGCAAATTAAAATTGTTATTCATGTTCATGTTTACAATAAAAGTTTGACAAACTAATGTGTTGATGTATCAATTCGTACAGAATCACTGCCGCAAAACTAGTCACTTTGTTTTCATGTAATTATAGCGAATCTTCCAACGCGTCCAGAGGAATTCCATATCTTAGCGATGGCAATATCTTTGTTTCATCTACTTTGTAGTGGTAACGAACTGGCTGTACATTTTGGTCTGGTCGTTCCATTTGCTTAAGCGGCCATGCTTCGCTCGTTTTGCGCCTTTCCTTTCATCGAAAACATGATCCCTGAGATAAAAAGAACACTATTATTGTCTTTAAAATTATCTTCTTTGGTATTTTCAAACAAAAATATTTATTTTATTTTATAAATAATAGGTCATTGTCTAACGATGTGCTTCATGTAAGAATAACTATAGCAGTAGTTAAGCCAATTACTCTTAGTTATATATGTAAGATTTTGATTTATGCTATTAAATGTAATTGACAATAAATAAAATAGCTGTAAAAATGGTAAATCTGTGAGAGGGCAGCTTAGAATACCATATAATCTTAACAAATTATTTTAGACCAGGTTATACAACATAAATATCTGTACATTTCAGTGAAAGTAAGTCATTGTGCTTTATTATTATATCATAACATTTATTTCATACATATATTTTGTTATTTAGCGTTGTACCCAAAGATCCATTGCCAGACAACTGCCGGGGTTGGTGGGGTGGGGTATGGTTAGACTTCAACTGCTTTAAAACGTTTTTTCGTTGGTAAGATAATATCAGACTGATAATATTGCATTCATTGTATTTGCCGTATTGCCGGACGTATTTGTTACATCAAGAGTTCTTACATTTATTTACCGAGTAATAATTTGATTTCTGAGTACATATAGATGAATTTCTGGAATATTATACAAGTAATTTTGCATAACAATAACACGGTACGTTCAAATTTCCTTTTGTTATAAATATTAACATGTAGAGATGGAAGTTCGCAACACACTATCATCGGTCACTTATAGGTCAAAGGAATAAAAGTAGAACCAGTTCCGCCGTTTTCAACAGGAGTTTAATTGTGGATGTACTTGCAATAAACTCTAAGACTGTATCACAGTATTTCTTTAAAATACGAGGGAGAATATTCATTCATTTTTTTTTACATGATTTTCACTATTCTGGTCTAACAGTGTTTCGGCCATAATAAAGTCATTTTCGATTTGACAAGTGTAATAAGATATTACTTACAAAGTTGACCAAACTCAATTTAATCTTGACGCTATACTCTTTAAATTAGGCAACGCTTTCTTAACTTTGTGCCCATGATAGCCACTGAGTCCAGGTCGTGACATTTTCTTAGACCTGACTCGACGATGGATTTCAGAATTTGTTTTTAAAACGATACATTTCTGGGTCCAATTGGCCACTGATCGACTTCATGATTGGACTCAAATGGCCACAGCGCAAAGATAATAGTTTTGGACCCACTTGACCCGATTTGAAATTTGAATAAAAGATGTTCCGATAATGTTGACCCGATTAAAGGCTAACTGATCACCTGCCAAACGTTGGAGTCTTCCGTGGCGACCTACCCCAAAGCCTTGGGGTAAAATATAAGCAAGCAATTATTGCACTGCAAATCAATCAAATATAAGCAAGCAATTATTGCACTGCAATCACTTATTGCAGCAATTAAATACAATTAAGTGCAGCTCAGCAAGTATGCAAAATAGTATCCAATAATTATTAATATTAAGTTTTCATTCTTTAGTAAATGTGAGTTCCGTCACGGTCAAGCAATGTTCGGAACGCCCTTTAAAATGGTTAATGATAAATTCTTGATAAAAAAGGAGATGCTGAAAACTAACAAGTAAAAGTATGGTGTATTTTGTACAACGGCGATTGTCGTGGAGGTCAACGTACAAACCCCTTGGACAAGATCAAGCTATCATAAAAATTGCACAATATGCTTATGAGACACAAACGCTTATTTTATTAATATAGTGTATGTGAGTCTCGTCGGACTTGGATTCGTCGGAGCATTCGTCTGGAAACTTCTAATGGCTGTTGCACACATTGCACTTTCTGCACTGGGTCCCCGTCTTTCCCTGTTTTGCGCCATTCAGTAGCACGATGGAAATGGCACAACTGAAATATTCGTGCAACACAACAAGAGAGAGCAACTGTTTACAACGAACAATGATAATACACCTTGTGTCGACGATTCGAAAAAAAAGACCCATTTAACTCAAGGGTCAGATTTTCTAAAGTCATTTATTTGACCGATAAAAATGAGA
The DNA here is from genome assembly GCF_026914265.1 of Mya arenaria. Taxonomy (NCBI): domain Eukaryota; kingdom Metazoa; phylum Mollusca; class Bivalvia; order Myida; family Myidae; genus Mya; species Mya arenaria. The sequence goes on along the minus strand of NC_069124.1, from coordinate 66,818,903 downwards.
AGAGCAATAAACAACTTATGCGAGTTGACCCTAAGTTAAACTTCAGATTATTAACAACACTGGATAACCTCGGTTACCTAGACTGCCAACAGACAGCTTCCATGTCAAATTTGATTGAATTTGGTCCATAAATAAATAAGTTGAATGGCTTTGAATCTTTTCAAAAGCTGAAATATCATTCCTAGAAAATGAGTTTTTTGTCATATTGTCAAATCGACATCTCATTTTGCTGTTTAACGCCCATTTCACTTTAGTCCACCCCCACTTTCAATGTTAACACATGAAATACAACTTAAGTATCCAATAGTTGAGTTGAATAGTACTAAGTGTATCGTAACTTTTATCAGCACATACTGTATAAGATCCACCGTACTTCAACTTGACTGACCGTTACGCTATCCTGGAACTATCAGTATCTGATTTGTGACAGTGTGTGTATACCACGTGATAAATTGCGTCATAAATGCTACGTCAGAAGGCAATGTTTTGATGTGAAAAAAAAACAACACTTTAAACAAAGATAACTTCACTATTTCTTCACCATTTTAAATGAAATATAGCGCAGTCTACGCCGCTCACAGAGCCTCGCCTTCGGTCTTTTACCAGAGTTAGATTGAGAGTTTAGTTTCACTAACACTTCGACAAACCTTTTCAGAATACGGTCGTCTGACGGAGCACTGTCAAAACATGATTTCGGAAACAGATTTGTCGAAGTGTTTGATGGAACTAATGACTTTATCAAATTTCGGTAATAATACAAATGCGGGGCTCTTTAAGAGGCATAGACTGCCCTTTGTTTCATTTAAAATGGTGTTGTACAAGAAAAGTTATCTTTGATTGAAGACTTCATTTTAAGCAAAATGTTGCCTTCTGACTTAGCATATAAAATTATGATGTAATTTATCACGTGGTATACACACACTGTGTGACAGGCCATTACAAGGCCATTTACTGCTGGAGAACGTCCATTACCAATCAGAGCAATGGAAATAGTAAAAAAAAGAGGACAGGACCTAAGAAATTTATTTTCATCTATCTGAGCGGTGAAAGAAGCCATCTAACCATAAATATTAATTACCCGCTGGTTGTAATGACATACACTGGTGATATATGTAAACCGTTTTCTGTGACAATTAGACAGCATACTTTTATAAGGGTCTCTGTTGTTGTTGTTTTTTTATCATAATTAAATTCCTGGAAATAAGAGGTACATAGAGTTACCAGCGGATGATTGAAAATTTGCAAAACAATGAAAATTTAACAATTTTGGGTGGGTTTACCTGTCGTAAGTGTGGATAAGAAGCACGTCAAGCAGTTACCGCAATAACAGGCGGACATGAATATCGTGCTTACGTGTATGGATTTTTTTTTAATAGCTCCTCGATTGTCTCACAAGATATGTAATGCGAACTATGACTTTCGTATGGTGGGGGATACATGTTTTATGTAATATTTTACATGCTTCAGACAACATGGCGCTCTCATGCATGTCATCCCTGCTTATTTCCATCACTTGAAATACAACCTATATTTTTCATCATCACCTGATTTTAATATATTCATTGTTTTCATAAAATGTATATCATGTGCCATATCATGTGCTCGGTTATGTATTATTCATTTGTAGTTTTGAAGATGACGTTCTGTGAACAAGTCTAAATAAATGATATGTTCTGTTCTGCTTTTATCCGAAGAATTTCAACTTCTGTTAGTGTTTAAAGCTCCTCCTACTGCCACTCATCGGATACACACTCCCTCTATCAGATTTTGCGTTGACAATGTGTATTCTTTTTCAGTTTGATGATCTGAAGTTATTTAAATGTCATTACTTCTTGTCATCTATAACTATTATTCATTAGAATTTAAACTTACGTAACCATTTAATTCGAATTATGATAAATACTATATATTCACACCTGAACCAATTCAGTCGCGTCCCCGATGTCTTGTATAAAAAAATCATGGTGTCAATTGTTCGGTTAAATACACTGTCCAATACACCTGGTGTCAAGTTCGCTGATTTTCCTGTCTCATGCTGCTGCGGACTGGCGCGTGACAACGACAGTGGCGGCTACGGTCGCGACGCCCTTAGAGTACCCTGCCCCAACGCCGCGGAACCAACTAAGTAGCAAATCAGACTTAATTAAAATTATTTTTTAAGATTTCACCGTTTTCAGAAGATTTTCCTAGCTTTGATATTTAATTAAAACATCTCTATGAGGACCTTACGTGTGGAAAGCGTCAAATAAAAATACGTAACTTGTTTTACCTTTCGTAAACAAGGTACTATGAACATGCTAGTTGTGCTAGTTATATACCAGTAACAATGTATTTGTATTTGCTTATTGTATAAAGCTCGAACGTTGTGTCAACTGAAAGATATTATCTAATAGTAGTAAAATACAGCCCCCTTTAATGTTCTTCACATATAACAATGACAAAAGGGTTAAATTTCAAATTCAAACAGAAGGCAATGGAAAGATTAAAACAGAACCTTTCAAAGATGTCAACATTTTAATTACAAGCGCGAGCCTTTTATCACATCCTCGTGTGTATAACGGAACCACGCACTAATGATGAAACAGGATACACCCTTTTTCTCTTCGTTTAAACGCAAAGAGCCTATTGGGAGCGGGTAAACACCAATCAGCTCTTGATCCATGCAGATAACAAGTACAAACCAACATAAGAGCAGCGTTCAACAGGAGTTTGTTATGTTTTCTTGGTAATATGCCGAGTGTGTTAATGGATAGTTCGAGGACACTGGTATTGTTTCTAATGGTTTCACTATGCCGAGGAGACCTGTGCACCGACAGCAAAACCAAGGTAGAGTGAAACATGTTTGCAATGTAAAACATCCACATGTGAAAATTAACTGTCATTGTTTAAGTTAAGATATCTGAAAGATACCGGTTAACAAATAGAAACGTATTTGTTCTCTAATCATTTTAACAATATAACATGACTTTAATATGGAATGAAGTTAAATATTTCATGAATATAGTTGTATGTTAAGTTGATAATGAGTTACCACGTACGATATAAGATGGGTATATTCTGTTATCATAATTATGATATCGTGGTACCTGAGAGTCATGTAGACATGATTACAGGTCAAGTTATCTAGGAATTTTCTTGTTTCTAGTTCCAGTCCACTTTTCCTGCAATGAAAGAGTTTAGCGAAGATGGAATAGGCGTGGAATGTTTCTCTGACTTAAAACGTAAGTTAAATATTATGAATACTTTTTTTACATGCAGCCGAAATCGAGGACATTTTAAAACTATTTGGATCGCTTCTGGTAAGTTTGAGACAAACATACACCTCTTGTGGTAAATACACTATGAAAATCCATCACAGCATCAATGAATGAAAGTCTGAGGGATCTAGGCGAAATACTTGAACACTATAAATGTTTTTGTCTCCGGTCATATCCGCAAAGGAGGGAAATGAACTGTGCAAATATGTCAATCCTCTTTAACCAAGTGGTCGTTTTCCGAAAACCCTTCAGATTTTGCTGGTTATTGATCATCGGAACATGGACTCTTATTTAGCATTAAAGGGTTGTTTAATATTGTTTTAGTTCATGAACCAAAATCAGTGACGAGTCACTCAAAATTGTTATCGCAAGTTTCATTCATTCTTTACAAGATTATGAGATAAAAAATAACTGACGGTTACACTTATCGCGAATAAAGAAAACATGGATCATTTGTCTCAATGCCTATTTTTTACGTGTTTTAAAACAAAGCATGTCGAATTGCTTTCATTTATATTTACATGCTTGTCATTGAAACTAAGACTATGTATTTATATTAAATAGTGCAATAATTATACATGCATTGTATACTAAACACATATATAATGACACAATAGTTATTATTTAATTCACGTGTACCATGTTACAATTACTATTGTTTAATCCACGTGTATCATGCCACAATAACAAGTCTTTAATCTACGTGTACCATGTTACAATATCTAGATTTTAACCCACGCGTTTTATGTCACTCTAGTTATTATTTAATTCACGTGTCCCATGTTACAATAACTATTGCCTAATCCACGTGTACCATGTTACAATAACTAGTGTTTAATTCACGTATATTATGTTACAATAACTAGTGTTTAATCCACGTGCACCATGTTACAATAACTATTGCTTTATCCACGTGTACCATGTTACAGTAAATATTGCTTAATACACGTGTACTTTGTAACAATTACTATTCTATAATTAACGTTTACCATGTTACAAAAACTAGTGTTTAATCCAATACACCATTTCCAACAAGTGTTTAATCCACACGGACCATTAATAACAAGTGTTGAATCCACACGGACCAATAATAACAAGTGTTTAATCCACACGGACCATTAATAACAAGTGTTTAATCCACACGAACCATTAATAACAAGTGTTGAATCCCAAGGACCATTTACAAAAAGTGTTAAATTCGCACGCAACATTTATAGCAAGTGGTCAATCCACACAGACCATTTACAACGAGTGTTTAATCCACAAGCACCATTTATAGCAAGTGTTTAATCCGTACGCACCATTTATAAAAGTGTTTAATCCGTACGCACCATTTATAGAAGTATTTAATCCGCACGCACCATTTATAGCAAGTTTTTAATCCGCACAGGTCATTTACAACGAGTGTTTAATCCACATGCACCATTTATATCAAGTGTTGAATCCGAACGCACCACTTTTACCAATTTTTTTATTCTCCCTATACCATGTGACAATAACTTAATTTGTATTATGTCTATTTAAAAACACCAACAGTTACCTTTTTATATAGAATGTACGGAGAAAAGTCTGGAGGCAAGGTATGGGACCACTATGAAGGTTAATGACCTGGACGCACCGAAACCACATAATTTTGCCATCACGCCCTTTTGTAATGGCGATAAACCAGGCATCAACGTAACATGGAGATTGCCAAATAATGGTAAGTTAGCTAAGGTTTCACTTAAAGTATATGATTTAAATATCATTAACATACCACCATTACCATTGATTTTATCATATTAAGACAGTCAGTCCTTGCGTTATACATTAATACAGCTTAAGCATTTATAACATGTATGTAAAATAATGTACAAAAAGATAACAGCAAGCATGAAGAAGAACGTTTATTCAAGGAAATATAACACACTATGATGTGTAATTAGGAAATGTAACACACAGTATGTGTATTTGAAATAGGCCAACATGTTCCGTGATCAAATTCATAGAATAAAATGGCTTACGTATACAAATAACGAACATGTAAACTATGAACATTCCATAAAAGAGATCCCAAAAAATACCTAAATAACAGTATTCTAATACAACGTCTATTTCTGAGTCACCATAATGGAATTGCAAATATTGTGGTAGTCTTCCGCCTTTCCTAAAACAACAACTGTCGTATTTTGCCTTTTTTACATATGGCTTCCATCTGTTACAGTAATGACTAGTCTTGTTAACTCTTTAAATCATGTTGCATTTCCTCATTTGTCTTGAAAAAGGTTACACTATCATCTGAATCAATCAATAGAAATAATTAAATTGTTTCAACATATATTTCTTTGGCCCCATTCAAATATAAAAACAATTTACTAAGTCATTTAGATGCAAAGAAAAATAAACGGGTTTAAACATTCCCCTTGACGAACACCAAGAAAACTTTCCAAAAAAAATAATACCAGTTTCTCCAAGAAACTTAACTGTTGTTTTGACACTTCTTTATATACCTTTATACCATTAAACAGTATCCCTCGAATACCTAACTTACATCATTTATACCAAATGTTAGGTTGAACAATATAATCAAATGCTTTAAAATAGTCAACAAATAAACAAAACATTTTTTTCATTCAAATTTTGGACATGATTTATCAAACTATGTAAAACAAACATATTGTCAGTAGTTCCCATTAATGAACGAAGCCCAGATTGTGATTCAACGTGTTATTTTTTTAAGCTCATGATGCCAAACGTTCATTGATACATCTAGTAAAGAATGTTCAATGCATATGGTTACAATTCAATTGAGAAATGCTTCCAGTTGATACAAATTGGCAAACCTTTAAAACCTTGCGATCTCATGATAATGCATTATTCATTTGTGTGTATGTGTGTAAATAAATCAATTAATAGATGTCTTAATTGCAGTTACACATCTCACAGAAATTGCCAGAATATGTTCTATTAGTGTGCTTTTTCAATCAAGTACGTTTATTGTGCTTGATTTAACTGTATTTTGAAATAGGTGAGCAATGACGTTGTTTTATTTTTTTTTAAAAAAACATTAAAACATGTATTCAGTTTCGAAACTGATATAGTTTTATTCTTTATTTTTCAATATAATATTTTTATTACAGGCATATTAGGTTTCTTAACAATAAAAAATGCAAAGTTACATAAAAAATGTAGTGCCACTTTGTAAAAAAATATGTATAGCAAAGAACGTTGAGATAACGTCGTTATTTAATGTTTTTCAAGTTGCACTTGGAGTGTAGTATGTTGTCGATGTTAAAAGGACAGAACATCATACGATAACTTTAGACTGCAATATTCAAGAATATATAACTGGTATCGTTCTTTTAGAGCATTTTTAAACAGAGCACTTTACGGGAATGAGAATTGACGAAAAGTTATAAACAATGCTGTGCCGTACACATTCCGACGGCATCAATTTTTATCACCCACTTAAGTAATACACCTTGATTCCAGCAGATTGGGTTCATATTAGTTTATTAATTTGCTATTTTGAATATCTTACAAATAATTCATTAGAGCTTTCAGCCACAAAGTTTGATAGCAGTCCATGCATGTATATATGTTTAATCTTTAAAGCATTAACACACCACCCCATTTTATACGGTATGCTTTGTCATAGCCTTTCATTGCTAGAACAATAAACAAAATTCGGAAAATGTCAAAGAATTAGGATTATTTTTCTGGCAGTATCTTTCACAGAATGGCTTAATTTAGATAATATACAAATGTTTTGTACGACGGCAATAACTTAATAACGTATTTAGAAAGTCTTCGTATTTTTAATGGCCCTTGTGTATATATTATTTTTCCAACCATTTTATTGTGGAAATTATTCCGTTGTTATCATACATGTCATCATGGTTTCGCTTGCCGTTTAAACGGGTACCACAATATTGAGTATGTTCAGTGTTACCATTGTGTTGTGTTCATGTTTTGTTTTCACTGTTTGTTATTAAGTTTTTGGATTTTGATTTTTGTTTCATTAACCAATGTTTAAGTAACTTTTGACTACCGTGCTTGTCCCTATAGCATCTTGTGTACTGTGAAATCATGTTTGGTAACCGTAAACCATATTTCAGCTGGCGCCAAGTCCATGAAAGCATTCATCGTTCGAATAGAGGTGCCCCGTCATGAGTATAGATGTGTGGTCGTTTCATTGAAAGGAGAAGTGAACCTAAGTAACGCCAATGTACGATATTTTGAGTTTCTTTTTCAAATGGAGGTTTACGAAAAAAGTTCATGGAAGGAATTGTTGTCACTCTTGTCACACTTGCAATATCCTTAATTGAATACGAAAATCTCCAAAAAATAATACCAACAAATATTGATTAGTAAAATGCACCGGGCCTGATGAGGTCTTGAGACTAGTTTAAACATTATATATTTAACATAGATTGTTAAGTAAGTTGTGATAACTTATACTGAGTCACTCTCGCTGGCAAGTTGTTGTACGAGTTGTCTTGTGTTGTGGGGGAAACCGGAGTACCCGGAGAAAACATACTTGCCCGGCTTGGTGACCACTAAATAAACCCACATGCGCCCAGGCCGGGAATAGAACCCGGATCGCCTTGGTGAGAAGCGAGTGCGCTAAACACTATGCTAACCGGACAACCTGAAAACAATGAGACTTGATGAACGTTCCTTCGCGTATGTTGTATCATCAACAAATACTTTATGTCTGAACTACTTAAATAATCTGCTTCCAATCCATCACATACCACAGTTCGTGTTTGTTATATATTTCAGTCTGAGTTTCTTGGCAGTTTCATGGATTTAAACTACAATCAGAACTTCCATGTGTCAATAAGGAGTCTACCCTCGCAAAATGGAACACATTCATTGGCCTTGGTCACACGCACCACAGACTGTGGTATATTACATGTTTGTCATTTCCTTAATCTATTTATAAGATTGTTTTACATGATGACCCTATAATGTCACTTATACACATACCTATTTGTTTACAGCAATCATTTTTTTTTAATTAGTACATTGTGGTATTACTAGTTGTAGTCTAGGATTAGAACAAGTCATGGAATTTTTCCTGTCCATTTTTGGAAAAAGACCCTAGACAAATTGGAATATTTTGCGACGTAAAAATTTACTTGCAAATCATTTTTGTGAGAAATGAACTTGTTTGAATGATATAACATTAAAAGGATTACAAAGGTCAATAATCATTTTTAAAATTAGTGTAATTCTCTAGTTTGACCATTTTAAATGTTTATGATCAAATACAAACATAAATAACAAGTTGAATTATGCATCTTAAAAGTTTTATATTACTTAACAACATGATAGCGAAAAGTGTGATAAAAATGAAACCTTTGACTGAATGTGGACAAATCTCGCAGCAATGTTGAATGAAGAATGTTGAGCTCGCCAGAAAGCGCCCCTAAAACTGAATTTCTAATGAGAACCCGGCAGTCACGTCTAGGCTTGTCAATGAAATTTTTTCTGTTAGAATCCTGCTGCTGATGGGAAACTGCTCTTTCGTTTGTTTAATAAATAGTTGTTAAATAATGCATAAAGAGTCTGAAGGCATATCATGCTTAAGAAGGCATATCGGTTCGTCAAATACCAAGCTAGAAGACGCAAATGTATTCCTTTCCATTAATCCTTCAGGCTTGCCCGATGGCACAGACAGGTGGTGCCCACCGTTGGAGAGCTTCCATACCGAGTACGACTACGCCAACAGGACGCTGTTTTTATCATTCCAGCAGGCAGAGTTCGGGAACCTCGAATTCGTAATTTTTGAAACGAAAGTAACAGACTATGCGGTTTCCAAAACACTGGTGAATACGGTAAGTAGTGCTTAGTCATTCTTTAAATATATGGTCGCGAATTATTCGTCTCTCAGTTCTTTATATTCCGAATTTGATGAAAACAATATGGACAAAATCTAGAATTTTTAGAATCATGATACCACGTACCTGATGATACTTGTAATTTGGGGGGAAAAACATAACCCGAAAGACCTACTGTGTAGTGGTCAAGGGTTGAAGACAAACTGTGTGCTGGTCAAAGGTTGAATATATAATGTGTTCTTGTCAAGGGTTGACGATATACTTTGTACTGGTCAAGGTTATAATTATACTGGTAAAGGGTCGAAGATATACTGTGCACTGATCAAGGTTTGAAGATATACTGTGCACTGGTCAGTGGTTTAAGGTATACTGTGTCCTGATCAAGGGTTTAATTCTTTTAAATAATCATGTGTACTTTTCTTCCAGACAAGTGTCGTCTTTCATGGTTTTGAACCAGGAAATTACAGCTTTACAGTAAGTCTGCTTCCGTTTATATATATTAATATAATTATTATGCAGGATGTTAACTTGTAAAATTGTTACATCGAACTGATGGAATGTAGACGGGATACCATTTTCGTCTTACTGTGCGTGATTGTATTCGCTTCAATGTTTAATGATGAGTCCAATAGAGGGAATATGTTTTATACGTGCATAACACATAAATATCTTAAACAATCTGGAGTTCCATATAACAGGATCCAACACCGCACACTGTTTTGGTGTTGGCATGCAAAAAATTGTAATTTCCCCTTTTAAAGTGTTTTAACGGATATTATTATGGCAATACACATGATATTAAATCTAATTTTGGTCGTCTAAAATCCTGTTCAAAATAAAAGTCTTCATACTGAGAATATTGAGTTGAGTTGAATTGTCTAAAACGTGTACCGCTTCAGATATTTTGTGCAAATTAGGCCAGCCGAAATTATCACGAAAAGTCAATTTCTCAAGCTGAACTAATTTTTCCACATAACACTATGGCATGTTTCAAAATTACATAAGTTTGAGTCTTTTTAAAAGCCCATTATCTTATGCATGACGTTGATAAACCTTATTACTCAATATTCTTAATGAAATTATTTTTAGAGCACAAAATGTTCTTGAGTTTTTTATCAATAAAATCTGTAGGAGAATGTGTTTTGGAAAAATGTATAAAACATTAACAATTTTGAATAACTTATAAAGTGAAGTGGTAAGTTGAGTAAAGATTGAGAATAAGATTTGACATTTGGTCCAGATGTGCAATGATTCACATTCCAATTTCCGTCCATTTAATTAATATATTGATTCTATTTATAACTTGAATAATTTAAAAGCAAAATTATATTATAAATTCTTCACTTGTTTTATAGATTATTATCATATTACAATTTATAAAATGTCATAAATGCTGTAAATTATCTGTGAGGCTTTTGTTATTCGAAACGAAAACATGGTGCGATTGAAGGGTGATAAATTCACTACTATTTATCAAATATGTGTCGTATTACAATTATACACATTTAATTTGGATTATACATTAATAACTTGTCACAACTATTGTAAAGTTCTCTTAAAATTGTATTTTGGTCTAGAGGCCTTGAACTTCAATTTATATAATATTAAGTTATTCCAGATAACTGGTAGGGATCCCCTGGAGGACGATAGTAGCAGATGTCTTTGCAAGAACAAGTACGGTAGATGTTCGGCATGCCAAATGTGCAAGGACTATAGTGAGCAAAATTACTCTATTATTCTACTTTTTGTAAAAAATGGCATTATGTTACCTAGCAATACCAAAACTCCAAAAAAAGTATACTATTTTGATGGACAATAAAAATGATCGAAATGGTCCATTCTGTGTTTTGAGACCATGCCTCATCATGCAACATTGTCAGCAATTGAAATACATAACTTTTGGAATTGAGCTGTTACCATGGTAGGCGTGGCTTATCAGAGCAAGCCTTACAATGTGACAACATGAGTTAAACCAAACTCCCAAGTATCGAAAATATTAACATTGTGATTATTTTGGGCAACATGTAGACCATTTTAGTAGCAAACGTTATATATTGTTTTAACTATCACGTTAACAGTTATGAAGCTCTGAGTCACTTTAAAGACGCACTACATGCTTTTCGAACTTTATTTTTGATAACAAATAATAGTCAGGCCTATTTCGAAGTACAGTTTTGCGTTTTTGATTTTATTTGTGCAGAGTATTGATAATATACTTATATAAATATATATCTTTCATCAGTCGCAATAGCAGCAGCAACCTCCCGCGGAAATGATACAAGTACAGAGGTTTCGACTTCGCAGACAGCGTCTGCCTCTGCAGGTTAGTACTGCATGTACATGAGTAAGAATAATGTATTTGTGTTTGAGCCTCCATTGGAAATAAGCCTTTGTTTTATGCGAGCTAAACCAAGGAGACGTGGACATACCCTTCTTTAACCAAGGTTTGTCTTGGGGATGGATCTTAGGTGGGGGATCTTGGGGATGAATCTTGCGGATGAATCTTGGGGATGAATCTTGGGGGTGTATCTTGGGGATATATCTTGGGGATGAATCTTGGGGGTGGATCTTGCGGGTGAATCTTGGGGATGAATCTTGGGTGTGTATCTTGGGGATGAATCTTGTGGATATATCTTGGGAATGAATCTTGGGGGTGGATCTTGCGGGTGAATCTTGGGGATGAATCTTGGGAGTGAATCTTGGGAGTGAATTTTCCGACTTCATGGGTAATGTTGCTGGCATCATGCTTAGCAACACACGGATGCGATGGAATCGGATCATTATACAGCCAACGGGTGCCTTCAGACGTTAAGCATTGTTATACCACCGCAAGTGTTGTGTATTGGACGCCCATGTGTTTAAATTTTGTTTCTATGCAACTCTGCACTGCACCTTAGACCTCCTATCCCACGTTTAATCATTGCCTGCTAAAAGGTATTTGTTTCGTACAAATAATTGTTATTATCAGAACGTAAACTCTGCATTATCCACCCAACGCAAACATCAATATTCGGACGTTCTCAGGCGCAAAGCCGGTTCTTTACTGTCCTCAAGGAGGTAATGTCAGCATTTTAGCTCTCTTTTGTTACATGTCAGCACTGAGCTCTGTATTGTAACATGTTAGCACTAAGCTCTCCATTGTAACATGTCAACACTAAGACCTCCATTGTAACTTGTCAGCACTATGCTCTCTATTGTAGCATGTCAGCACTAACCTCTTTATTGTAACATGTCAGCACTAATCTCTCTATTGCAACATGACAACACTAAGCTCTCTATTGTAACATACAGTGCTAAGCTCTCTATTGTAGCATATCAGCACTAAGCTATCCATTGTAGCATGTCAGCACTAAGCTATCCATTGTAACATGTCAGCACTAAGCTATCCATTGTAACATGTCAGCACTAAGCTCTCTATTGTAACATGTCAGCACTAAGCTATCCATTGTAACATGTCAGCACTAAGCTATCCATTGTAACATGTCAGCACTAAGCTCTATATTGTAACTTGTCAGCACTATGCTCTCTATTGTAGCATGTCAGCACTAAGCTATCCATTGTAACATGTCAGCACTAAGCTATCCATTGTAACATGTCAGCACAAAGCTCTTTATTGTAACATCTCAGCACTAAGCTATCCATTGTAACATGTCAACTCTAAGCCCTCCATTGTAACATGTAAGCACTAAGCTCTATATTGTAGCATGTCAGCATTAAGCTATCCATTGTAACATGTCAGCACTAAGCTCTCTATTGTAGCATGTCAGCACTGAGCTCTATATTGTAACATGTCAGCACTAAGCTCTATATTGTAACATGTCAGCACTAAGCTATCCATTGTAGCATGTCAGCACTAAGCTATCCATTGTAACATGTCAGCACTAAGCTCTCTATTGCAACATGTCAGCACTAAGCTATTCATTGTAACATGTTAGCACTAAGCTATCCATTGTAACATGTCAGCACTAACCTATCCATTGTAACATGTCAGCACTAAGCTCTATATTGTAACTTGTCAGTACTATGCTCTCTATTGTAGCATGTCAGCACTAAGCTATCCATTGTAACATGTCAGCACTAAGCTATCCATTGTAACATGTCAGCACTAAGCTCTTTATTGCAACATGTCAGCACTAAGCTATCCATTGTAACATGTCAACTCTAAGCCCTCCATTGTAACATGTCAGCACTAAGCTCTATATTGTAGCATGTCAACTCTAATCCCTCCATTGTAACATGTCAGCACTAAGCTCTATATTGTAGCATGTCAGCACTAAGCTATCCATTGTAACATGTCAGCACTAAGCTCTCTATTGTAGCATGTCAGCACTGAGCTCTATATTGTAACATGTCAACACTAAGCTCTCCATTGTAACATGTCAGCACTAAGCTCTCTATTGTAGCATGTCAGCACTGAGCTCTATATTGTAACATGTCAACACTAAGCTCTTTATTGTAACATGTCCGCACTAAGCTCTTTATTGTAACATGTCAGCACTAAGCTATCCATTGCAACATGTCAACTCTAAGCCCTCCATTGTAACATGTCAGCACTAAGCTCTATATTGTAGCATGTCAGCACTAAGCTATCCATTGTAATATGTCAGCACTAAGCTCTCTATTGTAGCATGTCAGCACTGAGCTCTATATTGTAACATGTCAACACTAAGCTCTTTATTGTAACATGTCAGCACTAAGCTCTCTATTGAACCATGTCAGCACTAAGCTCTCTATTGCAACGTGTCAGCACTAAGCTCTATATTGTAACATGTCAGCACTAAGCTCTCTATTGTAACATGTCAGCACTAAGCTCTCTATTGCAACATGTCAGCTTTAAGCTCTATATTGTAACATGTCAGCACTAAGCTCTTTATTGTAACATGTCAGCACTAAGCTCTCTACTGTAGCATGTCAGCACTAAGCTCTCTATTGTAGCATGTCAGCACTAAGCTCTATATTATTTTATTTACTGTTCCAGAAACATCACGGACAGCAGCAAGTTCTGGTGTTGGGAATAAGAAAGACAATATGAGCGCGGTTCTTGCTGTCGTCTGTACGTGTACAGTAGTGGCCCTGGTAGCGATAGTAGCTGTCACATGTACGTTGTTTTTGGTACTGAGGTATTTAAAAAAAAATACATACGAATTGTAAATTCTTGTATTGTTTGGATACAATTATGTTTCATGTATCAATACATTTTTATGTAGAGTATGTACTAATGGAGATATTTTGGGGAGAAATAAGAACAATTATGATTTAATTTAATTGTGGTATTGATTTTCTGTTTTAGGGTTGTGTCATCGGAGGCGTAGAACAGTTTCTTCTCACGTCGAGGGGGGAAAAAATGAATGTGCAGGTTCAACACATGTTTGTGGTACAGTCACAATTTTCATACTGATATTAACATTCAGTTTAATTTTGAAAAAAGTACCTTGACCATATGTCGAATGTCCAAATAGGACATCCTGAAAAACAGTATGTTCGTATGAACCGGCTGGATTTCCAATTGTAAATATGACCCCGAAAAATGGACGAAGTTAGGTTTGTAAACATGTTTAAAATATTTCGACCAAGTTTGATAACACTGGAATGACTGGCACTCTTCATCCATGAAAACCTTGTTTCTACATCATTTGAAACACGCAGTACTTATAAGTCAAGCCATGTTTTATAATCATGTTTTGACAGTATAATTAAGGCAAACTTAGTATAAAATCGGTAAAAAAGGATTATTCATTACTTCATTGTATTAATCGTTCTACAAAATGTACTTCTAAATTAAGTCAACTTCGCGTATCAGTTCGGTATCACAGTACAGGAGATCAATATGAGTTTTGTTATTCTTATTAATATTTTGTCTTTTAGACCGGTACATCATAATGATCATTGAGAAGACAAAATCTCCTCTAACAGAAGCAGTTAAAGAACACATCTTAAAACACTGCAACCCTGACATGAAGGTGATTCATACAATCGGTGTGAACGAGTTGAAGATCACTATAAGAAATCTAAGTTGTAACGTCGATAGAACCGTGTATACTGCAAGGGTAAAGGATACCGTAAACTTGGGTGTTAAGGATGTTGAAGTATTTGGTCTCGTTTTTGCTAAAGAAGACTTATCAATCTTCTATGCGGACGTTCTCAGGCATTTTCAGGACGCAACATTCAAAAACAATTGGTTGAAATATAAAACGGCAGCTGTCTTCAGAGATTCCTGCGATGGTCTACCGAAAGATGCTTGCTATAGATTGGACAAAGACAATAGTTTATTGCTTAAGGATATCTATGATTATTTTAACAAAACGCCAGATTTACAGTCATTTGAGGAAACTCATTTTGTCGATTTAACGTCGGAAACACCTTCCGCTCCTAACGCTAAATGTCACAAAGAAAGTTTGGTATCTAACGCTTCTTCGAACGTCTTTAGTGATAATTCGACTTATGTGCACACACAAAAGTGCCGCCCGCGGTGTACCTCTCAAGATTCAGCCAATGGTAGAAGTGTTTCATGCAGCGAAGTGTCTTTCAGTCCTTATGTCAAAGAGCACATTTTTTACACAGGAGAAGATGAAAAGCATTGCTGTTTAACAGTGCCACTCAAAGACGTTCACTGTTACACAAACAGTGTTTTAGACAAATTGGAATTTATAGAGCCAGATGAAGATGGGTTATCAGATTCAGAAACTGACGACGACCCAGATGGCTGGTCAGAAACAGACAATCTAATTGCACGAGAAGATACCACGGAGACCGGCAATTCAACGAGTAATGGAGACTGGAAACATTTTGTAAAAAAAATAAACTCAATTCAAAACAGAATGGCTGAATTGAATAAAAGAAATTTATTCATTTGAGAGATTTACTGTCAACAATATACTAAAGCTATTTAAGACACTGCAGACATAGGTCATTTCTTACATTTTGATGAGAATGTACCTAGATCCTGTTTCCCTGAAAGAAATCGGTCAACAATCATAAACGCAAAATGAATTCTCGTCCTTGGTATATATATATTGAATATACATGAACATAGTCATGTTACGTTTGCGATACACTGTGTATATTCCATTATAAGCAAGGAATAGCATTGAAATATCGATGTTTTTTGTTCGTTTATTACTCATATTTAAACAAGGGGCTTATATATTGCAAGTGTTTCTGGATTTACATGAACTGTTATTCAAATGTACATATACACTAAATAACTTACTGAAATGCGTCCCACTTCAACATAAAATAACATGCCCATATGCCAAACGTTTTAAAACTTTTTTGAGATAAATAAATTGACAATTATTAGTGCAATAATAATGTTACACAATAATTAATACTTATGTTCTCCTGTCATTAGTTAGTGAATATAATATCCATGACCGTCTTGTTTTTGTGCCAGTCTTGTTTGTGTGCCAGTTTGTTATGACAGCCGGTTTCGTATTTCTATAATTATATACTGGGTAGAGATTTTGTGATTGAAATTTTTTCTCACTTCATTTTAGTGCTTAATACTGTGTCAATTTTATTAATTATCTAGCTGGTACATAGACCAATGGTAACTTAAAACTTCTATCCCATACTCTCTGCATTATAGTGGTAGTTTAGACATATTTCTACGGGCCGGGAATAGTCTATGTGCATGTGTCAATGTAAACGTCAAGACAAGGACAGCCAGGCGCCCACTTCACTTATACAGTTGCATAAAATCACACATTAAAGTTCACTAAATTAGGAGTACATCTACTTTCATCTACTCTCTCTCTCTCTCTCTTTCTCTCTCTCTCTCTCTCTCTCTCTCTCTCTCTCTCCCTCTCTCTCTCTCTCTCTCTCCAGCAATGATACATATCGTGTACCTATTTCTTAAATGTTAAGTAAAAATTCCACACTATTTTGTTTTAGAAACATCATCATCTATATCTTTGAAAGCAGCGTTGTTTTTGCCAGTCGATTCAATAAGTAAAAACCCGTTTGTTCTTGTTATTTTTCAATACTCTGTAGAATGTATACTATTGTTAGCATTGTTCTTACTATATTTGAATTCACTATTATTTGATTTCGTTATTTATAAGGTATACTACTCATGATTGATGTATATACTATCTGAAATAAATACTTGTTAAACCAAACAGTTTTAAAAACAATTACTGATTGACAACTTGAAATTAAATTACAAGTTGCTGCAAGTAGTTTATTATATCATATAGATGATTGTTGATGTTAACGGACTATAGATGGGCGGTGCTCAAAGTGGAAGTATCAGTCACGATATGTTCTAGCCAAGGCCATGCTGCTATAGTCCACATACGTGAGGTTACCCTGTTTAGGTTACACACCATCATTGTTATTCCCTATATAATTCAATGTAAAATTATAATTTTTAGACAAAATTTAAAGGCGAATGCAGGCTATGATAACCACATATATTCTTAAAGTACAAGCTTTAAATTACCCTTTAAGCCAAAAAAGGGGGGGGGGTCAAGTTATTCCTAAGAAAAATCACTCCACTTGAAAAACAAACTCTAAAAATTGCACCGTCCGCCATGACAGTTCTTCCAAAATGACCTTTCAACTATAGGGCAGCGGTTTATGCTTTAATCTCTACTCTAAATGATCATTCGGAACTAGGTTGTTTTCGATAAAATGGCCGAGGAGCTCCGAATGCTAAATGATTAATCAAGCAAGAATAGATACTTAAGGTATAAAAGTTTCAGGAATAATGAAATTTTTGATTTACAGTGTATTGAACATGTGAAAACATGTCTGTCAATCATAAGAACATTTTTTTTTTATTGAGACAGTTGACAATGTATTAAATCGAACTTCATTTTTCTAATCGAATCATGGTAAAGGTACATGTATCCCTATACACGACTGACCTTGACTCGACACCTTCATAATTGTGTCGATGTGAAATGGTGGGGACCCGACCCCCAATTCCCAGGGACCTTTAAATTCCGTGAATATCGTAAAAAATATAAATACGATACCCGAATGCACCACTTAGAACCTAAGTTGGCCAAAATGTCTGCAGGTGAGCGGCCCCCACTTACCTGTATGTATGTATTTCTTTAGACCTTGCGGTCAAGGATAACCCGTGAAAGTGCAAGCACTTATTTCCAACGGGGTCCTTTGTTTTTGCTGAAGGGACAGCACACTGAAGAGACAGTGGTGGGATACAAGGAAGTCCGGGTGCGACACTCTAGCTCTTTTTCGAAGAGATCCCTTGTTTTTTTACGTGCTCGGTGTTAAACCAGTACTGAGTACACCACTTTTCCAAGCACTACCCTTTAAATGCGGAGCGCCAGGCAAGGGAACTACTTGTACCAATTTGTAACGTCTTTTGGTATGACGCGGCCAGGGATCAAACCCACGACCTCCCGCTCCGTAGGCGGACGCTTAACCACTAGGCCACGGAGACGGTTACCTGAGCACTAATGGAGCGTTTTTTCTTGTTCCTGAGGAATAAGGGTACTTCCTATTGAACATTTTTATAGATAAGTGCGGTGCGGGGTGATACAGGAACCCAAACCCACTATAAACGTGAGAACCACTCAGAACACATTCTTTTTGATTAATAAATAAAAATTATTTTATAAATTTTGGATTATGCTTCATAAAGGTTAATATTTCAAATTTTATTGAAAATGGTCATAAAATGAAGAAGTGAGAGCAATACTTCAAATTTTATTGAAAATGGTCATAAAATGAAGAAGTGAGAGCAATTTTTCCAAAACTGATCGGAAATCGAAATGAAATCTAGTTTTCAAGAAGTGAAATCCACTTATAATTGAATCACTTTGTAACAAACGTTTTTTTTTAATTGACCATTTTTGTTAGAACGTTTTGACTAAATTTTGAAATGATTCGACGTCATTTCCCGCAAAATTTAGTATTCCACAGTTTCTGAATTTAGCGAAGAAATGGACGATGGCAGTGCCTCAAAATCCCAAGCGTAAGTTTTGCTACTTGACGTTGCTTTACTTTGGTTGTTTTTATAGCTGAGCTTTATTGTCACTAAGAGTGAAAGAAATGAAATGTTCAAAGATGTATCCATCCGAAAAAATTATCCGAAATGTGTGCGATGAACGATCAGGGATACTTCTTTATTTATTTATTTATTATTTTGACATTTCTTATGTATCCTTGTAACGCTACAACTCTCTTTTATTTAACACCGGGCGAAAGAATATATAGTTATATTATGCATCGATGATGAATAATATATTATATACCTGTCATAGTAAAAAATAATGGACGTGTTATACGGGATTCTTCTAATCCCTAACATCTAAACGGGAATGTGCAAAAAACGGGGGTGTTTTAAAAATATTGAAATTGTTTTAAGTGAAGTATTTTATGGTTGAAATTGATCATAAAAGAGTTGTATTCATATTTTACCATGTAAATGAAATGTTATTTTGCACTTAACAAGCATTTAATGCATTAAAACAAGTTGTTTACCTTTCCAATAAAACGAAAGTTGACTGACACAGACAACAATTATGCAAAGGGGAACAACTCGATACAATGGTAATAACTCGGCCTCCTCCGACTAAGCTTCGAGATAGACCTCGTTATACAATCGTAACAACTCGGCCATGCCTGAAATGATCCGAGCAATTTAAACTGTGCCCTGAAGCTTTGCAGGTGCCCTTCATGTATGTATCATTATGTTTTGACAGAATGAAATGAAGGAAAGCCGTCAAACTCATAATTATAAGTTGGATATTTATTTTTTGTGTACAGAACTAATATAAAATAACATTATCTGGTAATATTTCTTGTTTTTATGATATTTTATAGACGCTATATGCTTAAACCCGGAATCCTGATCGGAACAACTACCCACTTTTGATACTAAACTATTTGTACGTGATGGATTTGCCATATCAAAAAAACCGTCAACGTACAATTATTTAGACTAATACCTGTCAGTGATCTAAACTATCTAGATTGAAATTGTCATTAGAGTCGTTATTTTCACCTAAATATATTCTGGGTCAAGAATTACGTTTTATACATGTACACAACCTGTCAGATTTGTCCCAGATTTACAGATATCGGGATGCTTGATAAACAATCGACACATGCAAGTCATCGGAATATGTGTTTTGGTATAATGATATAAATAAAATTATGTGTTTAATAGTAGGCAATAATATTTTTATAGTTTTACTTTTTGTAGAAAAACGGAAAGTTGCCAATGAGTTTAATTATTTTTTTCTTGCAGGTTTTAATTACAGTCTGTTTGTATTGTGTAGGAAGTCAAACAATGAAGTCACCATTTCTTGCTTGGCTCCAGTAGAAATGTCATGCACATCCCCTGTCAGTACTCCTGTTGTGACAACTGAGCACAAACTTTTATTTCTTTTGCATTTCATCATTTGTCTGACTGATCTTCCATCAATTTTTTTATCAAATTCTTGGTCTAGCTTTGCAGAATCCCTTTGATTGCTGGTCTGCAAGGTCGTTACCCCTGATGTGTTTTTTGTCCCTGTATCCAGTGCACTTTCAAAATGTTCTTGTTTTCATCAATATTGAACAGATGTGATTTTATGTCAAGTACAGTTTCAATGTTTATTGTAGCTCAGTAGAAATGAAACCTATGGCAGTCTGTAAATATTTGTTTCGTCCTGATATTTAGCCCGAGCGAGACTAAGAACTGCAGCGCTATTTCTATGCCGACAAGTTCTCCTGTGTAGTTGTTTCTGTGACTTGAGACACTCTTGTTTAGAAATATCTGGTTACTGTTACCCTTATAGCAGCCCCTGCTCCTGTAGGCCCTGGATTTCCTTGCGGTGTGGAGCTATCTGTGAAAGCCAGAATATCTGTCTCTTTGCTGTTTGCTAAAATTGCTTCAATGTTTACCATTTGGTTTTCTTTGCTTTCCATAAATGCTTGTGTATTTACTTTTGCTTAAGTGTTTGATACACCTGTGAACTTTGTTGTACTGAAATTCATTTTCAATATTTTCTTGCTGAAGTTCATGTTGACTTTCATTTCATTGAAGCGGCTCATCAATAAACCAAACATGGTTGGTTTTCCTTTTATCAAAAAGAAATGAATCAAAAATACAAATTGTGCCTTTTGTTTTTATTTCATAAAACAATGCATTTTAAACACGATGCGAACACGCAACAATAGCAGGAACCAGTTCGATCCGGGATAAGGCCCGGGAAATACACCGTTTCTGATCATCATGACCTAGACGCATGTAATTTGTCTAATGACACTGATTAATTTGATTACGATTTTCGATGTTTTGACTTCAACTTTCCGGCAAACAATAACAAATAATAAGTGATAGCATTACCTGATAGCAAAATGTAACATTCAACTTAAAAGTTTAATCATAAATATGTCACATAATAGCAAATACTATGTTAAAAGACTCAACAAAAGTGTTTTTTGTTACTTATGTATGATTTCAGTGTAACTTTGTTTTAATATTGTGTTTTTTAAGATCTTGCATTTAATTAACATATCACAATACCAGAAAGCAGTAATTGCAAATTCTTTTTTTTGAGAAAGTGATAATGCTTTATAGGGATCATTTGGCACAAAAATCATTTTAATGTTCATTGTATTTTCCCAATTTTGGGAATTAACGGGCTTATTTTCCCAATTGTAAAGCCACCGGTGGTTTTGAAAATTTAAATAAAAATCACTGGGCCTGGCATATGTATAGTGGATGTGTGTTCCCAATGAAAGTGTCCAGTCCTTTTGATGCTCTAAACCCACTACTGGTTTTCTCCTCAATTGAATTTTCAAATGACAATTTGTCATCCAGTGTGATACCTAGCATTTTCTTTGTTTTAACTATCTGAACTTCTTTTTTATTGAAAGTTATTTTCCTGTCACATGATGTGGCATCTGATCCAAACAGAAGAGTGTGGATTTTCTCTGGTGCTATCGCACCATATCCTAATTTCTTCAAAATCTTTGTTGGTGGCGGCTGGCCTGTATTGCATCTCCAGGTGTTTTGTCACAATTCCATACACTTATGTCATCAGCAAATTCTACATGGTTTCCCATCCATGCTGTCACTTGTATATGTTTTTCATTGACTTTTCTGTCACATGGCTGTTGCTAGGTTTGGTCCTGTGGCCATACCAAAGACGAATTATGCTGAAAAAAGAGGATTTTTCGCATTTACACCTAATATAAAAAAAAATATAAAGTTAAAATCAAGTATGCAATGTCAAGTTCTTTAATTATAGTTTCTGAAAGCATATTGCAGCAGAAAAATGCCTATATTATTGGCATTTTTGGCAGTTTATGGAGCACTTTTGAACAAGATGTATGCTCTTGCATCGATATGTTGAAGAGCGCCATGGACATGTAGCAAGTCACTTAAATGTCCCTGGTAACTGAGAAATTTATATGTTTTATCATTTCCATGGATCTTTCCTTAACATTTTTATAGTTCTTTTGGTGGAAATAAAAAATGAGTTACTTCAAATGTATTTAGCCTTTTGTTCAATTGTTTCATTTTTTGTGCATCATAAAATGTACACTGAGAATTCTCTATATTTAGTTGTATCCCTGGTGATTTCCAGGTTATATGGTAGTGAAATAATGGGACAAGGATACATTTAATTATATTGTGAAAAAAACAACACAATTTGTTTTTAACTGGAACATTGTTGTAAAAATCACCTATTTTAAGGCACCAAACAACATACAGTAACAGTGGATCAATTATTTTAGAATTATTCTTGACAGATCCAGTGGCAGATTTACCAAAAAGAGGGAAGGCTACCTTGAGTGGCCTGATTACTTCATGGCCATCGCATTCCTGTCTGCCCAGCGTAGCAAAGATCCAAGGACACAGGTACATTCATACTTCCATATGCGATCTAGTTGTAAATTAAAGTCAGACATCTGCATGAAGAATCTTTGACTTTCAGGCATCTTTGTTCACTTAATATATAATGTAAGTAAAGCAACTGTATTTATAAATTTTATGTATTCAAACTGAAAGATGACCTTGATTTTTATCCAAGGTCGGGGCCTGTATAGTAAATGAGGAGAAGAAGATCGTTGGTATAGGATACAATGGGATGCCAAATGGGTGTTCCGATGACCTCATGCCCTGGGCCAGGGAGGCTGACTCAATACTAGACACAAAACAGCTCTATGGTGAGTGGTAGTGTATTGTACTTTAAATGAAAAACAAGCTAGCAAAGTGCAACCAACAAGGCTTAAACAGTGGTCATTGTATTACAATTGTACAAAAATTTATTATTAGTGGTAATTCATTATTTAAAAATAGG
This sequence comes from Mya arenaria, assembly GCF_026914265.1. NCBI lineage: Eukaryota > Metazoa > Mollusca > Bivalvia > Myida > Myidae > Mya > Mya arenaria. The sequence goes on along the minus strand of NC_069124.1, from coordinate 66,795,551 downwards.
TCTAGTGTAGGTTGTTGCGAAATAGAATGTTTTCTGCAGTGTTGAAATAAGCACAAACCCACAAAAAGTGAACTGTTGAAATGTTTACTGTGCTTGTCCAAATTCAGAATAATAATTTCATTGTATTCTAATTTTGATGATAGATTCTGTAAGACAAGGATATGCTAATAAACAAAAAATGCTTAAACATTAATGTTTTTTCTGTCATGTATAGTGTGTCATGCTGAGCTGAATGCAGTTCTGAACAAGAACTCGGCTGATGTAAAGAACTGCACAATCTATGTTGCACTGTTTCCGTGTAACGAGTGTGCAAAGGTTGTCATCCAGTCCAGCATTAAGGAGGTGGTCTACTACTCTGACAAGTACAAGGACCGACCGGCATTCATGGCCGCTAAACGCATGTTCGATCAAGCTGGGGTCACTTACAGGTACTTTGCTGATCTGCCTCAAATGCCAATGTTCTCATGAGTCGGCAGGGATCTTCCTAAACCAATCAACTACCAAGTTTCTCCCTTTTTAAACTATAAGAGAGCCCACAGAGGCTGTAAACCAAGTTTTCACAAAGTGTAACCTGGTAAATAGAACAATGTATATCATTGTTTTATCAAGCAGAAGGTTAGCATCTAACTTTCCTCTCTTTTGCTTAATTAAATCCCCCGACAAATAAAGTTTGAGATGGGTATATTTGATGCACCCTGTGGTCGGTCGATCTATCTGTTGCAATTTTTCTTGTCTGGAGCATTTCTTAAAAACTACTGGATGGAATTTATTTAACTTCATGAGATGGGAAAGCACAATGAGAGAAAGTGCACTGTAAAATACCAGAACACAATTTCAGCTAATTACAAAGTTATTGCCCTTTGTTTATTTTTCTTTTCCTAAGCATAACTTAAAAACTACTAAACATAATTTAATTAAGCTTCATAGGATGATTAAGCACATTGAGAGGAAGTGCATTGTACAAGAGCCATAATTTTATTTCAGCTAATGACAGAAATTTAAAGTTTTACTTGATCCCTGCTTTTAATACTGGTTCCAAAGTCATGTATCATATGTCACATTGTAGCATTTTAATTGCATACATACATTAGAATACATGACACCTTAAGTATTTGATTTACCTGACAAGTTTATTCTCATGTCCACGATTGAAAATATATCCTTCCATATTTCAGGCAGTATCAGCCGTCCAAGAAGAAGATTGTTATAGACTTCTCTTTGATCGAGGCGATGTCAGATTGTGTTATAGCCGACATGGACAGTCTTAAGATTAATGCTCCCACAGTGGACAGTCAGCCAGACTCCACTAGTTAGTGTGGCAAGTGTTGTAGGAAATCAGTGCTAAATGATGGAATAGGCTTATTAAAGCCCGTAGCTAATTTTAATCATGATCAGTGAATTGAAAGTCATAATTAATCGTGAAATCAGGATTGAGAGCTTTTGACTTCAGACTATTGAACAGTTATGATTGTGAAGATTGTTTTCTCATGGGAAATTTGCATAGAACAGTTTAAAGTGCCTTGAAATAAATATAAATAACTGGAAAGAATATTAAAAGAGGTAAAAGCCCTGTAACCCTATTGTGGGCATGAACCCTTCATACTTCAACCAACCTCTGGCTGTATTTTCAGGATTGACAATGATCAGCAGTAAGAACCCCTCCTTGATACTTTATTTTATTATGACAAGAAAAGGATTTATTGTTTTGTTAGAATATTTGAACAATCTCATCATATGTGTACATGTCACATTTACATGTATGAAATATTTGTCCTTTGGTATATTGAATGTAACCTTCAACACAAAAAGCTGCAGTTATTTCTTCTGGCTGTCTCCATACTATAGGTGCTAAATGATGCTTTGTTTTGCAGAAAATGATTTGTCATTGCATGACTTGTCATATTTTCTGAAATGTTAAATTTTATTGTATTTTTAACTAAACTATTTGAAGAATAAGGAAGGCTATACTACTCACTCCTGTGCCTGCGTCAGTGTGGCGTTGTTCACTTAAAGTTTTGGGGCCAGATTTAGGGCATTTTCACTGATAAACTCCTGTACCATTGCAAGTTTTTCTTCTGGCTGTGTCCATACTTCGATTGAGTGTTAAAACATGCTTTGTTTTAGGACAAGATGGCATTTTCACTGTTGAATTCCAATACCGTTCATTCAGTAGACTTCATACTTCACACAGTAGTTCAAGGTTATCTCACATTTTTCAATATTATCCTATTAAAATACAAATATTTTCCTATTGAAATACAAATTATGGCCCTTACTGGACATAAAACTATTGGTTAAAGTTTTAGGGCAAGTTTGGATTTTCACTTATAACTCTGATACCCTTCATTCAACTCACTTCTTACTTCAAACAGTTGTTGACAGTCATCATACAATTAGGTTACATAACTCCATATTATCTGAATTTTTTACAAATTATGGCCCTTGATCGACCTAAAAATTTTGGTAAAAGGTTTAGGGCAACTTGGCATTTTCACTTATAACTCCAATACCTCTATTTGAATGGATTTCATACTTCACACAGTTGTTCAAGGCTATCAAACAATTAGGTTACATTACTTCATTTTATCCTATATACAAATAATGGCCCTTGATCGACTTTTAATAGAAAGTTTGCTTAAAGTTTTAGGGCAACTTGAGGGTTTAACTCGGATAATAACAATAATGTTCATTCAATGAACTTCATACTTGTTACAGTCATTGTTGTTCAGGCCATCATACATTTAGGTTACATAACACCATATTAACCTTTATACAAATTATGGCTCTTGATTGACTCCTTTTTTCTTGCTTGTTTTTGACATGCACACAAAACATCATTAATGCATTCATTTCTAAGACAAAGTGGCATGTAGAAGAGCATACTGTCCTATGACAGCTCTTTTTTGTTCAAGCCATATATGACTATATGATTTTTACTTAACATATATGTTTTTGTGATACATAAATATTATTTTATATGACCTGAAGAAAATATAATGTATACAACTGAGCTAATAAATTGTCTAACAGTTAATTGTTATTTTTTAACTGCATTTGTATGTACTTATGTCGGCTCTATTTAATTAACCATTTTTTGACAAATCTTGTCCAAATAATTACCAAATTAAATCACTATGTAATGCTTTTGGGTTTGTTCCATCAAAGGTTAAGGTCACTGCTGCTTAATATAGAAGTTTTGTTCTGACGAATAACTACAATTTCTTTCATTATATAGACACCAAACTTGGTGTATAGTAAGAACAAGTGGAGAGTTCGCTTGTGATTGCTTTTGGGTCTATAACGTCAAAGGTGAAGGTCACCATTACTCAATATAGGAATTTTGTTTTGCAGGGAATAAATACAATTTCTTTCATCATATGGACACCAAACATGGTGTATATTAAAAAGCTGGCTTGTTTAAGACATGTCCACAACATCTTTAACTAAGCAAAAAATGGACATTTCAAACCCACTGTGCTGGTGCCACAACAGTTGCCAGACATCATTGCATCAGGAGATGACCATTTAGACAAAATTATAAAAGCATTTTGTGTAACTTAAATAAAAAAAATGTGTTTGTACATACTTAGTGATTTGAATGAGGATGCTGAGCTTTAAAAAAACAGAAAAAAGAGAAGTGATGTCACTCACACATATTGACCAGCTATCCATAATCAAAGATGAACTGTGCAAAGGTGAACTCACACTGTGCTGTTAATAACATACATCAAACCATTTGGTAGCAGCTATTGGGTTCTTTACAGGCGGGTTTGGTGTCAAAATTGCCTTGCATTGGTATTGAATAATTATACTTAGGTTTGACATACAGTGACCAAACTTGGAATTGCATTTGGTGCCCTTATGGTCAAGGTTATTGAAACAAAAAATTAGAAGAACAGTTGGTACTCGATAACTTGCTAGGGTTGACATATTGCGACCAAACATGGTACATGTATGTGGGACGAGTTTATGGAGGACCTTAGTGGGATTGCATTTGAGGGCCCTGCGGTCAAGGTCACTGCTACACAAAATAGAAAAACAGTTGAAACTAGATCTCACAATGAAGGCTAAAGTTCTTCTTAATAGAAAACCTGGTTTCATTGCATTGCAGTTTTTCTTTTTCCTAAATGTATTGCTAAACATGATTGAAAAATGCCATCTGACCTAATACCATTATGGTGTGATATGTTAAAATATTAAATATATATTTGTTAGAAATACCTGAACAAGATAATAATTCTGAAGGCACCCATGGGTTGCATCAGGGCTTGACGGGCTGTTTCATAATGAATACGTGTATTTAAATGAATTGGGATTACCTAAGGACATTTTTTGAAACTACTATAGTCCTGTGGTGATTTTCAACTCAAAAAATGTCATACGATAAACTTTTCATAAAATGACTGGATTAAATCATATTTTTCTATTTAATTTTAGATCCTGCATTTGAAAACAACAACAGTAAAACACAATAGATCTGCACTCCTAATGCTTAAATGTTTTGGTCTTGTTTTATTGACATAAGTGTTTTACGAGAACCCCCCTCCACACACACACACACACTAGGATTCTTGATTGTTCAAATCATTCTGCACTTGCTGTATCACAGCATCCACTTGATTGAAAAGTTCAAACCTTTATGGCAGATTAAATAGGCATTGGTGTGCAATTGAGCCCAGAGGATCGTTCCAATAAAGGATTTTCGTTGAGCCATTTGACCACAAATTATGTGAGGCAAGTATCATCGAGTATACATGCATCACAACTTCATTTGACAGAGTAACTGAAAAACATAAGAGAGTCAGCACCATGCCATTGGAGTTTGTTTGTTAATGTAGTAGACAAATAAATTATATACAAGGTGCTAACCTCATGGTAACAAGTAGTACTGGATTGCATTGCCCTAGTTTGTGCTACTTCAACTGTCATTTTAAAATTCAATCAGCAGACGGAAAACAACTGTCATATCCATACTTTGAGCATTCCTCTGAATTATGGACAACGTTATGTTTTGACCAAAGCATAAAACTAATTTACAAATTCAGTAAATGCTTTATTCAATTATGTTTAACAAGCAAAACAATAATCTCATATATTCGTTGTCATTAAATAAATATATTCACCAATAAATTTATTGCATTTTGATATTATACTTTGAAAATAAAAAATTAGTGTTAAAAAAGTGTTCATACATGACTACTACAACTGATCGAAACTTAAAATCTTTAAATGCATTCAATAAAAATACAAAGGTAAACATTTAAGAGAAAAGAAAATGGCAATTGATTATTTTTTGATAAATAACTGCACACGGTAAGACCAAGTGTTTGACCAAAGATGACCCATATTCACACTGGTAAGACAAAGTGTTTGACCTGAGATGACCCATATTTTCACTGGTCATGAATATCGTAATGAAAATTGTTTTGGATACACTTTAATAAGAAACTTGAACACAACATTTTGTCTTGAAATTTAACCTAGTGACAAAGATTTTGACCCAAGATTATCCATATTCATTCATGTTGACAAATATTCTAACCAAGTTTTCATGATGATTGGTTTAAACAGAGTTATTGTCAAGGTCCTTTGAAATTCAACGAAAAACGAACAGTCCAAGTCCTCTCACATTTAAAGTCAACAGTCAATGTGCTTTGACATTTAAAGTCAACAGTCAATGTGCTTTGACATTTAAAGTCAACAGTCAATGTGCTTTGACATTTAAAGCAAACAATGAATCACATGTTTAAATGCTATGTTTTTTGGCTTTTGTAATAAAATATTCTTATAAAATAACAATCTGAATGATAATTGTGATGTGAACAACAGGAATATTGCATTGAATATTGTTTCAAAAAATATCATTTCACTATTGCAGTGGTGTACATATTTAACAAGTGTACAGATTTAAACAATCTGTTTTAATATTTAAAGTTCAAAAGTATTCAAAAAAACTTTTAACATCATTTAGCTGCTATTACAAGTTCCAAGTGGAGATGATTTAAGTAAGGAACAGGTTTTATCTATTGATACATGTATACATCATCTTCATAATTCCAGCACTCCAGATTAGAATGGCAGGTATCCCATTGCCGTCTTAAATGCCAGCTCTATCACTGTCTGAGGTGTTGATTCGTGGAAACACACGAACACCTCTCTCTTCATTGATCGAGAGAGTAGCCGTCTAAAGAAGAAAATGACAGATAAACCAATTAAACTTGTGTCAGTAAAATGTCAGTAAAAAATGAAACAAGAAGCACAACAGAATCAGAATAAGCACAATGTGGTGACATTAAAGAAGCAATTTAATAAAACTTTTATGTAATACTAAATTAGACACTGATTCAGTACATGCATAGAATCTCATTATTTGAAAGATGGTATTTTTTAGAAGTTTTATTTTATTTTCATTGTGAAACAGGTTTTTACAACATTATATTAATCCCTCTCATTGGTACAACAGTGTGGTCTTATGTTGTGGGGGGAACCCGAGTACCCGGAGGAAACCCACTTGTCAGGCTTGGTGACCACAAACTAAACTCATTTGCGCCCTGGCCTGGAATCAAACCCAGGACGCCTTGGTGATAAGCAGTGTGCTTACAGGACAACCGTTTTTTATTCTTGCATATCAATTGATGTAATATGAATTGAAGTATCTTGTGAATGGGAATTATGCACAATATGTTTGAGAATGGGTGGATTTTCACACCTACCCTGTAACCCAATAGCACAGTGGTGGGGCCTTTTTGTCCTCGGACGATGGTGAACATGTGAACATGACACCTTCCTCCCGCACATGAACAAAGTCCTGGTTCAATCCACACACGTGAGCCTTCTCATTCTTACTTTGTTCCTGAATGGGGAATAAAGAGTATGTCAATAATTGAGTCAAGAGTAGAGGATTGAGATGCCTTTCATTCCGCTAATTGTTATTCAGGACTGTCATAGTGCATCAAATCACATACAAGTTATTCTTTTAATTGGAATCCATGCAGTTCAAATAAACATAACATTACTGTTAAGGTTACAAGGAGAAACTAACTACTAGTATTGCAAATCAATGAGAGATCTAGTTCTCATACAAATGTTTGCCCTATTATTGTTAGACATTAATGCACTAAATAATAGCAGACCACTAGCAAATTCAAACTGAACATTTAATATTATGTTTTTAAAAGGCATTGAGTTTAGCAAACTACAAAATGGAGATGTCGATATCTAAAACCTTTTTTATAAACATGAACACACCTTGACTTTCCTGGCATTGTCAAACACATGTTTGATTTTCTGAGTGGCAAGCTGGAAAGAGTGGTGGATTTCCGCCTCCAAGGGGCTGCACGCCCCACCCTGTTCCCATAGTGATGAGATGACCACACCCTCCAGGTGATCTATGTAGGTCAGATGAAATAGACAGTTGTCTGCACCCACTGTCAGTCTGGGAAAGCAGCAAAGAGTGATATTTGAATATCATAACAGTTCTTGTAAATAAATAACAATCATATAACATCAAGTGCTGTTAATTTTGTAACAAAAAAACTAATAAAGCCCAAAACATCTTAAACGTCATTAAAAATCTGATTTGTATGATGCAAATTAAGGTATGGCTGTTCATGAAGAGCTTGAAAGTTCATTTGAAAATAAGCACATGATTTTAGCTAGAAAAGATATGTCCACTTACTTTCTGTGAGAGTTGAGAGGTGGATGGTCTTCACGTGCTTCAGATATGTTCTGTAGCAGATCGGCTGTTTCCGGGAACAGACGACCTTTCCTTGAAAACTGTAACACAAATAACAGATTGTGTATTTGAAACTGATATTGATACTGGTACTGACTGAAGTATACGACAAGTTTATAAAAAAACTACATATTTCATAATATTAAGTTTTGAAAGACATCCTCAACACTACATGGAAGATTTCCACAAAAGCAAGATGCATGTACAGTATTATGCATACAAAAGACAGTCTCCAAATTGGTGAGAAAAAAAATCAATAAAACAAAGTATTTCAATCCTTTACCTTAAAGAAAGATTCTCCGCTGCTTTCACTAGAATTATCAGACTCATATGAGTCCTTTCTCTTGCTCAGTGGTCGCCTTAGCAGTCCAACCTGGTCTCCCCCGGCAACCAGGTTTCCAAGCACTGGGATGTCCTTGTGAGGTAGTTTCTTCAATGACCTTGAGATAAGGTCATGTCGTCTTTGGTCCGGGTGCAATAAACTTTCTGGCTTTGTGACTAGTGAGTTGGATGGGTAATTGAGGCTGGAAAACCGATGGATAAACATTAATTTAAAAATCCCCGCATTGCAGTAACATGAATGTTACTAATAACTGTCAGTACTATTTAATAAACATAGTGTCATTTATCTCGGACAACAAAGTGCATATTATGAATCAATACCTTTAATTACAATACAATTATTATGCAAGATATACATTGCTGCCACAACTTTTGAAAAAATGCAATCTACATGTACTGTGTCATGACACAAGAGAAGCATAGCTGACCTGTTTTGGCAGAGTGTAGCCATATTTTGAGCATACAGCTGTATGAGGACAGCGCGGGCCTGGTCAATCAGAAAAGGGTCAGGAGGGGACACACCATCTACACTGTAAACAGATAAGTTCAGTCTAACAACAGATATACAACCAATGAAAACAAAATGGCCGAAAATTTCATTTTCACTTTTATCCTATGTAAAAGTAAAATACCAGTAATAAATATGGATCCAAAATGTTTCAGAAACTTAAGTGACATCATTATTTTTTAACCATATGTACAGCTGTATGAACATTGTTAAATGAAGGCTAGAAAAAATATGTTGAAATCAAAATACATATATTTACATATATGTTTTGTATACTATGTATTAAAGTACTCACACTTTTGTGCATCCACCAATTTCCAAAGAAATGCACATAATGAGATTTTTCTGAAAGAGATGCAAATTGGTAATATATATATATACACATTCTTTCATTTTAACCATTTAAAACCTAGCGTGAGGAGAAATAGCAATTCTATTCACATACACTGTAAGCAGTTACTTCATCCACAAATCATTAGCTTTTGGATAATTTCAATAACTTAGATTATGAGTACAGTAACATTTGCTTAAACTTAAAGTAAGATAAACTTACAGTATATAGTAATCAGTTAGAATAACACAAGGCCTCGAATCAATCTCATGAGAGTGTTTATTTTACAAGAGCATGAACCCCAAATTACTCACATATCCAACAACAAGCCAGAACCACCTGGCAATGAGGGGCTCTGTGTAGCCAAACTGTTGTTCGTCAGGTACGGAGTGGCAGTGACCGGTTGGGTAAACTTCACGCCACACAACCAGCTGCCCAAGCCCCTGGTCGGCGGTGAGGGTGAGGAGGGAGTGGTATGTCAGGTACGTTGTAAAGTCCTCTAGGTCCTCCCGACACAGGTGGTTACTTATGAGGTAGTTCTGGAATGTGGCAATGTACATGGATCACTTTTAAAAAATCTGTCTATTAACTCTGAACATCTTTAATTTCTTAAGACTGTTTAAGTTTAATAAAAAGTTGGGACTAGAACCATGTCATGACAAATATTCTAGGATATGACTTACATTTTTTTGTTTTATTTTGGGGATAAAAACAACAACAGACAAATATAAAATACCTTATAGAACAGACAGGAGCCCAGAATATTGTAACTTCTTCTGCAACCATAGTAACTGTCAGACTGAAATTGGAAGTATACCATGGTGATATCGTTGAGCATAAAACAGATCTAGAAATTGCTACTTGGTCATTCTTATGCTTAAAAACAGTAATAGGAAAAACACACACACAAAACCCACATGGATTGGGAATTATTCTTACACCAAAAACAAGAGTGCAAATTTTGGCACTCTATTACCCGGTACTGTTCTTATAGCTTGAAGGAGCATAACACTGGTCAGACATAAAAAATGTTATTTTTTTGTTGCTATTTTTTTTACCATGTCACCAAAGTCTGCAGATTCAAATTCTGTCAGCATCCGATCAGTAAATGTCTGTAAACAAATAAAAGCATCATGTACAAATAACAATATGTTTATATCTAATTTGACAAATGCAATACAAATCTTTGTAAAAGATTGAAGTGGACATTTTTGTAATGGTGATTTTTTTGCTGTACTGCTGTTGAACTTGCATCAAATAACATGATTCATTTCAAGTTTGCAAATCTCATTAAGGAATATGTACTGTATTCAACTTACTTTAATCTCATTTGGCAAGGTAAGGACTGTAGCTGATTGGCTAAGATTGCACAACTTTTCCTTGACTGGCACACCATTGTTTGGCTGAGAGACACAGTTCTGGTGCAGAAGTGTGAAAAAGCAGTCTAGTTGACTATGATTGGTTGATGATGTGAAGGCCTGGTGAATGGAACCGTGGGTAACTTGGAGGAGACGCACGAGGTCTTTGATGAGTGTGGTGAGAGAAGGGAGTGAAAATCTGCAATAAAAAATTGTAAGATTCTACACGTTCATCATTTTAAGTTCAATATAACAATCTGAATCTATTTTTACAGTTTTTTTAAAACTAGGCATTTATGTACATGAAACAAGACCACTGCAGGCAGAATGCCAAAGCAGGCCATGCTATGTTTTTTTTGTTAAAGGGGCAGAACTCAACAGTTTCTGAAGCCAAGGTTATGAGCCTTGCAACACACGTATTGTAACCTTTGGAAACTTTTAAACATGTGTACTTAGTTTCATGGAAATTGCAATTGTTTTTTTTTGCTTATAAACAAAGGCTAATGTTTTCAACAAGACCAAAACAAATGCAATGACAATACATACAACAATCAATGTATATTGTCTTCTAAATCAAGCCAACCATTAAGCAGGTAGACTGATAGTCATCTCAAACTTGCAGGTCAAATAAAGACAGACATTTTATAAACAAAATCGAATGCAGAAACAGCCTTACCTATTTTCAGGTGCAGATATGACAAAAAGGTTTTGTCCCTCACAGTGATATACAATATTTACAAGACTGTTGTCAACCATCAAGGTCGTGCTGAAAACAAAGTTAAAGTGGTTAAAGAGGTTGAGATGAAAAATAGCTTCCAAAAACAATTAAAGATGATAGAAAAGGCTTCTTCAAACATATTTTTCAACTTAATTTAACATTAAACCTTTACAATAAGTTAATTTTAGCACTAATATGGCAACACATTCAATCAATATCTGTTTGTGAATTTAAACGTCTTTAGTTTCAAAACAGTTATATAACCCTCAAAATAAGTAACTTTAAAGCCTGTCACCTATTGTGAAACATAAAAGTCAATTTACTGAAGTTCAATTTCCTGCCATTACAATTTTTTTTATTCCATTCAGTATGAATTCAATTGATAATGTTACTTTCAATAATATACTGCAGCAAAGCAAATACTAAATAATTGATCAAGTACAATAGCGAAAAGACTCTATCTTTCTTGCATTATATTTTTTCAAAAGTGGAATACCATAATTCTATAGCATTCCCACTTCAGTCAGTGATCTTTGTCATTATGGACATTCTGTGAGTGAATTATACCAACATAAATTTGAAAGGGTGAAAGCCCTACCTTTGAACAGTAGATTGTGTGGCGTCATTAACACTTCCAGCTAAAGTAATGAGCATCCCTCGAGAAGCTATCACTTTGTTGTCAACCCGTGGGAACTGATACACAATATCTTCCTGCAACAGATATACTCATTTATGACCTTTATAAATGACATTTATGAAACTGTTATGGGTTCAAATAAAAGTTTTGGTAAAACACTTTCCATAACAAATATTTTTAAACGAAAGTTTCACAGAATGTCAGACTTTTGCATGATCAACATCATTTACCATTGGAACAGTGCCAGGTGGTCTTGATTTTAGAAAATAATAATCTAAAGTAAGTCATTACTATTTTCATCTCTAATTGTAACAATAAACATGTACATTGCAGCTTCTTTACTCTTCATGTTTCACTGCATATAAAAAAAAATATATTGTGTATAGTCATCCTCGCATAATGTCTAGTAAAATTAAGTACAACAACCATTGTAGTCCACATAAGAGGGTCAACAATCACATAATAAGTATACCTATCCTGCATTTTGATCACCATGTTGGTGATTGTGTACATTTGCAAAAGTTAGAAAGTGGACACTGACAATTCCTTTAATTTTGTCAATTCAAGGGCCATAGTAAGGTGGACACTGACAATTCCTTTAATTTTTTCAATTCAAGGGCCATAGTAGAGCGGACACTGACAATTCCTTTAATTTTGTCAATTCAAGGGCCATAGTAAGGCGGACACTGACAATAATTTTATTCCTTTAATTTTGACAATTTAAGGGCCATTACTACAGGGTACTGGGACATTCTGGCTTGTTATATGTGACCACATTTAGTGGTGTTCAGTGTACAGTTACATTTTTCAGCTGTAACATACATGTAATCCAAGCTCACCTTAGCTTGCATATTATCTGAATTGACTCCATCCAGTGAGAGGTACATGGCGCCATAGAAGGGTTCCCAATTTTCCGAAGCAATGTCAGCCAGACTCACAGCACTGCTATTAGAGCCAGTAACCAGCTGAACCAGTCTATTGGTTGGCTGGGACTTTGTCGGAACAGCTGACCTTTGTTTGCCTGACTGCCGTATCAGCAACTTGGCCTGCAATGGAGGGAAATTATTTTGATAATGAACAAATATATAAACAAAAATGTTGTTGTTGTTCTTCTTTGGGGGAGGGAGATTTAAAACTCTACATTATGCTATGAAAAACAAATCATATTGCATCAAATTGTTTCAATAACCTCATCTTAAGATTTTATATTATCAGATTAACATCAACAGTAAAAACATGGACAGCAAACAAGATCACTGTAAGAGAATGCTCAATGAATATGTCTTAGTTGTTTTCCTCAGTTGGCCAAGGGGCATCGGGTAACAAATGTCAAAGCTAGAGTGATAGACCATGCTGAACATAAGTGCATCACCCTTGGTAACATACTCATGTTGAAATTCATGTACATGTAAATATATCTTGAAGGGTTCAGTGTAATGACCAAAAGTTTTCAATAACTCTGCCAACATCTAGAACAACATCCGTAGTACGAGAATGACAGTTCCTCAAGCTTTTGCTTCTGGAAAGTGACAAACTAAACTTGTAAAAGGATCCTTTTAAATACACAAACTATGTTTCTAGTTAACAACTGGTAAAGCATCTGAGCATCATTTAAATTATGTGTTACAACAGTAGCTGACCTGTCTCTGGTACTGAAGGACAGTGAGCACGCTGTCCAGGTTGTCCCAGGTCACAGTCTGGTCGTTGATTGACAACAGGCAGTCTCCTGCAAATCAAAAACATCAAAGGTGTTTATATAAATGTACAGCAAACAAAATACATAATTAAAATTCTATAATTTTTCATAAAAGTAAACAAATTTATTTTTTATCTGATAAGTCTCCTTATCCAAGTATAAAATTTCAGTAAATAAAAACAATAGTTACAAAACCTGTCTCAGAGACAGTGTGCATGGCTATTCCCCCACTTTTAGGTTATAGGATTACAAAGTTTCAGAGAAATGTGATTGGTTCACAGTAAAACAAGATTACATGCAAAACTAAAACAGAAAAACATTAAGGGGCAACATTTGCATTACTGTATATATATGCAAGATAGAGTTAACATACTTGATTTTATAAAGTTTCAATACAATATATATATTAAGTACATGTAGTTGCAGAGTTATTGGCCTATATGTGCTTACATGTAATTCATAAGTCTACTAAGAAATGAGCAAAATTTATATTACATGCAAAATAGAGTTATCTTAATTGATTGATTAAAAATTGAATTGTTGGGAGCCCTTGTATAAAGTGTCAATGCAATATATGATGTATTTGCTGAGATATTGTCTTAAATGTGGTTACATGTCAATTTGCATAATATTAAAAAACCAGTTATCTTACATGCTTATTCAAGTAGGTTGGATAGTTGAGTACTGTTGTATAAAGTCTCAATGCAATACATCAAGTCTTTGCTGAGGTATTCACCTATATGTGCTTGCATGCAAAATCTTAACCATAATAATGATTAAAGGCATTAAATGCAAAATAGAGTTTAAATAGAGCAAAATAATTGTTTTAACTTTAATAACTTTAAGTGGCAACTAACAGTATTCAAAGTCAGATTATCACCACGCTCATGTAGCAACTTACCAACTCTTATTTCTGCATATTTGGAAGCAAGTCCTGTGGGTATAAGTCCCCTGATTTTAACACGTCTGTCTTTTTTTCTGCCATTGCTGTTAGGTGTCTGACTAGATCCATAATGTCCAGGAACTATTCCAAGTATAAACTCACATAACTCAACTGTTGAAAGCTTATCCTCTGGTAATATTTTAGGTTTTAACTTGACAGTTATTTCTACATTATGCTTTGATGTAGAATTTCTTTTTTCACATTCACATTTCTTGGAATCTGACATATTCTGAGACAGTGAAGACAATTCTAGAAATGTATTGTGTTTTTCTTTTGTTTGTTCAGATTTGTTCTTCACAGAAACGTCTGTGTACATTTTGTCAAAGCTGTCAGTTTTAAAGAAGTTATCTATGTTGAGTGTAAAATCTTCTGAAAGGTCTGGTACTGTAATATCTTCACTGTGACTGACAGATGGATAATCAATTTGTGACTGGAAAAGGCTGTCAATGTCTCCTTCAACTCTCTGAAAGTCCTGTGAGGTTTTGTCATCAAAGCAACTAGCAAAACTACTGTTTAAAATATCATCTACATCATTAAAATCATTCAAAGGGTCTTTTGTTCTGAAGTCATTTTTCCGTAAACTTGAATACAAATCTGTATCTGTACCATAACCAGTGTCATCTGTGGCACAGTCACTACATGAACACAAACAGTCTTTTTGCACACTGGCCAAGCCTATCAGTGTTGAAGAATTTGCCTCCTGTTCCAGCTGCAGTTCAAATATTTCACCGTTTTGGTTTACCTTTGACAACCACAAGGAAGGCTCTTTTAAGCAACTGAAATGAAAAAATTAAATGCATAAAATAATATGTTTTTATTTTTCTATTCAACATCTAATGACATGTATGTGATTAATTATTGTATACTGAAATACGTATACATGCTTGTTCGGCATTTTTAGCATTTTTAAAGACAAAAAGTAAAAAAGAAAGGTAAACAGTATGATATCACATTATTGCCCAACTAACAAGTGCATTTTTCAGGTCGACACCATTTCTGTAAAGGCTTCTAGGAGATATTCAGGTCAATACCATAGCACAAAGACTTCCCCACTGAAAAGCAACCATATGGGAGACAACTATCATAGGTTAGTAGATATATTTAGAACGGAGTGCTCCCAAATTTCCAGTTCTTTTCTGACATTGACTTTCGCATCTTGTTTAATGACTTATGTATCTTGTTAAAACAACATATCGTAATAATTCGTAATCATTTTTGCTTTTCATGTGACATTTTGAGAAAGGGCCGTAACTGATGTTGGTAAAACTCGTGGCCCAATCCCTTTGCATGTCCTTTTTATATGTACGTAAGCTTTGTTACATTGCACTGTTTCTGTTCCTTTGTTGTTATCATCATCCTATAATGTGTAAATGTATCGTTATGCAATAAAATATGTTTAAACTAACAACATATTGGCCCACCACAATCTCAAAATAATGATTACATTCGAACGCGACATTGTAAACATGGTTAAGGCAAGATATGATTGTATTACAAATATACTTTTAATAAGGCCTTGAATATAATGATATTTTAACAATCCCGACAACAACACATGATAATTGTTTAAGTTACTTAGTCGTTTTAACGAGAAAAGTACTTCGTTTAAACATGATACTAAGTCGTTTTAACGAGAAAAGTAAGTTGTTAAACAATATACTAAGTCGATTTAACGAGAAACATAAGTCGTTCTAACGAAATACATAGTCGTTCCAATGAGTTACGTTAGTTGCTATAACAAAATAAAAAATAAAACACATATGCCAACATACATTTCAGCGAAAAACTGCCGGTAAAATGAAAAATAGACGAAATTTACTTCCTTGTTTATTATCCGGGCATTTCGTAGTTCGGTGTCGAAATAATAATAGTACATGAATATTGCAAATAAGAAGTTTATTTTGCGGTAAATTCAAACATAAACAATTAAATATCAGATATTCTTGACGACATTAAGATAGAGTACCTCAAGTTCAGAAAATTTATTTCCTTGAACAAATATACTCACTTAATTTATTACGTATTAATCTTAAAATATCAAAAACGAATTAATAATCACAGACATTTGGTTCGTTGTATGTGCCTTAAATGTGAGCTGTTTATTATTTTGGTGACATTTATACAGGGAGAATTACAACACGAACCTGCAGGACATGTAATGCCTTTAATACAGATTGTGTACGTTATATCTATATGGTTTCCAAAACTATAAATTTCGCTCACAACTAGATTAGATGCATGTGTTCCCCACAACAACTTTGTCAAAAAGAAGCTGAATTATTTAGTTTGTTCGTTTAAATTGACTGTTATATTTAAATTATTTATAATAAATACATAGAAATGTAACGACTCTTATGACATATATATATATATATATATATATATATATATATATATATATATATATATATATATATATATATATATATATATATATAAGCTAAGTTTATATGTGAAACAGTACTTAAAAAGTCAATGACTCATGTTTTACAATAACATATTTTTCATTGCAAAATTTCCCAAATCGGATTATCAAATTGAGTATGTATACCCTCTACAACGAACACCTTATACACCTACCAAGATGCATGCTTTCAGAGTTCGTTTTTATCAATGTCGATGAATCATAGTTATGCAGTATTAACATTTTTATACATGTTCACTCAGATTTTAGACACATGTGTGTGTGTGTGGGGGGGGGGGGGGGGGGGATGGGGACAAAAAACATCAACCGGCAATTTCGTACCCAAAGGCATAATAGCTTTTATGATAAATTCAAAAAAGCGGATTAAAATTTCCTTCAGGTTGAACGAATATTACACGTTGTTTAAGAAGCCGAAATCCGCCCTATTTATTTTATTTAAGCCTTGGTAAAACCCCTGCGAATAACGATTAAAGAAATTAATGCGAAAAGATGGAATTAAATCTATAACTCCATTTCACATGTTTATATTATATTAGTCAAATACGGGCCACATCAATGTAAAATGTATGATTTTAATGAAGTAGGGCGAGTAATGATCTTGACGACTATTTAAAGCAGCTTAGTCCACTCCTTATATTGACACATTTGCCAAAATATTTAAGTTTGGATTAGTGAAACCAAACAAATAAACCGAAGGTTATTCATAGAACCATTCAATTAAAATTGACGAAAAAACCTTCTTTGACCTAAAGCAAAAACTAAAATTATGCCGTTGCAAAATGTATGATATTTAATGACCTTATTGCTTACTTTTTATTCAGTTTACTTCCACACATAGTTTGAAGCTATGTTGCATCATTTATGATCATTCTATCAGTTTATCGAACATAGCAGTGTTTGTTTCCTGTCTTAAGGCAAGCAATCATTTAGTATTAGTAGTATGTATTATATGTACAACTGATAAAATTTAGATGAAGCGGTCTATACGCAATAGGTTCATTAGCAAGCCTTAAAACGAAGTCGGCGTTTGCATTCCATCAGTATTATTCACAATAGAAAACGAATCAACTGAAGAAATTTGTTTTGAATGACATTTTACGGGTTTCACAAAAAAGCCTTGCGCAAACGTAAATGAAAATTGAACAGAAAATATTACCATAATAAAACACGAGCTGGTGTATTGTAGGGATGACATTTATCATTTAGCCTTCGATCCCGCGCAAATAAATCTATTTACTTGATAAAAGAAGTACTTGAAATACGGTGTGAGGTAAACATTTAGTTTTACAGGTGCCCAAATGAAGAATCTCAAAAAGAGACATTAACCTAATTTATAATATTACAGATACACGGGTCTATAATAAACAGAACACCCTGTCGAGACATTTAAAACAATGCATTTTTTGTTCTTATTCTTTGCTTGACATTTATGCTATTCCTAAGCATTTAATAAAGCTGTTTGCTTTGTACTTCAATGGCACCAAATAAATACATATTCTGATAAAACAGTCGCAATGTGATATATACTGTATACACTAATATAGTCTTTTAGAAATATGCATACATTGAAGTCACAATAATTCATCATATTAATAAAAATGAACTCAAAAATATTTTTTGAAATGGGATGAACGTATTCTTTCGTCTGTAAAAAACTTAAGGAGTTTTCAATACGAACGTTGTTCGAACCTGCCTTAGGTGCATTACTTGTTCGTGGTAATTGCAATTACTGATCGATTAATGCCTTGGACAATAAAGTGTCAAATGTCATGCATGGGCACGAATTCCTTTCTATCAAATATAGTTTGTCTAAGCTAAACAGTATTGTGTTGGACATATGTCGAGCTTGCCTGGCATGCCTGGTGTATTCTTTGATTATAAGAGGCAATGATTGTCCTGTAATAGGACTGTGAAAACAGCTCTCTAACTCTTACATGTTGAAGTGTCAATATTTGAACAACAATCCGCACCGTAGCAGTAAAGGTTTTCCACCTAATTAACTCTTCGATATAACAACATTGTGCAAATATCACATGAAAGGAACTTCGACATGATAACCCGAATATACATATTTAATAATGTACTATAGCAGGAAAAAAACTACTGTGCATAAAAAGAACTGTGTATACATTACGCATACCAATGTAACCCTGATATAGTATAGAGGAGTACTGTGGCCTTTTACAAAAATGAATAATCAGTCTAAGTTGCTTTTTAAGCATTAATTTTTAAAGGCAGTATAGTTTTGCATAGGCAATTTCTTTATTCCGCTAGTTTATAACGTCGTAAATTAGCGAATACCCATACGTTCGTATTAAAATATAAATCGAATGAATGCTAGTCATTTCGATGTGTTTTAAAACGTTTACAATTTATGTTCATTAATCTTAAATAATAAAAAAAACAGTATCAGGAGTATAAAAACTATATTTAGACGGCATTTCATAACAAGTGCTCTGGAAACGGTACTTTATTGAAGGTACTCAAAGTAGCTTAGAAGAACACACCCCCTCCCCCACCCCTCAGCTACGAGTTAAAGCCTCTTTTGCGAGATTTTCCAACGGTCGAACATCAAACAATAAACTATGGACAAATAAATATGGACACTAGGGACGTTACCAACCTGTGATTTAGAATGGTATGAACCCCGTCGAAATCCGCGGAGCCGAGGCTGTGCACCAGCGGTACTCGTAATCCGAACATGACTGAACTTCCAGAACCCGAATATCACACATTCCACTGAACCACTTGATCCTCGGAACCCGAAATTAAACTTGTCAAATTAATGTTCCGAAATTCATCCTGGCATCATCATTTTTTTAACAATGCGTTAAACCTTGTGTCCCCGTTCACTTGATCGCCGCGATAAGGCGATTTTTAAAAATCTTTTAAAATCCTTAATCTCATTTATTAAATCCAAACCATAGAACAATTTCTAATAAAGTGATCGACCCTATTTATCACAAGTTTTCAAGTTGTTCACTTTCGTTGTATGAAATCTTCGGCAATACAATAGACAATTTATCAAACTTCAAAACACGCTCCTGTCCAGAAACTGTATGTCCTCTGTGTGAAATCTTCGTCTGTTAGTCTGAAAATATAATTAGCAGAACATAATGAAGCAGCAGCGGAATTAAGATAATTAGCTGAAATATTTAACATTTAAACGAATGTTTCAAAATAATGTATATTGCTTTCTATGTATTCCGTCTTGAAATCATTTTATTATTATTATACTAGCGGTGCTGAACCTGCACTCGATGCCCCCGGATCATGAACGCAACATCACTTTCTATGTGTCCTAAAGAACTGTCACGGATTCTGAAAAGCGGTGTCACACCTGGTCTGGCAGAACGTGATGAAATCAATAACTAGATCAATATTAATTAAAAAAAAACTATCACTTACGAGCACCATAAGTCACCGCCGTGAGCGCCCGTACAAAGAACTAATTATTACGTTAATTTAGCATCATTAAATGTACGTCTTATTACCGCAAACACAAACGTGTTGTTCCTATGAATCACCAATAGATGTCACTAATAATCGATCTTTCTATCATTTATCAATCTTTAGACAGCCGGAGCATTTTCCGTTCTTCTTGTATATATGATATTTACCGTGTGTACGAATACTGTTGTTTTACTTCAATAGTTCTGATCACAGATCGACCTTTTTAAACTTTAAATCGAGGTTCTTTTTGAAAGATGAATCGTTTGAAAATATTAATGACCATTAAGTCCAATTAATTTCTATAAAATAAAACACCACACACCTTTCAACTAACCATACTAAAAAGACTGGCAAATAGAAAATAAATCAACTATCATTTCAAAGAACTCAAATAAAATAAATTATCAGAATAACCTTAAATGTCTATATTTACCAATTTCCAATTAGCAGTAGTGTTATTTTCCCTTTTAAACCGTATGTTCGCGTCTGTTTGATACTAACACTTTTACTTTCTTATTCTCTTTGATCCACAAACATTACAGAATACACTCCAATCCGCGCAGTGTTAGTCTTTCCAGCCAATTCCTTTCGCAATTTGATGCCACTATTGGCGATCGAACGACAATGTATTTACTATTGGTTGCGAAAGTAGTTGAAATTTGTACAAGTCGATTTGTTGTACCGTATTTGTCCACCATAAACACCCCTGTGGTATTTGAAGGCCAGCACTTTAACGACTACGGAGTAGAAATAATATTTCCTTAGAAATACCAGTATTTGAATAAAAACACACACACACATATGATAAACAAAATACTTTGTCAGAATATTTTAATAAGCACGTTTTAGTGGTGTCATCCTCCTTTTTAGCTAAGTACCGTTTTACCAACGGTAAATTCAAACTGATTCCAAATGCTTAGTACATACGAATAAACGTTATGGCTGTATTTCTTGGTTTTAAAAGACATACCTATTTGTTTCATGATCTGATTGGAGAAATTAAACGTTTGAGAAATATACTTTTACTAGATTTGCAAAATATACATGGGTTCTAATCCCTGTGCTTTATGTCACCAGTCATGGAAACTGTACGGATATTACTGACATTTTCCCCTGTCAGGAGCAGATGCTTTACATCACAAAAATTGCGTGGGATTGAAAAAAAATATCGCAATAACATGCCATAAAAAGTGCCGTTACTTATGGCAAACATACCTCTGAGGCTTCACATTTAGATGTAGAAACCATATGAAAGAGCTATATAATGTTTATTTCAGTGTTCTTCAAGTGACATAGAAATGGGAACCCCTATAAATACGGTAATGGGCGGTTTGGTCAAGTCGCTGTTAAAGAGACAGTTTGTCATACAATATAAAGTAAACTAAACAATGTAAATAAAACATAATCACAAAAATTCTTTGAAGTCTTATAAGTAATCTGAAAGGATTAAGGATTACTATTCCGGCTGATTAAACTAGACCCCCCTTCCCAATTGTGGTACGCATTATAAGCGTATGTATTGATATAAGCTTCTTAATAAACCCAAGTTCATCAAATGTTTGAAATCGATTAGCGTACATCTGAACGAACAATGGAATTGAATACCAACGTGTCGGCTGAATAAATGATTACAGGGTCCGTATAATGAGCATACATGGTGACATCACAACTCTGCGAGAAAGTAAACATGCCACAAAGTCGAGATCACGCCCTAGAACGACCGAACCGTAACCCTATACAAGTGCTGCTAAGACGTTTGTTAACTCAGAACTGCTGTTTACTTCAATGGAAACAATGCTGCCAATGAGGGGTTTTTTTTGTGCATTGGCAAACTGTACTTTTCACACAAAAATGAAAAGGAACGCCGACTTCTCAATTTGTTAATCCATTCTGTGTCCCATTGCAAGCTCCCATATCAACTTACCTTATCAAATGAATTGTATTTATTTATGTGTTGTAATGAATATCTCCCGTTGAACTTTAAGCTATTGTTGTATTGATGTTTTACAAAATCCAGAGGGTCACATTGCACCTTTATAAGGCAGCACAACAATCGGTTACCGTGTGGAGTAATATTGCATCCGAGTACGTTCGTACACTTAAGACTTTTCGACAATATTTATGATAATTTATCGGTAGGTGGTCATATAATGCACTTAAAAACCTGATTCTTTCATAAAGGAAACGTCCAGGTAAATGCCATAATAAATAAAGTGGCATGGGCAGCGTTGTTGTTAGTTGTTAGCAATTGCCTAAACAAAAATGGAAAATACAAGCAAATTGGAAACCGTTTAGTATAAATATAATAATACTGCTACTAATAATAATAAATATAATAATAATAATAATAATAATAATAATAATAATAATAATAATAATAATAATAAGAAGAAGAAGAAGAAGAAGAAGAAGAAGAAGAAGAAGAATAACAGAACACTTGAAAGCAGGTTGTGTTGCAATTCCCATGACCCAGTTTCAATTTATTGAGGAATGCCCCATTTAAAGAACTAAGGACAACGGATGACCGATGGCGTCCACCTTGCGATGCTCTGTTAGTGCGGAGAAGGGCTACCTCCAAGTTTAAGGACTCTTTTAAGAACCCTAAACAAGACGTGAATATATAGGATTTACCAGGTGTCATTTAAGGGTCACTCAATAGTTCCGCCAGTGAACCGCAAATACCAACTTAATATGCTTAATAACAAAATTGTATTTGGAACAATTTATCAAGTGTTTGAATGTTTACTTTAGTGAACGTGTTATAAAGTCCTTAAGAGTAAGAATTCTGATAATGTATTTAAAGCAAAGCAAAACATCCCGCACTCTCAAAGATTTAAAGAAAAGCCATCAATTAGCGACAAGGCCGGGCGACACACGGATACCCCTAATCAGCGAGTCAATATTTGCTAAAATAGACTTCTAAAGGGTCTATCTGCGGGCTTCCCTGCTGGGGTTCAGACTTGATATCAATGACATAAAATCAAAATAAGCACATTGCTGAATAGGTGAAAATTGTTAGGAGAGCGCATAACTGCACGCAAGTCTAAACGCACTATGAATGTATGTCTGCATTCTGCACCCAAAATGCTGGTTCGTGAGATTGAAACATGACATTAAATTGATTTAAATACAGAGAGCGCAGAATGAAGGTTAGTGTATCCTAAATTCTCGACAGTGTAACACATTTATATGTGATCTCGAAACTACAAATTTCAGCATTACATAAAAAGATACCCGCACAGATGAAAGAGTGCATTTAAAGGGATTCGCTCATGGTTTGTTAAATGCATTCTGTTCTATTATACGAGATAAAGTGCGGCTAATCATTAGGAGTGTTAAAACTAAGAAACTGACAGCTGGAAGCCATCAGCAAATGTTGACATTCAAGTATTTATAGCTAAAATATCGTCTCTGAATTCCACAATTTTCAATCGCGTTATTAACGGCATTATGCGATTTCATTGTTATTGCGTGATTGGTTGATTGACATTATCACGTGATGTTATGAATGTATTGTTAAAAAGTCAAAATATCCACCACAGTTGTTTTAGTCCGTATGGCCTTGTGCTGAAAGCGACGGTTATCTGATTTTTTCTTGAATTTACCGGCGTTGGTTCGCACACCACTAAACCACTTTTTTTGTAAGAAAAATCCCTGCAATTTTGATATCTAATAATAATAAAATAAGTTAACCAGGAAAACTAATTTTTGGTACAAAAACATGAGTGAGTCCCTTTAAATGATAAAGAATATCTTACAGATGATCTACAATTATACAGGGATATGAAAGAGTACATAAGTCCTTGTGCCCATTCCTTGGCCAACAAAATTATGTTTTCACCACTGAATATGACTTAAGTATTCAGGGATATTCATGTAATGGATAAGATATCGAGCAAATTCGAAAAGCGCTATGAAAGACACGCGATCAGTGGATTTGTGATGATTTGCTTTGATTTTCTATTTTTCGTACTTTACATTTTTAAAAATTACGCGGCCTCCCTTTGCTCCCGATCAACTTTCTGTAAAGAACCGAAATTGACGACTGTCATGTACAAAGTGCCACGTACAGTACATAATTGTACAGTGATATCAAACAATTATCACGGTGCCGTCTGGATTTTTTTCTTGAAAAACTTGACAATTCTTAAACCTAATGATGACATGATAAGTACAATATGCAATATATCATGTGTGCATTATGACGTCTTTCATCTACGATCTGATGTGATCGTATGTGGAATTGAGGGTACTCGGCAACACAGACAAACAGTCGTATAAAAGCTGTTGCCATTTTGATCTGATATGAAAGACGACACGAGTTACCCTTGGTGTAAGTAAACTCCTAACGCAGTACAAAATTAAGTGAGCCATTGTCGGTCTTTGATAGAAATTGGAGAAGACAAATACAACTTATTTAAAATACATATGGCACACAACCTCTATTTTTCCGTTAATTTCATTTCTTAATCGTTTTGGGGCGGAATCCGTTTAACTTAAATGTAAATGTTCTTATTCTTAGGATATTTAACCACATACACATACCTGTGAAAATTCGGATTTGTATTGAAATCATCCAAACACACCTTCAATGCAAACTCTACCGTACTGTCAATGCCACGATATCGTGAATCTATTACAGGCACACTTCCTTGATTTGTATTTTTAAATACTTATGAAATGTATATATATATATATATATATATATATATATATATATATATATATATATATTAACGGGGTCTTACTTTACATGCATTTAACATTGTTTGTTCATAAAATTCACAAATCACAATTTTTTACAATTGATCACGATATTCACAAACGTGGATTTTGTACTCGATAGGGCCATTTCCAAACGTATCGAAGCCACATTTTCACAACAGGTGTTTGTACCTTTCCGTCAGCAATTTTGACAGTCTTTCACACATATTCTACATAGACTTTTGATTCTTAATCAATATGTATGTTTATATAAATGAAATCAGGAAACAAAGGCCACAAAAGTCATTTGACCTAAGTATGAACTTGATCTTATGAATGTCGCCTTACTATAGGTCTGGAGTGCGACACACCACGTGCACTAGCGAATCTAGGCGGTGGCACCCGGGGAGCATCACAATTTCACACAATTTCCAAACGAATGAAATCCAGAAGTCAAAAAGACAACGATTGTGAAAATGTGCCTGTTGACCGTTCATATGTGTCACAAACCCATTTGTCAAATTTGCGATCATCTATTTAATAATGTGAAAAATGTGATTTGTGAATTGTATAGGTTACTTTTAAATTCAATAAAAAATGCTTTTGTACCAAGGGTGTTGGGGGTTGTTTTAAAACTTTCCTTTGTTTTTATAGGCAGAGCTTATTGTCGTTCAGTAACTAGCATGCGAATAGACTGCAACGCTATTAACGTATACTGCACTCTAGTTATTGAACGTTGTCCTTGACGACATTGTTAAAAACATTCCATTTCCCTCGTAATTGAAATTAAAGATTTCACTTCCGATTCTGATTAATAATTTAGAAAGCTTCTTATAAAATCCACCGCCAAAGTTCCATTTATTTGATAATTGGTTTTATTAAGTGCGCTAAACAGCGGTTCGTGCATGCGCATTGGCTAGTATAGCAACATTCGCGCCAACACTAAGATGAAAATAAAAATAATAATTATTATCATACTTTCTCTGTACTAAACAGTTCAATTGGCTGTGCCCGTCTCATGTTAATTTAATGGTTAAGTAAAGCAAAGTTAAGAATAATTGTTACGTCTACTACTAGTATTTTAGAATTGTTTTATGCCAATATTTAAAAAACAAACTACAATACTAAAATGTACTTTCCGTTGCGGCTGATGCTTTTTATCCTTACTTAATAATGATTTAAGATAATTTGTTTCTTTCTATCAAAACGATTACGTGCGTCAAAAACCTCTTTCAATTTTGACAGCAAAGATTAAAAATATTTCAACTTCAAATTTGAAAACGATAGTTTCAAAAATAGATTTGAAATTAAAAGGCAGTGTCAGTATTAATTTACTCGCAAGATAATTGAAATGGGAATTATCGCCTTCGATGATCATATAAAGATAATATCATTTCAGGGCTTCACTCAAAACAGACAAGTATTTACACAAATTTCGATTTCATTTTCAAGGCTGACGTTTATAAAACGAGATATTACAATGATATAATGATTCGAATATTTTCTGCATCATTTGAAATGAATTGCTCAGTTACATAGAAATGAATACACATTTCCATGCATATGGAAAAGAAACCGCAACCATTAAGATAAACTGTGGGCCACTATAGCTCTGACTTCTCGAGGACCAGTGACATGTTTCAATGTATAGATTGTAAACGTGTATTTATTCATTTGTTAATACTGATTGGTTGCTTGAAATTATATAATTAATTAAACCTAATTTTGAATACAATTCATTCATTCATTCACTCACTCACTCACTCACTCACTCACTCACTCACTCACTCACTCACTCACTAACTCACTCACTCACTCATTTCATCCGGGGTTTTACGGTCGTTCGGTCGTTTGTTTGTTTGTTTTTCTGGTCTTTCGTTCGTCCATTCGTTCGTTCGTTCCTGCATGTTTTTATCATTATGTTATTGATTGATTGATGCCAATTCATTGTTGTACAATAAACTTTTCCTTATGCCAGATAAGATGTATTCTATATTCCTTGACACATTTCTTCACTAAAACTATACACTGAAGGTTATTTGACTTCTCTTTTATTATCTTACCTTAGTTATATTACATATACGACAACATGTTGATCTTAAATGAACATTAAATTAACTTGTTGAGAGAAATATTGATATACGATACATGAATGATTTATACAGATGAACATGCATGAAACAGACCTAATCATTTAACGTAATTCAAAATACCTTTTAATATATCCATTGACAGTCAGAGGTTTTTTAAATACACTCCACATAAAAAAGCAGCTTATCGCCTTTGATATTTGTGATTCGATTTCCGAACGATAACTTTCACCTAAAGCGTCTGAACCAATGTTCACTGAATTAGGGTAGGCGCATTAATAGGCCAATAAGTGTCGTCTAATGGTAACTTCTTTAAATGGGTTTACACGGGACCATTCTGTTGAATGGAAGCAAATCCAAGGCTATGTATCAAATATTCAGAAGAGGGACTGTCACAGATCAATGTAAATATGCAGTGAAAGATCTTCCAGCGATGTGTTGCAGGTTAACTATCCAAAAACTCGTATACCAGACATTCACTAATCTGTGTATGAAAGTGAACATTACAGAACACCATATCGAGAACCAGCCCAAAACGTGCATGGGCACGCTGTCAAAACTGCTTAAATCAAGGACTAAGTACTCATTTACGAAACAGTACAAAAAAGTCATATAATACGGGTGAAAACGATATTGTGAACGAGGTAGCGGTTTCATTTATAGGTGAGAAGTTGGTTTATTATTCCGTTTTCTTTCATTTGCACGACGTATTACTGAACAGGGCCGTCGCATTGCCATTCAGGAGAGTTAAACATCACAAACGACCACGAGAAGGTAATTGGACACACCATTCTCAAGCAATACACAGTGCAAAGTGTCCGGAATAAGTTACTTGTTCGGAAAACGTGACATCAGTTACGTCCAATCCTGACCCAAACCTCGGTGTATTCATCATCTGTATGTGTCGAAAGTCCTACATTTATTTCAATAGAGTTCCTTTTGACCTTTAATGACAATTCTTGCCTTGAAACCCTGGTGAAAATGGAATTGTTTTGACTTCCAATCCCCCGTAGCTTGTTAAACACCTTGCGGACCGCTTTAATATGTCGAAATAGGGTTATTAATTACTGAACACATTGATTAACGGTATGGGCTTATTTAATACCACGCAGATATGTCATTCATACTCTCCCAGATGTCTTAAGTCAGTGTGCGTAGTCAGGAAAGGCAGGGAAATCAATGTTCACATGGCCTTTGCGGGCAACCTTCTGTATTATAAGCTTTACCAATCAAATACATTTATTTAGCGTTTCAATTGATCAAGTTCATAGTCTTGGACAATGGTCAGTTCAGAAAGCTTAGCACTTAAGTTAAAAGGAATATTATATAATATATAACACTTATGATAAAAATCGGGTCAAACGAACAGAGGAACCACGTCCTGCATGTAAACCCGACAGTAGCTATGTCATTACCGCAGCTATCATCTGCTCAAAGTGAACAAATATGATCCAAACGGTATTGCTTTTATTTCTAATAATTCGATATACTTCATTAATTATGAATATATCAACCAGACTTATAATTGTTGCATTGTAATAAGTAGTTTTTTCATTAACGTTTAGAATATTTCAATCATGTTTTATCCTTATGTTTAGATATTTATACTTTATTTGGCATGCTAGTAAGTCATGTATTTAAAAAAAATTGTTCCAACATGTATAATATGTATACGAAAGTCAAATGATATTGTACTAACTTTGATGAATTACAATAGAACTATTTTCAGTGCACCCTTTATATGTCAATAATAGAAGTCGCTCACTCTATAGTATAGTAGTAATGGCGATACAGTTATATGTAAATATAACACAAAAAACTTCAAAGTAAAATGTTCTGTTCTGTTCTAATGGAACTCTTCTTTCATTACTAGTCTAATAGTCAATCAGTTGTCATACATATGTAGACCATTCGTGTTGTTGTTTTTCTTTACATAGTGCCAGCACGAATTTGTTGAAAGACCACCCGGCAAGAAGTCCAAACATGCTGTTGTATGGTGGTCATTAAAACAAACACAAACATCTTTTTACATCAGAAAAAAAAGAATCCCCTTACCTTCAAAAAGCTTGACAAAAATCCAAGATATCTATTTTGAACTTATTATTGAATATTATGTTTATGTAACCCTGACTAATTGAATTGATATACGGCGTTCTAGGTCGTTAAAAAGAGCGATATTTTTGGAAACCTTTAACGAAAGTTATTTTTCAAGTATCATTTTTCTTTAATAAGTGTAAAGAAAGATTACAAAAGGCAATTATACGTATTATGAAGTTTCTCAAATATAGACCCATCTCTATAATTGAATTGGGCAAGGTATTTTGAGGCGCTCTATTCTCTTGTCAGGTTAACTTAACGACAATTAAAACGAATAACAATACCCCTGCATTCGAATACTTGTAAGCACAAATTAGACATAGGAATTATTGTTGTCAATTACGGGCTTATTAGTTATTGAGATATTTGTTATTAGGAGCCAACAAAAGCCTACATACCACACTCACGCGCCAGTATCCAAAGAAATAATTCCACATCATTTACTTTCCCATCAGACTTCATAAAACAAAAGTCTTGCACATACACTGCAACATAAATAACAGCCAGGTATTTGTGAAATCCTCAAACATGATATGTCGTGATTAAACCAATTTAAATCAATGAACAAACCGCCGGTAAGGGTGATTTCTAACACTTTCAAATTAATATTATTCCTAAATCGTGCTCATAAATTAAACCAAGACATGCGAACAGATTTGGGTTTATTGAAAACTGATAAAAATAGTTTTGTCACAAAACATATTTTAATAACAGTGAAATTAAACGATATGGTAAAGACGACAGAATGTCAATTCAAAAATGACATTTTCACTTAATTAGTTTTCTTATTAGTAAAATATTTGAAATATCCTTGAACTTTCAGGAAAGCTTCCACTGATTGCTACGTGTAATCGTCTTATAAAATAAATTGTACTTTCAATCGAAGCCATATTTTTCGTCATAAAGCATGATTTATGAACGTATAAAAGGCCGCATAGACTGAATAGTTACACTTACAAAACCACACAAAACAACACTAAACATATTTGTTATTCAAACAAACTAAAACTATAAGATTAAAAAATGACGAAATACCTTAATAATCTACCCCGTATGCGGTTAAATAAATCATCAATCCAAAATATATACAAATGTTTTCGTTGTTGGTGAAGCCCGAGTTTCTCTACATAACACTATTTATATATAATTCGATATGTAAACACGCTGTTTTTTATGACATAGCAACACAAATAATGGGAATATCGCAGTTACGGTCTCCAAACATTTCTTCAAAACCAAAATATTTTTTTCAGTTAATTATTACATCAAATTTCAACAAGTTGACTAACACTATTCTATATCCTTATAAAACATATTATTTTACATGTTTCACTGTCATAATATACCTTTTGTTAAGCTGATGCACCACTGATATTGAAATAAAGCTCTCAAATATCGACCGTTTAAAACAAATGTTAACATGACACCTCGTCTGAATAATGCGATGTCAATACCCACTCACGTTTTTTAAATCGCTTTTCAGCATCCTCCAGGTTGATATCAATTTACAATCTAAAGTGTAACCCCAAGCAACCTATACAAGTTACGCGCGACGCGGAGCCTTCATTTAATTGCAATATAGTTCGTACCATTTGACTCTGAAGGCAATGGATACATCATGGTAATACACAAATATTATAATGTACAGCTAAATAAAATCAAACGTTATTATCTCATAAAGTATGATTTAAGAAGTCAAGAGATTTCTCGTATCAGTATCGGTGTACCATACGGCTGTTGTACTACGTGCGCGGGGGGGGGGGGGGCGTCTTCTTATGATGGTTGGTCACTTATGCCGAATCATTTAGGATTTTAACCACGATGGCAGTTAATGGCCGGCCAAGAACCACTTCCACCAGTAAGGCCTATATAGCAAAACTGATGAATGTTCTACGACATGGGTGTGCTACACGAAACGCCGTAATGTTAT
The DNA here is from genome assembly GCF_026914265.1 of Mya arenaria. NCBI lineage: Eukaryota > Metazoa > Mollusca > Bivalvia > Myida > Myidae > Mya > Mya arenaria. Next base: position 66,764,584 of record NC_069124.1, on the reverse strand, counting down.
TGTGGCCCCTAATTCGAAATTATTTCCCATAATGAATGTTAAGTCACACGACTATTATCATTTGTAAGGCTTATATAGTAAAACTGGCGATGTTTTGAAGTACATAGCGACCTTGACCATAAAGGTAAAAGACCCGGCTTTATTGCGCGAGACGTAATCTTATGATGTTAACTTATTCGAAATTATTTCGCAGTCCCACCATGAATAGCAAAGTTATTGACCGAACAAAAATCACAATCATTGTGGTGCAAGGGTATATTTACGAAACAATAGAGCCCAAGAGCGAACACCAAAGGCCTAAAAATGGGTTCAAAGGCCGGGACCTCGTGCTGGGTGCCACAGGACGGGTGCCCGTGTTGGATGCAACAGGACGGGTCCTCGTGATGAGACCCACAGGACGGGTCCCCGTGTTGGGTGCCACAGGACGGGTCCCCGTGATGGTCCCACAGGACGGGTCCCCGTGATGAGACCCAGAGGACGGGTCTCCGTATTGGGTGCCACAGGACGGGTCCCCGTGATGGTCCCACAGGACGGGTCCCCGTGTTGGGTGCCACAGGACTGGTCCCCGTGCTGGGTGCCACAGGACGGGTCCCCGTGTTGGGTGCCACAGGACGGATCCCCGTGTTGGGCGCCACAGTATGCGATGTCAGACCAAAACTACTCCCCCCTTTTTCGCTACACCAATGAAAAGTTACGGCTCTGTGAACATTCGACTTCCACGGTTAGTACATTTAATGAAGGCTATTGGACCATGGCTCGTTGATGTGATTCTGCTATGCATATTATAAAAAAATAATTACATCTTAATATGCACGTTATTTGCGTTGCCTACTCCAGAATATGTCTGTCTTTTTACATTGTTTCCATACAGAAGGTTTTGATAACTATATCTAGGATTTATTTACACAAAGACAGGGACAACAGAAGGTTGTGCGTCAGCAAACAGGGAAATATTTTAAGTGACAATGAGAAGGCGATAATCACATACCTTTTATTTTTGCAATAGTATTCATTACAGATGGGCTGTCTTTCATAGTTTTTATGCATTCACTTAAACACCTATCAACATTCTTGTGCAACGCTTTACAGACAAGTTTCCAATGCAGTTCCATAAAACAGCCATTTTAAGAGTATTCGCAGCCCACCTTGAGAGGACCTATGACCATCGAACGTCCGTATCCAGGATTGCAGTCGTGCAGTTTCTAGGCATTTCTCGTCAATTACGGAAATTTCGTCTGACAACATAAGCCTGGGTATTACTGTGCATTGTGCTATTAACAAAACAAAGATAAAGAAAGTAAACAGGGTCAAATATGTTCTCTAATTTTGTAGTGGCAAATGTTTAATTACGCTTCATAAAATTTATCATACCCGTGATAGTGTTTTACCGGGTAAATGTTTGTGACCTCTCTGTGTGTTCAAGACAAAATCCGCAAACAGTGAGTCCAATATCTTATAAATCCATCATGTGACAATGCAGTATTGCCATGTGATGCATACATATCTCAAGCGAATTTAGACGGGGGCACACGGCGCCCGCCCCTCTAAAACTGTTCAAAGTTTATTTTTTAAGTCAATATCCGAGAAACAATATCAAAAGATTGCACTTGGATGCATTTTTTTTCGGCGAAAATGGCTCATTTTTTCTTGCCGATGATCTTACTCAATTAACTCATTAAACCCGGTATTTTTCGTCATTTTTGAAAGGGGGTGTACTGCCTTAGTTGCGCTCCCAAACGCAAATTCCTAAATTCGGCCCTGCATATATTTGCCATGCATGTCAACGATTATTTAAGAAGGGCAAATATGGAAGTAAAAGGTGGATGGGAATGAAATATTTTAATACATTTCATCAGAAGCACAATTATCAGCAAATAGAACAATGTTCATATTCATAACCGATTATTTGAAAAAGACTAGATTACTTTTTAAAAAGTTGATTTACCCTTCGATCATGATTGTTTATGTTAATTATTATCATTTTGAATGCGGACATGTTTACATCTCTGACCCCAGTGTGTCCAAGGCAAAAACAGCATTTATAAAGGTTTCATCATATTCTAATGTACAAGCAATTAATGTCGAAGTCAATATTATGTTAATCGAAGGAAAATGTGACATTGGTCATAAACATAAATGAGAGTCCATCAGCTGCTCAACCTGCATCGTAATTAGCAGCAAATAGAACAATAAGCATATTCATAACTACATCACAGCACCAAAGACCATCGCAATTATTTGAAGGAATGTAGACTAGATTAATATTTACATAATGATCATTGGGACTCCTAATAATGACTCCTTGTCGATGAAAGTCAATAATAACGATCACTTTTATACAAATTGTTTACAACCTTTCAAGAAGATTTTGAATGACATAATTATACATTTTCAAGTATTCAGTTTACTTGAATGTCTATAATAATTTTGTGTGGCATGCCTTTGAGAAATCTTACAAAAGGAAAGAAAGAAATATTACTAATATACCTTAATTATGTAAGCATAAAAAATGTTTGGTGGAGGCATATAGCCCTTTAAAACACAAACTATATAATTTTGAGTGAACATTGGTACGAGTTTTTAACGTGAATGGTAAATGATTGTCTGCTTATTAAAACTGCACTGTCCTGGACGGCTATGTTTTATGGAGCGGAGATTCAATGCGCTGTGGGACGGCATTTACTAGTTAAAATGAACGCAACTTGAATGGTAATACCTAAACCTGAATGCAATACAGACAAATTACAATTTAATTGCATTCAATTTGTGAAGCCAATCTTAAGAAGGGCAAAACCTGTTATGAAGCACAGACTTGCCATTTCCGCACAAAGGCGTTACATTCTGGCGAAGAGAAGATACCCTTTGTATTCCTTGTTCCTCAATTATCAATGAATATTATTTGAAATGATAAAAAAAGAAGAAAAAAACATCATAAACTAGACATGGCAATAATTTACTGCTGACGAAAACCGTAAATAAGCCGCCATCGATTGTGAATGAATTAGAAATTCGTAGTTCATTTATTAAAACACATTTTTAGCATTAACATAATCTATGAAGATGATTGGATGAATTATTTCGCAGGGGTGATCTTTCACGATTGCTCAAAACCCTTATGAAATATTACCATTTAACGCTTATGTTTAGCGTCATGTTCCTCAAAATATACAATACATTAATGAACTAATAAATCAGGATCTACATTTCACATTTTATTAATTTGACAGGTGTTATATCATTGGACTATTTATCTATAAAATGTACTAATTTAGGAATGCATTATCACATGCTTCTCGATAAAAACTAATATCTCGAATTACTGAAATATAGAATACATTAAAAATGCATTAGCGGTGCATTTGTTTATTAGACCGCAATACGGTATTTGTCGAAAAAAAGTTGCAAAAAGTGCAAAAATAAAATGAAAGATTGCAATGAAGAGCAATGGTTGCAATTTTCGGTATAAATGCTGATACTCCAGTGAAGGAACAGTGAGATAAGCAAAAACTTAAAGATGTACTCTTACTCCCAAATAAAATTTACCACAATTAATAATATTGTTTTAATATTTCAAAAAAGGATGAATATATTTCGAAAACAATTGTTCATATGAAGGATGCCAATTTAATTTGAAAGAAATGTGCATAAAACATGGTATTTCTACCTTAGGAGACTATAGTAGATCACAGTAAATCGTTTAGCACTCACCAATCATTTTATGATTTTTTCGCTTCCTGATATTAAATACACGATTAGGATCTTGTTATCAGTAATTAATAGTTTCCATAAATACTTTATTTAGTAAGTAGTCAAAGGTTTATCAGTCAAAATCGATGTTTGATATACATGTGTATGCATTGAATTTGAATAAGAGTGTCACTTTAACAAACACGAACATTTCAGTTATTCAAGTGCTTCAATATTGTGATGGCTGTGTTTCACATGATGTCGTTGAACCTGAAATCTTGAACTGAAATATCACTGTCACTTCATGAAACGTTCTAAGTGCTGGCCATTTAGCCATGTTTCTTTGTCTAAATTAGCTCTTTACTGAACCACAATTCGTCCGTACTGTCCACACAGTCTACTTGAAATCAATTTACCCTGCCAAACATTCACAGAAACAATGAATTCATAAGCGGAATTGAAATGCGATATTATATCAATTTATATCAATATAGTTTCATTGATTACAGTTTAACGAGTCCTCGAAACAACGCTTTGTTGATGTTTTCTGTCATTTTTTATCGATTATATTATTTACAATTTCCATTGACCCATAAATCATGTTTTATACTAAATAAGTTGAATATTTGAGAATCATAAAAACACACTTTCGAATAAGGCAACACAATATAAACGGACCAGTCAAAAGTTGTTTTATTGCACTGTTTCTGTTTCTTTCTAAACAAACCATTCAAACTGTTCAAATAAGGCAACAGCATAATTTATACACAAACCAAGATGTACGAATTAGGCAACAACATATACACAAACTAGTCAAAATGTTCAAATAAGGCAACAAAATATAAACAGACCAGTCGAAATATTGGAACAATGCATCAAAATGTTCGTAAAAGGCAACTACATAGTAACAGACCAGTCAAAATTGTCGAATAAGGCAACATCATAGTAACGGACCGGTCAAAATGTTCGAATGAGTCAAAAGCATAGTAACGGTCCAGTCAAAATGATCGGTCAAAATGTTCGAATAAGGCAACAGCATAGTAACAGACCTGTCAAAATGATCGGTCAAAATGTTCGAATAAGGCAACAGCATAGTAACGGACCAGTCAAAATGATCGGTCAAAATGTTCGAATAAGGCAACAGCATAGTAACGGGCCAGTCAAAATGTTCGAATAAGGCAACAGCATAGTAACGGTCCAGTCAAAATGATCGGTCAAAATGTTCGAATAAGGCAACAGCATAGTAACGGACCAGTCAATATAACCGGTCAAAATGTTCGAATGAGGCAACAACATAGTAACGGACCAGTCAATAAAACCGGTCAAAATGTTCGAATGAGGCAACAGCATAGTAACGGTCCAGTCAAAATGATCGGTCAAAATGTTCGAATAAGGCAACAGCATAGTAACAGACCTGTCAAATGTTCGAATAAGGCAACAGCATAGTAACGGACCAGTCAAAATGATCGGTCAAAATGTTCGAATGAGGCAAAAACAGTAACAGACCTGTCAAAATGTTCGAAAAAAGCAAAAACATAGTAACAAACCGGTTAAAATGTTCGCATAAGGCAACCGCATAGTAACGGACCGGTCAAAATGTTAGAATAAGGCAACAGCATAGTAACAGACGGTCAAAATGTTCGAATCAGGCAACAGCATAGTAACGGACCAGTCAATATGACCAGTCAAAATGTTCGAATAAGGCAACAACATAGTAACGGACCAGTCAAAATGACCTGTCAAAATGTTCGAATCAGGCAACAGCATAGTAACGGACCAGTCAATATAACCGGTCAAAATGTTCGAATAAGGCAACAACATAGTAACGGACCAGTCAAAATGACCTGTCAAAATGTTCGAATAAAAACAACATAGTAACATACCTGGCAAATATTCGAATGAGGCAGAAACATAGTAACAAACCGGTCAAAATGTTCGCATAAGGCAACAGCATAGTAACGGACCGGTCAAAATGTTCGAATCAGGCAACAGCATAGTAACAGACCGGTCAAAATGTTCGAATCAGGCAACAGCATAGTAACGGACCAGTCAATATAACAGGTCAAAATGTTCGAATAAGGCAACAACATAGTAACGGACCAGTCAATATAACCGGTCAAAATGTTTGAATAAGGCAACAACATAGTAACGGACCAGTCAAAATGACCTGTCAAAATGTTCGAATAAGGCAACAGCATAGTAACGGACCAGTCAATATAACCGGTCAAAATGTTCGAATCAGGCAACAGCATAGTAAAGGACCAGTCAATATGACCGGTCAAAATGTTCGAATAAGGCAACAACATAGTAACGGACCAGTCAAAATGTTCGAAAAAGGCAACAACATAGTAACGGACCAGTCAATATGACCAGTCAAAATGTTCGAATCAGGCAACAGCATAGTAACGGACCAGTCAATATGACCAGTCAAAATGTTCGAATAAGGCAACAACATAGTAAAGGACCAGTCAATATGACCGGTCAAAATATTCGAATAAGGCAACAACATAGTAAAGGACCAGTCAATATGACCTGTCAAAATGTTCGAATACGGAAACAACATAGTAACAGACCTGTCAAAATGTTCGAATTAGGCAAAAACATAGTACATGTAACAGACTAGTCAATATGTTCGAATAAGGAAAATACATAGTAACAGACCAAGCAAAATGTTTGCATTAGGCAACAAACACCATATTAACAAACAAACGATATTAATTTTGTTCCGTGTCTTAGCTTCCTGACCTCAGATTGCCTTGAAACTTTTACCAAATATTAAAAAAAATATTCGAACAAATGTGACGCTTGTTCTATTAAAAAGAAAACATATTTTATATCATTTATGAATAATCCATTATAAACATAGTATACCTAGCATTCTTGAAACGATCTTGATTCATTTATTTCAGCACAAATGGAGCAAAAGTCAAAACATATTAAATTAAATGAAACACACATCATTTACAAGTATGTCCTTTGATCTTCATAAATTGTTTTTCACGGACGAGAAGCAATGTTCTTATTCGCGTATTTATTCCTCGTTACTGTCATCGGAATAAGAATGAATTTCAATTTATTGTATATCATTTTGAAATGCTTCATTATAGGGTCATTATTTGTACATTTGTACAAACTATTCCCAAGATTTAACTGTCGATAGAATAAATGTTTTACATCACAAAATTGAAACAGCTTACATTTACAAACCAACTATAGGCTGTTATAGTTTGAAAAAGAATGAAATGAGCTAAAATTATATGTACAAAACACAATAAGAAATCATTGAAATCACACGAAACCATGCATGGTAAACGATAAACAAGTTTTATGCATTATTTATCCTATATGTTCCTGTTGAAAAATACTGTGCAAGTCTTAATTTGTAAATCACTGGACCATATGCTGCCTTTACACAGAGTTTCTAGTAAACTAACATTCAAGAAGACATAAAGAAATCAATTTATATCGAAAGATATTATATACAATAAATGAAGTTCCTATATACAATTAACTAACAATATGTGAACATCAAACAATTTAATATTGTACAAAAGTAGGTTTCAAAAAATCAAGGATCTTAATAGGATATTCCACGCAAATAAATATAGTTTTTCTCAAACATAATCACATATATTTATAGTTCTTCCAATGTGTATAAAAACAATTTGCCGTCAACTCATTTGTATTTTTCACTCTCTTTCTTAAATGTTCTTTCATACAATATTTTCATGTTTTTTGAAGTGTCGCGTATAAGCAGCTACGCGCCTGGTCCCTATTACCTTTAACCAGTCTTTCAGTTTTAATTCACTTTAAAATATGATGACAGTGTTTGATGTTCTTATAAAATTTATTCCCGTAAACCGCTTTATTTCGAGGATGGCAATTTAGGAAAAGTATGCCAAAGAGTAATTGTTCTTGTAATGTGCACTAGTCAAGCATGTATTACAATGCATCGATACTTTTTTTCTCAATATATTTTGACAAGGCTTTTATTTTCTATTACAGGGGGTAAAGTTGATATTAATGGGCAATAAAGTTATTGTTCTTGTAATACACATTGTCATACTGGTATCTATGTTTAAAGTTTCATTAAGTTCTTTATTTATTAATTTTCTGATTTTAAGTAAGTTTTCAAAGGGCCATACATGACACTTTCGAAAATACATAACTTGTCACGAAAGAGCGTACTTTTTTTTGAAAGCAAATATATAAAGTTGATATTTAATGGATGTAAATTTATTAAGAAAAGCGCGCACGGTCGGACGGATATAGACAGCGAGTTAAATACAGGGCACCCACATTATTTGCGAGGCCCTAAAGAATAGTTTGCATTTCCTATTATATTTCCCTTTAAATACCTGTCCAACTGTTGAACCTAGCAAATGTCTTTTGATAAAAACAGCAACAAAATACAAACATAACCCATCTGTCATGCTTTAATAATAACGGTAGTTCTCACACAATGAAAAAGACGTATTTATCTAAGGGGAAATAAAATAAAACGACAAAATGGTTCCGATGCTCCATATCGCTCACCCGAACACTTTCCGCGGTTTTAAGATAACCAAAACAAATCAAACTCGAGCATACCCACTACTCTAGTGATCGAGCATACCCACTACTCTAGAGATCGACGTCTCGAGCATACCCACTACTCTAGTGATCGACGTCTCGAGCATACCCACTACTCTAGAGATCGACGTCTCGAGCATACCCACTACTCTAGAGATCGACGTCTCGAGCATACCCACTACTCTAGAGATCGACGTCTCGAGCATACCCACTACTCTAGTGATCGACGTCTCGAGCATACCCACTACTCTAGAGATCGACGTCTCGAGCATACCCACTACTCTAGTGATCGACGTCTCGAGCATACCCACTACTCTAGTGATCGACGTCTCGAGCATACCCACTACTCTAGTGATCGTCCAGTTTTGTTCGGTGAACAGAGTATTACGGGGTGTTCGCCGAATGGGCCTTACCAGATTGCGGGGTAAAATAATCAACACGCATACCAACTAATCTGGTGACCGACCCATCCCGGCGTTCGATGTATTGAGTATGGTGTTCGCCGAATGGTCCTTACCCAAAGGCGAGGGTAAACAAGTTCAACACTTTGATCTCATACCCACTATTCTGTGAAGCGACCAATTATGTTTGATGTAAATATTCCAGGATGCTAGACACGGGGATTTATTTTAGTCGAAGGTAGTTAAATTAAAAGAGTTCAAGCATATTGGAATAGTTCAACCGAATACTTTCTTCTACTATTTATGTTTCTTCCGGTAGAAGTGATTTTCTCGCTGCTTTTCCCGTTTCTTAGACCATTCAGTAAAACATGGCTGCACATCTTGAAAACTGTGTCTGAAGTGGTTTATATGGCAATTTAAACAGTAAGTTCAAGCCCTCTGTCCAAAATTAGAGTGTTAACTGGTAGTTATAACCATGTAAAATCTTCCTGCATGTTTTATATCTCATTGAAATACTAATTTACAACCCAAAATAAGTTATTTCAAAATCATTTTTATGCGTCACGCATACGGCGGAGGGTCGCAAGGTACGCTTGCGCCAGGGAGGATTTATATGAAACTAGCGTTTCCAAGCATTTGTATGCCTGCCGTGTTTAGTATGGTTTAGCACGCCCTTTCATTATTAAGCCTCAAAAAGTTATTCATTAATAATTATGAAGTTTACATGAATTACACTGCCTAATGAATTGGCGCATTGATCCTCTCGCGGCAGTACACGGTAGTCCACCTAAATGGCCGTCAACGAGTCTTTTGCCGATTTTTTGTTTTTACTATGGCAGACTCGTGACAGGGATACATAAGAAATGTCAAAATAAAAAAAGTATCCCTGATCGCTCATTATTTTAGCTACAGGACACGGTAGATATGCGACAAGGCAAAGGTATTATTAAACACAACAAATATTTCATAGTTTTCTTGCTAGACTCTTTACAATTTTTTTCTTGAAATCTAGCCATCGCGGAGACATTCTGTCAATATTCATTTTTTTCGATGATTTTTTAACATCGGTGACGACACGAGTTCGACATCCCGCCATTGATCACCTGCCCTTTACAACAAGAGCGACTTCGACATTCTTTTCATAAAATATTCAGTTGAAAGTATGTTTATTTAGTAGCTGACAAAGTGTGGTGAAACTTAGTTACTTTAAACAGACCGTACAATGGTAGTGTTTACTTTCCATTATTGACATGTCATAGAGTTGGTTAAACTGTTCAAATACTCATGTAAGAGGGTGTCAGGATCATTGTCTACGCATTCAAAGCAAGTTCACAAAGTATCGAAAACAAACAATATTTACTTTTTTGTATTATGAATATGTATTTAGGCATTATTATTTATAAATATCCGAAGTATTTCAAATTCGTGTTTGATATAGTATTTACCAACGCCAACTCTTTGTCAGGAAAATGCATTCAAGTAGATACAAACTCAAGCAATGTACTTTATGGCACAAATTGAAAATGTTTGAAATAAACGCGCTACATCGGCAAGTTAAATGCAGTTTATGGACGGGTTTTAACCAGTACATTAGTATACTATGTTTGATGACAGAAGTTGTTTAACTGCAGTTTTGAATGGTTTACGAATGTTAAAAAATTAAGCCCCATCGCATTAGGGGCAAAGAAACATTTTCCGAGAAAATACTCCCTGAGATCAGTGACTGAAATATGTAGAAATATGTCAAAAGGACACCGACACTTTTGGTGTGACACTGAATTTAGGCCCATTTGAGCCCTAAAATACAACCTACATTTTCAGCTAATGAATTGCAGATAAGAAATCATGAAAAACTAGGCTTACTTATCAAGAATTTCACTTTTCGCGGGTGTTTAAAGGTCCACCTATTGACACTTATTCATACACATTCCATATGTCAGGTTTTGAGTTTCAATAAGGTTGTATTGTAAGTCAGTAAGATGACCTGAATTAAAATCTTAATCCTTAAGAAGGGAGCGTTCGCGAAGCTCACTAACACCATTCGTAATCATTAAGATTTTACTTCATTGTCATCTAATGCATAGCCATTGTTAGACCGATTGAAAGAGCATATAAAACATCGTTCCATGTTGACCAATATTCCTATAGTGTCTAGTTATAAACAAGAGATGTTTGTCAAACATTATGCCCCCTGAGCGCCAAGTTGCCAGAAATATTTGGACAATTGAATGAAATATGCATGGACTGAAATGACAGCTGATTTGTCATTGGATGCATATGAGGCAGGTCATCTACTGGTCATACCTAATCTTCATGTCAAGTTTGATGACCATAGGTCCGGGAATTGTTGAGTTATCACTCGGACAAGCTTTGGTCTTCCAACAGACCGACCGACATGTGCAAAGCAATTATATAACCCCTCTGCTTCGAAGGGGGGCATAATTAAACTAGATGTTCACTGAAAACTGATACTTCAACTCATGCATTTAGTGACATATAAATTTCTACTGTCTACTATATAAGAAAATAAAATATGGACAATCAGAAAACCTTTTTTCAGCTTACAGTCACACTGACCTTGACCTTTGACCCACTGACCTCAAAATCAATAGGGTTCATCTGCTGGTCATGACCAATAAGCCTACCTAGTATGAGGTCCCTGGGTCAAAGCGTTCTCAAGTTATTGATCGGAAACCGTTTTTCATGTTAAGGTCACACTGACCTTGACCTTTGACCTCAAAATCAATAGGGTTCATCTGCTGGTCATGACCAATACACCTACCAAGTATGAGGTTCCTGGGTCAAAGCGTTCTCAAGTTATTGATCGGAAACCGTTTTTCATGTAAAGGTCACACTGACCTTGACCTTTGACCCACTGACCTCAAAATCAATAGGGTTCATCTGCTGGTCATGACCAATAAGCCTACCTAGTATGAGGTCCCTGGGTCAAAGCGTTCTCAAGTTATTGATCGGAAACCGTTTTTCATGTTAAGGTCACACTGACCTTGACCTTTGACCCACTGACCTCAAAATCAATAGGGTTCATCTGCTGGTCATGACCAATACACCTACCAAGTATGAGGTTCCTGGGTCAAAGCGTTCTCAAGTTATTGATCGGAAACCGTTTTTCATGTAAAGGTCACACTGACCTTGACCTTTGACCCACTGACCTCAAAATCAATAGGGTTCATCTGCTGGTGATGACCAATACACATACCAAGTATGAGGTCCCTCGGTCAAAGCGTTCTCAAGTTATTGATCGGAAACCATTTGGTATTCCGACCGACCGACCGACAGACAGACAGACCGACCGACCGACCGACATGTGCAAAACAATATACCCCACTTTTTTCAAAAGGGGGCATAACTACCGTATTTGTAGATCCGTTTACTAAGTCAAGGTGCATTACTATTGCTAGATCGGAGTGAATTATGCACAGGTTGCGATTCTTTGTCCAGTTAAAAGTCCTGTTTCGAGTATTCGCACTTGTTATATATGCCTCATTTATACATTATAGCGCTTGTTGAATAATGTATAGTTATTACTTTTGCCTGTTGCATTCGCATTAGCATATAGTTAACTATATGCCGAATGTCATTTTGTGTAATGGTATCCAGCTGATGGATTACGAAATGAGTTGACCGTCAACTAATATGTCAGCTGAAAATCCAATGGTTACCCATATATTCGGTATGCAATCTCGGTAGCCGAAAGAACTTCGAAGAACCTGGAAAAATATGTTATTCAAGCTGCGCCTCAATTGGTTATTGCTCAGAATGTCATTATATTAAATGGGAGACTTCAACTGTGATCACTACATTAAGTATATTTACCACAAATGGGTCCATCTCTTCCATATACATGCAACAAACAACAGTTCGAGTCTGAACCATTTCGCTTTGACTTAGAAGTGAATACAATAACAATGTAATACTACCAAGTTTGGTCTATTTATGTCAAACCTACCTAAAATTATTCAATACATATGGTGACTTTGATGCTGCCCTCCCACCACCTGAAAAATGACTCGAAGTAATTCAAATAACTTTATTTCCCATTATGAAAATGTGGTAAAGAATAAACAAATATGCCTTTGAAAAGAAATTAAAATAAAATAAAAAAAATAATAATAAAAAATTCAAGGGCCTTATAGTATAGCCCTTCTTGTTTTCCCTTAGTAAAAAACTGGTTAAGAATGTAAAAATGTGCCTGTCAAAAGAAAAAAAAATATTCAAGGGACATAATTTGTATTTAGGGTTAAAATGGAGTTATGTTTCTTGTTGTAAGATGGTCGTAAATAATTTTGAATTTTATGTAGTGCATTGAATGAAAGGTATAGAAGTTTTTTTTATTAAAATCCCAACTTAACCTAACTTTTTCTTGTCTAAAACTTTAACCGAAGTCAATCAGGGGCCATAACTTGTATTAAGGATATGGAGTTATGTAACCTCATTGGGTGATGGTCCTGAACAATTGTGTCAAGTATTAAGTCAATTGAATGAAGGGTATAGAAGTTATTAATAAATATCCCAACCTGCACTAATACTTTAACCCGAGTTCCATAGTCAATCGGGGGCCATAATTTGTATAAAAGATAATATGGAGTTATCTAACATCATTATGTGATGGCTCTGAACAACTGTGTGAAGTATTAAGTCAATTGATTGAATGGTATTGGAGTTTTAAGTGAAAATCCAAACTTGCCCTAAAACTTTAACCTGCCCTAAAACGTTAACCTAAGTCAATCAGGGGCCATAACTTGTATTAAGGATAATATGGAGTTATGTAACCTCATTGTGTGATGGTCCTGAACAACTGTTTGAAGTATTAAGTCAATTGAATAAAGGGTATAGAAGTTATATATAAATATCCCAACCTGCCCAAAACTTTAACCCAAGTTTCAGTCAATCAGGGGCCATAATCTGTGTAAAGAATAATATGGAGTTATCTAACCTCATCATGTGATGGCCCTGAACAACTGTGTGAAGTATTAACTCAATTGAATGAAAGGTATTAACTTATAAGTGAAAATCCCAACATGCCTAAAACTTTAACCGGATGCCGACGCTGGGGCGAGTAGTATAGCCCACCTGTTCTTCGAATAGTCGAGCTAAAAACGTCAGAAAAAGGCAGTCAAAAAGCTTGGTACAACAAATGCAAATGTCCCCGAACTGTCCAAGTGTGCGAAAAATAGACCCAAACTAGAAACTAAATATTTCCATACTTTATTGGTATACATGTTGTATTTCTTGATGACAGCCTGGTTGCAGGGTCTGCATTTCACTGCAATTTGCCAAAATCCAACTGAAAAAGAGGCCCTGCAAAACATGCTGAGGCATCAGATTTCACACAATAATAATAGGAAATGGTAGATGTTTCTTTAGAGACGTGACAACAAATAAAAGTATGTCCTCCCTGCTTTAAATGTTTGGACCCACATCTAACAAAAACATTAAAGGTGCTACTAAAGAAGGATACTTTGTTAAACTGTTGAGAGATCAGGTAATTAACATGTTAATGACACTTAACTTTAGCGATAGTATCTAGTGATGGGATATCGGTTGGAGAACTGCAACTGATTATCGGTTGGAATCGGTTAGCAAACCGATGCGATATATCGGAAAAATAATCGGTTAAATGTTATTTATTTTCATAATTTTCTATTCAGATATTTATGTCTTAAAAGTGACTGTTTTACTTAAATTCTGATGATCTTTTGAAAAAGTAAAGAACTTAAATTACAATCTGGTGTATACATAGCTGGCATTTGTGAGAACTGACTGGTATTATAGTGGTATATACCTCTGTAACAATGTACATATCTAGCATACAGCAAGGAAGTACAAATATTTAGTTTCTCTGGATGATAAAACTGTGATTGTCTGGAAGAAAATAGTCATTTTTTGGTAATATTATTGTAATGGTTACGTTAGTGATAAGTTGCACCATGTTCCTACTGCTTGTTGCTAGGCAGACATTATAATATTACTACCAAAAAATTACTATTTGATTTTAAGAGAAGCTAGAATGAATCAACTGACATCTTTTAGAAATGACACATTTCTTTTAATTTATTAGGAATTCAGTAACATAACATCTACAGCTTAAACTACTAAAACTAGAACTTTGAAACAGACTAAAAGTAAATATCTCTGTACAAATGCAACAAACTGAATTGTTTGGCAAAATACAAAACATTTCAAGCTTGGCAAACTACTTCAAAGTAATTAACACATTTTCACTTAACTTGCAAAACTTAGAAACATTACAATACTTAAGTGGTACAAAGTAACACTTTGTTTATTGTTTATGTTTACATTCTTTATTGTTTATGCCGTAACTTTATAAGACCTTTACGTACTTGATTCTGCTTTATATACATGCTCTTTTTACACCCTTACATCTCAAGTTTGATACTTTTTATTTATGAAAAAACATCCCGTTTAAAACAAACAACAAATTTAAACACAAAGACAGTTTACAACTTATTTATAATAATTTTTTTCTAGATATTTAGTACAAACAACAGCATTATTCACATAAAAAACTGTTTTACACTTTAACATGTACATTGAATGTCACTGAAAAAATCAAGTTGCATAAAAAACTAAGTTCTTTCCACCGATATTACATAATAATGGATATAGAAATGTCACAGCATTTTTGTCTCTTTGTCAACAGATAGATTCAATCGGACATACCGTTATAAAATACGAAAATCTATCAAAGTTTTGCTAATTCTTTCAAACTTATTTTTTGACGCAATGGGAGCCGCCATATTGACAGTTGTGCCTAACTGTACGATGTTAAATCAATTTTCATTGGATAACTGCAACGAAATACTAAAATCAATTTTCATTGGATAACTGCAACGAAATACTAACGCTTCATTGGCTGACCATTTGCCGGCATACTTCGGTTTTAACCGTTAAGCATTAATCATGTCTGATATTTCGGATACTTTAAACTTTCGGACAGGCACACGTTCTTTCTATTAAAGTGGGGACAATATATTAGCAAAACATTAATGATGATTACACAAACACAGCTCTTGAGTTCCAAAATATAATGCTGAAGCCTGACATTAAAATACTGGACGGGAAATTTCAAAAGATTCAACTAACCGGTGTTTTTGTAAGTCTTTTTACAAAGACGACAAATGGCGATGTTCATATTCAAATTGTCCTTCGTCGGTGACAAATTCAGGGCGATCTTTTGAAATCCAAAGACCTTCCATACATAAGACTTAGTTTTGGATCCTGGATGATTAAATATCTCCGACTCTCTATTGCCGTCTGTTAGAGCGGCCATTTTGCATGCTTTCAGAGTTATTTCCCATTCGGAAATCTTCGTTCGTACCTGCGAGTATTCGTACTCGCTATCAACTCGGAGAAAACACAATCGATTATCGGAATCGGTTGGGCTTTTCTAGCCGTTAATCGATTATACCCCCTAATCGGCCCATCACTAAGCGATACTGATTACTTATCGCATCAGCCAAATCTGGAACATTGCAGCCTACTAAAAGAATGGAACATCATTCATTTGCCCAATGCATCTCAAATTCAGGGCTTAAGTATTCCTATTTGAAGATAGAAGATAAGATACCTCTTTTCATATAACGCAAAACTAACATAGATGTTTGACACATTGCAGGTATTTGTTATTCTAAAAATGTGAACAGAACTTAACAAGATCAAGTTGAAAATTTATTATAACACAAGTCATTCCTCAAGATTTCTTGCCAGCCACATCCTCATACTGGAATATCTTCAGCTGATTGTCAGCCCCTCCTGACAGCAACATGCTTGGTATCGACCAATCAACAGCCAAGATCTTGTCAGTGTGGCCAACCAGATTATAGAGGGGGGCCTTAGGGCTGAAAACATAAAAGTCTTTACAAATGCACAGGAGAAGCACACCACATTTATTATGACATATAACACTGTCGATTGTTTTATTATCGCAATTTTTTCCCACCATTTCATGATTTTGGTCAATTTCAAGAGGTTTTTAATTGTTCCACCATAATTTTATCAAAAGCAAACATTGTAAAACTGTTTTTCTCTTTGTACTAAATTCACATCATGTTTGAGCTTCAAGTATTCTACAGTAATTTTACAATATCACTACATTATGAAAGCAACATGTCTTTGTAACTAGTAAACTTGGAGAGAGAAATGGTATTCAAACGCAATTACCCTGTCAGAGTATTATTTTCCAAACAGCCCTTGATTAAATCCTTGGCTTTATTCATACCTAGCAGGCATATTTAAAACCAGTACTGTTTTCTTCCCTAAAGGAGGCTGTTCTAAGGTCTACATCATTTTATGGCTGTCCACTAAGGAAGGCTTAAGTCAGTTACCAATATTCGCGCTCCTGTTGCAATACCTTCAAACTCAAAATCATTACACTGCCAAACGTTTCCTTCCAGTGATGGAGCTACATAAAGGAACATTCAATCTTTAACAAATTAATCAAGCTGCAAACTGTTACCTTCTTTGGTCCCAGAGTTTCATGAGGTTGTCGTATGAGCCAGAGATGAACTGGTGTCGGTTGGTGGGCGACCAAGCCACACTGGACACCCAGCCCTGGTGGGACGTGTAGGTGCTCTTCACTATCGACCCATCTGTAACAAGTAGGAAGTATGATACATGTAAGCAATGGGTTATTAACTTAAAACTTTACTTATAAATGTCTTTAAGATGACTACAAGAGTTCCAATTTATTTATTTTTTCAGCAATAATTTCACTCAACACAAACATTTTTCTTTACTAAGCAGAACGTTCAATCTGATAATAAACACTCTCATATAATGCATTCATTGCTACAGTTATCCACATTATCCAGATATCTGGGCCCATATTCATGAACACCTTCATTCAGAGTTTGAGGCTCACAATTCAAATGTGCAATTTTAAATTTATACATGTATGTAAATTCATCTTTGCTACCTATACACCAAGTTTTATCACAATCCCTCAATGTTTACTGAAATTATTGGGCGGAAACAAATGTTTGAGGAATGCCTGTCCGCCTTACGACATCCTCATTCTTATAACCCAGTTTTCGATGAAAAAAGAGTCTGTAAAACCCTACTTTTTCGTGAATGTGACCAGAGGCCTTTGGATTGTAAAAATAGAGATGTTATGCCATAGAATTGTGAATTTACTACAGTATTTTTTCCATTATATAAACTGCTATACATGTCCCATTAAAAGAATGTAAACAGTATCCATGACACTTGTGATCTCAGTCATACAGGTATGAGTAGGCTCATGCGAGGTAAGCTGTAATGACAGTATCAGTGTTTAAGTCAGGTCAAATCAGCCTACAAAAACACTTGGAAAGAAAACAAGAGCTGTCAGAGAGATGGCGCGCTTGACTATTCCGCCGCTTTTAAGGGTTGAAAAGTTTTGGCAAAACATGCATGGATCACTGTAAAATTAGATCATATTTCATTGCAATATATGATGTAATTGCTGAGATATTAACATAAATAAGGTTACATTCAAAATTCCAATAATAAATGGCCATTATTTGCAAAATACAGTTATCAAACTTGGTTATTCAAGTAAGTTGGGTGGTCGAGAACCTTTTTATAAAGTCTCAATGCAATACATCAAGTAGTTGCTGAGATATTAACCTATGTGTGCTAATATGCATACCTCAACAAGAATTTCTAAGTCAAATAATAAAGGGCAATTATTTGCATAAAATGCAAACTAGAGTTATCTCACTTGGCTAATTAAATAGGTTGGATTGTTGAGTACCATTGTATTAGGTCTCAATGCAATACATCAAGAAGTTGATGAGATATTAACCTACGTGTGCTAACATACAAAACCTTAACCAGAATTTCTTAAGTCAAATAATAAAGGCCCATTATTTGTATTATATCCATATAAGTGTTACCTAACTTCATTCCTTTAGTATGTTAGATACATGTAGTTGGGAACACAAATCCAAAGTTTCAATGCAATAAATGATGTATTTACTGAGATAATGACTTAAAGGTGCTTTAATATATGCAAAACCTTAACCAAGGTCTGACGCCGATACTAGGGTGAGTAGTATAGCTCTCCATACTCTTCATACTATAATCAAGCTAAAAGTGGCAAACAACATAATTTTAATACCTGAACATCTTGGGTCCCATAAGCGCACATGTCGGTCTGCCGAACCTGTGACCAGAAGCCCATTGGCAGGAGAGTAGGAAACAGACAGGAATACCTTGTTCCCTTGCTGAAACAAACAGCCAGTTAGTGAGAAACATTGCTGACACAAGCAGCCAGTTAGTGAGAAACATTACTGAAACAGGCATCCAGTTAGTGAGAAACATTGCTGAAACAAGCAGCCAGTTAGTGAGAAACATTGCTGAAACAAGCAGCCAGCTAGTGAGAAACATTGCTGAAACCAGCAGCCAGTTAGTGAGAAACATTGCTGAAACAAGCAGCCAGTTAGTGAGAAACATTGCTGAAACAAGCAGCCAGTTAGTGAGAAACATTGCTGAAACAAGCAGCCAGTTATTGAGAAACATTGCTGACACAGCAAGATAGTGAGAAACATTGCTGAAACAAACAGCCAGTTAGTGAGAAACATTGCTGAAACAAACAGCAATTTAGTGAGAAACAGAGGTTTAAAATTGTCACACCATTATTTAATCAAAAACAAACATCGTTAAATTTGTTTTTGCTACATACTAAATTCACATCCTATTTGAGGTTAAAGCATTCTAAAGTTATTTAACAGTATCACTCCAAACGTTATGAAAGCAGAAATATGAATGCCCCTGAATGTCTTTGGAACTAGTAAACATGGATAGAGTAATGGTCTTCTGGTTAATAGAGAGTAAGTAAAGATAAATAACACTGCAAGCAGATGAAAACACATATCTGTTATTCTCAGTTGACAAACACATGACGATGCCAACACCAAGGCTAAAACAATAGAGAATACTTTTATGAAAAACACAAATATGAGAACAAATCACAAACCAACTTTAAAATCAAACACAGACCATTGTAGATTTCTGTTCTGCCTTCTCCAGGTCCCATAGTCGCAGGGTGTGGTCCCATGAGGCTGTGCACACTTCCTGGTCCCCGAGCCAGGTGACTCCTGATACCGCCTCTGTGTGCCCTGACAGGGTTAGAATAGGCACCCGGGTCTGAACTTTGGGGCCACTCGTCTTCTTTTTCTTAGCTGGTTTGTCTTCATCGTCACTAGGAGATTCCTCGGTTCTGTCTATCACTGAAATGTGTTTAACTAAGGATGTATTCAAGATCATGGTATTAGCATTGCAATGTCCTACTCACTTTTGATTTTACTAAAGCTATCCGCTGACAATGTGGTACCTCTTTTCTCCTCTCACTAAACATGCTCAGGATAGTAAGATAATGGCTGAGTTTAAGTGTAATTCTCTGTTTGCATTCTGCTGCAATAACAATTATCCGTAATTTATACCAGATGCGGATCATTTTTCAAGATAAACAATGGAAAGTAATTATGACAAAAAAATAGTTAGATATTGAACTTTAAATGTATGAGTACCCTAATTTTACTCATCAATATTTGAAATGTATAGACCAAATCTATTGTACTGGATTTGAGAAATCAGAATAACTAATATTCTGTAAGCCTACAATAATGGTAATCATAATGTGCTCATTATAGTAATTTGAAACAAGAGACCAGACTTTCCTCCTTATTTATAACAATGGGCATTTACAAGTTCAAGTTTCATATTTACCAAGCTGCAACTTTTAGAAAAATCTCACCTGTAGGTTGCTCAACTCAACTCAACTCTTGCTTATGATAGGATCAAGCTAAGCTACCTATTTCTGTTTTTATTTATATGTGTATTTTGTCTTCTTTTTAATTGTTTTGAGACGTTTATTGAAATTGTTTTAATAATGATAAGCTATGTTTTGGTTGATAAAATCAAGTTTAATTCAGTAATTTGGCTTCATAAAATGCAATACTTCAACCTGTTACACATATTAATAAGATATTACGAGACATTCGGCAAAAATCTAACATATTATTTGCCAACAATTACATGTTATCCATAAGGTAAAATTAACACTAAGAACAAACCATACCTGCGGACCACATCTTCAACATTTTGTCCCAAGAACCAGAGCAAAACTGCAAAAAGACAGGGTACATTTATTATGGTAAGACTTACATAAGTGCAATTTTTTCCTATTTATTTTTTGTCAATATCCATTACATATCAACTAGGAATACTTCCTTTAGTTTTAAGGTACATTTTAGATGCAACATGTTTTCCCTTACTATCTGTATAGTTTCAACACTCAAACAAGAGCTGTCGCAGTATGTGACGAATGCCCCCAAATGTGACATTGACCTATGAACAAGGTCAGTACATGAAAAGTTGATCTTGCCTTTACCTGTCAAATACATATGGCAAGTTATTTCAAAATGCCTCTGAACATAAACAAGAGCTGTCACAGTATGTGACGAATGCCCCCGAATGTGACATTGACCTATGAACAAGGTCAGTACATGAAAATTTGATCTCGCCTTTACGTGTCAAATACATATGGCAAGTTATTTTAAATTGCCTGTGAAGATAAAAAAATATCATCCATACTTGACAACCTTTACAGCCCGGACACTACAACTTATACTCTATGTCCTTATATATGCTGCATTCCATTGTGAATATACACCTAAGTGTGACCTTGACCTTAGAGGTAAGGACATGGGTCTTGCACGCGACCCATCGTCTTGGTATGTGGAACAAATGTAGCCAGTTATTTTAAAATCTATCCATACAAGGGAAAGTTACAGCCCAGACACGACAACCTATACTCTATGTCCTTATATGCAGCACTACATAGTGAATAAACACTAAGTGTGACCTTGACCTTAGAGATAAGGACAAGGGTCTTGCACATGACACGTCGTCTTGGTATGTGAACACATGTGGCAAGTTATTTTAAAATTTTGTCCATAAAAGGAAAGTTACAGCCCGGACACGACATCCTATACTCTTTGTCCTTATATGCAGCACTCCATTGTGAATAAACACTAAGTGTGACCTTGACCTAAGAGGTAGGGACACAGGTCTTGCACCCAACACGTTGTCTTGGTATGTTGAACACATGTGGCAAGTTATTTTAAAATCTGTCCATACAAAGGAAAGTTACAGCCCAGACACGACAACCTATACTCTATGTCCTTATATGCAGCACTCCATTGTGAATAAACACCTAAGTGTGACCTTGACCTTAGAGGTAGGGACACGGTTCTTGCACGCGACACGTCGTCTTGGTATGTCAAACACATGTGGCAAGTTATTTTAAAATCTGTCCATTCAAGGGGAAGTTACAGCCCGGACACGACAACCTATACTCTATGTCCTTATATGCAGCACTACATAGTGAATAAACACTAAGTGTGACCTTGACCTTAGAGATAAGGACAAGGGTCTAGCACATGACACGTCGTCTTGGTATGTGGAACACATGTGGCAAGTTATTTTAAAATTTGTCCATACAAGGAAAGTTACTGCCCGGACACGACAACCTATACTCTTTGTCCTTATATGCAGCACTCCATTGTGAATAAACACTAAGTGTGACCTTGACCTAAGAGGTAGGGACACGGGTCTTGCACCCGACACGTTGTCTTGACATGTTGAACACATGTGGCAAGTTATTTTAAAATCTGTCCATACAAAGGAAAGTTACAGCCCAGACACGACAACCTATACTCTATGTCCTTATATGCAGCACTCCATTGTGAATAAACACCTAAGTGTGACCTTGACCTTAGAGGTAGGGACACGGTTCTTGCACGCGACACGTCGTCTTGGTATGTCAAACACATGTGGCAAGTTATTTTAAAATCTGTCCATTCAAGGGGAAGTTACAGCCCGGACACGACAACCTATACTCTGTCCTTATATGCAGCATTCCATTGTGAATAAACACTAAGTGTGACCTTGACCTAAGAGGTAGGGACACGGTTCTTGCACGCGACATGTTGTCTTAGTATGCCGAACACATGTGGCAAGTTATTTCAAAATCTGCCCATACAAGGGAAAGTTACAGTCCGGACACGACAACCTATACTCTATGTCCTAATATGCAGCATTCCATTGTGAATAAACACCTAAGTGTGACCTTGACCTTAGAGGTAGGGACACGGTTCTTACACGCGTTATGTCGTCTTGGTATGCCGAACACATGTGGCAAGTTATTTTAGCCATACACACTGACGGACGGAAGGACGGACAGACGGATGGTGCGATTTTAATATGCCCACTTTCGGGGGCATAAAAATTCATTTCTGACAGTCCTAACCTTGTCCCCTGACTGGTTTACAGCAATACAGTCAACACTGGCAGCATGACCTCGACAACAGTGGACACAGTCTACCTCTCGCTTCCCCTCATCCCATTGCCATAGCAACACAGTCTGGTCATGTGATCCCGACAGAAAACTGCTCGACTTTCCTGGATCTGCATATGGTTTACTAAATGCATTTTGTATCTACATATCTGCACTTAAGTTCATAAGTGTACAACACACCTGTAAGCTGATACTAGTCCACAGCCCATGCTGGGCTCCAGCTGCTTAAAACTAAGTTTAATATAATGGCAAAAAAGTTTTCTTTTGAAAAGGAATCAGATGCATTTCTATCCTGCTGTTACTCTATCTTATGAACAGATAAAGGCCTGTCCGATAAAATTGTTCAATATCTTGGCAGTAGCACCCATGGGTCAAATGAATATGAGTTACATTGTTAATTGTGCTATGACTATGTATGAAAATTTATAGATGTTTGCCTTTTCAAATTTGATTGACTTCCCAGATTATCTAGTTGTTTTTTTTCTTTTTTATAAAAGCCATTTAAAAATTATTTATCAATCAGGTCAAGTCTTTTTACAGCACCTGTGTAACAATGCAACAAATGAAGCGTCATTTCATGATGCAGAAAACAGATTATATAACTAGGCTATCTTTAGAAACCATGTATATGTCCAGACATGGTACTAGTTTGGAAAAAAAGGACAAATTGGAAAAAAACATGGTTATACAAAAAACAAGAGCTGTCACAGAGACAGCGTGCTCAACTATTCCGCCGCTTTTCAATGTAAGGATTGAAACGTTTAGGCGAAACATGCATGGATCACTGTTAGATTAGATTTCAATGCAATACATGGCGTGCGGAGATATTAACATAAATGTGGTTCCATGCAAAATTTTAACGAGAATTTCTAAGTCTAATAATAAAGCGCCATTATTTGCAAAAAACAGTTATCTAACTTGGTTATTCAATTAAGTTGGGTGGTTGAATACCATTGTATAAAGTCTCAATGCAATACATCAAATAGTTGCTGAGATATTATCCTATGTGTGCTGACATGCAAGACCTTAACCAGAATTTCTAAGTCCCATAAAAAAGGGGCAAAAATTATATATTATGAAAGATAGAGTTATCTTACTTGATTTAATAAGAAGGTTAAATAGTTCGGAGCCTGTGTGTAAAGTTTCAATGCAATACATGATGTATTTGCTGAGGTATTGACTTAAGTTGTTACATGCAAAACCTTAACCAGAATTTCTATGTAGAATAAAAAGGGGCCATTATTTTAATTTAATGCAAACTGGAGTTATCTTACTTGGTTATTTAAGTAGATTGAATGGTTGAGTACCATTGTATAAAGTCTCAATGCAATCCATCCAGTAATTACTGAGATAATAACCTACTTGTGCTTACATGCAAAACCTTAACCAGAATGTCTAAGTCAAATAATAAAGGCCCATAATTAGCATTATATTCAAAAAAGTGTTATCTGGGAATACATATCTAATGTTTCAATGCAATACATGATATATTTGCTGAGATATTGACTTAAATGTGGTTACATGCAAAACCTTAACCAGAATTTCTAATTCAAATAATAAAGGGCAATTATTTTGCATTAAATGCAAATTAGAGTTACCTAACTTGGTTAATTAAGTAGGCTGGATGGTTGACTACCATTGTATAAAATCTCAATGCAATACCTCAAGAAGTTGCTGAGATATTAACCTATGTGTGCTTACACGCAAAACCTTAACCAAAATTTCTAAGTCAAATAATAGAGGGCAATTATTTGCATTAAATGCAAACTAGAGTTATCTAACTTGGTTATTTTAGTAGGTTGGATGATTGAGTACCATTGTATCAAGTATCAATGCAATACCTCAAGTAGTTGCTGAGATATTAACCTATGTCTGCTTACACGCAAAACCTTTACCAGAATTTCTAAGTCAAATAATAAAGGCCTATTATTTGCATTATATTTAAATAATTATTATCTAACTTCAATAATTTAGTATGTAAGATAGTTGGGAATACATATCCAAAGTTTCAATGCAATAACTGATGTATTGACTGAGATAATGACTTAAAGGTGCTTACATGCAAAACCTTAACCAAGGTGTGACGCCAACGCCGACGCCAGGGTGAGTAGTATAGCTCTCCTTATTCTTCGAATAGTCGAGCTAAAAATGGTAAAGGAGTTTGTTGTGGACAGAAACACAATCATCAACACTTAAGTTCAATGTTGAGAGGATTTGTGTAAAGTGATTTTAAAATCATTAATATCATTGGCGGTTTAAACAGCAGACACATAAATCTGAAAGAGAAGGGCTTAATCACGCATATGGTTAAAGTTGAAGGGGAGGTAATTCAGCAATGACTGAAGGTAGAATTTTGGGATTTTGCAAAGCAACAATAGGAGATCCCCCAATGAGAGTTTGAAATGAGAACTCTGATTTACCATGTTGTATCCATTTAACACACTTGACAGGTTGTGTATGACCAGGAATGGTAAGTAAGGCGTCACCCTTGGCTGACCACAGGTGCAGGGTGTTGTCATAGCTTCCACTTAAAATGCTGGAAAATAACAGAAATTGTCTCTTCAAGAATTATTATTTTTTAATAGGGATGGCAACGAGTAGTAAAATTAATACTCGAGTACTCGGACAATCGTTTGATCGAGTACTCGGGTACTCGATTAGTCGGAAAAATTGATTATGTGTTCGCAAAGACAAGATTGTGTATATATGTATCGTTAATGACGTATATTGTGCGTTGGTCGTATTATTGGTCATTTTCACCTTTAAAGTAAACTTTCATTACGTATTTTAACAAAAAATTATATAAAAAGAAAACAAATGTTGTTTCAGGCTTTTAATTTGTCTTATTTGTTTCATTTTATACAAGTTTGCACTGCAGAAATGAACAACAATCAGAATTACAATGAACGAAAATTAACAGCATATATAAAAATAGTGCACGAAATTCAATACGAAGTTCAGTTGTTCAGTTGTTTACTCTACAAATTATTATTTTTTAAATGATAGTTTTTCGTACTGTGTAATTCTTGTTAACCTCATCAATATTCATAATTCTTGATTTAAAATATCAACCAATCAATTGTGATAATCATTGCAAAAATAGTTAAAATACGCCCATTAAGAAATCAATTCTCGATACTCTTTCGCTCGTTAGCGTCCATTGTTTGGTGAAAGGTCTCTAATTGGTATGCAATAGGATTGTATAGGTGAAAGTACCGCTATCAAAACTTAGCTAATTGACATCAGTGCTAATTTGAAATAGGGGTCCTTTGTTGACAGTTTGCAACTATCACAACAACTGTCAACTAATTGATTGAGGTCAATTGTGTACACAGTGGGGATTAGAGGGACCGTAAATTGTCCTCTTGGCAACTAACCAGATCTGATATTTTGTCTGTAAATCGTGTATTTGGTGATTTTTATAGATTTTTTTTCTTTTTTTTTCAGAGTACTCGAGTAGCGATTTGGTACTCGAGTACTCGGACGTTCGATCGAGTACTCGTTGCCATCTTTATATTTTAACATTCATCACATTCATTAAATGATACATGTTTACATATATTTGTGTAAACATCTGTTGAACACAGTGGTACAGCCTAAATTTGTCATAAATACATCTATGGACAATAAAGGACATCTCAGAAAAGCAAAATTTTAACGGTGTTGTAAAAATGTTATTATACAAGCCTTTTATTTATAAGAATTATGGGAAAAAAGGAGCTACAGAAAATATTGATGCAACTGTCACAAATAGTATGTTCTTCAATCATGCACACTAATTTTTCAAAATTAGTTACATGTTAAACCCTTCAAAAGGGTTCTATGGTAATGTTAAACATTAAAAGTGTTTTTTGACAAATCTCATATGTATAATTGATAGTGATTAAATTGTTACTGAGAACTACGTTAATCTACATGTACCAGTTGTTTGCTGCATGTACACAGCTGACCCAGTCATCATGGTCAAGTGAATCTTCAGGACGAGGGGCTGGGTGCCTCTCAACATATTCTAACTCAGCAACTGTTTCCGTGGAAACTTCTTTCTGCTCTAAGTGTTTCTCAAGGCTCACTCTCAGGAACTCGCCGTCAATCAAGAAGTCAAAGTCTATGTCTACATCTTTGTCTACGTTTTCTAGAAGAAAGTTATTTTAAATAAAATAAAAAAAATCATAAAACAACAAATAAATGACAATTGAACTCCACATAGTGAATGAAGTTTCTTTACATATCATGATTTTTTTTTATGTCTGACCAAGGCATACATGCCCTATCCCCAGACGGGTTGAAAAATCCCCTGGAATTTCTATACATCCCCCCCACCCCCCGCAGGGAGATCAAAATCCTCCGGAGTAAAAATAAATTAAAAATTTTTGAGAGAGATTTTACTTCGGGCAATAATGACAAAGTGAAAACACAGTATGTGAGTGAAACTGAATGTAAAGAAACAACTCCACAAGGGTGAAATGACTGTTTAAAAAAGGTTTGATAAATGCCAAACGGAAACTTTTACAACAAGTGATCAGTTAATTTGTATTAATGATCAAAGGCAAAGAAATATTACTATTTTGGAAAAGGAAGAAATTAATATTTCTTCTTTTTATTCCATTCTCTTATTGCGTGAACGTCATCATAGCTGATAGTATTAAGCTGAATTTTTCAAAAGACTTTGGAGGAAGGTAAATTAAATTGAATTGCCCCGAAAACATATTTTTCCATTGACATATTTTGTTCTGCAAATGCATTACACTATGACATGACAGTGTATCATAAAACTATGATAAATCATGACATAAAATAATTCTGTATAATGAAAAAGCTACAGCTAAAGCTGTAGAGGTTTCCATAGCAAAATATATGTGAATACATTTTTTTTTGTACTTGCATCGTAAAATACTTTGAAATTTCGCCAACTTAGACCTTTTAAAAAAATACCACTGAATACTACCAAATTCCCCCTGAATTTCAGCCTTTCTGAACAAATCCACCTGAATTTTTTGCCATTTTATCATAACCTGTTTCCTCCTCAACCATTCTTGTTCAAAACCAGACTTGTATGCTAAATATACTGCCTTTTTCCACTTAAGTCTGTGAAGATTAATTAAAAAGCTAAATAAAAAAAGTGGACAAATCAAATCTAGATTGAACACCTCTTTGAAATATTCCCTTCCTTGGGTTTCATTTTATCTTTCTTTTCTGTTGTTGAAACTTTTAATGAAACAGTAAGCTTTCCATACTAACCCTTGATAAGTCCATTGATAAGGGAGCTCAGATCACCAGTATTAACTGTCACAGGAACAGAAAACGGTGTGTCTGGCACTGAGTATCTGGAAAAAATAAGAATCAAATTATGAACTGCCATGATGAAATTGAAATGGGAAACCTGTTTACAGCATGCTCATTTAGATTCAAAAAAAGGTATGACATTGTCTGCATATTGGCACCAGTTTGTGCCATCGCCATTAGTGTCCATTTAATTGAAGTTCTTGCCTTTCAAGGAAGCGCATACATATTATCATATACATACAAGAGCGGAAACAGTGTGGCCTATGTGTCAGTGTCAGTGATGAACATGCTTATTTACACTAAACTTCAATGAAACTTTGTTAAAACACTTAAAGCGGTGTAGCTTTACACATATAACTACGATTTAAACTATTTTTTCTCCTTCAGAAATGTATATTCTACATGTAACAAGTCAGTTTTGCCCAATTTGGATGTTGTCAATAACATAGTTACAAATTAAATACTACAATTCAGCTTCATTTGATTAAAAACAAACTCGAAATTAAGATGAATGCAGAATTATTGAAATATACTGAAGTCTTGAATTACGTCCAAATGCTTATTCATAGACTGCAGAGAAGGAAATGTAATGGAAGATTTCCACATATATATGTTGTAGGGGTCGCGAAAATGTATTACTACATTTATTATATTCTCTTCCGATGTATGACAAATTACAATGGACAAACAACAGTAATTTAAAAATACTTATATATTTTTTGTGATATTCTGTAACATATAAGATCCTAACTTTGATTGTTTGGTGAAAAATTTCACTTGGGCATGCGGTGTGTCTTCCATATTTTCGGTTACACTGCACTAAACAAATGGAGCAGACAACACTTTTCCGTACATCACTGAAGTTACCGCCCGAATTAAAATTTCAGCACGACATATATATTATTAAGTACCAGAAGAATTAAACCGTAGCCGAGGAATTAACAAACCTCAATGATATCAATACACATCAAAGAGAGCAGCATATTTAAAAAAAACAACAAAAAACTATTTTACCAAACCAAAGCATCATATTCACAAGTTTCAATTAATACAAAACCGATTAAAGTACAGTGTCATTGCGCATGGCCGTGTCATTCATTGCGGAAGAAAACACTAAAATACGTCTGTTTTAACATATTCAAAGTTCAATTTATGTGAAGGCTAGCTTCTCGTGTGGAATCATAATAAAATGTTTGTAAGTCTTTCGTCAAGCAAACCGGCCCAACCAAAACCATTGATGTCACAGCAACCTGACACAACCTACAACGCGGGATGTCAAAGCAACCCGGCACAACCTACACCGCGGTATGTCAAGCAACCCGGCACAACCTACACCGTCGGGATGTCAAGCAACCCGGCACAACCTACACCGTCGGGTGTCACATCAACCCGGAACAACCTACACCATCGGGAGTCACAGCAACCCGGCACAACCTACACCGTGGGGTGTCAAAGCAACCCGGCACAACCTATACCGTCGGGTGTCACATCAGCCCGGAACAACCTACAACGCGGGATGTCAAGCAACCCGGCACAACCTACACCGTCGGGTGTCACATCAACCATGACCAACCTACACCGTCGGGCGTAACAGCAACCGACACAACATACACTACCAGGTGTCCTAGCAACCCGGCATTACCTACACCGAGGGGTGTCACAGCAGCCCGGCACAACATTAACCGTAGGTTGTCACAGCAACCCGACACAATCTACAACGTCGAATGTCATAGTAACCCGGTATAACATTCACTGCGGGGTGCTACAAGAACCAGGCACAACCTACATCGCGGGGTGTCATACCAACCCGGCACAATTTACACCGCAGGTACGTGTAGTAGCAACCCGGTACAACATCTCCGGTTGTTATAGCAACCCGGCACAACCTACACAGCTGGGTGCCACAACAACCCGGCACAACCTATACCGTCGGTTGTCACAGAAACTCGACACAACCTACAACGTCGAGTGTTATAGTAACCCGGTATAACCTTCACCGCAGGGTGACACAATAAACCGGCGCAACCTGCATCGCCGGTTGTCATAGCAACCCGACACAACCTACACAGCTGGGTGCCGCAACAACCCGACACAACATACACCGTCGGTTGTCACAGCAACCCGGCACAACCTACACCTCGGGGTGTTGTAGCAACCCGGCACAACCTACAGTGCAGGGTGTCACAGCAGCCCGGCACAACCTACACCGTCGGTTGTCACAGCAAACCGACACGACCTACACCTCGGGGTGTTGTAGCAACCCGGCATAACCTACACCGTCGGGTGTCACAGCAACCCGGCAAAACCTACAACGCGATGAGTCAGAACAACCAGGCACAACCTACAGCGCAGTGTGTCACAGCAACCCGGCACAACCTACACCGCGGGGTGTCACAACAACCTGGCACTACTTTCACCGCGGGGTGTCAAAGCAAGCCGTGAAAATCTACATCGCGCGGTAACACAGCAACCTGGCACTACCTACACCGCGGGGGTCACAGCAACCCTGCACAACCTACACCGTCGGGTGCCAAAGTAACCCTGCACAACCTACACCGTCGGGTTACACAGCAGTCTTGCACAACCTACACCGTCGGGTTTTACAGCAGTCTTGCACAACCTACACCGTCGGGTTTTACAGCAGTCTTGCACAACCTACACCGTCGAGTTTTACAGCAGTCTTGCACAACCTACACCGTCGGGTTTTACAGCAGTCTTGCACAACATACATCGTCGGGTGCCACAACGACTCGGCACAACCTTCACCGTGGGATGTCAGAACAACCCGGCACAACCTACACCGGCGGGTATCACAGCAACCTGGCACTACCTACACCGCGGGGTGTCAAAGCAAGCCGTGAAAACCTACATCGCGCGGTAACACAGCAACCTGGCACTACCTACACCACGGGGATCACAGCAACCCGGCACAACCTACACCGGCGGGTATCACAGCAGCCTGGTATAATCTACACCGCGATGTGTCACAGCAACCCGACACAACATACACCGCGAAGTGTCACACAGCAACCCGACACAACCTACACCGAGGGGTGTCACAGCAAACCGGCACAGCCTACACAGCGATGTGTCACAGCAACCCGACACAACCTACACAGCGATGTGTCACAGCAACCCGACACAACCTACACAGCGATGTGTCACAGCAACCCGACACAACCTTCACCGCGAGTTGCCACAGCAACCCGGCACAACCTACACCGGGGGTGTCGCAGCAACCCTGCACAGCCTGAATATAATAAAACAT
Organism: Mya arenaria; assembly: GCF_026914265.1. NCBI lineage: Eukaryota > Metazoa > Mollusca > Bivalvia > Myida > Myidae > Mya > Mya arenaria. The sequence continues at coordinate 66,732,990 of NC_069124.1, read as the reverse complement.
GATTTATAAATTATATAAATGGCGACCAAGATACGAAAGGAGTTATATCAGTCATAGACCACGTAAACTCACGCTTATTTATTTATTTTTAGACATGTTTACTCTGTCTATCTGAACAAGCTTAATTATATTGTTCAAAATTAAAGTTATATTATTATCTATTCCATAACGTCAGATTTCTGTTGTATATTTCATATACGTAAATGATTTGACGTTGGGTGTCGAAGGATCTAGGAGATCTTGGAACCATGCCCGCTTACCCTAGGTTAAATCTGCTACAGGGTTTCGTTACTCTTCCCGAAAAAAATATGTTTGTATTGTTGCCATATTGAAATGAACCTCGTTATAATACTGTCATTGATGTTTGTTTCTTTTTGTATAGAATCTGAAGCCAATTTGCTATATGTATGGAACCCGGTGTACCGATAATACCGCCTAAAATGTCAACGGATCTCCTTCAGAAAATGGCAGCTGATTTCATTTAATTCCATGCCTATTTTAACATTTATTATGCGCTTTGGTTAACAATTTCCCTCATTTTGTATCTCGATCTGTCCAAAAGTGGCTGGTAATTTGCGTCATACATATCATTTATGATGAAAGAAAGTGTGATCTAGGTCAGTAGTTACAAACGAGATACCTGGCAATAAATTAGTTTCAACATCAACCTTAAACACAAACTAAGGCTGACCTTTTTTTACCGCATGTTGTAGAATAAATAACGACTGATTTCATACTTTTGATAACATGATAAAACTGTCAATTATAATAGATAAGCAATTTCGCAATATATCTTATGATTCCATGTATTTTCATACTTTTAAAACTCAGTCATCATATAGACCCACAACTTTGCAAATATACGAATATACATATTTTGCAGACGACATTATTCAGACGATCAATAAAGAAAGTAGTACCATGGCTTGGCAAAACGTCTTCCTGAATGACATCCATAAAAGTTCTCGCTGACACGGAGGTCGGTCATAGTGACTGATAGGAGCCGCTCTAAATAAAATGTTAGCAATCTTCGTCCATTATCACTTGTTGTTTACAAACAAATTTGACCCTTCGTTCCCTTTTATCTCACACGATGATAATATAGTCACACCATACATTGTGTAATGTACATGTAAATACTTCAGTAGTGTCACATTCGTTCCATTTTCAACATATGTTATCATGAACATGTTCTCCTTATATGGCATTGCGACATTCGTGTCCTCAGGTAGTCAGATTTTGAAATCACGAACACGTATTGCTGATAATAATATAGGTCTTCAAAGTCCACACTTATGACCAGAAGTATCGTTTAAAAAGGTATTCGTGGTAATCCAGCGGGGTGACAAGTGTCCGGAATGGTTTGAATGTTTTACATGTAATAGAGTCTGTTTTGGGTTTAATTGTTGTTGGGTAGTTCCTGAGTCGTTGCAGATTTTGAAAGGAATATCATAACCATCGGCATCGCAGAAACACAGAGTATTGCAATGTTTGACTATTAAACACGTGTTATTTTTCAACACAGAAATGTTTTCTTCCTTAAATTCCTTAAACTCCAAATTAAAAAGGTAACGAAACGCCATGTTATGTATTATTAGATTTATTGTAGGGAGTCAATCTATTTGACCAACAGGTACAGAGTTCTTGAGAACAGTCGTTTAGACTATAATAATCGATGTAGTTAGCCAGTTTTCTTGTGACTCGCAATCATGAAATCGCTCCTATTAAATATAAAATATCAACTTTAATAATATCATACTAATACAACTTCATACTACTTTCATTTCACTAGTAAGAATTGCCTTCATTACCTAAACGGATAGCATATATACTTATATGTATTAAATGCAGTCGCGGTATGATTCCAAAATTATACAACTTTTAAATAATATGTGATTAGGCCAAAAAAAAAATGTTTGTTTAGGGTAACCTTCCCAAAATTTCTAGGTAGGGTAGGTAGGGATTTTTTTTTATTTGTTGTTTTCAAATCTGTCGTAAGTTCAGAGTGTTTTCTTGCACATGGCAGTCTTTCCTACATTACTGTCATTGCCTGACTTTGTTTTATCATATAAACAATAATTCTGATTAAAATCTGCATTTATCCGCACTTCGTAACTCTCTATTCGCTAACGAATATTTTTTTGCTCAGAAACGGAAAAAAATAGTTAAGGTCAGCGCATTTTTATAGGTAGGTCGGGTTACCCGAAACGGACTTATTTTTTTAGGCCTTACCAGGCATGCCGCGTCATTTAAACTATGAACAGTGTGTCACAACTTTTAATGCTGCTAAATATTTTTGTCATTGTGCTGTCGGTCAACTAGGCTAGACGTACCATGAATTGGGAACGCTGAGGTCATTTGCAGTTTAAACTACTAGTATATAGTACCCGATGAATTCCTCAACACCAAAACGCATTATGAACCGACGATTATAGAATGAAAACTTGAAACATTGACCAGGATTACGACTGTTATGCAATTTTGCGGTGGCTTAAGTAATAAAGTTTTTCATGATATCATGAAGTGTGATTTCGATAATGTTTCAAGAGTTTACAGAAAAGGAAATATTACTAAAAGGCACTCGACATGAAAGTTCTTGAGAAAGCCGATCGACCGTCACATTTGTGAACGTACTTTCGTAGGAATCGTTAGCCCACATGAATGAAGCAGGAAAGGAGTCAATCTGTTGCACAAGCTAAAATTATAACATGATATCGATCAGCCTGATCTGCTCAACAACCTCTATTCCTACGCATTTTTTGCTCTTTCCCAGTCTCCAGTGGCGCTCCTCTTATTTGAACTGGAGTTACTTTCTATATTTGGTTTGTTAATTGGATTGTCTCCCTATTTGGCATTTTAATATGCCTGTTTTAGTTGGAGACTAGTTCTAAAAGGAATGTGATTGTATCAGAACCGCTTGCATGTTCGTTCGTCCCCTGCCCGTGCGTATCATAGGGGGTTTATAACATACCCTGCAAGGATAACAAGTTTATTTCTTTATTTGATATTATAACAATTAGCTGGTCTTACGAAAGAAAAGAGTTTTAACTTAAGGAAATACAAGGTCACATGCTACATGTATTTGAATGTGACTGCTCGTGGAACCAGTAACTTAATTCGCACTCCGACAACTCTGAATAATGGCATTCGCCAAAAAAGAATATCCTGTATATCAAGAATGACCATTAACTATAAACACAATAATTATATGAGTTCTGACTCCATCTATATGCTAGTATTTACTACTGACTCCACATACTCCGTAACTAAGTCATACTAGTGACTCCACATAATCGGTAACTAAGACATACTAGAGACTCCACATACTCGGTAACTAAGACATACTAGTGACTCCATATACCCGGGAACTAAGACACACTAGACACTCCACATACTCGGTAACTAAGACATACTAGAGATTCCACATACTCGGTTACTAAGACATACTATTGACTCCACATACTCCGTAACTAAGACATACTATTGACTCCACATACTCCGTAACTAAGTCATACTAGTGACTCCACATACTCCGTAACTAAGTCATACTAGTGACTCCACATACTCGGTTACTAAGACATACTAGAGACTCCACATACTCGGTTACTAAGACATACTAGTGACTCCACATACTCCGTAACTAAGTCATACTAGTGACTCCACATACTCGGTTACTAAGACATACTAGAGACTCCACATACTCGGTTACTAAGACATACTAGTGACTCCACATACACCGTAACTAGGTCATACTAGTGACTCCACATACTCGGTCACTAAGACATACTAGAGACACCACATACTCGGTAACTAAGACATACTAGTGACTCCACATACTCCGTAGCTAAGTCATACTAGTGTCTACACATACTCGGTCACTAAGACATACTAGAGACACCACATACTCGGTCACTAAGACATACTAGTGATTCCACATACTCGGTCACTAAGACATACTAGAGACTCCACATACTCGGTCACTAAGACATACTAGAGACACCACATACTCGGTCACTAAGACATACTAGTGTCTACACATACTCGGTCACTAAGACATACTAGTGTCTACACATACTCCGTAGCTAAGTCATACTAGTGTCTACACATACTCGGTCACTAAGACATACTAGAGACTCCACATACTCGGTCACTAAGACATACTAGAGACACCACATACTCGGTCACTAAGACATACTAATGATTCCACATACTCGGTCACTAAGACATACTAGAGTCCCACATACTCGGTCAATAAGACATATTAGAGACTCCACATACTCGGTCAGTAAGACATACTAGAGACACCACATACTCGGTAACCAAGTCATACTAGTGACTCCACATACTCGGTCACTAAGACATACTAGAGACTCCACATACTCGGTCACTAAGACACACTAGTGACTCCACATACTCGGTAACTAAGACATACTAGTGACTCCACATACTCGGTCACTAAGACATACTAGGGACTCCACATACTCGGCACTAAGTCATACTAGTGACTCCACATACTCCGTAACTAAGTCATACTAGTGACTCCACATACTCCGTAACTAAGTCATACTAGTGACTCCACATACTCGATAACTAAGACATACTAGTGACTCCACATACTCCGTAACTAATTCATACTAGTGACTCCACATACTCTGTAACCAAGTCATACTAGAGACTCCAAATACTCGGTAACTAAGACATGCTAGTGGCTCCACATACCCGGGAACCAAGTCATACTAGAGACTCCAAATACTCGGTAACTAAGACATACTAGTGACTCCACATATCCGGGAACAAATACAAACTAGAGACTCCACTTACTCGGTAACTAAGACATACTAGTGACTCCACATACTCCGTAACTAATTCATACTAGAGTCTCCACTTACTCGGTAGCTAAGACATATTAGTGACCCCACATACTCCGTAACTAAGTCATACTAGTGACTCCACTTACTCCGTAACTAAGTCATACTAGGTACTCCACATACTCGGTAACTAAGACATACTATTGACTCCACATACTCCGTAGCGTAACTTAGTCATACGAGTGACTCCACATACTCTGTAACTAAGTCATACTAGTGACTCAACTTACTCCGTAACTAATTAATACTAGTGACTCCACATACTCGGTAACTAAGACATACAAGTGACTCCACATACTCTATAACTAAGTCATACTAGTGACTCCACATAGTCGGTAACTAAGACATACTAGAGACTCCACATACTCGGTCACTAAGACATACTATTGACTCCACATACTCCGTAACATAACTAAGTCATACTAGTGACTCAACATACTCCGTAACGTAACTAAGTCATACTAGTGACTCCACATACTCGGTAACTAAGTCATATTAGTGACTCCACATACTCGGTAACTAAGACATACAAGTGACTCCACATACTCTGTAACTAAGTCATACTAGTGACTCCACATACTCCGAAACTAAGTCATGCTAGTGCCTCCACACCCTCGGTAACTAAGACATACTAGTGACTCCATATACCCGGGAACTAAGACATACTAGTGACTCCATATACTCGTGAACTAATACATCATAGATACTTCACATACTCCAGGAACTAAGACATACTAGAGACTCCACATACTCGGGAACTAAGACATACTAGTGACTCCACATACTCGGGAACTAAGACATACTAGTGACTCCACATACTCCGGAACTAAGACATACTAGTGACTTCACATACTCGGGAACTAAGACAAACTAGAGACGCCATATACTCGGGAACTAAGTCATACTAGTGACTCTACATACTCGGGAACTAAGACACTAGTGACTCCATATACTCGGGATTTAAGACATACTAGTGACTCAAAATTCTCTTGAACTAAGACATACTAGTGACCCCACATACTCGGGTACTAAGACATACTAGTGTTTACTAGTGACTCCATATACTCAGGAACTAAGACATACTAGTGTTTACTACTGACTCCATATACATGGTAACTAAGTCATACAAGACGCACTAGTGTTTACAAGTGACTCCATATACTCGGAAACTTAGACATGCTAGTGTTTACTACTGACTCCATATACATGGTAACTAAGTCATACAAGACGCACTAGTGTTTACAAGTGACTCCATATACTCGGGAACTAAGACATACTAGTGTTTGCTACTGACTCCATATACATGGTAATTAAGCCATACTTGACGCACTAGTGTTTACTAATGACTCCATCTACTCGGGAACTAAGACATGCTAGTGTTTACTACTGACTCCATATACATGGTAACTAAGTCATACAAGACGCACTAGTGTTTACTAGTGACTCCATATACTCAGGAACTAAGACATGCTAGTGTTTACTACTGACTCCATATACATGGTAATTAAGCCATACTTGACGCACTAGTGTTTACTAATGACCCCATCTACTCGGGAACTAAGACATACTTGTGTTTACTACTGATTCCATATACATGGTAACTAAGTCATACAAGACGCACTAGTGTTTACAAGTGACTCCATATACTCGGGAACTAAGACATACTTGTGTTTACTACTGATTCCATATACTCGGGAACTAAGACATAGTTTACTACTGTATCCATATACTCGGGAACTAAGACATAATTTACTACTGTATCAATCTACTCGGGAACTAAGACATACTAGTGTTTACTACTGACTCCATATACATAGTAACTAAGTCGTACTAGACGCACTATTGTTAACTAGTGATTCCATATACTCGGGAACTAAGACATAGTTTACTTCTGTATCAATATACTCGAGAACTAAGACATAGTTTACTACTGTATCCATATACTCGGGCACTAAGACATACTAGTGACTCTACATACTCGGGAACTAAGACACTACTGACTCCATATACATAGTAACTAAGTCGTACTAGACGCACTAGTGTTTACTAGTGACTCCATATACTCGGGAACAAAGACATAGTTTACTACTGTATCTATATACTCTGGAACTAAGAAATACTAGTGTTTACTGCTGATTCCATATACTCGGGAACTAAGACATAGTTTACTACTGATTCCATATACTCGGGAACAAAGACATAGTTTACTACTGTATCTATATACTCTGGAACTAAGAAATACTAGTGTTTACTACTGATTCCATATACTCGGGAACTAAGACATAGTTTACTACTGATTCCATATACTCGGGAACTAAGACATAGTTTACTATTGTATTAATATACTCGGGAACTAAGACATACTAGTGTTTACTACTGACTCCAAATACATATTAACTAATTCGTACTAGACGCACTAGTGTTTACTAGTGACTCCATCTACTCGGGAACTAAGACATACTAGTGTTTACTACTGATTCCATATACTCGGGAACTAAGTCATACTTGTGTTTACTACTGATTCCATATACTCGGGAACTAAGACATACTAGTGTTTACTACGGAGTCCATATACTCGGGAACTAAGACATACTAGTGTTTACTACTGATTCCATATACTCGGGAACTAAGACATCTTTTTGATAAATTCAGTCATACAGTGAAACAGTTTTAACACTGATATTTTGCACCGGAACTGCGGCTGTGTTCGCTATAACATCTTCATTGCATCTAGACGTCTGTACAATATACTTTTATAACGAAATAAAAGTTCAGACTCATTTTGTGACTATGACACATTGATAGGAACATTATAAGCAGTCAGACGTCGGGCTAGACGCCCACGCGCGAGGATGTTCTGCGTGGCAGGAACCGGGCGCCCCAGTTTCCACGATTCCAATCGATCGACGCGAGACAAATTGGAAAGAGATAAATGCATTATCACACATCTCAATTTCTGATGTTTCTATACAATGACTCGAAGCAACAGGAAACAGATCAGCAGACGACAAAATGTTAATTTCACACAATATATTTTCTTCGACGAGGCGCAATACATGAGCAGTTTATGCGACGTAGGAATGCGCAGATTGTAGTTTGCCACACACGTCCTTGGCAAGTAGCCAAGGCGGGAATCAATGCAGACGAAACAAATACATTTTCTCCAGACAATATTTATCCCCATCAGGTCACGGGAAGGCCTGGTTGTAAGAGAATGCGTAAAATTGTAACTTATTAAACACCGGTGCCCAAATCCGCTCATGGAACGAACTCATTATTTTCATAGTATGTTGTATGTGTTCAAATAGATAAAGAAGTCATTACGCACATTGAAAAGTAAATACTTGAGACAGATTTTGATAAATGGCATACATGCTTATTGCGTTTCCACGAGTGCGTGTGTGGTACTTCTTGATTTCGAAATGTGTTCATATAAATAACGTTGGACATGTTCAAATAAGTATATTGGTATTCTATTCCGTTGGTACATATTCAGTATATAATTGTCAAGTACTTCTCTTGCTCCATTGCGCAGGATGGTCTTAATTAAACAAGTCGGCGACGAGCAGTTTGGTGGGCAACGTATATATCTCAGACGAAATTGCTGATATAAGGTCTATAATTTCTATAACGAATGTAAATAATGCATCAGGAAAATGCTTATACCATTTCAACCAAAATAGACCCATGGTTTTGAATGATCTTTCATTCATGTGAAGAAACCCGACAAATGCATTTTCGTCATTGACATACGATATGGTCGTTTGCCTTGATAATAAGATCTATAATTCACTTGAAACCTTGACATATGCTGCTCCTTTTAAGTTTATTCAAACACGACCATATCTTAGAGGCAATCCCATATACATAAACCATGTTCATTAATAAAAGTCGCTCAATAGTGAATACCATTTACGTAGGTTTTAAGTAACTACTCTATCAGCGCACCATTCATAAAAATCTCACACATGTTCAACACAGTTTACGGGAGGTTTAAAATACAACTTTATAGGTGAACGATTTAAAGTAACACAAAACACTTCTATAAATGTCATATTCACAACGTTTATTCTTTAGTATACATAGCAACCCATACAGTTACTGAAGCATCTCATATTATGTTTGATCATGATAAAAGCATCCCTTACAAATTATAACAATCACCGAGTTCAATTAACAACTTTTTCTTTTAAAATTATTCTAAACATTCTCATATGAAGCAAAATGTTAATAAAATAATTCAGTAAATGAAATTGAAAAGAAATCAGTGCTGCTAGCATCTAGAAGTCATGCTTTTTTCATCTCAAATAGCACTATGTCTGACAAACAGCTGTACAACCCATCCTCTGACATTCAACGTGTTCGGATGTGCAACGACCTTTAAATACTGACCTTCACATACGGGAGAAGTACCAAAATAGCCTTTTTGATGGAACACATTTTGTCAAAGAAAGGCATTTAATAGTTAACGGTACAACTACTGTAGGAAACATTTGCTCAACACACATTTAAATATATATATACTTGTTAACCCAAGACTCGCACATGTTTTGGCAGTCTGTGGATTTTATTAATTCCTGTGAAAGCAGCCTATAAATATACAAAGTGTTTCACAGAGCTTAGAAAGTAAAGATGTCTTTCCAATGGCTGTCCGATTGGGGCATTAATTTTGCTTTGACAATTGAATTCTAATAAACAACAATGTACCTTACAATTGTAACAACCGATGAATAAATCATGGTTCAATTCAGTTCATGCTATAATAGTATTCTATTGTCATTATTAGGAGTTCTAGCACAAAGATCTTTACAATTCTAAGCAATGTAATTCTACTGTTAAAGAAAGAAAAAAGGTTCTACGCAAGAGTTTAAGGGCGTACAGACAATACACTACATTATACACAGGAATAAAATATAACAATAATTCTTTATAAATAGAGTATGATGAATGTTTATATTTACACATGAATGATAATAAAATCATTTTGGGTGACTGGTCGGATGATTATAGCACATATATCACATGAATGTAACGATTACTCAAGTACAGAAAGCTCCTGACCATGATGATATATGATAGTGAACAGGTCATGTGAAATTAAATGTCAATAGATTGTGTTATTGGTACAAGAATGGTCTGCTGCCTGTAAGTACGCAGTGGTAGAAGAAGTTCATATAAAATGCCCTATGGAAGTTGACAAATGCTGCTCAGACTGAATGCCTACAGAAATATTTTTATGCCCAGTTACCCATGGGCAGAGTCTTTGCTAATGCCCAACCATGGTCAGGTACTTTGCGTATTATATATTGCCTATGGGCAGTAAAAACAATAATATGACAGGTATGAAATGAATTATGATAAAAAAGAAGTGCACAATCACCCACATTTAATTGACACTTATTCATTGCATCCATGTCTATTCTCGTTTTCAAATATGACTGATATAAAACCATATTAGGAGCTGGTCATTTTTACAACATTTACTAATTATAGACCTGCATTTGATCACAAACCAAAGCTAAAGTTAAAACATATACTGTACACTTTGCATTGCTTCGCATTGTCTCGAATTCAAAACCCGTAATAAAACAATGACAAGTAATAAAGAAAACTTCCATCACTTACACACAAAAATAATATTAAGTACAGCTGTAATGTTTCTATTGTTATCTTACAGTAGTTTATAATTCTTTAATTACAGTAAGATATTAATTTGATTTTCAAATATGAAACATGATAAACGTTGGCCACAAAGGCAGAAATATTTTCATAACGTAATTATCGAGTTTTCATTTTGATTTCTAATATGCCACTGCATTGAAAAAAGAAGTACACATTGAACAGTCTTCATTATGATAACGCAAATATTACACACATGACTTACAGCATTTCACAGCCGTATCAGTTTAGTTTACTGTTTCTCAGTTTATTATCTAAAACAAAACTGTGAAAAGGCTTACTGGAGTTAGTGCTAATGTACCAGCGCCGGTATTCATAAAACTTCTTAATTCTTTCTTCAAAAGAATCCTTACCTCTGATGTTACTTGTAAAAACAGAGTTTTTTTTATCATAAATGGCTCATTATCATATGAATCTTGACTTTGCATATTTTTTTCTCTATTTGTCATTGAATATCAAGGTTCGTTTTTTTAAGAATGTGTCTGTAAGTGGTGTGTACACATACACCAATGTGAGAACTCCTCTATAGTCAATGTTTATGTACAAAAGGTAACATATATTGAGCATCAATTAAATGAAATGAATAAAAATGACATTTATACATCTTTGTAACAAATCACACAATGTAAGCTTTAACAATCATTTCAAACTTATAAATGTAACTATATACAAAACTATTCCAGAAAGTATTTCTCTTCAAATTAACTTTGTTTAAATTTTTTATCAAATCTACAGAAACATGTCAGGGAGTCAAGATCCTAATTCTAAGAAACAATACTTCCAACAGATTATTCATCTTTACAAACAAACAGAAGGACGAAACAAATTGGAATCAAGTAATTATGATGCATGAAAATAGCACTGTGATCATACGGAAATTGGCAGTGAAATATATATGCAATGTTTGAAGTAATGAAGTCTTTATACAAGTACAAACGAATAATTGTGAATAACTGTTACAGTAATAAATAGATGTGATATGGAACATGATAAATGATCAGGAGTGATTCTGGCGCTAGTTGACACTACGATTTCTGCACAATAACTCCTGGTCTGTAATACATTTGAACTTGCGGTGAATTCCCTTGTAGAACATTTGCAACTGCTGGGTACTTTTCAGAATAGTTTGAATTGGAAAGAAGAAGTTTTGGTGAAGTCAATTGTGGCGCTGACACTGGTTGCACTCTCAGACAGTGTGCACTCTGAAGTCTTACATAGCTATGAGCTGAGGGCGAGTCTCTACCAGAGCATTCTGAGTGCAAGTCTTCTTGGTCACTGGTGATATATGTGTTATCTTCACTGTCTGTACCATGTGGAGCATAAAACTGTAGCTGTGCATGGTCTGTGGTAACAGCAGCAAGGGCCTTGGAGCATGGGGGCTTGGCGGGCTCATCCGTTTTGCTTTCCACGAGACGGGCAGCCTCAGAGAGAGTCTCCAGGTAGCTACGGAAATGGGTGTTTAAGCCTTGGGCATCTGGCTTGTGTTTGGGGGAACCTGGCACACGATGGTCGGGCTCTTGTTCCACCTGGACGGGTGGGTACACGGACATAGGCTCTGGGTTGCAATCTTCAACAGGCTGAAATATAGAGAATAGGTGAATGGATGTGCTACAGTTTAATACTTATAAGCATATACATTACAGTGCTTTAATTCACTGCTTGTTACATCTATTCATTCCAATTCAACACACATTTCTCCCTTATTGAAAAAAGTGCATTACAGATGTTGTCAATCTGACAAGTAATTGGAATCGCCAATTTTGTGTCAGATTTTCAGGATGAGTGATTATTTAACTTTTAAAACAAACATCAATGCTGCCAACTGTTATCAAATTACCTCTAGAATGATTGACAAGTTAGTTCATTTAATACCAGTGACAAAGTTTACTAATTATTTTCTGCCTATTTAACAACTGGGTTATATTTATACCAATTAGTTCACACCATATTTAACAATTTCAGACCCAATGATCTGTAATAGACAACACACTATCAAATAATTGAATACTGTATGGACTTCATGAAAGCCTTGATTTAATCTTCTCATACCAAGTCTGCCAAAAATACATAATACCAGCTATGGAGCTATTGGATATTTGCCATTCCAAAATGCAAAAAGGATCCTTCATAGTACTTGATCTCCAATTTTATTAAGAATGTGATCATTCCAGTGACCTTAGGCTATGTTTTGTATGATATAGTTAACCTGCATTTTCAATACATTGCCTATGCCAAATACTATGGTCTAAAATGTGAGAAAATTTACACTACGCAGTAGAGTTCAATTTAGGTTACGGGAATACTTGATATTTATAATGTACCATTAACTTGTCTTTTATCAAACAACGAATTAAGTGGAAAACAAACATGGCCAAATGGACAAGAAATAAGAGGAAACCAACACGCAAACATTCCCACGTTTCATTATACGCCATCACGTAAAAGTAAATATTAGTCTTTCATTTGGTTTGGAGACAGTTAATGCTTCACTTGAAAAAAATGACACCAGACTGATAAAGCTGGGATTATCGCTGTTTGAAAATTCATATGTATTTCAAAGTCATAATAAATCATTTGACCCAAACCAACTACTTCCTTGTTATGGTATCACATTTAAAATATTTAACATACCAATGGTGGGAGATATGCAAAAATAATCCCTTTGGCAAAAACTGAATAGTTTATAAAGTAAGGTGTTTGCGTGCAAAGCAACGAAAGCTGATATTCTCTGTTCTTCAAGTAATAATGACCCGGACAAGTTTTGCACTACTGCAGGTTTTCATTACAATCCTTATGAAATATTGTTATATTTATACATAGTACAAAATAAATTCAATCATGTTTTTATTTAGTGTACAATAATTGCTAAAGCTTCAACTATCAACTTACCTTTTCTATAACCGGCTGGAGCGGTGGTAGGGGAGTGGGCACTGGTGGCTCCACAGGTGTGGTCAGTGGCGGCGGCTCCACTGGCGTTGTCAGTGGTTGTACACTCTCAGGTGTGGTGTAGTGCCTATTGGCGTGTAGCTCCAGGTACATGCGACGCTGCCTCTCTTTGTCTAGCTGCTGGCGGAGCAGACCCACTTCACGCCGAATGTCCTCATGCTTGAAATCCTCATAGTCAGCAGTAATACCTTCATCTGATGACTCTGTAAATCAATTGAATAAAACATGGTTTAATGACATTTTTCTTAACTTTAAGTTTCTGATCAGGTAATAATAATTAGTAATTTAGAAAAAATTATAGAACTTCTGGCTATATTAATTTTCAATAAATAAGAGAATGCATTTTATAAGCAGAAAATTCATATGACTCTGAATTTCTTCTGATGTAATGTAGTAAAAAGAATTGAGAATGAGATTTGTCTTCAGTACTTTAGTGATATTGGGGCCAGGTGTAAAAAAGAAAAGCTCAGCAATTTCAACAGAAACTTTAACCAGAGAAATAGCTTTGCTACTCAATTTAGAATTGGTAATCTGAGAAACAATATATATTATTAAACATTTTCTTGTGTCATATCTATTCACATGTAATTTTCAATATTTATATTGAAATCAACCCGCACCTGTGTCTCGTTTTTTACGTTTTAGCGGAGGCGAGCCCCCATACAGAGATATATCAAGCTCCAAGTCGATGTTGCATTTTCGACTCACTTCTCCAAGGAGACGTTTGTATGCGTTATTCTGTGCGGACAACTTTGCATTATCCTGTTCAAGGTTGTGAATAAACTCGGTGGTCTGCTGTAATATTGCAGCCTGAAATACAAAAGAAAACAGTTGATTTATATAGATTTCATGTTCTACTAATTGGTAGGATTATAGGAATTTATCTACAGGAGATTTTTATGAATATGATGACCTTTTTTTATCTACAATCCCAGCTGAAAGCAAGACAGAACTGCTTTCTTCTAAATATGATCTTAAAAGATAAGGTACATAACCATGGTCTTTTCTTAAAGCTGCTCTCTCACAGATTGAACGTTTTGACAACTTTTTAAAAAAAATTCTTGGAATGAGCCATTTTATTCGAAAATGCATGAAAACAAGTGATATAAGTTTGCTGACAAAAATTCAGAGCGCAGATTTTCATATCTAAGTTACAAAAATGATGTTTTATGCATTTTCCTTAAACCGTTAGTAACGGTTTAAGACATAAAACATTAATTTTCGAACAGAAATATGAAAATCTTAAATCTGACCTTTTGTCAGCAGTCATATATCACTAATTTGCAGATATTTACCCAAAAATTGGCTCATTCCAAGACAAGATTTTTTTTTTTTTTTGTCAAAACGGTAAATCTGTGAGAGTGCAGCTTTAACAAGACATCAAATGTCAAACTAAGCAGCAATAACAAGAGTCAATAGCTGCCTCACCCTCAATCACCATCCGAACTAATGGCCATAAATAATTCATTTGCCAGCAGCATGCAGGCCCAGTTTTCAATAATACTGGAAGGATATGAATCATTTTACTAACGGAAAGTATACATCACTTGTTTTCATTCTATGAAAAGAACAATGTTTACAAACATTAATGTACACAGATGAAGCCTGAGTAGGGCAAAGGTTTATGACCCTAACTCACATCAGTTGACCTTATTTATCTCATGTTTTCATCTATATGTATCTAACAATCTGAGCAGAGACTGGAGATACCTAAGACATTTTCACATGAATTTTATTAACTCTGGGGTTTCAGCAAGTTTTTTTTTTTTTTAAAAGGACTGGGTACTGCAGAAGAGGGACAGGGTGCCAGTAGGAAAGAGCACATTTGATAGGGCTGAATTGTAGTAATAAACCAATCACTGGTTATAGAAATATTATCATTCTCATAATTATAGAAGGTCCATTGCGTAATTGAATGAGGATGTACACATTTTGTGTGAGTGATTTTTGGTCTCCATGAAAATTAGAAATATAATTCTTCAGGACAAATTTCAGGATCCAGTGGCTAAAAACTGTTCAACCCAACATCTCCATCAATGGCAAAAATGGAGATCAACTAATAACTATTATACAGCCATCATGTTGCACTTAATCACAACTATCATTAATTGGTTGAGGACAGAATGATATGATTACTTTTATATTTTAATAATAATATTCTTCAAAATTGTAGTTTTCAACAAGTTCATGAGGGTGACATGAATTTCATTATTTTTCATGCTTAAAGTTATAAATAAAATGGAAGTACTCCATACTTCACTGTATGTATGTATATCTGACTTTCAGATGTACTAGTAAAATGTCCGTGCATTAGCTCTTTGCAAAAAAATTAAATCAAAATCTTTATTGAAAGTTTTTATTAACTGGTGTGAATAAAAAAACACAAAGATATCTTAATCACCATTTCTCTTGTTTAGGGTTCCAAATGACTTTCATTATACTATAGGTAACATACTATGACATTAAATGACAAACTTCAATCAGTTATGTGAAAAAACACAACATGTTAGTCGAATAGAAGTCCTACAATTCATTAAATAATACACAATTTTGTTTGTGGTCAAACTTGTGAGACATGACCTTGTGTATTATACAGTGGTCAGTAGTTCACTACCTATCAACAGACATTTGACCAGTGGTCATCCAGCAGTCATTGTATAAATAAAGATTGTAGAGACAGTTTCTTCAAATAGACTACATCTCAATTACTTTATCAACGAACTATCAGTATTTCAAACAATTAAAAATAACTGTTTTAATAAATTAATGACATTATCATATTTATATGTATAATTAATAATAACATTGTGATGTTTATTTGCAACTAACTATAATATTATGCCAAGCGTGCATATTCAAGTCCATTAATGATTATTTATAATGCTATTATTTTTGTAGGTTATACCAGTGCATGAACTTTTATATGGTTTTATTGTAAAGCATCAGAAAGAGCAAATGTTTTCTTAACATTTATGTTTTGCGTGAATCACATTTTTGAATTCCAAATCAAGTAATAAATATTATCAAGAAGAATATATGTGTATATTTTCAAGCTCAGTTGACAGACCTTACTATCTGTATCAAAATTCCTAATATTGGATTCAAAATAGTTTTATGTCAGCTACATAAATCTCTCTCTGCTCAGTGACCACAAAAATTTCATTGACATGAGGTTTTTTAATGGATTTCCTTTCTGACAAGGTAGAACAGGCTTACTGAATTTACTCCGACGGTTCAACATTATGTTAATCAGTGATATTATTATGAGGTAAAAAAAAGTGTGGTTTAGTCTTGACATCCAAGCATATATGATAAGACATTAAGTAATAAATTCTGTGAACAAATTAGATCTATTTCAAAATAATTAAACACCATTTGTAGATTTTCTTTGTTAATTACTAGTACTCCCAGTTTTGGGAAAGTCACATTTTATTTTGAAGAGGTTCCAACAGCTGACAAGTGTCAGTTATAAAAAAAAGCTGGGGGTCTGTTTGATTATGAGGGATTCATGTTCAAAGCAGGGTAAAGGGGCTTAGACCACTTTTGAATTTATTTCAAAGTCATTTATAATATTTATTTCAAAGAACTTCCTACTGATCTTGATGCATGTGTCCTAGCAAAAAAATTATCTTCATAACTGTACAATTGTACGAAGTAAAAAGTTCTCAATCCTGATTTCAAAATTAATCCTGAGCTTGAAAAATACTAATTTTCCCACTCTCTCATTATATGAATACTATATTCAGTCTTTGAGGAAACAGGACTATCAATCTCAAATAAATTGAGAATGGAATAGAATTCTCTTTTTCTGCACACATTGGAGCACTTGAATTCCTAAATCACTTTCCATGATAACTCAAGGCGTATTAACTCTCTCACGGCAATGGAATGTAGGAGTGCCGATGCTCTAGTTACCCAGTCAACTGTTTACCTAAGGCTTACACGGGTAAGGATAAAATAACCCATCAAACATCTTTTATCAAAGAAATACTACCATATACTGTTACAATGTTGGTAGAGTAAATTGTAATTAGCTACATTTGTCAATGAAACAACTGTTACGAGTTGTATTTTTGTTCAGTGATCAATGAAAGAGACACAGTAGGCCTCATTAGCTTCAAATGAAGTCGTCAAAGCATATGAACACTTAAGGTTCACCAGTAGCAAAACTAAAGAGTGTTATGCTTCTGTTTATGAATGGATACCTGTTAAAAGAGGATTTTTATAACAGCAAATTAATACAATTGGTTTTGATGCTTTAATTGCATCTAGAACACCATTTTCACTGTGTGGTCTAGACACACTATTTACAAATGAATAAGCGATGTCAATCATACAACTTTATTATATGCAGGGTGATGAATTTGGCATAATGCCATCAGTTCAAACTGGTGCAGACTCTGAATTCCAGAAGAACAATAGGTCTGCCACTCAAGGTGGAATTATACAATATAGCAACAAAACAACCATCTTTAACCAAAGGAAAAGGTCTTTCATGGACAGAAAATAATATTACTGTTAGGTAATCCTTCAGAAATTGACAGGAAAAAGAAAATTGAACAAACAGAAAAACACAACAACACAATGTTAAAATATGTGTATGTATTAGCTACAAAAATGTACCATACATACAAAATACACCTACATAAGAGATTCACAAGTACCTTGCTAAGTTTTTCACCCTCACTGTGTGGTAGAAGGGTCCTCAGTAACTGGAAACCATGATTTATGCTCTGCATTCTACGCCTTTCATTGCTGTTGGCAATGGCCCTACGTAGACGTTTCTCACCTTCAACACCATTTTTGTGACTAATTTGCCTGAAATAAGAGAAATTTATCAGTGTTGAATGAAAATTTACTAACACTGAAAATTTACTAACGGTGAGACAGTGAAAAATTTAAATAATACTTTTCAGTATTGTCATTACAATATATACAGTGTTCTCAATAAGAACTGGCTGCCGGCCAAAATGGACGGTTCAAATGGCAATAGGGCCGGTTCAAATTTGGAAAACTAAATGAATTTTCAGTAGAATAAGTAGAAGCTGGTCGGTTACTTTACCATTTGAGACGGTTAAACCTAAACTTATTGAGAACCCTGTATATACCAGATACATGAAATATTATACAATAGTTGTAATAGTTTCTACTTCTGTGTACATTCAAAATTAGCTCAATTATGTGTCACTGATACCTTAAATAATCAGCAGCAGCTATGAAACTTATAAGAGTCTTGGAATGCTAACAGTTCAATACAAGTATATTGATCTAGGAGCCAGCAGACAGATGAGGCGGGACTTGGCTCCTTGCCAATATACCAGCATTGCAATGACATTTATTTCGTAACAGCTCTTCCACAAATTTAAATTATTGCTCTCACTGAAGAAAAAAACTCACACATGCCTTGGCATTTTTAATGAAATATGTTAATTGCTAATGGTCATTCCCTTATGTCTTATGATGAGAATGAGTAAGCATAAACTTAATAATGACATGAGTAACCATTATTTTTTTCTGAATTTATTCATGTTTCAGATTACTCCTATTTATTGAGAATGCTGACATTTTACAGCTGCCTTCAAACAGTCTATAAAATATCACCTATGAAATATAGGTCACGGTGAGGACATGACACACACTGTATGAACTGATATAAGTATAAAACCCGAACAATATTGTCAACATATCAAATGACCTACAAGTAAATAAACCTTCCCTAAAATAATGTTTATAAATAAAATGTTGTTTATTTATTGTTATGTTCTTTATCATTTTGACCTAGTCGGTAATCAAGTTGATCAATATGGTAAGTTATGTAACAACTTTTGGCAGTTATGCTCAGCTGATACGGATTTGGCACCCAGCCAACTTTTTTTCCCCTACGTTTCATTCAATTTTAGGCAAAATCATGCCACTCTAACAACATTATGCGCTAAACAATAAATATCAACTATGAATATTTTCAATGTCACATAAAACACCCTTCAAAACAACATTTGTTTGACATATTCTAGAGTCAGCTGACAGCATGGCGTGGCCGAGCAAGATTATCTGCCCTTTGTTTTCATTCCACGCCATGTGACTTCCTTCTCTGACCAAGCCGGATTTTTATGAACCGATTTTGGAGAAAAAACACCAGCATGACCGTATTCTCCCAAACAATATGATACATACAGATGTTAAGAGTTGATATACACCAAACATTTGAAAAAAGTTCAATTGACCTTTGCGTAAACGATGTTACAAATTTGTGTGTACATGCGTACTACAATGTTTATGTCGAAAGCAGCGTGTGTACAACTACTACGACTCACCTTGACAATGCCGCTGAAATTTCTTCTTCACGTTCACGATATTCTTGCAGAATTCGACTTTTTGCAGTAGAACGATGATAAACTGACATGTTAGAATTATTTTTAAACACGAAATTAATCCAAATAATTAATAAACTGCACAATATTATGATGACTATTCAAGCGTACTACGAAGTTGTCGTGGCCTACACCAGAATGAGTATTAATTGGCGGGAAACAGATTGTATTCAATTCAAGAGAATAGCAGGTGCGCGTTGACGCTTTTGTGTTTCTGTATTTAAAGACAAGGCACAAGAAATAAAGAAAACGTCAATTAATTTACTCTTACTTTGAAAAAATCACTCTTATATTATACGAATAACTTAACTATTGCTTGGAAATTGCCAATACGCATTTCGCACTATTTTTTTGATCGGATGAAATCGTTTTCCCAGGGGCAGTTAGTAGGTCGGTTGGCAAGACGCGGGAAAGAGCGGCCAAACATATCAACAGCTGTTGGCGTTGTGCCAAATTTGAGGTTAGGAGAATATGAAAATAAAATAAAATGCTTTATAATCTTTTAACTATTTATACTCTTTAATTCCCTATGTACCTAAAATTGTTTTAACATATTATATTTATTTATTCATTCCTGAAAAGAATTCGTTTTAAAAGTTCATATTTTTGCAATAAACTGAATAATTTCAGTCCGTCTTTGTTATTCCTCGTAGTGCATTAGAATGTCTGGAATGTAGACTTATCTACGACAATACCTTATACGATGTTACTATTTTAAGTTTGTCAATCGTTACTAAAATGTCACGCTTGAGTGTGGACAATATAATATTATATTAAGATAAAACCCTAACAGATTTGATCGATGTATCGGCTGTATGGATGTTTGAAGACTGATGATGGAATAAATTCTAATACATATATTTATTATAATCTAATAGTAATTAGCTTCATAGCTTGAATGCTTTATTAATTATTTATTAATCTTTATTTTAATTAAAAGAGGATAATTGTTTGTTTCGGTGTAAGATAGCATTATACCGAGTGGGCACTGTCCACGAGGTGAAATAATTTGCGATCGTAAACTTAAACGAACAAATTTTCATTTATCATTTGCAAAAAAGGAATAAACTGTACTATATATATGGCATTTCATTTTGGTTAATCAGAAAATTAAGTGGCAAAATTGTATGCGGAAGGAACGTCATATCGGAGATGTCTGATCTAGTCCACAGGGGCAGGGTGCGTTGTTTTGACACACCCTTTTGACCACGCCTAGGATTTTTTTATTATTTTTTTAAAATGGGGAGGGGGGGGGGGGGGGGGGCTCAAATAGCTGCGTCAAAACAACGCACCCTGCCCCTGTGATCTGGACGAGAGCAAGGGCTAAAATTTCAAAACAGTGATCATATCAAATTGACATTTTTACTGTTTGAACAGTGAAATATCATTATTATTTCACTGATCAATCTCTTTAAGCCAACGGAAAGCATATCATTTATTAATTCATTCGTTCGTTCGTTCGTTCGTTCGTTCGTTCGTTCGTTCGTGCGTGCGTGCGTGCGTGCGTGCGTGCGTTCGTTCGTTCGTTCGTTCGTTCGTTCGTTCGTTCGTTCGTTCGTTCGTTCGTTCATTCTTATTTATTTATTTATTTATTTATTTATTTATTTATTTATTTATTTATTTATTTATTTATGTCTGTGTGTCTGTCCGTCCGTCCGTCCGTTCGTTCGTTCGTTCGTTTGTTCGTTCGTTTGTTCGTTCGTTCGTTCGTTCGTTCGTTCATTCATTCGATAATTTTATGTTTTATTCATAATTATAATGTTGGTACTTTCAAAGTTGGTATATTATCCGTTGTGTATTTTGCTTATCCTTCCCTTCTGAAGTTTTTGACCTCTGAACTACCCCGACCACTGTCTGGTTCCTGCCTCACTGTATAACAAAGTGGAAGTGGCAGATCAGTTTACGTTAATTAACACGGTAGCCGGACAAAACATTCCATGGAAAAAATATCTGATGTCATTATTGACTTGGTGGACAAAACTCCCTCATCAATTTGACAATGTGGACAAAACATCCCGGAACATTATGACATGGTGGAGAAAACATCCCATCCTGGACATTAAATCCCATAAATGTTTGTCAGTATGGACACACATATTATATCACCGAATCGAAGGTGCTTTTTCACAAATTATTAAATTATTTCTAAATGTAACTGATTGTTACGTAACTGTTAATGGGCATTGAGTATCACTGAAATGAGCTGGGCATGATGTTTTGTCCACCTTGTCAAAAATGATGTGGCTGTTTTGTCCTTAATTCCGTTAAGTGCTGCAGTGGTCATTGTATATATTTTGTAAAATATTAGATGTACAACGCTGTGACTTGTCAAAGTAAACATTGCTGTTCATGGCTCGACCTCCATCGCATTAAGATGTGCGGTAACTCTCGCCAAATTCCATCGTCAGTGTCCACGGCTCTGAGATTTGTTTTGGGTCCAATGTTAAGGCTCATGGCAATTCCTTTGCGTCAATCGTCTTTCATGGATCTTTTGCGGCGTTTTCAGTGAGAATGTGGCAACTATCACGACCCCTAAGCGTGTCCCTCACCGTTAACAGTGCGACTATGGTCACTGTAAGTACCCCTCGTGCTAAGCGGGTGAAATGCGACTGTGGCCATTGCAAGTGCCCTTCATGCTAAGCGGGTGAAATGCGACTGTGGCCATTGTTAGTGCCCTTCATGCTACGCCGGTGTAGTGCGACTGTGGCCATTGTAATTGCCCCTCATGCTAAGCGGGTGTAGTGCTACTATGGCCACTGTAATTGCCCCTCATGCTAAGCGGATGTAGTGCGACTATGGCCATTGTAATTGCCCCTCATGCTAAGCGGATGTAGTGCGACTATGGCCATTATAATTGCCCCTCATGCTAAGCGGGTGTAGTGCTACTATGGCCATTGTAATTGCCCCTCATGCTAAGCGGATGTAGTGCGACTATGGCCATTGTAAGTGACCTTCATGGTAAGCAGATGTAGTGCGACTTTGGCAATTGTAAGTGCCCCTCATGCTAAACGGGTGTAGTGCAACTGTGTAGAGTTTTAGTGCCCCTAATGCTAAACGGATGTAGTGCGACTGTGGCGATTGCAAGTGCCCTTCGTGGAAAGCGGGTGTAGTGCACCTGTGGCCAGTGTTAGTGCCCTTTCGTATAAAGCGGTTGTTGTGCACCTGTGGCCAGTGTAAGTGCCCTTCGTGGAAAGCGGGTGTAGTGGACCTGTGGCCAGTGTAAGTGCCCTTTCGTGTAAAGCTGTTGTTGTGCACCTGTGGCCAGTGTAAGTGCCCTTCGTGTAAAACGGGTGTAGTGCACCTGTGACCAGTGTTAGTGCCCTTTCGTGTATAGCGGATGTAATGCACCTGTGGCCAGTGTTAGTGCCCTTCGTGTAAAGCGGGTGTAGTGCATCTGTGGCCAGTGTTAGTGCCCTTTCGTGTAAAGCGGGTGTAGTGCACCTGTGACCAGTGTTAGTGCTCTTTCGTGTAAAGCAGGTGTAGTGCACCTGTGGCCAGTGTAAGTGCCCTTCGTGTAAAACGGGTGTAGTGCACCTGTGACCAGTGTTAGTGCCCTTTCGTGTATAGCGGATGTAATGCACCTGTGGCCAGTGTTAGTGCCCTTCGTGTAAAGCGGGTGTAGTGCATCTGTGGCCAGTGTTAGTGCCATTTCGTGTAAAGCGGGTGTAGTGCACCTGTGACCAGTGTTAGTGCTCTTTCGTGTAAAGCAGGTGTAGTGCACCTGTGGCCAGTGTAAGTGCCCTTCGTGGAAAGCGGGTGTAGTGGACCTGTGGCCAGTGTAAGTGCCCTTTCGTGTAAAGCTGTTGTTGTGCACCTGTGGCCAGTGTAAGTGCCCTTCGTGTAAAACGGGTGTAGTGCACCTGTGACCAGTGTTAGTGCCCTTTCGTGTATAGCGGATGTAATGCACCTGTGGCCAGTGTTAGTGCCCTTCGTGTAAAGCGGGTGTAGTGCATCTGTGGCCAGTGTTAGTGCCCTTTCGTGTAAAGCGGGTGTAGTGCACCTGTGACCAGTGTTAGTGCTCTTTCGTGTAAAGCAGGTGTAGTGCACTTGTGGCAAGTGTGAGTGCCCTTCGTGTAAAGCGGGTGTAGTGCACCTGTGGCCAGTGTTAGTGCCCTTCGTGTAAATCGGGTGTAGTGCACCTGTGGCAAGTGTTAGTGCCCTTCGTGTAAAGCGGGTGTAATACACCTGTGGCCAGTGTTAGTGCCCTTCGTGTTAAGCGGGTGGCCAGTGTTAGAGCCCTTCGTGTAAAGCGGGTGTAATGCACCTGTGGCAAGTGTTAGTGCCCTTTCTTGTAGAGCGGGTGTAATGCACCTGTGGCCAGTGATAGTGCCCTTAGTGTAAAGCGGGTGTAATGCACCTGTGGCCAGTGTAAGTGCCCGTTGTGTAAAGCTGGTGTTATGCATCTGTGGCCAGTGCTAGTGCCCTTTCGTGGAAAGCGGGTGTAGTGTATCTGTGGCCAGTGTTAGTGCCCTTCATGTAAAGCGGATGTAATGCACCTGTGGCCAGTGTTAGTGCCCTTCGTGTAAAGCGGGTGTAGTGCACCTGTGGCAAGTGTAAGTGTCCTTTCGTGTAAAGCGGATGTAGTGCACCTGTGTCCAGTGTTAGTGCCCTTTCGTGTAAAGCGGATGTAGTGCACCTGTGTCCAGTGTTAGTGCCCTTTCGTGTATAGCGGGTGTGGTATGACTGTGGCTAGTGTGAGAGCCCATAATACTGAGCGGGTGTAGTGCGACTGTGGCCATTTCAAGTGCCTCTCATGCTGGGCGGGTGAAGTGCGACTGTGTCCAGATTTAGTGTCCCTCATGCTGTGCGGGTGTAGTGCGACTGTGGCTATTGCAAGTGCCCCTCGTGCTAAATGGGTGAAGTGCGACGGTGGCCATTGCAAGTGTCCTCATGCTAAGCGGGAGTAGTGCGACTGTGGTCATTGTAAGTGCCCGTCATGCTAATCGGTTGTAGTGCAACTGTGGCCATTGCAAGTGCCCATTATGCTAATCGGGTGTAGTGCGACTGTGCCACTGTAAGTGTCCTCATGCTTAGCAGGTGTAGTGCGACTGTGGCCAGTTTAAATGCCCTTCGTGTAAAGCAGGTATAGTGCGACGGTGGCCATTGCAAGTGCCCCTCATGTTAATTGGGTGTAGTGCGACTGTGGCCATTGTAAGTGCACCTCATGCTAAGCGGGTGAAGTGCGACTGTGGCCATTGCAAGTGCCCCTCATGCTAATCGGGTGTAGAGCGACTGTGGCCATTGTAAGTGCCTCTCATGCTTATTGCCTGTAGTGCGACTGTGGCCATTGTAAGTGCCCTCATCCTTAGCGGGTGTAGAGCGACTGTGGCCATTGTAAGTGCCTCTCATGCTAATTGACTGTAGTGTGACTGTGGCCATTGCAAGTGCCCCTCATGCTAATCGGGTGTAGAGCGACTGTGGCCATTGTAAGTGCCTCTCATGCTTATTGCCTGTAGTGCGACTGTGGCCATTGTAAGTGCCCTCATCCTTAGCGGGTGTAGAGCGACTGTGGCCATTGTAAGTGCCTCTCATGCTAATTGCCTGTAGTGTGACTGTGGCCGTTGTAAGTGCCTCTCATGCTAATTGCCTGTAGTGTGACTGTGGCCATTGTAAGTGCCCTCATCCTTAACGGGTGTAGAGCGATTGTGGCCATTGTTAGTGCCTCTCATGCTAATTGCATGCAGTGCAACTGTGACCATTGTAAGTGCCCTCATGCAAATCGGATGAAGTGCGACTGTGGTCATTGTTAGCGCCCGTATACTAAGCGGCTGTAGTGCGACTATGGCCACTGCAAGTGCCTCTCATGTTAAGCGGATGTAGTGCGACTATGGTCATTGCAAGTGCCCCTCATGCTCAACGCTTGCAGTGCGACTGTCGTCATTGTAAGTGCCCCTCATGCTTAGCGGGTGCAGTGCGACTATGGCCATTGCAAGTGCTCCTCATGCTAAACGGGTGCAGTGCGACTGTGGTCATTGCAATTGCCCCTCATGCTAAACGGGTGCAGTGCAACTATGGCCATTGCAAGTGCCCCTCATGCTAAACGGGTGAAGTGCGACTGTGGTCATTGTAAGTGTCTTTCATACTAATTGCCTGTAGTGCAACTGTGACCATTGTTAGCGCCCTCATGCTAATCGGTTGAAGTATGACTATGGCCATTGTTAGCGCCCTCATACTAAGCGGATGTAGTGCGAATATGGACTTTTTGAGTGCTTTCATGCTAATCTGATGAAGTGCGACTGTGGCCATTGCAAGTGCCCCTCATGCTAAGCGGGTGAAGTGCATCTGTGGCCATTGCAAGTGCCCTAATGCTAAGCGGGTGTAGTGCGACTGTGGCCATTGCAAGTGACCCTCATGCTAAACGGATGCAGTGCGACTGTGGTCATTGTAAGTGCCCCTCATGCTTATTGGATGTTGTGCGACTGAGGCCATTGTAAGTTCGAATGTTGCCATTGTAAGTGCCCCTCATGCTTAGCGGGTGTAGTGCGAATGTGGCCATGGCAAGTGCCCCTCATGCTGAGCGGATGTAGTGCGACTGTGGCCATTGTAAGCGGGTGTAGTGCGACTGTGACCATTGTGAGTGTCCTTCATGCGAAGCAGATGTAGTGCGACTGTGGCCATTGAAAGCGCCCTTTATGCGAAGCGGATGTTGGGCGACTGTGGCCATTGAAAGCGCCCTTTATGCGAAGCGGGTGTAGTGCGACTGTGGCCATTGAAAGCGCCCTTTATGCTAAGCAGGTGTAGTGCGACTGTGGCCTTTTTGAGTGTCCCTCATGCTAAGCGAGTGTAGTGCGACTTTGGCTATTGCAAGTGCCCCTCATGCTAAGCGGGTGTAGTGCAAATGTGGCCTTTTTGAGTGTCCCTTATGCTAAGCGAGTGTAGTGCGACTTTGGCTTTTGCAAGTGCCCTTCATGCTAAGCGTGTTAAGTGCGACTGTAGCCATTGTAAGTGATCTCATGTTAAGCGGGAGTAGTGTGACTGTGGCCATTGTAAGTGCTCTCATGTTAAGCGGGTAAAGTGCGACTGTGGCCATTGTAAGTGCCCTTTATGCTAAGCGGGTGTAATGCGAATCTGGCCTTTGCAAGTGCCCCTCATGCTAAGCGGGTGAAGTGCGTCTGTGGCCATTGCAAGTGCCCCTCATGCTAATCTGATGAAGTGCGACTGTGGCCGATGCAAATACCCCTCATGCTAATTGGGTCAAGTGCATCTGTGGCCATTACAAGTGCCCTAATGCTAAGTGGGTGTAGTGTGACTGTGCCCATTGGAAGTGCCCTTCATTTTAAGCGGGTGTAGTGTGACTGTGGCAAGTTTTAGTGCCTTTCATTTTAAGCGGGTGTAGTGTGACTGTGGCTATTGCAAGTGCCCCTCATGTTGAGGAGGTGTAGTGTGACTGTGGCCATTGTACGTGTCTTCGTGTAAAGCGGGTGTTGTTCGACTGTAGCCAGTGTAATTGTCCCTCATGTTAAGCGGGTGTAGTGCGACTGTGGCTATTGCAAGTGTCCCTCATGTTGAGCAGGTGTAGTGTGACTGTGGTCATTGTATGTTTCTTCTGGTAAAGCGGGTGTTGTTCGACTGTGGCCAGTGTAATTGTCCCTCATGTTAAGCGGGTGTAGTGCGACTGTGGCCAGTGTAATTGTCCCTCATGTTAAGCGGGTGTAGTGCGACTGTTGCCAGTGTTAGTGTCCCTCATGTTAAGCTGATGTAGTGCGACTGTTGCCAGTGTAAGTGTCCCTCATGTTAAACGAGTGTAGTGCAACTGTGGCCAGTTAAAGTGTCCTTCATATTAAGCGGGTGCCTAGCGACTGTTGCCAGTGTAAGTATCCCTCATGTTAAGTGGGTGTAGTGCGACTGTCGCCAGTGTAAGTGCCTTCGTGAAAGGCGAGTGTAGTGCGACTGCGGCCAGTATAAGCGTCCCTTATGCTAAGCGAGTGTAGTGCGACTTTTGCTTTTGCAAGTGCCCCTCATGCTAAGCAGGTGTAGTGCGACTGTGGCCATTGTAAGTGCTCTGATGTTAAGCGGATGTAGTGAGCCTGGCCATTGTAAGTGCTCTCATGTTAAGCGGTTGTAGTGCGACTGTGGCCATTGTAAGTGCCCCTTATGTTAATCGGGTGAAATGCGAATGTGGCCTTTGCAAGTGCCCCTCATGCTAAGCGGGTGAAGTGCGACTGTGGCCAATGCAAGTGCCCCTCATGCTAATCTGATGAAGTGCGACTGTGGCCATTGCAAGTGGCCCTCATGCTAAGCGGGTGAAGTGCGTCTGTGGCCATTGCAAGTGCCCTCATGCTAAGCGGGTGTAGTGCGACTTTGGCCATTGAGAGTGTCCCACATGCTAAAAAGGTGTAGTGCGACTGTGGCCATTACAAGTGCCCTTCATTTTAAGCGGGTTTAGTGTTACTGTGGCAAGTTTTAGTGTCCCTCATGCTAAGCAAGTCTAGTGTGACTGTGGCCATTGTACGTGTCTTCGTGTAAAGCGGGTGTTGTTCGACTGTGGCCAGTGTTAGTGTCCCTCATGTTAAGCGGGTGTAGTGCGACTTTGGCTATTGCAAGTGCCCCTCATGCTAGGCAGGTGTAGTGCGACTGTGGCTATTGCAAGTGCCCCTCATATTGAGCAGGTGTAGTATGACTGTGGCCATTGTACGTGTCTTCGTGTAAAGCGGGTGTTGTTCGACTGTGGCCGGTGTAAGTGTCCCTCATGTTAAGCGGGTATAGTGCGACTGTTGCCAGTGTAAGTGTCCCTCATGTTAAGCGGGTGTAGTGCGACTGCGGCCAGTGTAAGTGTCCCTCATGTTAAGCGGGTGTAGTACAACTGTTGCCAGTTAAAGTGTCCTTCATATTAAGCGGGTGCCGAGCGACTGTGGCCAGTGTAAGTATCCCTTATGTTAAGCGGATGTAGTGCGACTGTCGCCAGTGTAAGTGCCTTCGTGAAAGTCGGGTGTAGTGCGACTGTGGCCAGTATAAGCGACCCTAATGCTAAGCGAGTGTAGAGCGACCTGGCTATTGCAAGTGCCCCTCATGTTAAACGGGTGCAGTGCGACTGTGGCCATTGTAAGTGCCCCTCATGCTAATTGGGTATTGTGCGACTGAGGCCATTGTAAGATCGAATGTTGCCATTGTAAGTGCCCCTCATGCTTAGCGGGTGTAGTGCGACTGTGGCCATGACAAGTGCCCCTCATGCTGAGCGGATGTAGTGCGACTGTGGCCATTGTAAGCGCCCTTTGTGCAAAGCGGCTGTAGTGCGACCGTGACCATTGTGAGTGTCCTTCATGCGAAGCGGATGTAGTGCGGCTGTGGCCATTGAAAGTGCCCTTTATGCTTAGCATGTGTAGTGTGACTGTGGCTTTTTTGAGTGTCCCTCATGCTAAACGAGTGAAGTGCGACTTTGGCTATTGCAAGTGCCCCTCATGCTAAGCGGGTATTGTGCGACTGTGGCATTTTTGAGGGTCCCTTATGCTAAGCGGGTGTAGTGCGACTGTGGCCATTGTAAGTGCTCTCATGTTAAGCGGGAGTAGTGTGACTGTGGCCATTGTAAGTGCTCTCATGTTAAGCGGGTAAAGTGCGACTGTGGCATTTGTAAGTGCCCCTTATGCTAAGCGGATGTAATTCGAATGTGGCCTTTGCAAGTGCCCCTCATGCTAAGCGGGTGAAGTGCGACTGTGGCCATTGCAAGTGCCCCTCATGCTAATCTGATGAAGTGCGACTGTGGCTATTGCAAGTGCCCCTCATGCTAAGCGGGTTAAGTGCGTCTGTGGCCATTGCAAGTGCCCCTCATGCTAATCTGATAAAGTGCGACTGTGTCCATTGCAAGTGCCCCTCATGCTAAGCGGGTGAAGTGCGTCTGTGGCCATTGCAAGTGCCCTAATGCTAATCTGATGAAGTGCAACTTTGGCCATTGACAGTGCCCAACATGCTAAGAAGGTGTAGTGCGACTGTGGCCATTGCAAGTGCCCTTCATTTTAAGCGGGTGTATTGTGACTGTGGCAAGTTTTAGTGTCCCTCATGCTAAGCAGGTTTAGTGCGACTGTGGCTATTGCAAGTGCCCTTCATGTTGAGCAGGTGTAGTGTGACTGTGGCCATTGTACGTGTCTTCGTGTAAAGCGGGTGTTGTTCGACTGTGCCCAGTGTAAGTGTCCCTCATGTTAAGCGGGTGTAGTTCGACGGTTGCCAGTGTAAGTGGCCTCATATTAAGCGGGTGTAGTGCGACTGTTGCCAGTGTAAGTGTCCCTCATGTTAAGCGAGTTTAGTGCGACTGTTGCCAGTGTAAGTGTCCCCGATGTTAAGCGGGTGTAGTGCAACTGTGGCCAGTTAAAGTGTCCTTCATATTAAGCGGGTGCCTAACGACTGTGGCCAGTGTAAGTATCCCTTATGTTAAGCGGGTGTAGTGCGACTGTCGCCAGTGTAAGTGCCTTCGTGAAAGGCGGGTGTTGTGCGACTGTGGCCAGTATAAGCGTCCCTTATGCTAAGCGAGTGTAGTGCGAATTTGGCTATTGCAAGTGCCCCTCATGCTAAGCAGGTGTAGTGCAAATGTGGCCATTGTAAGTGCTCTGATGTTAAGCGGGTGTAGTGTGATTGGCCTTGTAAGTGCTCTCATGTTAAGCGGGTGTAGTGCGACTGTGGCCATTGTAAGTGCCCCTTATGCTCTGCGGGTGTAATGCGAATGCGGCCTTTGCAAGTGCCCCTCATGCTAAGCGGGTGAAATGCGACTGTGACCTTTGCAAGTGCCCCTCATGCTAAGCGGGTGAAGTGCGACTGTGACCATTGCAAGTGCCCCTCATGCTAATCTGATGAAGTGCGACTGTGGCCATTGCAAGTGGCCCTCATGCTAAGCGGGTGTTGTGCGACTTTGGCCATTGCAAGTGCCCTCATGCTAAGCGGGTGTTGTGCGACTTTAGCCATTGCAAGTGCCCCTCATGCTAAGCGGGTGAAGTGCGACTGTGACCATTGCAAGTGCCCCTCATGCTAATCTGATGAAGTGCGACTGTGGCCATTGCAAGTGCCCTCATGCTAAGCGGATGTTGTGCGACTTTGGCCATTGCAAGTGCCCTCATGCTAAGCGGGTGTTGTGCGACTGTGACCATTGCAAGTGCCCCTCATGCTAATCTGATGAAGTGCGACTGTGACCATTGCAAGTGCCCCTCATACTAAGCGGGTGAAGTACGACTGTGGCCATTGCAAGTGCCCTCATGCTAAGCGGGTGTTGTGCGACTTTGGCCATTGAGAGTGCCCCACATGCTAAGAACTTCTTAGCATGTGGGGCACTCTCAATGGCCAAAGTAAGAAGGTGTAGTGCAACTGTGGCCATTGGAAGTGCCCTTGATTTTAAGCGGGTTTAGTTCGACTGTGGCAAGTTTAAGTATCCCTCATGCTAAGCAGGT
This sequence comes from Mya arenaria, assembly GCF_026914265.1. NCBI lineage: Eukaryota > Metazoa > Mollusca > Bivalvia > Myida > Myidae > Mya > Mya arenaria. Next base: position 66,701,757 of record NC_069124.1, on the reverse strand, counting down.
GTAGTGCGACTGTGGCTATTGCAAGTGCCCCTCATGTTGAGCAGGTGTAGTGTGACTGTGGCCATTGTACGTGCCCTTCGTGTAAAGCGGGTGTTGTTCGACTGTGGCCAGTGTAAGTGCCCCTTATGTTTAGCGGGTGTAGTGCGACTGTGGCCAGTGTAAGAGTCCCTCATTTTTAGCGGGTGTAGTGCGACTATGGCCAGTGTAAGTGTCCCTCATGTTAAGCGAGTGTAGTGTGACTGTGGCCAGTGTAAGTGTCCCTCATGTTAAGCGGGTGTAGTGCGACTGTGGTTAGTGTTAAGTGTCCCTCATGTTAAGCGGATGTAGTGCAACTGTGGCCAGTGAAAATGTCCTTCATATTAAGCGGGTGCCGAGCGACTGTGGCCAGTGTTAGTATGTTAAGCGTGTGTAGTGCGAGTGTCGCCAGATTAAGTGCCTTCGTGAAAGGCTGGTGTAGTGCAACTGTGGCCAGTGTAAGCGTCCCCTATGCTCAGTGGGTGTAGTACGACTGTGGCCATTGTAAGTGCCCCTCATGCTAAGCGACTGTAGTGCAAATGTAGCCATTGTAAGTGCCCTTCATGGTCAGTGTTAGTCGCCCTCGTGTCAGAATAAGTGCCTTTCATGGCCAGTGTAAGTGTGCCTCATGCTCATCGGGTGTAGTAGGACTGCGGCCATTGTTAGTGCCCCTTATGGCCACTGTACGTGCCCCTCATGGCCAGGGTAAGTGCCCCTCGTGGCCAGTGTCAGTGTCCATCATTGCCACGGTCGTTGCCCCGCATGACCAGTGTCAGTGCCCCTCGTGGCCAGTGTCAGTGCCTCTCATTGCTAGGGTCGGTGCCCCTCATTGCCAGGGCCAGTGCTCCTCATGGCCTGTGTCATTGTCCGCGTGGCGAGTGTCAGTGCCCCTCATGGCCTGTGTCAGTGCCCACATGGCCAGTGTCGGTGCCCCTCATGGTCAGTGTCGGTGCCCCTCATGGCCTATGTCGGTGCCCCTCATGGCCAGTGTCAGTGCCCCTTATGGCTTGTATAAGTGCCACTCATGGCAAGTGTTGGTTCCCCTCATGGCTTGTGTCAGTGCCCCACATGCCGGTGACCCTCATGGTCAGTGTCGGTGCCCCTCTTGACAAGTGTCGGTGCCCCTCATAGCCAGTGTCAGTGCCCCTTATGGCCAGTGTCAGGGCCCCTCGTGGCCAGTGTCAGTGCCCTCATGGCCAGTGTCAGTGCCCCTCGTGACCTTTGTCAGTGTCCCTCATTGCCAGTGTCAGTCCCCCTTGTGGCCATTGTCAGTGTCCCTCATGGCATGTGTCGGTGTTCTCATGACCAGTTTCAGTGCCCCTCATGGCCTGTGTCATTGCCTCCGTGGCCAGTGTCAGTGCCCCTCATGGCCAGTGTCAGTTCCCACATGGCCAGTGTCAGTGCCCCTCATGGCCAGTGTCATTGCTCCTGATGGCCGGTTTCAGTGCCCCTTATTCCCTGGGTCAGTGCCCCTCATGGCCAGTGTCAGTGCCCCTCATGGCTTGTGTCAGTCCCCCTCATTGCCAGCGTAAGTGGCCCTCATGGCCAGTGTCGGTGCCCCTCATGGTCAGTGTCGGTGCCCCTAATGGCCTGTGTCGGTGCCCCTCATGGCCAGTGTTAGTGCCCCTCATGGCTTGTATAAGTGCCACTCATGGCAAGTGTTGGTTCCCCTCATGGCTTGTGTCAGTGCCCCACATGCCGGTGACCCTCATGGTCAGTGTCGTTGCCCCTCTTGACAAGTGTCGGTGCCCCTCATAGCCAGTGTCAGTGCCCCCATGGCCAGTGTCAGGGCCCCTCGTGGCCAGTGTCAGTGCCCTCATGGCCAGTGTCAGTGCCCCTCGTGACCTTTGTCAGTGTCCCTCATTGCCAGTGTCAGTCCCCCTTGTGGCCATTGTCAGTGTCCCTCATGGCATGTGTCGGTGTTCTCATGACCAGTTTCAGTGCCCCTCATGGCCTGTGTCATTGCCTCCTTGGCCAGTGTCAGTGCCCATCATGGCCTGTGTCAGTGCCCACATGGCCAGTGTCAGTGCCCACATGGCCAGTGTCAGTGCCCCTCATGGCCAGTGTCATTGCTCCTCATGGCAGGTTTCAGTGCCCCTTATTCCCTGGGTCAGTGCCCCTCATGGCCAGTGTCAGTGCCCCTCAAGGCTTGTGTCAGTGCCCCTCATGGCCAGTGTAAGTGCCACTCATGGCCAGTGTCGGTGCCCCTCATGGCCAGTGTCAGTGCCCCTCAAGGCTTGTGTCAGTGCCCCTCATGGCCAGTGTAAGTGCCACTCATGGCCAGTGTCGGTGCCCCTCATGGTCAGTGTCGGTGCCCCTAATGGCCTGTGTCGGTGCCCCTCATGGCCAGTGTCAGTGCCCCTCATGGCTTGTGTAAGTACCCCTCATGGCAAGTGTCGGTGCACCTCATGGCCTGTGTCAGTGCCCCACGTGGCCAATGTCAGTGCCCTCATGGCCGGTGTCAGTGCCCCTTGTGGCCATTGTCAGTGTCCCTCGTGACCAGTGTCAGTGCCCCGTGGCCGGTGTCAGTGTCCCTCATGGCCTGTGTCAATGCCTTCATTGCCAGTTCCGGTGCCCCTCATTGCCAGTGTCGGTGCCATTCATGGCCAGTGTCAGTGCCCCTCATGGCCAGTGTCAGTGCCCTTCGTGGCCAATGTCAGTGCCTTCATGGCCGGTTTCAGTACCATCCTCGTGGCCATTGTCATTGTTCCTCATGGCTAGTGTCGCTGGACCTCATGGCCAGTGTCAGTGCCCCTCATGGCAAGTGTCAGTGTCTTCATAGTCAGTGTCATTGCCCCTTATGACCTGTGTCAGTGTCCCTCGTGACCAGTGTCAGTGCCCCTGATGGCCTGTGTCAGTGCCCTCATGGCCAATGTCGGTGCCCCTCATTGCCAGTGTCAGTGCCCCCAAGCCAGTTTCAGTGCTCGTCGTGGCCAGTGTCAGTGCCCTCATGGTCAGTGTCAGTGCCCCTCGTGGCCATTGTCATTGTCCCTCATTGCCAGGGTCGGTGTTCTCATGACCAGTTTCAGTGCCCTTCATGGCCTGTGTCAGTGCCTTTGATGGCCAGTGTCAGTGCCCCTCGTGGCCATTGTCAGTGCCCCTCATTGCCAGGGTCGGTGCCCCTCATGGCCAATATCAGTGTCCTCATGGTCAGTGTCAGTGCACCTCATTGCCAGGGTGGGTGCCGCTCATGGCCAATGTCAGTGTCCTCATGGTCAGTGTCAGTTCCCCTCGTGGCTAGTGTCATTGCCCCTCGTGGCTAGTGTCAGTGCCCCTCGTGGCAAGTGTCAGTGCCCTCGTGTCCAGTGTCAGTGCCCCATTATGGCCTGTGTCAGTGCGCTCATGGCCTGTGTCAGTGCCCCTAATGGCCAGTGTCAGTGCCCCTCATTGCCAGTGTCAGTGCCCCTCATGGCCAGTGTAAGTGACCCTCGTGACAAGTGTCAGTGCACCTCATTGCCAGGGTCGGTGCCCCTCATGGCCAGTGTCAGTGCCCTCATTGTCAGTGTCAGTGCCCCTCATGGATTGTGTCAGTGAGCTTATGGCCTGTGTCAGTGCCCCTCATGGCCAGTGTAAGTGACCCTCGTGACCAGTGTCAGTGCCCCTAATTGCCAGGGTCGGTGCCCCTCATGGCCAGTGTTAGTGCCCTCATTGTCAGTGTCAGTGACCCTCATGGCCTGTGTCAGTGAGCTTATGGCCTGTGTCAGTGCCACTTATGGTCAGTGTCAGTGCCCCTCATTGCCAAGGTCGGTTCCATTCATGGCCAGTGTCAGTGCCCATCGTGGCCAGTGTCAGTGCCCCTCATTGCCAGGGTCGGTGCCCCTCATGGCCAGTTTCAGTGTCCTGATGGCCAGTGTCAGTGCCCCTCGTGGCCAGTGTCAGTTCCTCTCATTTTCAGGGTCGGTGCCCCTCATGGCCAGTTTCAGTGCCCTCATGGTCAGTGTCAGTGCCCCTCGTGGCTAGTGTAAGTGCCCCTCGTGGCCAGTGTCAGTGCCCCTCATGGCCAGTGTAAATGACCCTTTTAACCAGTTTCAGTGCCTCTCATTGCCAGGGTCGGTGCCCCTCAAGGCCAGTGTCAGTGCCCTCATTGTCAGTGTCAGTGCCTCTCATGGCCTGTGTTAGTGAGCTTATGGCCTGTGTCAGTGCTCCTCATGGCCAGTTTCAGTGCCCCTCATTGCCAAGGTCGGTTCCATTCATGGCCAGTATCAGTGCCCATCGTGGCCAGTGTCAGTGCCCCTCATTGCCAGGGTCGGTGTCCCTCGTGGCCAGTTTCAGTGTCCTGATGGTCAGTGTCAGTGCCCCTCGTGGCCAGTGTTAGTTCCTCTCATTTCCAGGGTCGGTGCCCCTCATGGCCAGTTTCAGTGCCCTCATGGTCAGTGTCAGTGCCCCTCGTGGCTAGTGTAAGTGCCCCTCGTGGCCAGTGTCAGTGCCCCTCATGGCCAGTGTAAATGACCCTTTTAACCAGTTTCAGTGCCTCTCATTGCCAGGGTCGGTGCCCCTCAAGGCCAGTGTCAGTGCCCTCATGGTCAGTGTCAGTGCCTCTCATGGCCTGTGTTAGTGAGCTTATGGCCTGTGTCAGTGCCCCTCATGGCCAGTGTCAGTGCCCCTCATTGCCAAGGTCGGTGCCCCTCATGGCCAGTGTCAGTGCCCCTCATGGCAATTGTCATTGTTCCTCATTGCCAGGGCCGGTGACCCTCATGACTTGTGTCAGTGCCCCTCGTGGATAGTGTCAGTGCCCCTGGTGGCCAGTGTCATTGCCCCTCATGGTCAGTTTCAGTGCCCCTCATTGCCAGGGTCGGTGCCCCTCATGGCCAGTGTCAGTTTCCCTCATGGCTTGTGTAAGTGCCCCTCATGGCAAGTGTGGGTGCCCCTCATGGCCAGTGTAAGAGCCCCTCATGGCCAGTGTCAGTGCCCCTCATGGTCAGTGTCGGTTCCCCTCATGGCCTGTGTCAGTTCACCTCGTGGCCAGTGTCAGTGCCCCTCGTGGCAAGTGTCAGTGCCCTCATGGCCAGTGTCGCTGGACCTCATGGCCAGTGTCAGTGCCCCTCATGACCAGTGTCAGTGTCTTCATAGTCAGTGTCATTGCCCCTTATGACCTGTGTCAGTGTCCCTCGTGAACAGTGTCAGTGCCCCTGATGGCCTGTGTCAGTGCCCTCATGGCCAGTGTCAGTACCCCTGATGGCCTGTGTCAGTGCCCTCATGGCCACTGTCGGTGCCCCTCATTGCCAGTGTCAGTGCCCCCAAGCCAGTTTCAGTGCTCCTCGTGGCCAGTGTCAGTGCCCTCATGGTCAGTGTCAGTGCCCCTCGTGGCCATTGTCATTGTCCCTCATTGCCAGGGTCAGTGTTCTCATGACCAGTTTCAGTGCCCCTCATGGCCTGTGTCAGTGCCTTTGATGGCCAGTGTCAGTGCCCCTCGTGGCCATTGTCAGTGCCCCTCATTGCCAGGGTCGGTGCCCCTCATGGCCAATATCAGTGTCCTCATGGTTAGTGACAGTGACCCTCATTGCAAGGGTCGGTGCCGCTCATGGCCAATGTCAGTGTCCTCATGGTCAGTGTCAGTGCCCCTCGTGGCTGGTGTCATTGCCCCTTGTGGCTAGTGTCAGTGCCTCTCGTGGCAAGTGTCAGTGCCCTCGTGTCCAGTGTCAGTGCCCCATTATGGCCTGTGTCAGTGCCCTCATGGCCTGTGTCAGTGCCCCTAATGGCCAGTGTCAGTGCCCCTCATTGCCAGTGTCAGTGCCCATCATGGCCAGTGTAAGTGATCCTCGTGACAAGTGTCAGTGCACCTCATTGCCAGGGTCGGTGCCCCTCATGGACAGTGTCAGTGCCCTCATTGTCAGTGTCAGTGCCCCTCATGGCCTGTGTCAGTGAGCTTATGGCCTGTGCCAGTGCCCCTCATGGCCTGTGTCAGTGCCCCTCATGGCCAGTGTAAGTGACCCTCGTGACCAGTGTCAGTGCCCCTCATTGCCAGGGTCGGTGCCCTTAATGTCCAGTGTTAGTGCCCTCATTGTCAGTGTCAGTGACCCTCATGGCCTGTGTCAGTGAGCTTATGGCCTGTGTCAGTGCCCCTCATGGCCAGTGTCAGTGCCCCTCATTGCCAAGGTCGGTTCCATTCATGGCCAGTGTCAGTGCCCATCGTGGCCAGTGTCAGTTCCCCTAAATGCCAGGGTCGGTGCCCCTCATGGCCAGTTTCAGTGTCCTGTTGGTCAGTGTCAGTGCCCCTCGTGGCCAGTGTCAGTTCCTCTCATTTCCAGGGTCGGTGCCCCTCATGGTCAGTTTCAGTGCCCTCATGGTCAGTGTCAGTGCCCCTCGTGGCTAGTGTCAGTGCCCCTCGTGGCCAGTGTCAGTGCCCCTCATGGCCAGTGTAAATGACCCTTTTAACCAGTGTCAGTGCCCCTCATTGCCAGTGTCGGTGCCCCTCAAGGCCAGTGTCAGTGCCCTTATGGTCAGTGTCAGTGCCTCTCATGGCCTGTGTTAGTGAGCTTATGGCCTGTGTCAGTGCCCCTCATGGCCAGTGTCAGTGCCCCTCATTGCCAAGGTCGGTGCACCTCATGGCCAGTGTCAGTGCCCCTAGTGGTCAATGTCAGTGCCATCATGGCCAGTGTCATTGCCCCTCGTGGCAAGTGTCAGTGCCCCTCATGGCCAGTTTCATTGCCCCTCATTGCCTGGGTCGGAGCCCCTCATGGCCAGTGTCCTCATGGCCAGTGTCAGTGCCCCTCGTAACCAGTGTCAGTGCCCCTCATGACCAGTTTTAGTGCCACTCATTGCCAGGGTCGGTGCCCCCATGGGCAATGTCAGTGCCCCTTATGGCGTGTGTAAGTGCCCCTCATGGCCAGTGTCGGTGCCCCTCATGGCAAGTGTCGGTGCCCCGCATGGCCAGTGTAAGTGCCCCTCATGGACAGTGTCGGTGCCCCTCATGGCCAGTGTCGGTGCCCCTCATGGCCTCTTTCAGTGCCCCTCGTGGCCAGTGTCAGTGCCCTTCATGGCCGGTGTCGGTGGCCCTCATGGCCGGTGTCAGTGACCCTCATGGCCAGTGTCAGTGTCCTCAAGATCAGTGTTAGTACTCCTAATGGCCTGTGTCAGTGTCCCTCGTGGCCAGTGTCGGTGCCCCTTATGACATGTGTCAGTGCCCTCATGGCCATTGTTGGTGCCCCTCATGGCCAGTGTCAGTGACCTTCATGGCCAGTGTAAGTACCCTTCATGCTGAGCGGGTGTAGTGCAACTCTGGCTAGTGTAAGTAGCCCTTTTGCTCCGCGAGATAGTGCGACTGTGGCCAGTGTAAGTACCCTTCATGCTAATAGGTGTTAGTGCGGCTGTGGTTAGTGTAATTATCTCTTGTGCTAAGCAGGCCAGACGTGTAAGATCCATTCGTTTTTTACAGCTAGTGTCGTACATACACACATGTTAACGCAAACGAGTGTACTTCTAGTATTCTGATTCTGCACCGAAAACAACAACAATATATAACTTCTACGGCAAACAGGAGGTGTTAACAAAAAAATGGCCATAGTATATATAATAGTATATTTTGACTAAAAACAAAGTTTCACGTCAGTCAACTCTCTATTTTCTCTGTTAACAATTGTTCTGCTCATACAATCAATCATTTTTTATTTAGGCCTCTAGAAACATAGGTTAAATACCCATGAACAGCCGCCATGTCCCTCCTCCGGGTGGGAATCATTATATTGGTCAATTTTTGGAAAAAACTTATCAAGCTGTAAACGTTCATTCTTTTGTATAATAATCATAAGTAGCAGCAGCAGCAGCGGCGGGAGCAGCAGTATTATTAATAGTGATGGTGGTGATTTTGTAGTTTGTATTGACTGCTCCGTTAGGCAAGAAATTGCCGTTTTGACCATATCAAGATCTTTATACAACAGATGCTTGTATGAAAGCGTCCACTTGAACAATGACTGCTAGAGATAGACATTTCTACGATATTCCTCTCGTTCAAGACGTAGGAGACCAAAATCAAACGTCAAACGAAAAGGATGTCTTATTAAAATATATCAATAGTAATTTGATTGGAAATGGAAAAGCGTTTAGTGGTCCTTTCGGACTAAGAAAAGGTTTGTCATATAAATTCGCGTATGTCACTCGGTGGAATTACAATTTACAGCCGATTCTCTTAAAGCTCAGAGATCGAATTTAAACTTTTTTCCTACTTACAATTTTTCAAAGGTGGGTAATATTTTTACTCGCATTTTCAAAAAGTTTCTTGCTTTTTTCCTTAAACTTTCAAATGAAGTTAATTTAGGGTAACTGGACAATTCGGCACCAAACGAATTCGGCATAGTCAATTTGGCACCAACACATTCGGCACCCAGTCGACTCGGCACCATAAAGCATAGTCATTTCGGCACATAATTCACATTATCTTTAACTCAACTTTTCTCACTTTCATTCGTTATATGGTTCGTTTATTTCAATTAAACTACCTTTCTAAAAATATTCGATCATCCAATATGAGTATCATGTATCGTTTTTTTTCAGTAATAACAGATGGCTCAAGATTATGAACATCTGGGTTTTTTGTTATACAGTGTATTTTCTTGTGTTTTCTATATCTTCCTTTACGTCTAAATGTATTTCTGCGGTTCTTATTTTAAACGCCTACGCATGCATTTGTTTATTGGAGGATATTTTGTTACTTAATTTTTGAACTATAATTAAAGTCAGTAGAATGCGTGCGCTCTGGGTAAGTAATGATTACAAGACACGTTCATTATCAAAAGTTTTATTCAAAAAAACTTTAAGGCAATTCATAAATTATCATATTAAAATAGTCATTTGTAAATACAATTTCTTCAAGGCACTGTTCATGTTGATTTTTTAACATGATATACATGTCCTTCCCTTTTGCCTAGGCCTCACAAGACGGCGACACTTTATGCTCAAATCGTCGATCATTGTTTAATCCAAATACAGTTTTCAACACCTAATCGAAACATTTAACAGTTAAATAGAAAAATTCTACAACTATAACTGAAAATCAGTCTGTCTGAATATATACGCCCACGAATATCATTTAGAAATTTGCCACGCGACCCCCGTGTACTCATTTAAACCATATGGTTATCAATTAACAATGGTATGTTAAAGATTATTATTAATTTTCACACCAGGATAGGGTTGATTAACGAGACACATGCCGACACACTATGACATGCGTTTCTACAGCTAATAATCTCATCGCACAACAAATAACTCTGTAATAAATTTAAAGTCGTCTGTTTATTTTCATTATGTTTTTAGTAGTTCATGAAGATATTTGATTTAAGTATTCTGTGCATACGGAATAAGAAAGCAATTTGTCAATAAAATGATTTAAGTTTAACTAATAATTATATTCCTTTCCGTGTAAATGAATTTACGTTTAAAATCAACTTTAACGAGTTTATTTTCATAAAAATCACATTAAATTGGGCATTATATCATAGCATCTTTATTTCATTTTTGCAAAATACTTTCATATGTTTTATTTTTATTTTTTGAACAACGAGTTTCAGCATAAAGTTTTTATGTTAACGTTTTTATTATGTCACGTATATTGTTTGTTATCTCGAACATTCCTTTTGAATTCAGTATAACAAAAAAAACCCGGATTTAAATGCTTTTAAAATATTTGTACAAGTACTTAAATTTTAGAAAACGGTACGGTATATTAATGACAATGAATACAGAAATAAGAATGGAAAACAGAATAAATATAAAGTAGCTCTATAAATATTTCGGGGAATAATTATTTTTCTTGAAAAACATGTAAACCCTTAAAGCTTGAATACACGAGCAAAAAATAAAATAAAACGGTGCCGAATTATTTTGGTATCCAGTCGGATGGTGCCGAATTGGCGGTGCCGAATTAACATAGGGCCGAAAAGGTATGTATGCCGAATTCGTTTGGTGCCGAATTGTCCGGAAACCTTAATTTAGCATTCAGCCATATAATAAAGTAACATAAGTGAATACAAGTGAGTTCTAGTAAAATGTTTAATGAACAAGTATAGGAGCTGGGGCCGCGGCCCCAATATTCTGGCTAATAACGGCAATGGGGCCGCGAATATTTGATACCGATTTTCTTAATAATCATATTTTAAATAAAGCTACAAGCATACCGGTAAATTATAGATCAATACCAGTCTGACACGATATTGAATAAACAGGTCACCATGTCATAATTAAACCTGTGACCATCTAGCTAATTGGCGTGTGAATGGCGTGAAAACAGTCAGCGGATTATTAAAGACGGGCAAGTGGAAGAAGAGGCAATAAGACAATAATTATTTGTATCCTTTTTGATAATTGCATTGCATAGAATTGTCATTAAATAGCTAGCAATATGTATTATTTCAAACTCGTCACATTAAAGTCAAAATCAGCACTCGCAATCAGTGTCAAAAAAGTGTTTTATGCCTACCTGTTATGAGTTGTTAAGCATCTATGCGACATGATATTCGTTGTGTACTCATTAGCGTTCGTCCTCTGGTATTTGTTTTGAAATTTGGGACTCGCAAATTTCAGCAAGTAGGTTTTTCATGAGGTCGCTATCGGCAAAACTGACTCGCATTTAGCGAGTGTGCGAGCGTAATTTCCTATATCAAACATTTCAATTTGATTACTTTCAATTTGTTTCATGTTTAACTTAGTGCTGCTAATTAATTTAGTTGTATATTGAAAGGGTGTCTTATCATTGCAATTATGAATTTAATGCTGTATGATTTTTTTCATAATTTATAATTAGTTCACTGTAATTTATCACAAAAACCGATTGGGTCAAGTTGGTGAAACATAAATGACAACTATTTAAATTCTGTTTTCGCTTTAATATTTTCCCCTAACAATTATATCAATTTATAAGCTTTCAAAATTTCATTTACCTACATTATGTCAATGTATTTAAGTAATTAAGGATATATACTTTAGTATCAGAGTTTCTAGAAATATATATTTTGGACCCTTAATATCGCATATGTACACAGTGTCTGAAATTCGGATTTGAAGCTACTAGCCCGCTCAGGCTACCCGATAGGAAATAGTAAACGGGCACGGGTCTGTTTCCTGCACATTTAAGACAATGTTTGTAGAGAATGATTATTTTCTGTCCACATTAAAAACTTAAAAATATCTTTCTTTTTATTTTAGCTAATAAATAAAATTTATTTAAACAAAATAAATAAAATATCAATGTTGATATTGCTATTTTAGCATTATTGATTTTCATAGCCATCTTAGTTAGCGAACTGCCGAAGTTATCCGTTAATTTACATAATGGGCAGAGTTATTGACATCATTGGGGTTGACTTATGCTTATAGACATAGTGACTGGTTAGAATCTGATCGATAATCACTTGTCACTTTGGGCGTTAATTAATTTTGATATGTGTTTGTATTCATTAATTGAATAAACAAACATTCAGCACATGGCTTAGAGGCCGCCAAATTCGAACACTGTACAGAGCCAGATGTCACGAAAGTTCTCAAGACTTTAAATGTTTTATTCTGTACAATATTAATAAATTAACATTGTGAACTTTCAAATACCCTAAATCTATCACAATGCCTTATTAATCTAAGCCCAAAGTCATCTTATAAAGCCATGAGCAAGATTAAGAGTCGATGTTTATTTTTGTAAACATTCCAATTTGGCTACTGGCTAACAGAGAACACTACAGCGCATGCGACAATATTATAGTCCATCTGTACTTCACATAAACAAAGTCCGATTTTTGTTTAAATTTGTCTGCACCACTGTGTGAGACAACTTTGGACTTTATTTAATTGGTGTTGATGTTTCATAGTGAAGAATTATCTTTTTGTTATTGGCATTGTTGCTCAACAACTTTTAATGTTTTATACCTCGGATGATTGGCCATAACTCAAAATTGAGTCATGACCTCAAATGAAACTTACTACATATGCTTTGGAGGCAATTTGGACATGTGTAGCAAGGCCCATAACTCTGACTTTAATAATCGTAAAGTTATGCCCCACGACCATCTGAATAACCCCTGATGAGCGATGGCGCTCTCTTTTTGGTGCTCTTGTTTTAATTGTATGCCATAAGTTATTAATATTTAATCAAACTATTTAACAAATTAAAAAAAATATATAATCAAAATACAAATTTTTTTGTAAAACCCCCCCATCTTTGTTGTCTTTTCAGTTCTTTACTTGGATTACACTGCATCTGGAAGGTAAAACATTGACAATGCATATTAAGAGACAATTGCCTTTTTTAGGTTATATTATTTTCAATAAGATTCATATTCCAACTTAATTCATGGTGAAGATGTCATATCTATATTTGTTACACAAAATGTATATCTTGATGAAAACCTTTTCAGTTAAAGTTAAATAAAAGCTAAACTTGCATCCCAGTAATGCTTTTCAATTATAACTGTGTTTTTATCCCAAAACTTGTCTTAGTGTTATTTGTACGTACAAAATATAAGCAAACTATTTGAACAGATCACTTGAGTTTATAGAAGATTATATCCGGGATGAAGTTCTGCCTGAGTATGGGAACACACATACAACCACCACTGTCACCTCGCTGCAGACAACACTTTACAGGCATGAGGCAAGGTAGGCTACATATATTGAACCTAGGGACAGATAATTAGCGAAAAAGAAAATGATGAAACCATTGAATCTTTGATTGTGGTTCCCTTTGTAGGTTGTCTTATCCGTGATATAAAGTGATACTACAGTGCATTGCACATTATACTTAATAATAATATAGTAACACGTTGTATGTATAATCAATATAATTCTGTGTTATTTGACACATTTTCACATTTAATACATTTCACATATTAGCCAGTATGCCATTAAATGTATTCTTGGTTATGTAAAACTTTATGCATATATAGATAATAATTTTCATAGATGGTGTAATTGCAAAGGGATGCAAACGAATGGCAAACTTGATATTCGCATATTCGGTAATTCTTTCGATCGAATATTCGAATATTCGATTACCGAAATACATATTTTAGAAGATGTAGTAAACTACTATTATTACTCGCTAAAGTAATAGCCGGGGTATTTTTATCCCGTAATGTGTTGTGATCCCTGATTTCCCCAGATGAGTTTTTGAAATTCTCCATTTTCAGGAAGAAATAAGCAATTCATTTTAATCAAACAAACAATAATATCAAAAAATATAAATTCTGTTGCCTTATTATTTGTAAACAATGTGAAATTAGATAAATTCGTAGTCAAATAGTAGTGCACCAATGGAGGGTCTTTCCGTAGGATGTGCAGCCTTGTTCTGTGATTGACCTCTAAATTTACTAAATATAACTATGGAAAACCAAAACCAACTCGGAAACTAGTAAAATAATAAATCGAAAATATATTTGGATTTGACTCATCTATTGTACAACAATAGAGGAAATATATCCTAAAACGCTATACTATGCATTTACATTTCAAAGCACGAACATTGTATCCAAACATTGAAAACAGTTTAAAGCACATGTTACAACATTATTGTAGCACATGGCATTCATATCATCACGGCGATTTGAGTTACGTTGCACAGCTTAATTTGCAGCCAAGACAACACATTGGTATTAAAGCCGATTCCTAGCCAGATATTGTAAAAGTAGGGGGACTTTTTATAGTACCCGAGGATAAGTCCCTAAATGACATATGACGCGTGTTAAATGTATTGTCATTAAATTCACACCTCTGGCATTAGGGGCCAATCGTTGTAAAAACAAGACAAACAAACTTTATAAACAACAACAGTGTTGTAGGCAAAAGGTTTTTTATTCTCTTTATTGATTTTTTCCCCCGAATATTCGAATACCGATTTTGACATTCGAATACCAAACGTTTGATCGAATATTCGTTTGCATCCCTAATTTTTATATGATTCCTTTAATTTAAGAGATATAGTGCGCAATGCTGTGCATGCCAGTGAACACGACGCAGTGATCTTTGTGGGCAGTGGGACAACTGGAGCTGTACACAAACTTATACACTGTCTAAATCTTGATCATAAACCAGTAAGTAGTGGTACAGAACTTATATGTCATGTGATCAAGAAACAAGTGATTTGATAGTGTGTCCTTTTTAAATCAAGTTATCACTGATCTTGTTTTATATTGCTGCCCACTGTTTCATCACTGATAATTGACCAGGTAGTGTTTGTCAGTCCATTCAAATATCCTTAAACACAATGTGTACTCTATTTGACCAGCTAGTGTTTGTCAGTCCATTCAAATTGCCTTATACAATGTGTACTGTATTTGACCAGGTAGTGTTTGTCAGTCCATTCAAATTGCCTTTAACAACACAATGTGTACTGTATTTGACCAGGTAGTGTTTGTCAGTCCATTCAAATTGCCTTTAACAACACAATGTGTACTGTATTTGACCAGGTAGTGTTTGTCAGTCCATTCAAATTGCCTTTAACAACACAATGTGTACTGTATTTGACCAGGTAGTGTTTGTCAGCCCCTATGAACACCACTCAAACCTCCTGCCTTGGATTGAAGTAGGAGCTAAGGTATGTCAGTTAGCCTGGAGAGATTGAAATGCTTTCCGAGTTATATGTGTTCTATTGAGAGTTATATTGTTATCACAGGCTGTATTGGAGATGTCACTTAACATTGTATTGGTAACCTCAAATTCAAAACTGTTAACATGTATGTCATCATGCCACTAAATTTATGATAAATGTGTAAAGAAGGCAATTGCTATTAACGTACATCACTTTTTCTTGCAGGTAATAAGAGTGAAGGGCAATAAGGAAGGATGTCTGAGTATGAACCACCTGGAGACTCTGCTCAAGGTAAACCTTTTGCTTTGATTTATCGAGTTGTCTCTTCAAGAAGGTCCATGCTTGTTATTTGAAAACTGTTATATTTACTTGAAGGAATTTGATAATGTTCAATCTTTGCTATGTACATTTTATCAGTAGATTTTGACTATTCGATGAATATAGGCTCTACTGTAAAATGTTATTTGATCAAAGGTTATCCCTGTATGTTAAAAGGAATTCATTTCCAGCGATGGTCGGGCACTGGGCGTCAAATGATTGGCTGTTTCTGTGCAGCATCCAATGTGACTGGGGTGCTGGTGGACGTTGATCCAGCCACAGTTCTCCTGCACAAGCACGGAGCTCTCGCCTTCTGGGACTACGCTACTGCTGCTCCCTATGTTAAAATTGACCTGAATCCTGTGATTGCAGGGTAGGCAGTTACAGTCTTACATTAGGTTGTACTAGTAGTTAGTTTACATCATGAGCAATTCGCATTTATATATGATACAAATGTATTCTCTGTTTTTTGCTTATCATTTTAGTGTTCATTTATTAATTTGAATACAGTCATAGAACATTATTGGGGAAAAATAACAATCATCATACTTTTAGTTTAGTTTTTGAAAGCTTTTATTGAAGACCTTGAAGGCTACCTTAGAATCAATTTGCAGAAATGTTAACGTTACAGACCAGACCAGCCATACCTGTCCAAAGATGCTGTGTTCATATCTTGCCATAAGTTTGTTGGGGGCGTGCAGACACCTGGTATGTGTTCACATTAGTCTTATCTATTAGAAAACCATGCCTTGTTTGAAGTGGGGTCCAAGTTTACAACTGAAAGTACAATAACACCACAAGAAATGCTATATGATGTGAACAAACAGGCATTAATTATGAACTTTCCTTTTCTCATGATTTTCGAAAAAAAAAGAACCATATACATCTATGAAGACAACATCAAAAAAACAAGATCATAAAACCTTTTTTATCCCAGTAAACCACAAATTGTTTGCCAATGACTTTAAATGAGAGGCAGTATCACAAATGGCAATTTCAATGCAATGAACTTCCTACAGGTGTGCTGATAGCGAAGAAGAAGCTGTTCAAGAACACAGTGCCAGACGGGTGTGGCGGGGGATCTGTCTTCTTTGTATGTTAAACCTTGCTACTATGCTGCAAAAAGTACAATCTGACTTAAGATTAAGATTTATGACTTTTCTAAAAATTCTAAAAATCAGATGTAAAAGTGAACTATTAATATTCGTTTTCTGGAATAACAGGAACTTCAAAAAGGCAATGTTTATCTCAGCCAACAAAAAAAACTCACTTCAACATCATACTTACAATTGTTAACTAGTAAACCCATGTTTGGATGTATTTGGTAGAAAATTTACTGAATAATTGCTTTTTTAATGCGGCCTTTAGTGTTAATACCTTCTATGTCTTCATACTTTCACCAAGATATCATGCATAATACCATTTCTGAATTCTGCTGCTGTACCCCCAGGTACGTCGTGATGGTCATCGGTACCTGCAGGAGCCAGAGTTGAAGGAAGAGGGCGGGACACCAGCCATTGTTGAGGCTGTTAGGGCCGGGCTTGTATTCCAGCTGAAGCATGCCGTCACACCAGACCTCATCATGCAGAGGGAGGAGTACATGCTCAGGTGAGTTTTGTCTCCTGATTTTAAGCTCGACTATTCGAAGAATATGGAGAGCTATACTACTCACCCAAGCGTCGGCGTCGGTGTCACACCTTGGTTAAGGTTTTGCATGTAAGCAACTTTAAGTCAATATCTCAGCAAATACATCATGTATTTCATTGTTACTTCAGATATGTATTCCCAACTATCTAACCTAATAATTTAATGAAGTTAGATAACACTTTTTGGAATATAATGCAAATTATGGGCCTTTATTATTTGACTATCTGGTTAAGGTTTTGCATGTAAGCACACATAGGTTAATGTCTCAGCAACTACTTGATGTATTGCATTGAGACTTAATACAATGGTACTCAACCATCCAATCTACTTAACTAACCAAGAAAGATAACTCTAGTTTGCATTAAATTCAAATTATGACTCTTTTTAATTGGACATTGAAATTCAAATACATCATGTATTGCATTGAAACTTCATACACAGACTCCCAACCATTCAACCTTCTTAATTAATCAGGAAAGATAACTCTTGCATATTATATATTTTTTGCCCAGGCTTTATTATGACTTAGAAATTATGGTTAAAGTTTTGCATGTTAGCACACATAGGTTAATATCTCAGCAACTACTTCATGTATTGCATTGAGACTTCATACAATGGTACTCAACCACCCAACCTACTTGAATATCCAAGTTAGATAACAGTACCGTGTATTTTGCAAATAATGGCCCTTTATTATTGGACTTAGAAATTCTGGTTTAAATTTTGCATGTTACCACATTTATGATAATATCTCAGCAAATACGTACATCATATATTGCATTGAAATCTAATCTAAGTTTTCAGTGATCCATGTTTCGCCAAAACTTTTCAATCCTCATGCTGAAAAGCGGCAGAATAGTTGAGCGCGCTGTCTCTGTGACAGCCCTTGTATTGTTTCTGCTAGTGCTACTAAATTTGGTAAAAATATTGCTCATGTTTGTATATGTCTTCTTTGATACAGAAGACATGAAAACAATTAATTAAAGATCTTTTCTCATATTCACATGAATTGTTAATATATTCACAGCAGTAAAAAAATCAAGGCCTTAAAATGTGGTTTGTTCAGGATTAGTCCTACATATGGTTATTTAAACTATTTTTTATTTTATTCTAATACTGTGTTGTAATACTCAGGAGAGCAAAGAAGGCATGGCAAGATGTCCCTAACCTAGTGTTGCTAGGTAACTCTGAAGCCCCGAGACTTCCGATATTCTCCTTCCTGATTCTTCACGAAGAGACTGGTCGGTTTCTCCACCACAACTACATTACTGCTCTGCTCAACGATCTGTTTGGTATCCAGGCCAGAGGAGGATGTGCATGTGCAGGGCCGTACGCCATGGTGAGAAACTGTTTATAGACCGTTTGTTAGTACATTCCTTAAATAGTAAATAAATGAGAGTTGTATTATATTGGTGATACTTGTGTTAGATCTACGTGATGTTTGACATGTCTCCGTTACAGACTTCTTTAAATCGTATTTATATTGTTTGTGTGTTTGAGGATAAATATGGGTGACTTATTTAAAGAACTACAAAAAAACTGTGGTTGTTCAAAAACTGGCCGTCAAATGAAGCTAAGTTCTGACCATAATTCCTTTTGTTTTAAAATAAAGTATACTTACGCTCGAACAGAACTGAAAGTTAATGATTTGAGCTGGAATGCCGGTCCAAAATACAATTATGTGCAAACCTTTATGTTTACCGCAAGGTATTAATTTCACGCATTTTACCACAAGCATGTTGAAATAAATTGAGTATTTTGAATACAATAAAGAAAACTTGTGTACCCTGTTTCGTCTCCTTTACATCTAGGATATCCTGGGAATGGACGAGGCTACAAGCAAAAATTTTGAGGATCTTCTGGCAGAGGACAGGTTTGACATTTTATTTTAATACTTTATGTATTGTACCAGTTTTGCCATAACTACATACAAGTACTTTTGATATCAATTAGTGATGAAACAATTATCGAGTACAATCGATAAATCGTCGCTGACAATGCTATGTCGGCGACAATCGATAGTGTTGTCCAAAATTGATGTTGCTAATGTAACTTCCGGTAACTACGTTATTTTTGTTATGCGGAAAAAGAAGAGTGCGGTGAATGTAAATACTTTTGGTTAAAAACTGACAAACTCCCTATACTACAAATTGTATATATATTTCATAAAACCGCAATAATCTATCGCTATGGTGTTGTTAACAAATAATTAAAATGCTTTTACATGGATAAAATGCTTAGATAACTTTCAAGATGCGGTGTGCATCATTTTGCGATTGATGTACAATTTTAAAGACAGAAAAAGGTTATGTATATTTGCTTACTGTTGCAAAAAGCATGATTATAGAATCACACATGCTGATTCCAGGTTAAACCATTTAAATCATGATTATACTATAAAGAATGTATCCTAAATGATATTATAAGCTTTCGATTATTGTCCGATAGTAAATCGAAATACTTGGTTCGATTCGATTTGATTATCGATAGCAAATGGGAGTCCGATTTTCAAACACTAATATCAATTTACCATCTGGCCTGAATTAAAAGCTATTTTGAATTACATAATTATATATGGTAAAGAAAATTGTTATAAATGAATATTAAGATCAACACTCAACAAATCACCAAACATGTCTGAATCCGCCCCAGAGGCTTAGTAGGTAGACAATCTGAAAATACTTCCATTTCAACAAATGTATAGACTGATGCGTTCTTTTATTTTAGTCGACTGGACAGAACCCATTTAAGGAGATACCGAGAATATTCTCAAAGAGAAATCATCAGGTAAGTTTGATATCAAATTCATTCTTGGTCAAGTATATCACAGATACTAGTACTCTAATATTTGTTAATATATAATACATTGTATTTGTTTTCTTGGTATTATGGAAATAGTGACATTGTTCATTTCTATAATCTGATGGCATCAGAAAATGTGACCCATATTAAATCTGCTGCTCTTTATGTTCATAAACTCATGTTAGCTATCAATAAAACATAACTTTGTTAACCAAGAGACACAACTCTTATTTAGTTACATTTATGTATTTTGTTATATATAATTTGCATTGGAACATTTAATATTGTATAAATTTTCGTTTGTTAGTTAATTGTTCATAAAATATGCACTCTTTCGATAATTAAAGTACATCTCTTTTTGATTTAGTTATTATGTTCTTACTTTATTGGTATTTAAATTAGAAGAGACTTTTATCATTTTTATTAAGTTTTCATCACCAGTGACATGAGGCCATTCTATGCACTAAATCGGCCATCATTACAGGCCTGGGTTTGTGCGGATAAACTTTCCCTACTTCCTGGATGAAGAAAGTCTGAACTTTACACTGGAGGCGGTTAAAATGGTTGCCAAACATGCATGGAAACTACTGCCTCAGGTATGGGGTAGATTTTTATACTCAGTTAATTTAAATTCAGTTTTGTGATGTATGAAAACATCAGTTTATTTGTTCTAAACATTCTTTAAGGACAAACATGTTATTCATTCAGACAGCTTTTCCATTCTTGCAAACAGCTTCTTTAGACAGTTTTTTCATTCTTTCAATTTTTTTTTATTTTTCAGACAGCTTTTCCATTATCCATGACAGCTTTTCCATCATGCAATGTAATTGTTTTCATTTCCAGTACATGTTTAACCCAGAGACAGGAGAATGGAGGCAGGTCAATTTCCAGGTAAGATACTTTTTGGGAGTATTTTGAACTATTTATAAAGATCATTGGACTCAATTTTATACCGGTAGTCAATTATCATTCATTTTAATGGAGATGGTTATCATTTATTTTAACGATGAAGGTTATCATTCATTTTAACAAAGAAGGTTATCATTCATTTAAAGGGAGAATTGTTTTTAAGAGCTGTTTCTCCTTCTCTAGGTGTTCAAGGATCGCAAGTGGCTGGGCCATATATCGTACAGCTCAGGAGAGATGACATACAAAGTGCCACCCCTTGTGGAAAAAGGACCACTGCCTGAAAACCATGAGGTATTTGGTTCTGTAGCTATGAAAAGAGAAAACATTTCAAATTAATAAGAGCATCATTATAGACAAAATTATTCTCTTGTCAAAAAATAAGTATATGCAGTCAACTGACATAAGAAATATGATGTCAGGAATTAATATCAAAATGTTCTTTTATGACAAATCAAAAACATACAATTTGAAAAAGTTACTGAAAATATAGGTAAATCTTGAAAGTTTCAAAACACTTGCATAAGTCATATATCAATTAAATATACTCATATGCCTTAGTTTTGGGTGTTATTCCAACAAATCTGTTGCTTTTTGATTATATAATAAGGCCAATATAAATTAATTGCTAGATTGCTAGATTTTCATCCCTTTTTTAAATGGGGGGGGGGGGGGCATTTTTTTGTTCTTTTTTTCTTAGATGAAACTGAATCTGTTTTATTTAATTAAACACATATTTTTGTACAAAATCAGATTCAATTGCGTTGTACATCAGTATAGAACATGCAAAATAATAGACATAATACATAAAAACAGAGAATTTAAAAGCATATGAAAGAAACGACAATAAAACCAATAAAATATACACATGTCTCAGTTATGTAATTAGAACAATGTCGAAAAGTCTCTTACATAATGAATTAACTGTTATTGGACAACTACATCTAAAACAGCACATAAAAGTCTCTAAAAAAGTGCGTTTTCAGACTTCTCTTAAAAGTGTCTAAAGACGCAGACTGTCTTATCATTAAAGGCAGTTTGTTCCAGAGCTTTGGGCCAACTGTACTAAAACTTCTATCATGAAAGGATTTTCTTTTGTTAAAAGGTATCTCAAACTGTAACTCTGTTGAATCTGAAGACCTTAACCCCGATCTCTTTTGGGTGTGTTTAGACAAAAGTTCTGTGAGGTAGGCAGGTGCATCATTAACAGAACACTGGTACATGAAACATGGCAATTTGAAATGAATTCTGGCCTTGATAGTCAACCAATGAAGTGCATATTTAGGGCTTGTTTAGAACTTTCGAATTTGCCACGTTTTAAGACAAGTTTTGCACACATATTTTGAATACGTTGCATTTTGTATAGATTACATTCTGCTATGCCAAACAGTATAGAATTACAGTAATCTAAGTGTGAGATGACTAATGAAAGTACTAGGATTTTTGTTGCATCTGCAGTAAGAAATTTACGGATTCCCTTAATTCTGAGATAGTTTAGCATTGCGGATCTGCATTTGGTTTTTACATGCTCTTTAAGATTTAGAATTTCATCCAAGTGAGAACCTAAGTACCTTATAACACTGTTTCACCGTTGAATACGAGCTCATGCTCTTTCTTATTGCATAGGAACCATATACATGTGTTTCCAGTTGAACCACCAACAGAATCTTAACAATTCTCCTTTTTACATGTGAATAATATACATCAACACTGTAGGTATAAATAAACGTTGTTCCCAGATAGTACCGGACAGATACACAAACACAGACCATACCTTAACATCTTTATTTGAGTCAATGAAATTGAATAGGCGAAGGAAAAAAGAGGAGGCTGGCGGGGATGAAAATCTAGCAATTCATTTTTAGTTGCGAAAGGAAATCCATAATTTTTTAGATCTTTTAGAGGTCTTTATGAGGACATTCAATAGTGGACTAAGGTGAACCCTAGCACATTTTAGGTTGTCCAACAATGCACTCTTAGATGTACTATGTCTTTATGTATGAATTTCATTACACATGTTAGAAAAGTGAATGTTAAACATTATATCTTCTCCGTGCCAGTGACATTGTAACTACACACAAAGCTGTTTATCTGAAGTGGTTACAGCTGATATCGAAGATAACCCCTGTACCTCTGATTTTACAGGATTGCCTAAAGAGAGCAGAGGAATTGTTCATGCAAGCAGCAAAGGTAAATCATTTTAATTACATGACTTACAATAGATGCATTTATTAAACAAAATGATCTTTTTCATTTCATTGTCATATTGAATAATTGTATATCTAATGTGTTTAATCTTTGGAAATTACTGACAACACTTAATCTTGTCACTATAATACACAACTTATGCATTAAATAGAGAGCTGGTTATTTCTTGCTTTAATTGAGCTAAGGATTTTTCAGTTGGAATCCAACTTGAGTGGCATTAATATCAGCTCAAAGTTTTTTTTTAATCTTATGCAATTAAACTTAAAAGTAACATGTACATTGTTCTTCTTCTAATTATCCAGGTCAAGCACCAGTTGACTGATCACACAGTTATGTTTGATGAGGACTCCAAGCCTCTAAGGTGGTTCCTGCTTCCAAGTGAGGCTGCTTCCTGTCTACAGGGGAACCAATCCCAGAATTCCTACACTCTACCCTTCTGTCCTCCTTCAGTTAGAGAACAGTTGGGATTATCTCCCTTTGAAGAGCATAACAGTGATGAAGAACCATCAGAAAAGGATATGAGGAAAAACAACATGTTGAGAAATGTTTTTTATACATTTGATGAAGGTGAAGTAAGTGAAAATGTGGGAAAGGTTAGTGATAGAAAATTAGCAAAGAATGAACATTCTGATAACACCAAAACATCAAAAGAATCAGGGAATTCTCCCAGTTCAAGCTCCCCAGAAAGGTCAGAGACGGAGAAAGGTGAGTCAGGGATATGTGCATTGAAATCTGTGGATAAGTTGAACAATAGTCAGAACTGTGATAAAAGTGAAAAAGTAGACAAGGATTCTACAGACATTTGTGTGAGAAAAAGAGCAGGCAGTGAAAATGTTGTTGGTAATAGTAAAAGACAGAAGGACGTGGCAGAGAATGATGGTGCTGGAGAGAATAAGGGCAAACAGAAGAAGAAAGGAGGACAGCAGTGGTTTTCTCCACCCAAATCCATCTTTACACCATTCCTCAAGGTAAATTTGTTTTTGTTGTGATCTATCTTTTAAGTTGATATGCCTAACAAAAAAATATTTGTTAAGAGTAGCTCGACCCTACTTACTAAAAGCCACTGATCATAGTAATTTTTATGCCCCAGAAGGATGAGCATATTAAAATTGCACTGTCTGTCCATTCATCTGTCTGGCTCAATGTTACAATGTAGATTATTATTAAAACACTCTTATCAATTTGATATCGCAATCAGAAATACTGATCAATAGATGTATCAATTTTTTTCATTAACGTTAGGCCATGGAAGAGTATGGCATGTTGGTGGATGGAGACAGGGTTCTGGTGTGTCTCAGTGGAGGCAAGGACTCCCTCTCTCTCCTCCACACCATCAGACAGTACCAGTTCTACTGCAGGAAAAAGGTATAGGGTCTAGACACAAAGGACTATGCAGGAGATAATATGCTCCTTTTACCATACTTCTAGTTGATTTTTAGAGCTAAAAAACAACTTGGAACAAGAAAATCTCTTATGTCAGTGAAACAAACGACAAAACTGCTGTTACTATGCTTTGTTAAAATCCACAGTTTTAAAATCTTTGTCTCTTAATGTTTGCTTATAAATGTGTATGTCATGATACTGCCATTAATTATATCAATGCTAGTCTGTACTCAGCAATTGTGGTTTTCAGAAAATGAGTTTTGATATAGGGGCAGTGACTGTGGACCCACAGACCCCTTCATATGACCCCAGCCCTCTCAAGAAATACCTGGCCAGTCTAGGAGTGCCTTACTTCTATGAGTCACAGTGTAAGTCAACCTGGGTGAAACCAAACATTGTTTGCTTTTTTTTTAAATAAGTGAAAATTGGTTTGAAATGAAATACTGGCTAATATATAAACTGGGAATTATTTGTATTTTTTGGATTAAAGATATATACAGATAATGCTTGGAATACACTGGTAATCGAGTTTACTAACCAAAATACAAAACATCGCAGTGAATATGATAATGGTGACCCTTATGATGAAAGTATAAAAAATTATATATTACTGTTATACTGATTTGCTAGAAGAAATTCTGTTTTCATGTTTAAGGTATAATGGATCAGGCGTCAAACCTGCCATACGAGTGTGCCTCAATCTGCAGTTTCTGTAGTCGCATGAAGCGGGGCATTATTTACGCGTGTGCACGCAGGGAGGGGTACAATGTGCTGGCACTTGGCCAACATCTAGACGACCTCTGTGAGAGGTCAGTGGTACTGTTCGAATGATTAATCTTTTATCATAATATGGAAACAAGTTTGAAGGTGAACTTTAATAAATCATGATTATATCCAAAAAAAGTGCTTGTTCAATGTTTGCAGAAAAGGGATTAACAGTCTTATTTGCATGTGCTTGTAGCCCTTTTGGAAATCAATCACCTATGTACATCCGATTTGGAAATTCAAGGTCTTCAGAAATTTCAATAAGTGCTGTTATTTCCCTTTCATAATTCTGCCATCTGATGTAATATGTACAAAACACCTATCTTGTCTAACATATTGGTAGGTTGACATTGTGTTTTGTTGCTGTTTTCAGCTTTTTGATGTCCATATTCCACAATGGCAACCTGAGAACAATGAAGGCTCACTATACTGTTGAGTAAGTGATTTCAGTTGACACCAAATCACATTTTTATGCCCCCGAAGGTGGGCATATTAAAATCGCACCGTCCGTCCGTCCTTCCGTGTGTCCGGCTCAATTACTCGTGTCCGGGCTGTAACTTTCCCATGTATGGACAGATTTTAAAATAACTTGCCACATGTGTTCCACATACCAAGACGACGTGTCGCGTGCAAGATCTGTGCCCCTACCTCAAAGGTCAAGGTCACACTTAGTCTTTATTCACAATGGAGTGCTGCATATAGGACATAGAGTATAGGTTGTCGTGTCCGGGCTGTAAATTTCCCTTGTAGGGACAGATTTTAAAATAACTTGCCACATGTGTTCCACATACACAGACGAAGTGTCGTGTGCAAGACCCGTGTCCCTACCTCTAAGGTCAAGGTCACACTTAGTGTTTATTCACAATTGAGTGCTGCATATAGGACATAGTGTATAGGTTGTCATGTCCGGGCTGTTACTTTCCCATGTATTGACAGATTTTAAAATAACTTGCCACATGTGTTCCACATACCAAGACGACGTGTCGGGTGCAAGACCCGTGTCCCTACCTCAAAGGTCAAGGTCACACTTAGTGTTTATTCACAACGGAGTGCTGCATATAAGGACATAAGAGTATAGGTTGTCGTGTCCGGGCTGTAACTTTCCCTTGTATGGACAGATTTTAAAATAACTTGCCACATGTGTTCCACATACCAAGACGACGTGTCGCATGCAAGACCCACGCCTCTACCTCTAAGGTCAAGGTCACACTTAGTGTTTATTCACAATGGAGTGCTGTATTTAGGACATAGTGTATAGGTTGTCATGTCCGGGCTGTAACTTTCCCATGTATGGACAGATTTTAAAATAACTTGCCACATGTGTTCCACATACCAAGACGTGTCGCGTGCGCGACCTGTGTCCCTACCTCTAAGGTCAAGGTCACACTTAGTCTTTATTCACAATGGAGTGCTGCATATAAGGACATAGAGGTTAGGTTGTAGTGTCCAGGCTGTTACTTTCCCTTGTATGGACAGATTTTAAAATAACTTGCCGCATGTGTTCCACATACCAAGACGACGTGTCGCGTGCAAGAACCGTGTCCTTACCTCTAAGGTCAAGGTCACACTTAGTGTTTATTCACAACGGAGTGCTGCATATAAGGACATAGAGTATAAGTTGTTTTGTTCGGGCTGTAACTTTCCCTTGTATGGACAGATTTTAAAATAACTTGCCACATGTGTTCCACATACCAAGACGACGTGTCACATGACAGACCCGTGTCCCTATCTCTAAGGTCAAGGTCACACTTGGGTGTTTATTCACAATGGAATGCTGCATATATAAGGACATAACAGTGTCGGTTGTCAAGTATGGGTGGTATTTTTTTATGTTTAGAGGCAATTTATAATAACTTGCCATATGTATTTGACATGTAAAGGCAAGATCAACTTTTCATGTACTGACCTTGTTCATAGGTCAATGTCACAATCGGGGGCATTCGTCACATACTGTGACAGCTCTGGTTTTAACATTATACTTAAAAGATTACATGTAAAAAAATATGCTGACACAAAACAGTAAATGAATTTACACAAACTGACTTTAATATCATATTGTTCGTGAATGATGTTGCTTTACCCTCAGAGATTATATAGTTGATTTACAATGTTTACTCTCTATATATGCAGGGAAGGAGACTTGCGAGTGATCAGGCCTTTAGTGTATGTCAGAGAGAAGGACTTACGAGAGTTTGCAGAAACAGTAGGTGTCATTTATATTTTTGTTGTAATAAAAAGTCAACATCCAAATATTTTAATCATCCTTATCTTTATTTGGGAAAAAATCTACACTTTCAAGTACCATTACAACAAGAATGTTTCTCTGTTAACAATGGATAGTTTATATTTCGGTTCCATTCATCCAACATTCATTTATCGTTAATTGTTTAACTCTTGATGTGAAATAATCTTCCATTTATATTAACCGAAGAGAGCAACACCTTGAACCAAAAAAGAACATAGCCATAGGAATTTAATTAAAACATACTTGTATTTATAAATTCGGCAGTTCACATAATGTCCATTATTTCAGAACAAGCTTCCAGTGATAGCGGAGAACTGCCCAGCATGTTTTGAGGCCCCGAAGGAGCGTCACCGTATCAAGCAGCTGCTTGCCTCACAGGAGATCATGTTCCCACGGATCTTCCCGAGCCTCAACGCTGCAATCAAACCCATCATGGCCATCAACAGGACGCAGCTCAAGCTAGCCGATATTCTCCAGGCTGCAGATGGGGATGGGGATGATATGGACATCTGATTGTTACAAGTTTTTTCAATTGTCCTATGATGTGTTATTTTGGATGATAAATAAAAGACTTAGACATTGGGGTTCTCATGTGATCATTTGGTTTGTTTGCTATATATATTTATGTACATAGTATGCTGAAATAAAACAAGAGATGTTTGTCAAACATTATGCCCCCCCTGAGCGCCATGTTGTCAGGATTATATGGACAATTTAATGAAATATGCATGGACCGAAATGACAGCTGATTTGTTGCTGTTTTAAGATTATGACCATTAAAGTGCGAGGATAAAGTGTGTTATGACCGTGATGACCTTGAATCCTAAAATCAATAAGGGTGGTCTACTGGTCAGGCTTAACATCCATGTCAAGTTTAATGATCATAGGTTCAGGCATTGTTGAGATATCAGTGGGGGAAGATTTGTTAACTTTTTTGCGTTAAAGGTTACTGTGACATTGACCTTGGCCTGATGACCCCCAAAGTGGATAGGGGTCATCTACTGGGCAGGCCCAACCTTTATGTCAAGTTTGATGACCATAGGTCCAAGAATTGTCGAGTTTGCTTTCAAGGTCACTGTGACCTTGACCTTTGACCCCTAAAATCAATAGGGGTCATCTACTGGTCAGGCCCAACCTCCATGTCAAGTTTGAGGGCCATGGGTGCAGGCATTGTTGAGTTATCACTCGGACAAGCTTTAAAAAAAAATATGGACAATCAGAAAACCTTTTTTCAGCTTACAGTCACACTGACCTTGACCTTTGACCCACTGACCTCAAAATCAATAGGGTTCATCTGCTGGTCATGACCAATAAGCCTACCTAGTATGAGGTCCCTGGGTCAAAGCGTTCTCAAGTTATTGATCGGAAACCGTTTTTCATGTTAAGGTCACACTGACCTTGACCTTTGACCCACTGACCTCAAAATCAATAGGGTTCATCTGCTGGTCATGACCAATACACCTACCAAGTATGAGGTTCCTGGGTCAAAGCGTTCTCAAGTTATTGATCGGAAACCGTTTTTCATGTAAAGGTCACACTGACCTTGACCTTTGACCCACTGACCTCAAAATCAATAGGGTTCATCTGCTGGTGATGACCAATACACCTACCAAGTATGAGGTTCCTGGGTCAAAGCGTTCTCAAGTTATTGATCGGAAACCGTTTTTCATGTAAAGGTCACACTGACCTTGACCTTTGACCCACTGACCTCAAAATCAATAGGGTTCATCTGCTGGTGATGACCAATACACATACCAAGTATGAGGTCCCTCGGTCAAAGCGTTCTCAAGTTATTGATCGGAAACCATTTGGTATTCCGACCGACCGACAGACAGACAGACAGACAGACAGACCGACCGACATGTGCAAAACAATATACCCCACTTTTTTCAAAAGGGGGCATAAATATAAAACTTTTGAAAAACTGTATAATATTGACCTCTTATACTAAAAATTAAAAATACTACAAATTGACTGAAAGTGACACAGACAAACCCTTCTTATAGTTACGCTAGCAAGACTGAAGCATATAGCTCTCCAGCAATAGGTCAACATAAGAAAGTCATGTTTTAACAACTATTTTAAAATCCAACCACGAGACACCCTAAATGGCTATATGTCAAGTTATTGGATTATTGGACCTTGATTCATGGTGGTTTGAACAGAATCCATGTTGCCTGCATGAAAAGAACATATGGCCCAAGTTTCATTAAAATCCTTCAAAGGGTGTAAGACAGATGGAGAGGAATCAAAATCACAGCACAAAACATTGACCTTGTACTTTAACCTTGACCTGGTGAGGGTCCAACATGGGTTTTGAATGTCCCCTTGATGAGAAAATCACGTAACCAAAGTTTTATTAAATTGTTTCAGGGTTGTAGGCAGTACGTCAACCATACTTTAGTCATTCAGTACCGAACAGTTATTTAGTTTTTAACAGTGACCTTGGCCCTAGGGACCCCATAAACTCTTCCTATTTACCAAGTTTGGTCACATAATAACTAAAATCTATCAATGACCAATATTTGTATTTATGGTTAATACCGAATTCTGTAATCTAATTGTGTGATAGCAGTTACCAACCGTGTGATGTATTAAGTCAATAGAATGAAATGTATAGAAGTTATTAGTGAATGTCCAAACTTGCCCTTAATCTTCACCTGGACACAATGAGCAGATTGTTAAGAAATTTGTTAAAGTAAACAATGTTGTTAACTTCGTCGTTGTTTACCGCTGTAAAGGTTGAATGGTTACACTAGTAATCTGCAATATTTCCAACAAGATTTGAGACAACTGTTTAGCTGTACTTGTTTCTATTTCAATCTTACAGCACATCAACAAACTTTTCACGTTTAAAAGTAAATGTCGTTGCCGTTAATCATGTTGTTAGCTTTAATCAAGTTCTGAAAAATCGGTCCAATGTGCCCTAAACCTTTAACCTAAGTTCCAAAGTCAATCCGGGGCAATAATTTGTATAAAGGATGAAATGGTGTTATGTTACCTAATTGTAAGATGGTCGTCGGTATTTGTCTGAAGTATTAAGTCAAGTGAAAAAAGGGTATAGAAGTAAAATCCCCACTTTTCCTGAAACTTTTACCTGACACAATGTGTCCTAAAACTTTAACCGAAGTTCCTAAGTCAATCAGGGGCCATAATTTGTATTAAGGATTATATGGAGTTTTAAAACACTCATTGTGTGATGTTCCTGAACAATTGTGTCAAGTATCAAGTGAATTGAATGAAGGGTAACGGAAAATGCCAGCTTGCCCTAACACTATAACCGGACGCAGACACCGACATGAGTAGTAAAAACTCCTTATTCTTTGATTAGTCGAGCTAAAAAGGGCATTCTTATGGTTACTTTGAATAGGAATAAAGATTTGCAAAAAATGAAACTAAATATAACTTTTTTGTATATTTATTATAAGTCTCCCTATAATTTCCCCAAATACATTATTCTAAAGCAGGATAAAAATATCTCACAATTACTTCTTTAACATAAAATGACAATTCTTTAAAAAATAATCAACAATGAAAACATGCATATGAAGGATAAAGCTAAAATGTTTATTTGACAACAAAATGACTTCAAGCGTTATACACTTAGGCCTGACTCAAAGAAAGTGCTACATGTACTATCTCTTCTTGTACACACAAGGCTTTAACTTGATATCTTCAGTGTTGCCTGACTTGACTGGTGAGGTTTTCATGAAGTCCATGAGCACAAACATCTTGTTGCTGTTATCCTGTTTGCGAACCTTGAAGCCCATTTTTTCAACTTGAAGCACAAATCGGCCTGGGTTGTCAAACCTGCTGGTCACCTCGGCTACAAGGAGTGTGCCACTGAAATGAGAATTTAAAGTTCAGAAACAATAACCTTCAATTTATATTAAAATCATTGATTGGTGAGACTTTCTAAGGATAGTATGAACATACCAGCTTAGCTGTCCTATCAATGAGCTACAGTGTAGACAATGAAAAATATCCCAGTTTGAGAATAAATGGGTCATATATGCTATTGAATGACCATACCTCGTTTAAGCACAATCAGCAGTATGGCTGTATTTTCATGTAACCGCTTTTTAGCTCTACTGGCCAAAGGCCAGAAGAGCTTATGCGATGGTAATGTGTACGTAGTATGTGCATCCGTGCGTCTGTAAACAATTGCTTGTGAACACGATACAGTCTTCAGTTTTGATTGTATCTCGATAAAACTTGTACAGTATCTAGATATCCATTAGAGCTCGGTTCCTTTCGAAAACCAGCAAGATCCGCCCATGAATGCCTAGATTATGGGCCATGAAAGTTTTAAAGAAATGCTTTTTATTTTTAGCCAGGTCTGCATGAGCGAATTCTATTTTTAGCCAAGTTTACATGTACATGTAAATTCAAGTCTAGAGTTAAGGGAGACAATTTGCAAGTCTAGGATTTTGAGAGACAATTTGTTTTTTGCTTTTGCAGTTGATTTTGTGAATTACTTTGCCTTTTCTTAGGCCATTTTTTAGCTTTAAGTTTTGT
Source organism: Mya arenaria (assembly GCF_026914265.1). Lineage (NCBI taxonomy): Eukaryota > Metazoa > Mollusca > Bivalvia > Myida > Myidae > Mya > Mya arenaria. The sequence goes on along the minus strand of NC_069124.1, from coordinate 66,670,441 downwards.
AGTTTGCGCATTCATCTAAACAAAATTGGTTGTGAATGTTTAAGTTATGCACCTGGTGTCATTACTGGCCACACCCAGGGTTCACAGGTTTGGTAAACATAAATCTGGAAAGGTTTGAAAATCTTTTTGTGTGTTCGTGCATCCATCTTAGCACAATTGATTGTGAATGTTTGTTGTTCAAATTGATCAATGTTGTCCTAGGATGCCCTATACTTTGACCTTTTGACCAACTTTTTTTAACTTTTAAAACTACAGACATTTTTACTATGAGTACAGTTTTGAAAGCATTTTTTTTTTGTCAGATGACTTTTACTTGGCACATATTAAAATAGTTCATGCAACTAATCTGCTTACAATACTTTCTGGGCTCAGATGTTGAACGTGCTACGTTTTCAGGTAACCCATACACAAAACATAAACTATATGTCTGTTGCCTTTTACCCATACATACATGGCTCTGGATTGATATGACCACAAAAGCCATGCCAGTAGAGCATAGGCCCTTTTGGGCTTCTTGTTTATAAATGTTTATGTACTTTTAGAAGGCACAGACAAGCTTAAAGGTCTAGATTACATTAAATGCAAGCATCTGTACCTGTGTTTGAGGATCCTGTTAGCCTCTAGCAGGTAGGAGGAGAGGTTGGTACCCATCAGAGACAGACAGAACACAGCTATGTCAACACTGCCGGGATCCAGTGGCACCTGCAGGTAAAACAGAACTCAAGAGGTAAAACAGTCACTGAAGTTTATCTGTCCTAACTCCAAATCTTGAATGTCAATAATCAAAAACATTTTAAGATGCACTATTACTCCCAAATTAAGATTTAACACATTTAATACAATTGTTTTAATATACGGATGAACAAATGTCGAAAACAATGGTTCTTATGAAGGATACTGAGTTTATTTTAAAAGAAATGTACAGAAAACACAGTATTGCTACCTTATGAGACTATAGTAGACCGCAGTATATCTTTTAGCATTTACCAATCATTTTATATTTTTGCATTTTCAGCTATTAAGTACACGGTTATAATATTGTTAATAGACATTGATACTTTCCATAAATGCAATATTTAATAAGTAGTTGAGGGTGTATTACTCAAAATTTATGTTTGTTCTACATGTGTATGTACTGATTTTGAATAAGAGTGTCACTTTAATAACATTCCTTTTTTATGCAATGTATTTTTAGCGCATATCGCCAGGTGATTTTGTACCCAAAGGTTGGAACATTTAGGCACTGAACAATACAGCTATAACATTTACTGTTTGTTGAAATAAATATAAGTATACAAGGGGTGTTTCTTCTCCATGTACTTTTTCATGTGTTTGTGATGGAGCTCACATGATCTGACAAATGATCAAGAAGTTTCCAAACTGTACTTGTTTTTGTTTCAGACAACACAGTTACATTTACTTAGCAATGCTTTAAAAAGGGAAGAAACGGTAATTACTATAATCTGTCATGGACATCCTGTGGCATGAAATGTTCATACAGGTACTAGTGGGTGGTGGAATATCTGGTACACGGCAAACTATTCTACCCGTCAATGCCATAGTATTAATTAAATGATGTTGCAAATTATATTGTCAGAATTTATTTGTTCATTAAGCATCAGAAAGTAATTTAGTATAATCCAACCATTTCGGGGTTTTAATCACCATTTTGGAATATTCTTGCACTCACCAGATATATACATTATAAAATATTGTCCAGGATTTTAGCTCCACAGTAAATAAAAAAAAGTCACCATTTTAAAATTACCTTTGACATATCACACACAGTCACATGGTCGTTAAGAGCCACTAGATCGAAGGAATGGACCTTGTTTGCTACACTTTGAGCAATCTTAGCATCACCACACCCAAAGTCAGCAATCACCAGCTTTTTAGGCCTGAATATAACATTCAAATATCAAATTTATAAATATGTTTGACAATCATGAGATGTGTTGGATTACAAATGGATTACAAATGCTACCATTTTCTGTATTACAATGTGTTAACTTTAACCATATCATTAAATATTGAAGTACAAAAGGAAAATTTTACTCGCATAGAAGTTATAAAAAATATTTAAGACTTATAAAAGTATCTGGGGTCTCTTAATATAATAATGATCAATTTTTTTACTAAAGTATGTATAAAGTGTTAAGCCCCTGTTCGTCGTACATGAGGTATACAACAGGTCTCCCACAGGAAATGAGGGGAATTTGTGTAGGGTCATAAGCTTATCATATGAAATTTAGGTGTTAAACACAATTGCATGTAATTCTAAGGATCATTTTGTAGGTTGTTGCTTGGTGGCCTTCCATTTTCTGATAATCTGAGGCCCTCAATATTGTCAGAATTTCCTGCAAAAGCCCGACATTAAATCCACAGATGTCTTACATCATCAACTGTTGTGGTTAATTCTATCTTATAATTGGATAGTCTTGAACAATTTTCCAACAACATAACAGCTTTTTGTAATCACAGTAAAAGACACCTACTTTGACTTTATCTGTTTGATGATGATGTCCACAGGGTTTGTGGGCCATTTCTCCACCTGTCCCTGGAACCCCTCATGGTACACACTGAACGCATCCCTGTCTTTCTTAAACAAATCAAGGGCCTCCTTACCAGTGCTCGTGTACAGCTGTTCATTCAGGTAGCGAAACCGTGCTGCGCTCAATCGATCCCTACTTTTTTCCAGTAATGTTTTTTCACCACTTTTACTTTCTTTCATATTTGCTTCTGTGATCCTTTTATCACTTTCGTTATGAGATATATTCTTGCTAAATTTACCTTCAATGTTTTCAGATTTATTTGAACTACTTTGCGCTCCTTGTCCTTTGGCTGATAACAAAGCATTTAGTTTTACAATGTCAAATTTGGGTTTGGTTTTACCACTCTGACTACCTGTTGTGTCCACAGGTTTAGAAATGCCTTCATTTTTATCTACATTCTTCTTCTTTTTTTTCTTTGGTTTCTTTGGTTCTGAAGAACCATTGACAGTTTTACTATGTACTGAAGCATCTTTGTCCTTGATTGCATCCTTTGTCCCTGATTTTTCCAAGTTTTCTTGTCCACTCAATTTCAATGTACTTTCTGAACCAGAATTAGTTTGTGAATTATCTTTAGAATAGTCCTTGAATTTATTCTTCTTACATTTTCTTTTCCTTTTCGTTTTACTTGAATTATGTTCAGTGGATTCCGTTTCCAGATGATTAACCTGACTAGTTTCTTGACTTGAATTGAGTGAATTACTGTTTTTACTAGCATCTTTTTGTTTTTCATCACTACTTGCTTCCATTTCATTTATTTTCTTCTGTTTCTTCTTTTTCATTTTACCTTGAGATGGCATGGACAAATGTGCATTGGTGTCATCTTTTGTACTGGTATCTCCATCATCTGAACTCTTTTTGTTAATGCCATTATGATCATTTTTCTTCTTTTTCATTTTCTTTTCAGGACTGCATCCACTCTTGTCGCCAGTGTCTTCAACATACCTTTTCCCTGTACTTTTCCCCAATTTTAATCCAGGGTTTATGTCAATTTTTGTTTTAACACTACTATTTTTATTCATTTCATGATTCTTGTTTTCTGTCTTCACTATCCCCGTCTGTGCTGTACTATCATTCTTTATCTTTTCCTTCTTAGAACCCATAACTGTGTTAGCACCAACAACAGCAGGGTGATCTGAACTGGCAACATCTCTGTGTTTTCTTTTCTTCGCTTTGTTTAATCTCTGAAATAAAAAATGAATTGATCACAATTAATTTGTCCATTCTGTAATCTGCAACCTTAGTAATTTACTTCCCCTTTTCATAAGTAGTCAGTAATGATGTTCCCATGATCGATTATAATTGAAAATGAATTGGTTGGGCCTGAAATCAATTGTATTTGGTTATAATTGATCATAATTTTTTTTTTTTTTAAATATGAGTTAGTGTTCAAATGTTATCTTTAACAAAATGGCTGATGAAAGCACAATGAGCAAGAAAATGAACTATTTTTTATACAACAACACTTAATAACATCAATCATAGACATATAAAGGTATATGCATATCATGATTAAGAGTTTAATACTGTACATGAATAAAACTTCAATTCAGGTACTATCTAGTATTTAAAAAAAAAATGATTGTACTATCGATAATCAGTTACTTGAGTGGAACCATTTATCGATAGTAAAATTGGAACTGATTCCCACCACTAGTAGTAAGAGCTACAGATAATGGTCGATATTGCCGTAAATACACTTCAAAATGCCTCAATTACAATATTAAATCTATATTCAATCTATCAAATTGTGCTTTTAGGATCAAGCATTTGTAAATTACATGCATGTTTGCACTTCAATGTGCCAGTTGACATACACAATTTCCATAACACTTTATTGATTGAAACTAAGGTGTACACTACACTTTACGAAATTACATATGGGCATACCCTTTTAAGTAAAAAAAGTTATCTTTGCTCTAAATGGTAACCCAGTGATTCAGAAAAAGGTGATAAATGACAATACACATACAGTTATACATGTATTAAGTGGCTGCTTAAGACATGTGACTACTTAATCCAGGTGGAAAATTAACACCACTTCAGTTTCTTTAAACAGAGGTCTATTACCAGTATATATCTTTCAAATGACTCGCACATCAATTACATTGTATTCATATCATCTATTGTTGTTGTGTTATCATTTTATTGCTTACCATTAAGACAGATTGTGAGTACATGCATCTTTTTGATGAAAACTTGAGAAAGCTGTCTCAACACTCTTGTAGGGATTCAGCTAAGGAGTTATGGAAGGGTGCTTGACCCTGTCCTTTTTAGAATTAATTGATTAAGATAATAAAATATTTCTTTTGTTTTGATTAAAACATATTATTATTATTATTATTATTTTTATTATTATTACATGTATGTATACATGTAAAAGTACAAACAAACTTTACATACTTGGCATTCAAACCTCACATTAATTCAATTAAGCACACTTTCTACTATTGTCTGTCAAATTCATAAAGTTCCCAGTTCTTCCTAATGTGCCCTTTTCTCCCTTAGCACCCTGTTCCTCTTCTGTAGCATCCTGTCCCACTTCTGTAGCACCCTGTCCCTGTTCTGTATCACCCTGTCCCTCTTTTGTATCACTCTGTCCTTCTTCTGCAGCACCCTGTCCCTCTTCTGTGGCACCCTGTCCCTCTTCTGCAGCACCCTGTCCCTCTTCTCCAGCACCCTGTCCCTCTTCTCCAACACCCAGGCCCTCTTCTCCAGCATCCGGTCCCTCTTCTGCAGCACCCAGACCCTCTTCTGCAGCACTCTGTCCCTCTTCTGCAGCATCCTTTCCCTCTTCTGCAGCACCCTGTCCCTCTTCTGCAGCACCCTGTCCCTCTTCTGCAGCACCATGTCCCTCTTCTGCAGCACCCAGTCCCTCTTCTGTATCATTCTGTCCTTCTTCTGTATCACCCTGTCCCTCTTCTGCAGCACCTGTTCCTCTTCTGCAGCACGCTGTCCCTCTTCTGCAGCACCCTGTCCCTCTTCTGAAGCACCCTGTCCCTCGTCTGTAATACCCTGTCCCTCTTCTACAGCACCTTGTCCTCTTCAATACCTGGCTCTAACCCTACTCTCGTTTCTGGGCAACATTAAATTAAGATTAGCCCCAGTCAGACATGGCTTATTGTGGGATGAATTGCATATATACTAAACAACAAATTGGCCGAATGTTGCTTGGTAACTTTTTCAATAACCTCAAGTTATGAAATCATTGTTTCACTGTCAACAATAGTAATTTTTTTCTGTGACATACCTGTGCTGACTTTTCAAACAGGTTACTGGCAAGCTGTTCTGCCTCTCCCGATACATCCCAACTTTCACACTCAAAATCCATTGGAACTGCTTAACCTGGAAAAGAGAATCCTTGTGTTAAATCTATTGCAGTTGTGGATTTGTAAATCACTCAACTTTAACATATCAATTCTGACAATTATAACCAAAAAACAGTCAAGACTTTGAAACCAGATTTATATAGAAGTAAAAGAATGTCTACTTTGGGGAGGTGGAGAGGGTCCCAGGTTAAATCACTAGTCAGATCGCACCATGCCAAAGAGCATGGAAATTTTTAGAACTTAATCCTGATTAAACCACGGAAAATTGTCTAAAATCAAAAATATGCATAAATTTCTCTGTTTTATACATATTTTATTTATTAATCATTTTAATTTGTTATATTTGTATCAAATCACAATATATTTTAGTATATCAGGCTATAAAAGGTTATAATAAGAACAACAAATAGCATTTAACAGTTTATTACATACTTTTGTTAAATACATAATACATACATTATATATAAGTCTTGATAATGTTTGGATAGACACTGTGTGAACAATACACTCACTAAAATTTAAAAGAGACCCATACAGAGAAAGATTCATCAATAGCTCAAATAAATGTACAAGTCAAACAATAGGCAATTACATATTTGGAGCAAATCACTTAACTATATCTCATGGAACCACTATCTTATATAATAACCTATAATAATTGGTCCAATTTGTTCATTACTAAATAGTAAATATGAAACCGACAACATTAACTTGTTGCATATCATTAAAACGTATTTTTTCTTTACAAATTGCACAAAACTTTTAACTGCACTTCACAACATAATATATGTTTTCGTAGGTAAATGCACCTTCCAGATAGACAAGACTTTTAGTCTATTATGCACCAGTGAAATGCAACAGTTTGCGGGATTATACCAGCAGTTTGTCCCTGAAGGACAGGGATTTTACCTGGGATTGGCTGGACCGATAGTCAAAGTCCCCACTTTTCCCTGGACCTGGGGGACCATGGTTACAACTAGAAATGTGTCCATAGGACACGGATGCCCCCACTTCGGTTTTTTGTCACAGAAAATAAGCCATAATGATTTTTGAAGTATTTTTGGCAAAAAAGGGCCGTAACTCCTAAATGACTAAAGCGATTTCCATGACTATCGAACTTGATCAAGATATTATGGTCACAAACATGTGTTTAAAGTTTGGTGAGGATTGGACAAACAGTTTTCAAGAATTAGATCGGAAACAATCTTCGGGACGTATTTTTCAAGTATTTTTTTTGCAAATAAAGGGCCGTAACTCCTAAATGACAAAAGCGATTTCCATGGCTATCGAACTTGATCAAGATATTATGGTCACAATCATGTATGTAAAGTTTGGTGAGGATTGGACACATACTTTTCAAGAATTATATTGGAAACATATATTTTTGAAGTATTTTTGGCAAAAAAGGGCCGTAACTCCTAAATGACTATAGCGATTTCCATGACTATCGAACTTGATCAAGATATTATGGTCACAAACATGTGTTTAAAGTTTGGTGAGGATTGGACAAACGGTTTTCAAGAATTAGATCGGAAACAATCTTCGGGACGTACGTACGTACGTACGTACGTACGGACAGACGTACGTACGTACGGACAGACGTACGTACGGACAAGGGCAACCCTATATGCCGCCACTTTGTGGGGGCATAATTAACTAGTGCATTATAGCTGTCTTTTTCTAATGCACCAGTTAATTGTAACCACGGCCCCCCAGGTCCGGGGGTATACCTGGGATAGCCGGGGAAATAGGCCGTGTTTTTCCCTTTCAGGTGGCCCCGCAGTGCCGGGTGAATGAGGTGGTTTTGTCTTCGCTTTAAATATAGCAGGGAATCACCCTTACCTAGGGTCCCTGGGGTGCAGGGGCATTTGGCGGGGATTTAACCATCTGTTCGTCCCCGCAGGGAGGGGATTTTATCCGGGTTGGCTGGACCGAAAGTCCCCGCTATTCCCCAGACCTGGGGGTGGGGGGGTGGGCGTGGTTACAATTGACTGGTGCATTAGCCACAATAATGCGCGTATAGGGAACTTTTTTTAACATTTGGATATTCAGTTTGATCCCTAAACGCCACAAGTTTGATTCAAACCAATGCAAAATATATTCTTCAACTGTAACTCCACAATATTTAACGCTGCATTGTTAAATAAAAACACAAAAGTTAAACATAAATTATTTTTAGCCAATACCTTTCTCTTATTACACTTAAGTGTTTTATGAAACACAAATTTAGATCAATCTGTCAACAAAGCATCGCCTTTTTTAGTTCTGGCTTCCATAACTTAAATGTTGATATTTATTTTTTTGATGTTTACAACACATTAAAGTTATGGCGTAACCCCCATATAAAAGTCAACCAGAATCAAATGAGTATGATGACGCAATTGAATGACTCTGCAATCACATGACCATGATGACGTCGCTGGATTTTATTTATAGCATCGGATTCACATTGTTCATTTAGTTGAAACCAATTGCAGTAAGGTTAAAAATACCTTTTGATAAGTAAAAACAATTAATTATTCCAAATTTGTTATTAGTTATTTACTTATTATTCGAAAAGGAAAAAATAACAGCAAAATAAATACTACATGTGTGAGGTAGGATGTAGGTCACATGGGTATTTTCTGAAAATCTTGTTATCACGTGACTAAATTTGAATACAACTATGACCTAGTTAAGGAATGCTTATAATCAGATTTATTAAAATGATAAATTAACTATCTATAAAGCGTTTTTTTTGTTTGTTTTGAAAATGTGTTTGTGAACTACATTTTATTTCATTTACCTGAAGATATAGTTATTTTGTCTGTCCAATGCATACAGATGAAATAACAGCGTGACATAAAAATGTCACGAATTCTGGTAGGGTTTGGATATGGTGTTCTCTTCAGCTAACACGTCCAAAAAGGTAATATATAACGTGTTCGCTGAAGTTCTTTAGCTACGCCTTTTTTAACTATCTAGGAGGTGCCCGTTATCTTTCCGCTCAATACACTTAGCCCTGAGATCTGTCATTCTTGGCTAGGAAAACAACAAGTGGGATATGGACACGTAGAGTCGCCAACACAAAAATCGTCAAAGACCCTGAAGCAGCTGTTTATATGGACTATCTTTTCCTTTCAGGACTGGTTAGATTTCCGTTGATGCGGAATTGGTTCATAAGGGGCAGTCTTTCATAGAATTTTCAAGTGTATTTTAAGATGGAATCTTAATTTTCTAGTCAAATTAAGACAAACGTTTACTTGCATGGGATAAATCTACCGATACATAAATAATAGTCACACCAGATACTGGATAATGTGAAATTTACAGTAAATAACTGATATCAGGTGATAAATTGGTAATTTTAAGTAATAAAAAACATAAATTTAACTTAAAGTCAATGCATACCGTCTGCCAAAACTGAAATATTGCTAAAAACCGACCTTTCCTTTTTCGTTAAACAGTACACATGGGCGCAGCCATATTGGTTCAGGGAATTGTGGGATATGAACTCTTCAATGGCCATTTCGGGGATTGTCAAAACTTGGTGAATTATTTTGCCTTTTGATGGCGTTTCGAACCTAAGAACATTTTTCTTTTCACCCATTTGATTAAAACTGTAATAAAATTTGTGTCTACCAATAATAACAGTTGTTTTATCTGGAGAGATGTGTGAGAAATAAGTAAATCTCTGATAGAAGGTCAATACAGGGACTGTTTTGGTTTTGACAGCTCAAATTATGGATGATATTTTTTCTAAAGTCCGGGAAGGAAGCGCCTTCCACGTCCGTGTGTGGTTAGACAACACGGAGAATGATCTAAATCAAGGGTAAGTGTTTATTTTCCCATTTTAGAAATCTCGTTACTGACAATTATCAGAAATGGTAAAAGCCTGATATGTCCACAGTTTTGATAGTCATAGACTCATACCAGTAGGCGAGTAGTTCTTGGACACTTTTAGAGGTTTTATCGATAAAGTATCCTTATTTTAAAAGAAATATGATATTCCAATGTATATAACAAACTTCAGCTCTTCTTATATTGAAATAATGCAAAATCAAATGAAATTATACAACTTAAATCCATTCTCATAGGCTCCAAATGTGGTGCTCAAAAGGGGTTAAATTTTAGTTCGACAAAAGTAGTTCTCGGACACTCCCTTAAATGATCAACAAAACCGGGAAACATGCGCTGAAGTGATTTTTTTATTTAATATATTTAAAAGTGGAATTTTCAAACCAGTAGGTAATGTATATCTTATTATTTTTCATTAAAAACTCATCTAATTGTACATGTAAACATATTACATGAAGCCCATAAAAATGACATAAATGGTATCTATTTTTAGCATATGTGTACTGTAATGCAAACGCTCTACTTAACATAAATATTTTAGTAAATGCAGATGGTTGTCTGCGTCAAAAAAGGAAGTGTACCAAACAAATTGTTAAATCTAACTGTTGCCCGTATCTTAAGTTGTGCTTTTTGCGCATGCGCACTACAATTGTGATTCCAAGCGGAGGTAAAATGTGATTTTGCAAACAACTGGAAACTTTTGGAATTTATCATCTTATAATCCTTACCTAATGAAAAGATTTGGTACCTGCTGAAACTTTTCAAACACCTGATTGATTTAAATCATGTGCTTGATATGTAACCTCCAAATTGAGGCGAAAATCTCGAGTGTCCGAGAACTACTAGTGTCCGAGAACTACTCGCCGACTGGTATAGTCTTATAGATGTATCAAGTTATGATAGCCATATAGATGTATCACAGTTTTTATAGATGTATCACTGTTATAATAGCCATATAGATGTATCACAGTCCTAAAAGCCATATAGATGTATCACAGTTTTAATAGCCATATAGATGTATCACAGTTTTAATAGCCATACTGGTACATATGTATCTCAGTTTTAAAAATCATATATATATGTATCACAGTTTTAGTAGCCATAACATTGTATCACAGTTTTAATAGCCATATATATCATGTATCACAGTTTTAATAGCCATAACATTGTATCACAGTTTTAATAGCCATACAGATGTATCTCAGTTTTAAAAGCCATATAGATGTATCACAGTTTTAATAGCCATAACATTGTATCACAGTTTTAATAGCCATATAGATGTATTCTAGTTTTAATAGCCATAACATTGTATCACAGTTTTAATAGCCATATAGATGTATTCTAGTTTTAATAGCCATAACATTGTATCACAGTTTTAATAGCCATATAGATGTATTCTAGTTTTAATAGCCATAACATTGTATCACAGTTTTAATAGCCATATAGATGTATTCTAGTTTTAATAGCCATAACATTGTATCACAGTTTTAATAGCCATATAGATGTATTCTAGTTTTAATAGCCATAACATTGTATCACAGTTTTAATAGCCATATAGATGTATTCTAGTTTTAATAGCCATAACATTGTATCACAGTTTTAATAGCCATATAGATGTATCACAATTTTAATAACCATACAGATGTATCACAGCCATATGATTATATATATGTTTCACAGTTTTGATAGCCATAAAGGTGTATCAGCTGGTAATGTTGGTAATGCCATTTTAAGTTCTGGGGTACATTGCTTTAAGTTGTTGGCTATTGAGTGCTTTCTGATGAAAGTACATGTACACTGTTCACTACACTAGCTGCTGCTCAATCTGATAAAAACTTGTATCCTCCATATGTTTCCACAAGTACTTAAGTCAGAATGCAGTATTGCTTTAATAATACATTGAATTCACACATCATATAAGTAACCTCATGAGATCCAGTGTGATAGGTTTCCATTGTGTGCCTCCTTTTGGAATCTGCAATGCCAATAGCATGATATCAAAGACATTTTCAAAGAGGAAATCATCTGGGATACTTACAACTGTCAGCACCTTGTACCCTGGCAAAAATATTTTAAGTTGGAAATTCTAATCAAGACATTTTAATCATATAATGGTTCAGGTCATTTTTGAACCAATAAGATGTTAGTATTTCTCAAAATATTTGTCTTTTAAATTCCATTTTCATTGACACTTTATGTGCCGTACTTATTACCTCAAGTTGAAACGTAATGGTTTGTCTGATTATTTTGTGACATTTTTGTCATACTTCTATAAAAATATACAGTGCTGTTAGATTTATGAAGGTATTTGCCATACTGTGATTTGGCATAAATATGTATGCATATGATTAAGCTTGTCCGTTAGTCAAGGAGCACAAGTCAACATATATTTTTGCCTGTTAAAATTATTATAAAACAATGGATATGTTATCATTAGTTTAAGATTCATATTCTGGTATGGGAATCATCTTAAACTGTTCTTAATTGAAACATTTTGTCATGGCTGCAAAAATGGCACATGCTTTTTTTTCTGAATACAATAACCACAATAACAATAAGGACAAACTGATAATAAAGGCGGCAAAGTGAATATAATTATTAATGTAAAACTTGTTTTAATGACAATTTCTCTCTGCCATTGAACAAAGAAGAAAACACCTTGTCAAAAACTGATAGTCCACATGAATCAATATTGATTCAATTTCTTATGCGTACATATTTCAATAGTAGGGGCAACAATTTTTCAACCACTATATATATACGTAATCATTTAATTGGATGTCATTATGAAATTCAAACGTTTGCCTAGCTGCGTAAAGCTTGAACGATTTATTTCCATAAATAATTAAAAATAAGCAATAACCTATTACTAATGATGCACTTTACCATTGCACTATCAATATGAATAAAAGATTCACCTCATTACCAGTCTTCTGCATTTATTAGTATACTGAAAGTTTCATGATCACTTGCGTTCAAATCCTCATATTATTGACATCCAGCTATCACTCAGTGATGTATGTAAGTTTTCAGCAATATTTAATTGCTGGCAATGCTCTTATGACCTTATTAAAATTTGGATTTTTTGGAATGCCCTATCACTGAACTTTATATATATATTTTCCAAATAATTCCTACTGTGTCACCAGTAGATGTTATGAGTTATATGCTTTTATTCATTCATGTTCTATGTTGACACTTAATAGTAATGTATACATATGTATAGTCATTTGTTGAAAAACAAACATTTAAATATCACCCTTTTTCAAATGAAATCATATAGTAGCAATGAGTGGGCTACTTATAACTTGCTAATTTTAAAAATAATATTCAAATGAGCTCAGTAAACCTGTAATATGAACTGGTATAAAAATAATATAAAATGCAATGTATGTACTCCTGTGATGATCTAAGGTTGAACAATGGTTGTCAGTGTGTGGGGAGAAATATGCTATTTCCTGAGTGTTGTATGAGTCATCCCCCAGGTATTTCACCACTGGTTGCAGTCAGCTGCTGAGTCTGTGTATTGTATAGCGGTCTGCCAACCCCAATTCATGTACCTGGATAAATGGCTTATGTTCAAAGTTGTTCTCATTTCCAGGAGTAATAATTTGACTGTCTTGTAATAAAACTGTTCTAATAATAATTTTAGCCTTCTAAGCAGGTGCAATTGTATTCCCAAGAACATATTAAACAGAAGTAGATTGTTTTGTGTATAACCAGTGTAGCTGATACATTATTCACTGAGGAAAAACAATGATGTTTAAAGGTCATTGAACCAACTATGCATGTTTTCATTGTGAACAGTTTCCCCGTAAGCAGATATATATATATATATATATATATATATATATATATATTGTTCTTTCGCTTTTCTATGAAAGATGAGGAAGAAAAGCTCTGACTTTAAGATTGATTTTATAATTTGATCAATGTTTTCAACAAAATGACCTAAAGTTACTTTTTAATGATAATATATAATTTAAAAATTGATGCAAAAAGATTGATGTCCATGTTTCAGTATCATACCAACTGGACTTTGTAATTGTATCTTGGTCATTATTATTTGTATATTATTTATACACAAAAACCTAAGTTATGCTTTTCTATTTGTGAAAGTCAGCTTAATATCTAACAGAAAAGAAATATAAGCAAAATTTAAATTTGGCTTTAATTCAATTTAATCTCCCGCTGGTTGATAAAAAGGGAAACTCAGTAACTGATACCCGCCATACATGAAATTGATAGGTACCTGGTCTGCCTACATTGAATGTTGTTTATCCACATGTATGCTTGTTGCATATCCAGAACAGATTTCATGACGTTGAAGTAACCTAGATTTTGAAAGAACATTTCAACAATATAACCTGTGTCTGTTTAAGAAAAATGATATCTATGATTATTGTAGTTTTTAACAATTGAACATTGTACATTGTAGCTGTTACCCTGTATAAAAATGTATTAACAATTGAACATTTTCATGTTGTACTTATTATCTACCATACTGTATCTCACTAAAATTGAATGCTTTATCATTATATTTATAGTATTTCTTTCTCAGGAAATGTCTCTTGAGTCTCTTTAAAAGGGCAAATAAAAAGGGTCCACATATTTTTTTGGTCCAACATACTACACTTAATGTATTAGTAAGTTTTTGTTGAAGCAAGGCTTTATGTATGTCTGTTTCTGTTTCAGAGATGACCACAGGTTTAGTTTACTTCACTGGGCAGCGAGGGAGGGCGGAACCAACATTGTTGACATGCTTATCCAGAGAGGGGCTCGCATTAATGCCACAAACATGGGTGACGACACCGCCCTGCATCTGGCTGCCAGCCATGGACACAGGGACATAGTGCTTATGGTAAAAATGTTGTTGTTTGCCCCATTTAAATATTGAAATAATTCTCGAACTTTCATCATTCATTTTTAAGTTTACCTAATTATAGACCTCAAAAATTGAGAATTGCATGGTAAGGTATAACATTTTGACTCTGGTAACCGATCGACAATACCTCTTTATGAACAAGGATATTTACCGCCGCAGAATACTTGACTATTTCCCATGAAGTGACCATCTCATCTTAAACACAAACAATTGTTTGTCAAATGAAATAAATCAAAAAATTATTACAGATATACACTTTTCTTTATACCTTTGCTTATACTATAAACTTAATATTATTTTGTAAGGTGCTCAATAAATGATGTCTTAGGAAAATACTTCTTTTTAGCAAGTGTGACATTTCTACCAAATATGGTTATCAATTGTTCATAGCTTTATTGTGAAATATTTTTATACATATATCATGCATTCAGAAATGAAAAGCATATTCACTAATGTAATGTAATTTCTCTACACAGTGATGTTCATATTGTAGTACATTCTTACAGTAGTACATGTAAAATATACTAGATCAAATGAATTTTTGGTGAAACACATGGAGGAACCAGCATTGACATTATGTCTATGATTTTTTAGCTGCATTGCATAATTAATTTCTGTCTTGATGAGGTACCAGGTACTAAAATTGTACCCCATTGCCCACCCGTAACCGGCTCCCAGGTATCCCTATCCAGGCCCTTATTTCCGCATGCTAAAAATTATTTTAAATGTATTCATGAAAAGAAAATATTCTAATAATTGTTCCTTTCTAACATTTTTCTTTTACCCATGGATTTGTTGGACACCGTAATATATATAGCTAATTAAAGGAAGGATGTTTGATGCTAGAAATGTTTCGTAAGTCATCATAAAGAGAAAAAATGACAATTACATATCTTTAATCTTCCGAAAAATATAAAAGTTAGTGTGACAGGCAGTGTTACAGATCAAAGTAAAAAAGCTTTTGAGCTTTACCATTATCATAAACATCAAGATTCAAATATAAACCATTTTTGCAGTTAATGCACAACAAAGCAAACATCAATGCCATCAATGAACATGGGAACACCCCACTCCACTACGCCTGCTTTTGGAACCAAGATCTAGTGGCTGAAGACCTCGTCAATAACGGGGCACTTGTGGCAATGGCTAACAAGTTTGATGAAACACCACTGGATAAGGCAAAAGATTACCTTTCTAAGAGATTAAAAGGTGAGTGATAGTATAGTGGCTTAGCCTTCATCCAAGTGTTTCCAGATTCTATGAGTAGCAGTCTAGACTCTAGTATTGAATCTAAATATGTTTTAGCTATGCCTACGGGTATGTGCATCATGATCCTATTTGCATTGTTTTGTATAATGGCTGTTATTCTATTCCAACTGTTATAATACCTTTTCAAGCAAATCTTAGTGCAAGCTGAGCAAAAGAAAAAAAAATATTTTGAAGATTTGATATTTTGTAATAAATAATTTCTAAAAGTATGACTATATCTCTCCCTAGAACGAGCAGCATCACTGGGTCAAGACCTTCAGAAGATCCCGTTCAAGGATCGCAGCTGGCTCGGGTACAAGACAAGGAGTCGTGATGCCCTCCTCTCCCGACACACAGGCATCAACATTGATCAGCTCCAGCTGAATGGTCACATGGCCACAACCCACTCGGGAGAGGTGTGGCGTGGCCTCTGGCAGGAGAACGATATTGTTGCTAAGGTGCTTAGTCTTCGAGAGTGTACTGTACGTAATTCACGGGACTTTCAGGAGGAGTTTCCCAGACTCAGGTTAGCAGTGTTGTCCTTCATAGATTAAAGATTGAAGTTATTCTAGTTTTGGTATTTGATTCAATGATAATATGAGCCTAAAACTGTTTTATTATAAGAATTTTCTAGACAAAGTTCATTGCATTGTAGAAGTAAGAAGTGGTATTGCAAATACCGATACCTTGTGCAGTATTTCTACAATTCTTTACTATTCACTGTTAGAATTGACTACTTGTTTGTTAAAGATTTCAAACCTAAATTTCTTTAAAATATGAAACTTAAATTAGATACTGAATTCAGAAGTAGTCTGTTTCTATTGGATGCCACATTTTGAATTCTGATGCGCATATTCTATATCATCGTTCGTTTTTTTAAAGAATTTTCAACCACCAAAACATCCTGCCTGTACTGGCCTGTTGTAACCAGCCTCCCAATCTTGTGGTCATCTCACAGTTCATGCCATACGGATCACTCTTCAACGTCCTACATGGAGAAACTGGTAAGATTTTTACCAGAATGTTTTTATGAATGGTAGGTACAATGTAGTATTGAATAAAGTAAAATTGCATATATATACTAATATAGTAAGATATACAGTGATTTTAAAGTAGGGATGCAAACAAATGGCAAAATTGATATTCGAATATTCGGTAATTCTTTCGATCTAATATTCGAATATTCGATGATCAAAATGAATATTTAAAAAATGCAGTAAACTACAATAAGTATTCGCTACAGATATAGCTGGGGCTTTTGTCATAGTTGGTACACGCGACGGACGCTGATTTTCCCCCAAATTAGCCCCTGCAATTCCCTATTTACAGAAAATAAATCCAACAAAAAGCCAAATATTCCTAACAAACAAAAACCCTAATTAATTTCAATTTAACAGCATTTGTATTTGTAAACTAGGCCATGATTGTAAATTTTCGGTTGAATATCGTGATGCACCAACAGATGGTCGTTCTGTAGGACGCGCAGCCTCGTTCTGGGATTGATTTCTACTAAGCATAACTATAGAAACACCAGACCTACTCGGGAATTATTTCAATAATAAAACAAAAATAACCCTGAATTTTGACTCATCTACTGTACAACAATGTCCTAAAATGCTATTCTATACAGTTACATTCTATAGCATGAGCGTACGTTATGTTGAAACATGGAAAACAGTTTAGAGCACGAAACCAGCACATGTCATTCATATAATTACGGCGATTATTGTACAGTTAAATTGGCAGCCATGACAACACTTTGGTAGCTGTTTCCGTATATCATTTATTGACATGGTCATTAAAATTTACCGAAAATAATTGAAACTTGTTTGATGTCATTTGTCTAATAGCCAGATGTCGTAAAATTAAGGGTACTGTTTACTGTCCCCGACGATGTGTTCCTTATGTGACGCGTGTATAGTGTCATCACGTTCACGCCTCTGGCATTAGGGACCAATCGTTGTAAAAACAATGCAAGCGAATATATACAACAACACAGTTGTATGGAAAAGGTTTTTTAATCAAACAAAAAACATCGAATATTCGAATACCGATTTTGACATTAGAATATTAAACGTTCGATCGAATATTCGAATATTCGTTTGCATCCCTATTTTAAAGTCATATTGTTGTGTACATGTACCATAAACTCTGAGGATATTTTTATGATCAAATTTGAGTAAAGCTGAAGAGAATTGTTTCTAAAGTAAATTTTAAGTTTGTCTTATTAAAATGGACTCGTTCATCGTTTGTAAAATGCAATTCATTTTTATTTATTAGAAAATAAAGTGTGGTAAATCATTAAGAGTGTTAACACTAAGATACTGACTGCGGGAACCCTTTTACGAATGATGATATATGCTCAAATATTGTCTTTCAAGTCCATGAATTTGAATAGCATTACTTACGTGCTTCAACATAAAAGCTGTAGCGTGATTGGTTAATTGAAAGAAGCACCTGATGCTAGCAATGTTTTTAATAAAGCTTTAAATTTCCATCAACTTTGTATGAGTCTCTGTGGTCGAGTGGATGAAGTACAGTTTTCTTTTTTTTTCTTGACTATTGCGTTGTCGGTTAATTCCCCACTAATACTAGGTTGTTTTATTAATACTTTTATTACATTTTTTCTGCTTTTCTGTATCAAAGAGGAGAATAATCATATTATGAGTGTTTTCTTATGCATTACCAGGAAAATACTTGTTTTGTGCCAAAACATGAGGGAGTCCCTTTATAGTAACAGTTTCAGGTATTTTTGTTCATAGATTCCAGTATGTTAAGCTCCAGGATTGTTGTTACGGTGAATTTCATTTCCTTTATAAACAGGTATAGTGGTAGACCAGAACCAGGCATTGCGGTTTGCCATCGACATTGCCCGGGGCATGGAGTTCCTGCACACCCTGGAGCCCATGATACCTAACTTTGTCCTCACCAGCAAACATGTCATGGTATGATGTAACCTCTAGCACTGTTAGGTGGTGGATTTTTATTTGTTGAAAATAGTTAACATTATGCTAGAAATACTTAGGTTGTTGAATCTGGTGATTTTTAAATACAAATAACTAAATATCAGAGCAGTAGGTTACTTCACTTTAACATTCACATTGCATACAGTATTGAAAAGTACTTTTTCTTTAAACAAGTTCCACTATGATTTTGATCAATTTCAAGGAAACAATATATATATGTTTGTGTTTATACTATAAAGAAATATACTGCTGATACTATAATGTATTTTCAGCATCAAAAATGGAATTTTAGTATTAGAAATATTTGAAGAAACCTTTCAGTGAGTTTAGTTGCTAGCTTTGCCTTCTAGATTGATGAAGACCTGGCCAAAATTAATATAGACGACCCCAAGTATCGGTCACCTGAGGGTACAATTATCGGGGTAAAGGGAATGCCATGTTTGAAGCATCCATTTGAACTAGACTGTACTGCGAGTGTTACATCCCTTGAATCATTTTGACCATCTCTCTGCATTGACCAATCCTCATTACCATTGTCATCAATTTCATCATCACCAGTCATTTTTCTACCATCACAGTATATAAGAGTGTCCACAGTTTAGTACCTATAGTGTTTGATGTTGATAGCCCGATTCTGTTGTTGAAAATGAATTGATAATTTAACAAAAGTTACAGCCCTTACTAACACATTTAGGTAGATATTATTATTCCTACATATTATGAGTATAGCAGAGGAAAGTATTTAATATTTGTTTACGTGCTTTCAGTTTATAGTGAAATTTAAGCATTGAATTTCTGCAAGTTTCATTTTGAATTATTTTCTTCATGATTGTATATGTTTATTTGGTTGATGCATGTTTTTTTTCAGTTTTATATTGCTTTAAAGGTTTTGTTTGATAAAGGCGTTATGTTGATATAAGAAGACTGTAAAATACATGCTTCGCTGTGCATGATTTAATGCAGAGAATCTTATTGTCTTATGGAATTTTTATATGAAATATGAGATTAAGATTTTTACTAACAATTCTTTACTTGTCCTTTGTTAGTTTGGTTCCACGTTCTTATGTCTGCCTAAATGAAAAAATTTACGGTAACTTACACAATTGATTTTGATTTTAACACGAATACATTTTGCCACTTTATTGACACCCCCTGATTACCTGCCCCTGTATTTAACCCAGATTGATGAGGACTTGACGGCCCGCATCAACATGGCTGATTACAGCTTCTCCTTCCACGAGAAAGGCAAACTCTACTCCCCCGCTTGGATGGCTCCGGAAGGTAGGTGGAAAGTGGGACAATTCTTGTGTCATTGCTTTACAGTGATGAGTGTAATACAAAACTGGTGAGTCCTGTTTGGCACTGGTAAACTTTAAGAGTTACATAAGTGTAGAATGCCATTTAGTCACATTGTATAGGAGTAAGTGACAATGAAACTAATTTCCGATTCTTTTATAAAATTTCCTTCAGATGAATAAAACAGACATTTTATCATTAAGTGTTGTATGTCTAAATGCCTTACACACATGTGTTTGATTTGCTTGTATAGCCATGCAGAAGAGGCCCGATGAGATCAATGTGCGAGCTTCCGACATGTGGAGTTTCGCTATTCTGCTGTTCGAGCTGGAGACACGGGAGGTGCCCTTTGCCGACCTCACATCCATGGAGATTGGCATGAAAGTATGACTTAAACAAATATTATCAACAGGGTTGTTTTTTTGATAACTGCAGTTTATTCTATTTCAAGAAATCCTTTTTCAGTCACTTTTATATAATCTATGAAAAACATTGAACAAAATTAACATATAGCTATTACCAGATTGATTTGCCCTCATCTGACATCCTATATTGAAAACAAGAAATGTCATGAACATTACTGATGTACATGTATCCTATTTTTTTTTACAGCTCAACAAACCATTAGTGTAAATGACATACACATAGTATTTAGTTTTTGTCATTTTCTTTTGGTAGTGTAACGGTAGTATTCATTTTTTACTTCAGTATATTTAGGGTTTTAGCTAGAAGGTTATAGGAGCATGCTGCACCCTATTCTTTTTGGAAGCACCCTTCTGCTCTCATGGAGACCAGAATGTGCACCCTCCTGCCTTCGAAGAATTCAAAGCTTAAGATAATCAGAGATTTCTTTTGTTTTGACTAAAACTTGAAATGTCATTATGAATTCAAACAAACTATACATTTTTGGTAGTTGAAACCTAATATTTCTTCAAATTTTTAACATTTTCTATGAAATTAATAATGCTTTAATTATTCACTGCCCATCAAATTGTGACCTTTTGTCCCTCAGCACCCTGTCCCTTTTCTGTTGCACCCTGTCCTTTTGTCCCTCAGCACCCTGTCCCTTTTCTGTGCACCCTGTCTTTTTGTCCCTCAGCACCCTGTCCCTTTTCTGTTGCACCCTGTCTTTTTGTCCCTCAGCACCCTGTCCCTTTTCTGTGCACCCTGTCTTTTTGTCCCTCAGCACCCTGTCCCTTTTCTGTTGCACCCTGTCCTTTTGTCCCTCAGCACCCTGTCCCTTTTCTGTTGCACCCTGTCCTTTTGTCCCTCAGCACCCTGTCCCTTTTCTGTTGCACCCTGTCTTTTTGTCCCTCAGCACCCTGTCCCTTTTCTGTGCACCCTGTCTTTTTGTCCCTCAGCACCCTGTCCCTTTTCTGTTGCACCCTGTCCTTTTGTCCCTCAGCACCCTGTCCCTTTTCTGTGCACCCTGTCTTTTTGTCCCTCAGCACCCTGTCCCTTTTCTGTTGCACCCTGTCCTTTTGTCCCTCAGGACCCTGTCCCTTTTCTGTGCACCCTGTCTTTTTTAAACCCTGGCTTAAACTCTGTTATATTGTTGTACACACACAGTAGTAGATAAGATGAAGAAATTAAGCATGGAATTATTGGCATTCACATTTCACCAAGGTCAAACAATTTTATGTCATTTTTTTCAGGTTGCGTTGGAAGGACTGCGTATCACTATCCCGCCCGGCATTTCCACCCATATTCTCCGACTTCTCAAGATCTGCATGAACGAAGATCCCGGAAAAAGGCCACGTTTCGATATGATCATACCAATCCTTGAAAAGATGAAACATGCCAGCTAAACTCTCAACCTAGCTCCTTTGTGTTCTAATTGTAGACCATCAATGCTTAAACTTCAGGTGGTTATTTGCAGACATGCAACTGTTTTCGTTTCATTTTGTTTTTTATAATTTTTGAAAGAGTCAAATTATCATTTTCTGATGACTGAAAGTGTGTGTTAATTCAAAAACTTGTATTACCAAGATAGCAAAGAAGATATATTTGACAGATTATTGTTGATAAGCAATTGTGAAAACGAAAACTGAGATAAATCTGACAGTTCTTTCACTCAAACTTTGTCATTGTAGAATAGGATATTGAAGAGCTCATTGCAATAGCCGTACGTTTGTATGGTGAAATAGTTTGATTTTTACTAGAAAAGTAGTTTTAGGTGATACCTACTACACCATTGGCAGTGTTCATATTTTAGTGGTTTTAAATAACAAAACAGTAAAATATTCTTTAAATACACCAATACTTTATAATTGTAAATACTGTATTCTGTAAAACTATCCCCCTTTTTTTATAAAGTTATCACAAGTGCCATGATATATATTTACTCTTATTTTGTGTACACATTTGTTGTTATAGGAGTGTAAATTACGGTTGTCATATTACAACTTCTAAAATATGTAGTTGGTATTCCATATTACTATAGTATGTTATCAGAAGATACTCTCCTATTAAGAGTAAACTAGGCATTCAGTCATTAAATTCAATTAGTGGTTATGCTTTTATTTCCACCAATGAGATAGCTGTAAAGATTCTGATTTGATAGTCAAGAAATCTTCTGACGAAAGTTCCATTTAGTCATTAGTTTTGATTTATTAAGATATTTGTTCATTGGGTCCGTTTTTTTCGTCAGCTAGTAAAGGGACGGTTCGTGCAAACACTCGGACAGTTATTGTTAACTTGTGCCTTGCTAAATGGGCTGTACCCGTCTAATGCCAGTCTAATGATTAAGTAAAACAATAAATAACAATCACATTACTAGTGCCTAATTTCAACAGGTCGAGAGTTATCAAATGGTGTAGTCGTTTGACTGCGCACCCAAATGAGCCAGGTGTTCAAGTCCTACAAGGGGCTAGGGCATATGTTCTTTGCCTCTCAAAAAGGCCCCAGTACTGGGTCTGCCCAGGATAAAATAATATAAGATTTTGTTGTCTTGACAATGAAGATAGAATTAATTAGTATAAACTAACTTTAAACTGACTCTCAATGTATTTTACTAAACTTATGGTTAGTCATAGTTCTGAAAGATGATCTGTTTTGTTACTCGTTACGCTTATATGGTGCTGTTTTATTTACTTCTGTATAAGTTACATTTAAACTTTTACTTGTGTTGAAATGCTTTCTATAGCCCAAATACATCATGCTCTTTTGATATTGTATTAACCTCTTTGTTTTCAGTAAACCTGGTACTCATTCTTGTAATCAATATTATCATGGGTTGAAAACTGCATAAACTGATATTCAGTATTATTTAAACTCAAAACACACCCATTTTCTTTTCATTAAACATACTTATGCATGGGATGCATCTATCTAGTTCATAATTGGAGGTGCATTAAGCATTTGATGGATCTATCCAGTTCATATAAGGTGATGTATTAAGCTATCTGTTGTGCAATAATGTGAAATTTTGATGCTGTAAGGGTTTAATGTATAGTCCATAGAGGAAGAATATGTAGGTAGTATACCAATAACACTAATGCAACCACACTGTTTTGACCTTGATACATTGAAAATCTGTCACTTCACTTGAAATAAAGAACAAAAATACAAAGTGCCATAACATTACCTGTAATGCTTTTTCGGCCATTTATTTTATATATATTTTTACATTTGAAATGGGGCAATGGGCAGCAACATTTCACATCAAGCACTGGGCAGCAACATTTCACATCAGGCACTGGGCAGCAGCATTTCACATGGGGCACTGGGCAGCAACATTTTCACATTATTGCCAATGGGTCACTGAAATGAAATGCTTATTTCTACAATGGTTACGTTTATATATTTAATTTAGTCCATGTGTGTAAACATGTTAACTATGAACCAATTAATTAAATAACTGGATGTGTAGTTATTTCAATAAGAATGTATAGATTTATTCTAATAATTTGAAAAGACTTTCTAAATCCCAGAGAGCATTTGTTTTCATTAGCAATCACACTATGATGTTGACAAATCAGTGATAATTAAGGTATATTTGGTTGAATCTCACCATTTCAAAATACCAGTGATGAATTAGGATTTGTTCATGTTTAAGAAATGCCTTATTGGTATTGCCACTGATGAATTTACATCAAACATATTTTCATTATAGATGCCTTATCTTTAGCTGTGAATTATTTCAATAAACTTTTATAAGCTAATCTACTTTTCTCTTATATTCGGATCCCATTCTTTGTCATTTTAACATACCTGATAAGCCCCATCACTTGTAATGATGCAATGTCTGTTCTACTTTTTGTTTCTTTAAACTCTTTTTATGGCACTGTACTACCATTATTTTTAGCAAGTCGGTATTAGTGAGCTCGACCTAGCTGCCGAGTTAACCGCTTAGCTTTTCACCTAGGTGATTCGGGTTCGATTTCTGACCTGGGCGCCATGTGAGTTTGGTTTGTGGTCACCCCGGTTTCCTCTACAACACAAAACTGAACTCGCGTGAAATCCTGCCAACAAGAGATATTAATTATTATAAAAATGTTGTGTAACTAGTTTTACACTCGTTGTAAAATAATTTCAAACTAAACCTAGTTGCAACAATGGTGGTCGGTCATGTGTATGCTAGTGCGTTCGTCCGTCCGATGATGGCTTACTCGGGATGTAACTTGGCCATGCATTGGATAATTCTACAAGTGTTCACCATGAAACGACTGCGTGTCGCATGCAAACCAAATCGGTGTGTCAAGGGTCGGCGGTCGGTGGTCAAACTTCCATGTTGTTTGTGCTCTTTACACTGTCACACATAGCTGCTTCATCAAGGTTTCACCAAAGACAGCATGTACATTATTTTATCACGTATGATTTCGCTATACTTCCACTTTTTTCATTCACGATTTTCCTGCATATTGCGGTATGTCTATGACATAGGATTATTTAAGACTTATGAACAATCTATGGACCAATTATTATACATTCTTTGGTCGAGTGACTTCGAAAAAGCCCGGTTGATGTTGTTTTTAACATGTTGCAGAAATTTAATTCATCTGCCACACGGAACAGCAACAAAATATGAGCATAAATTGATACAATTCACGTTTCAGATAACGATTATTTTTCTTTTGCTGAGCTAACGATATATTCAAGTACATAAGAATGTTTATATTATTAACCTTAACCAGCATCCAGTTTTTCTTTTATTTCGGGCGACATGGCAAAAAGATGAGCTGAATCTGTAAACCCATTAGTCTCAAAGGCACGAGATTGATCCGACTGTTAAAAGTTACTACGTAGTGTATAATCATCACAGGAAGTTGATGTGTCACCTACATATCCAAGGTGTATAGGTCAAGGTTACAGGAGTGTATGATCATCACAGGAAGGTGATGTGTCACTAACATTACCAAGGTCTATTGGTCAATGTCACAGTAGTGTATGATCATCACAAGAAGGTGATGTGTCACTAACATTACCAAGGTCTATTGGTCAATGTCACAGTAGTGTATGATCATCACAGGAAGGTGATGTGTCACTTACATTACCAAGGTCTATTGGTCAATGTCACAGTAGTGTATGATCATTACAGGAAGGTGATGTGTCACCTACATATCCAAGGTGTATAGGTCAAGGTTACAGGAGTGTATGATCATCACAGGAAGGTGATGTGTCACTAACATTACCAAGGTCTATTGGTCAATGTCACAGTAGTGTATGCTCATCACAAGAAGGTGATGTGTCACTAACATTACCAAGGTCTATTGGTCAATGTCACAGTAGTGTATGATCATCACAGGAAGGTGATGTGTCACTTACATTACCAAGGTCTATTGGTCAATGTCACAGTAGTGTATGATCATCACAAGAAGGTGATGTGTCACTAACATATCCAAGGTGTCTAGGTCAATGTCACAGTAGTGTATGATCATCACAGGAAGGTGATGTGTCACTTACATTACCAAGGTCTATTGGTCAATGTCACAGTAGTGTATGATCATCACAAGAAGGTGATGTGTCACTAACATTACCAAGGTCTATTGGTCAATGTCACAGTAGTGTATGATCATCACAAGAAGGTGATGTGTCACTAACATTACCAAGGTCTATTGGTCAATGTCACAGTAGTGTATGATCATCACAGGAAGGTGATGTGTCACTAACATTACCAAGGTCTATTGGTCAATGTCACAGTAGTGTATGGTCATCACAGGAAGGTGATATGTCACTTACAATAACCAGGTTTATTGGTCAATGTCACAGTAGTGTATGATCATCACAGGAAGGTGATGTGTCACTAACATTACCAAGGTCTATTGGTCAATGTCACAGTAGTGTATGATCATCACAGGAAGGTGATGTGTCACTAACATTACCAAGGTCTATTGGTCAATGTCACAGTAGTGTATGATCATCACAAGAAGGTGATGTGTCACTAACATTACCAAGGTCTATTGGTCAATGTCACAGTAGTGTATGGTCATCACAGGAAGGTGATATGTCACTTACATTAACCAGGTCTATTGGTCAAGGTCACAGTAGTGTATGATCATCACAGGAAGGTGATGTGTCACTAACATTACCAAGGTCTATTGGTCAATGTCACAGTAGTGTATGATCATCACAAGAAGGTGATGTGCTACCTGCATTACCCTTTAGGCCAGATTCAGGAAACACAGTTAATTTCACCGACTGTGCACATGTTAAGAACCGGAACACAATATATTTGACACCGCAACTAGTACAATATGGGTAGGTTTCATTGTATGGGTTCATTATTCTTATTGTGTTATGAAGCAGGAAATTTTGGTTGAATCGAACAACTTTACTTTTTATCATCTTCTTGTCTGTAAAATATGCGTGTCTCCATAAGCGACAAGAGATATCAAAATGTCATATACATACCCCGTCGAGGGTACTTCCGCTAAATTAATACACTTATTACTGTTTTTTTTTTCTTTCAGATCAACACTTTTAATCAACTTCTTTCATTTACGCATACGCGTATATTTATATAGTCGTATCAATTACAAAACAGTTCTTCATATTTGTTGATTAAACATTCCTGTGGCGTAATAGGGAAACAAACATACAGGAAAACAGTTTAAGGAAAAGAAAACGTCAGCTTCCGATGGCGACTTGGTCAGCGGCATTGGTCTGTTTTAGTAGCCTGCAAATTAAAGTAGAGTATAGTTCGATGAGGACATATTCGTAATATTCGTATGCTTGTAATGTCCTAAAATAATTGTAAACTTTTTATCTTTTTGGCAACTACCTCACTTTGATGCTTGACATTTGACTCATGACTATTGACTTTAAATTCATTTGCTGTAAGACAATGATACTAAAGAAAACACATGGATAAGCATATAAACGTATAAAAAGTATTTGAAATTGAATATATTTTTTTTCGAGGGAACACCAGCGCACATCATATTTTCAAATACGTTTAACTTGATTAAGTGCAAACGAGCCTTTTAAAGGAGTTTTGATACCAGATACAATAATTATAAACTTTATTTAAAGCTGCACTCTCACAGATTGAACGTTTCGACAACTTTTTTTTATTTTATTTTTGTCTTGGAACGAGCCAATTTTTGCGAAAATCTATGGAAACCAGTTATATAAGACTGCTGACAAAAATCAGATCGCAGATTTTTAGATTTAAGTTCAAAAATTGATGTTTTATTCATTTTTCATAAACCTTTGATAACGGTTTAAGCCATAAAACATTAATTTTCAAACGGAAATATGAAAATCTACGATCTTATTTTTTGTCAGCAATCATATATTATTGGTTTGCAGATATTTATGCAAAAAATGCTCTTTCCAAGACAAAAAAATATGTAAAAATGGTGGTGAGAGTGCAGCTTTAAAGTCGGGTATATGATTACAAGAAACTTAAGTTCAAAGAGCTATTTTCCGACATGAATAACAAACATATATAACATTACAAAACTTAACAATGAACATGTGACCTTGAAATAAAAGCATATAGTTTTAAATAGGCAACGCATTGAAAAAGTATTTTCAAAGGCCGTTTCTTATTGTATTCATGCAAAGAATGTTCTCCCACCTCAGATAAGTAGATCCATTAATTTAAACCTCGGTAAACCTCGTTTCCGCAAAACACCCTACGCTCGGGTCGGAATGAACCTATCTTACACTCTCGACCATCGAAGATACTTATATTCTCCCACCTCAGATAAGTAGATCCAATAATTTAACCTTGCTAGAAATTATTTCCTCCCACCTCAGATCAGTAGATCCAATAATTTAATCATGCTAGAAATTCTTATCTTGCCCACAGGCGAAGATAAAATGCCCGTATTGAACTCCTTTTTAATGGTCACACATTGTAATTTCCTCCCTTGTTGAAGAATGTCGTCTGTAGCATCATGGAAACCTTGTCTTGTGACAATATTTAGAACGCTAATTAATTATTTCTCGCTTCAAATGTCACCATAAAACAGTTTTAACGCACATTTCAAGAAATAATGCTTCACTCTCCTTAGAACTATTTAAAAACCGATTTGACTAGTAACATAATCTGAATCACTGCGCGCATATCCATGACAACCACGATTTATCGCATATCCATACGCAATTATTTTCACCCAGCACAAACAAGTTCCAGCAAAATATACATGTTTACTTTATTTTGTTTAACTGAGGTGGGAGAAAAAGCATCTACCATAGCTGCTCGTATAAGATAGGTTCATCCCGACCCTTGCGCAAGGTATTTTGCGGAAACTCGGCAAACCTCGTTTCCGCAAAACACCTTACGCTCGGGTCGGAATGATCCTATCTTACACTCTCGACCATGGAAGATATTTAAATTCTTTGATTAATCTGAGCACCAGCTGTATACAATGATTACATCAACTAGTCTCCCGGCTTTACGGTCAGTCCATACGAATACGTAAAATGGTTAGTTTAAAGTTTAAATTAAGAATAATTATAATCATATTAAATTCAATATATACATATTGTAATGTGCGACACCAAAGTCGCAACAGCTCCCTTCAGAGAAAAGCATGTTCGACCCTGACGGGGTCCACTGGTCTGTATATACAGTAAATTCTCAATCCACACGGAATCCTGGCTTTGCTAATTTGCATATTACCAACCAAGTAAACATACGTACTATGAACGTACTTATGTCTATAACGGAATGTTATATTATGAACGCACATCCGCCTACAGCGGACCGTTACATTATTATATAAGTATAGGTTACTCACCGCCAGGTCGAGATGGGCAACAGACGCCTAGACCAATCTGGTTATTTATTGCCTTAACACAGCGCCCGCGTCTGCCGCAGCTCCTACTATTCCGGCATTTCTGCGTGGGTTGGGAAACGTTGGGACCACACCCGACACAGCAGTTGCCAAAGTCGGAATTCGGGAGATACGGACAGTCATCAGTGTCGGAAGGGCACCGTGCTCCCACAATTCCACCGCA
Organism: Mya arenaria; assembly: GCF_026914265.1. Taxonomy (NCBI): domain Eukaryota; kingdom Metazoa; phylum Mollusca; class Bivalvia; order Myida; family Myidae; genus Mya; species Mya arenaria. The sequence continues at coordinate 66,640,920 of NC_069124.1, read as the reverse complement.
TTGGGTAGGATGTCCGTTCTGGTCAACCGAAGAAACCAAACAAGCTGAAATGCAAGAGAGAATTGTTTTAAATGCACTGTCAATTAAGAGTGTGAGACAATATTTTAACATGTTATAAAGATATTTTATACACAGATGTAGACTTGTCTTACGCGAAAGGGATGGGTTGCTTCAGTGATTTGAGTCTGTGGCAATTAATAATGCAACCTTTTGCCTTTGTATGCTGTATCATATTTTGCCATGTTGCTCTGAAGATTGAATACAGTGATGGTGCGATATGGGGATTTTAAGCGAACATTGCGTTATTGTACATATATTCATTTAACTACTCAAACTAACAATCGATTCCACAATTACATGGTATTTGAACTGCATTTTTGGCCAGTCGAGCTATCTGATTCGAGCGATTCGGTCCCTAGGGTGATCTCTTGGACTGAGAATTATAAAAAAATGTGTTATTGTACTCTATGATACACATAATAAACAAATAATCCAATTTTGGTCGTATATATATTTTAAGCAGGCAAGGGGAACAAAGGCTAAAGTGATGTTGAAAGAAATAGTTTTTACACAAAGCTGGTTCTGTTTTTGAGCTAAAACATTTTGAATAACAGTCTGAAGTATCGAAATAGTTTCAAAGTTTTACAGACTTAAACCTTTCCGACGAAGTACGTCGGTATCTCTGTATGTAAAATTATTTGTGTTCCTAAAACAGATTTAGGACATCACAGTGACGTAGCATTCAATATTAAGCCCGATATTCAGAATTCTTACTCGTCAATACAATTTAATAAATTATTATAAAATACGTGAGAGCCGAACATTTGTCTAATTTCTTTCGCTTTCGTCTCAATTAGGCAACATATTATTGGCACTAAACATTTTATGCCAATCAATCAGATTACACGGACTTAATAATTTATTACAAATCATAGTATGATTTCCATATACTAGCATCCACGTCTAGAATCATTTTCGCTTTCGGCTCAATTAGACATTAGGTTATTGGTATTGCAAACAATTATAGATTAATGAAATCATTATATGCACTTGTGTTATTATATATTAAGCAGGCGCTTTGCTGCCTATACGCGAGTATGCGGCTGAATCCACATGCTTCTGACAAAAAATAGCCAAAGTTGCAGTATGCGTACTTGACTACATGATCTTTAAATTGTTCATTTTACAGTATTTTAAATAAAGCACCCCAGAATGCCCAGAATGCACCAGATTGCACAATGGTTTTCAAAAACGTCCGAGGTAGCATGTCCCTGGATCCCCCTAGCACAATTATAAATTCACATGATAAGAGGGCTAGCTACGCCCCTGTTAATGATAATTAATTTAACACGAATTAGCTAACGCAATTATTTTCCTTTAATCGATATAGTATTGATGCGTCGTAAGTGCTTGAAGAAACGAAGAAACATGTAAGTATTTACTTATAGATAAATATTTAATACTTATAGACATTGAAGTTCCATTTCCATTGTCTTATAAATCACATGTAATTAGGTCATACAGCTATGTTTCATGTATATATGTACATACTCGATCTCACTTATAATTATGTTTATGTATATGTACGTAATGCTATATTCAAACTATTCGTCAAAGGAGGAAAAAAGAATCATCTCTCCAAGTTTATTCAGTAAACTCATATGCATGTTTTGCATGACCAAATCAGCATTGCATTCAATCAAACATGCTTCGGTTGCCTCGAAAACCAAACTGCGCGTCATTAGTTTTATTTTCAGTTTCAAACAAATTATAAGTCTAATTCCTCAACAGAAGAGAAAATATATGGCACTAACATTAACGAGTGTGATCCCTTTATAATAAGCTGGGTTAGTTATATCACCCTTTTTATGGATAGGCACAATAACACCTATTAGTCATTGCTTCTGGGTGAATTTTATTATCAAATACAGATAGCTGTATTTTTAATGCAGGTTCAATAAGTCACCTGGCAAAAAACAAAATACACAAATAAACATTTACAATTTATCAAATATATGGTTAAAATAGTTGCCAAATATCGAGCGATAAACATTTTGCATCAATGTAAAAGTAACAATATTGTCACTAATATCACAGCTTTGTGTCTAGAGAGACACTGACATAGAGCTATTGTCATTGAACTATATATTATACTATATTATTATTAATACATATACTCACTGTTAAACACTCCGCCGGCTGTACAATAGTCTGCAAATATACAGAAATACATGATTATTATATGTAACTGAACATCATTTTATTTAAAACTCGCAAGAAACACATGTTTCCTTTAACCATATTTACACCTATAGCTGAGGAATACAAAGTTAAAAGTCTTACATATTAAACACAGAAACACAGTAAGTTGAGAAATCTCCATATTCACAAATAAGTATCCTTATTCTTTAGAATAAAGCTCTCAATGATAAACAGCCAACGTTTCGCTCAAGATCAAAAACGTAAATCGAATCATAACATCATCAATCCAAACTAGGCGTGTCCTCTCAAAATAATGGATTGTGATTATTAAGTTATCTTTTTCGCATCATTTAATCAGGCAATTGCAACAAAACTGTATTCACAATTTGTTGAAAGTCGATTTATTTTAAAAAGCAGCATAATGTCTGACCTTTATGACTTTCTTGTTCCATATGCTATTGCCGTTGGAAGCTGGCTGACAAGCACCTGTCGACGTTCAAGAAAAACCCACAACATTCATTTGAACTTAAAGATGTGTAGCTGAAAGGAATACTGTATCCTATAACCAATGTGTTGAATGGCCTTACATTTAGAAAGGCTACTTCACTGATTTAGCTTTCATTTGATTGTGTATGCAGTTATTCCCCATAAATCACGACTTGATTGCTACTTTAATTTCCTACAACATTTGGTCCCAAGACTGCATGTATTCCTGCCATATCATAAGCATGTCTTGTTTATAAAAATCATAACAACAGCAACCAGTACCCTTTTAGAGAGGAAGATTGAAATTAGCATTACCTAGTTTTTAAAAGTAACACGCATATATATGAACGAATAACACAATGGAATCTCCAGGGACAAGCCTAGTAGTAAATAAAATCACTCATACACTTATACACACTTATACACGCACGCACGCACGCACGCACGCACGCAAGCACTAGTTAACTAGATCAGATTTGTGTTACCAGTTATCTATAATTGCATTTCTGGCCTCCAACATTGTCTATTTCTACACGCACACACGCACGCACGCACACACGCACGCACGCACGCACGCACGCTAGCACACGCACGGTCGCTGATATCTGGTAACACACATCTTGTTTACTAGTTGTTATGTTACATCTTAAGTGGATTTCGCAAACCATAACTAGATAACCTGTAAGTATTGTACAGCACGAAAATGTAACAGGTGGCAGTTCTGGATCTTCAAGCTTTTTACCGAAAATGTTTCGCGAGAATATACTATACAGCTAGATAATCATCATGGAAATTAAGTGGTTAACGCAAAACAATTCACGAACGTTATCAAAGTATCTTACGGCAGTGTTATGTCACCATAAATATGCCACCACACAACTCTGATAAATAAATGATGAAGTAAATTGACAAAACAAATGCGACAAAAAATAAAACAAAAAAATAATATCTTTTATGGCTCTTACTCACATGATGGTTTGTAATGATTGACTTTTTACATGTACCCCATCCCAATTAAACATTAAATAATCTTATCTTGATTTATTAAGCATTAACGGCTTCATGAAGGAAGGTGGCCCACCCCCTCCCCTCCCCCAAACTTAAAAAAAAACGTTCAAGTTTTCTTTTTATCTCCATATGGTAGAAAAAACTAATTCAATACGCTCAAATGCACAATTACCGACTTGAATCGTTCACAATTTCTGGGTGGAGTACCCCCTAAACCCTGCCAACATTTTAAACCATTAAAAATCGTTTCCGAGGGAGGTGGGCATGTCAAAAGCTACACCCCCTTCAATATAAAATCATAGAACCGCTACTGAGGCTAGTAAAATAAATGTTTTCACACGTTTTGACTTTTTTTAAAAGCAGTATATAATGCCTCACCATACTGGCCTTCTGTTGCCAAATGTTGTTGCTGTTACTATGTGTGTTTACTGTTACAATTCTTTTACGTAAACGTGCGTCAAGATGTTTAAAGGCATTCGTGATGAAGTTCGTATCAATGTTCCAAAACAATACATCATACAGCTCATACAATATATCTGAGAACGTTTCTCCATCCATAAGTCAATGGCGCTTCGAGTCTACATTTTAACAAAAATGACATTAAAGTGAACGCAAAGAAGAGTACTTGAAAGGAGTTTAGGGAATACATCCATTAAAAAGGAGCGATGTATCATAATTAAAGTAAAACGAGTTTGTTGAATAGCCTTACATTTAGAAAAGTTACTTTATTTATAAAGTGGATAAGTGTTAATGGATTATGTATGTAATTATTTTCTATAAATGATGTATTTATTTCAAGGCTGTATGTTTCCCTGCCGAATCATATGCATGTTGACACTCTGTTCGCTGTCGTGGTTTATTCTTGCACGATATTGAAGGATGAACAGAAAACCAAAACAAAGCCTATACCAAATATCGACACGTAACTGAACAGGTTGTTTACAGAATCTTTCAAATTGTACGTTGTCTTTCGAATAGTACGTTGTCTTGCCTCTAGACCATGTTTGACAACTTGACCTTGACTTTCAACATGACTATGGCTTTACAAGTAAAACATTATCTTATTTCAACTAGACAGTCTTTCAACGTTTCAGTGTTAAACTAGACAATATAAGTATTACTTGGCACACGCGTTCACCGTGACAAGACGGTGTGTCATGTCCAAAACAATGTCTGTATACCAAAGTTTAATGTGACACCACTCAAAGGGTAAAGGGTCATTGGTCAACACTCCTTGCATTTTGGCTTGTTTGGAATGTAACTTGGCCATGCATGGGGGGGATTCTACAATAGCTTCACACAAGTAACCATGAAAATACTGTTTGCTGTGTACAAGACCATTGGAGCAATGGCTAAGGGGGTAATTGGTATTTTGGCGTATTTGATAGTGGCATCAAGTTTGCACCAATAAGGTCAAAGGGTAATTTCAATAAAACAATGATTTACATATCCATGAAATTAAATTGAAGGACCTCTCAGTTCTTACTGTTTCATGGCGTTTATGCATCGTTACTTAGACAAACGTCTAGTAAGGACAGACCTACATGAAGGGAAAGGGCCTAGTCATTCGGTGGGCCAATACAGCTTAATTCCAAGGTTTCTTCCATCTTACTCCTTGCCCACTGCAGCCTCACTGTACGCCTCTGTCAAATGTCAATGTCATTATTAGTCCAGCCTTAATTCCCAGGGGCGATGTATATTCTATTACCCCGTCTGTCCTTCCGTTCGCTCATTCACACACCCGCTGGACGTCATAATTTGATATTTAAATTATATTTATTTCACTATATATTGCACAAATCAGCAGGATACCGAAGTGTCACATACAGCACCCGAGTTTGTATGTGCAAAGTAAAAAAAATAAATTTAATTTAATAACATGAACATATACTACTACATATGTGTGCTACTTATTAAAATCCGCTCTGTGATTTCAACAGTAAGTTAAATATCACGTGTCACATATTGGCCCCAAACGAGGATAATGTATATAACGTACCTCACATCAAGTGTGTCGATTCAAGGTAAAAGTCGCAAACTTGGGCTTATTTTCCTGCAGTTAACATATAATTAACTCGTATTCGCTCTGTTAATTAAGCCATGTCCACCTAATTTAAGTGAAACTTGTTACAACCACTGTTGACCACGGTGTCGAACATAATGTATATGAAAAAGTTTCTTGCTTGGTTGCCCCATTGAAAACGTTTATTCATTTCATGATTTCTATTAAGTATTAATTATTCAATTGTGAATGACTTTTATAGAGTTTGCATGTGTGTTCACAAGTATGGATACAAAACATCGAGGAAAACAGTTTATTGAAAAATAAAACGGCAGCAGTTTATTGTTTTCGTAGCGACTGTTCCCATTGGTCTTTCTTAGTAGCCTGTAACATCAGAATAGTAAGATTGATAACATTAGTATGATTGCATTTTCATAGATTATTGTAAAGTAAACACCATAGGCAAAAGTACCTCACACAGATAATTTTACACACGAATATTGACCTTTACCTATTTGCTTGTAGACCGATGATATTGTTGAAAACACTTTTTACTAAGATAAAAGTACCCACTGCATAAAGTATTTAAAACTTCAATATAATATATTAATATATAAAAAATCAGAGCATATCTTTTCTATGTATATTACTTTTAACATTCTGGCAGTAGTGTAACGGTCCGCTGTAGGCGGCGGATGTGCGTTCATAGTATAACTTTCCATTATAGACGGAAGTTTATTCATAGTACGTATGTTTACTTGGTTGGTAATATGCAAATTAGCAAAGCCCGGGCTCTGTGTAGAACGAGAATTTACTGTATATAAAGACCAGTGGACCCCTTCAGGGTCGAGCATGCTTTTCCCTGAAGGGATCTGTTGGCCTTGTTTGACGTCGCACGTTACAATAGCATGATGGGTAGCTTACCGCCAGGTGGCCTTGGGCAGCAGACACCTACTCCATTACTGTGGAATCTTGCCATAACACAGCGCCCTCGTCCGTAGCAGTCAGACTTACGCACACAGGTCTGCGTTGAAACGGGGGCGTTGGTGCCGCATCCAACACAACAGCGGCCAAAGTCGGCGCCCAGGATAATTGGACAGTCATCTGTGTTGGATGGGCACCGGGCTCCTGCTGTCGTTCTGCATATGCCCTGGATTCCGTCCTGTCCAACCGAAGGAACCAAACATGAATACATGTACAAGGCAACTGTCCCATTGTAAGACAATTTTCTTAATAGTTTATATTTTAAATCATGGATAAAGACTTGTACATCTATCTATAACGCAAAAGCCGGTTGGCTAATTTCACCGAAGTTTTATTCAGTCTCTGGCCAATAATTAACAGGGTTTTTTTTACATCAATCAATACAAGTTTGGTCTTCTGTATGCTTTTATTCATTTAATGCATGTATATCAAATAAATCGACTGATATATAACCATGTTTTCATACAAAACCCACTAAAACAGTGGTTATGGAACAACGAATGCTAACGCATTAAGACCTCAAAATATGTTGCTTGATAGAAACAAAGGAGCAGAGAATGTTGATATACCATAGATCTAAAACGCATTAACCTGTAAAAAGTGTTTAAATTTTAATATCTGCATGATATTTATTATTATCAATTTAAGGATCTTCTTAAAATCTTAAAACTGTAGGAACGCCACTGACGGCAACAAGTTGATCATTTTATTTGTTTTATTTGGTTTCAATTTTAATAATGACTAAAACTTTGATTCAGCTAAGACTAAAAATGTTGGCCAAACATTCAATATACGTACTGTTTCAAATAAAACTCATATTCAGCCACTATATACCTTTATAAACTAAAGAGTTTGTGTTGCAGAAATGGAACTTAAGGGGATCATTTACGGACAACTAGTGATTCCCACCGACAGGCAGAATTTCGGCCACCCCGCCACCGTGGGAAAATACATGGCCGGATATATTTTCAAACGATTTTTTGGTGCCAATAACTACTCCAAAAAAACTAAAATCACTTCTACAAATTTCACTTCTTCAGGGTTGGGATTAAGACAATAACTTATGCAGTCGTAAATTAATGATATATTTTTCTTATCATAAAAAAAGAGAATGAAACAGATTTATTTTTTCGTCGATTCATATGCAGACATGCCTATTTATCATCATTTAAGCATGTATACTTGCGAACACTCTCCCGGCTGTACAATAGTCTGCAAATATACAGATATACATGATGACTATTATGATTATTACGTTTATTATTATTATTATTATTATTATTATTATTATTATTATGATGATGATGATGATGATGATGATGGTTAAACCCCGGCCAAATGCCCTCGCACCCCAGTGACTCTATATAAGGCCCAATCTCCGCTAAATTTGGCGCTATGACAAAACCACCGAGGTCACCCGGCCCTGGGGGGCCACATGGAAAGTAAAAACACGGCCCTTTTCCCCGGCTATTCCCGGTAAACCCCCGGACCTGGGGGGGGGGGGGCGTGGTTACAATTGACTGGTGCATAAGTATCTGGTACGAAGTGGTACAAGGTATTTGAAGATAGCCTTAAACAAAACATGAGCCTAATTCATAACTAAGTCAAAATGAGGCTTTTCTTCACAAGATGAAACAAAATGATTAGTTTAATCATCTTTTATTGCTCTTTTGTAAAGAATTATTTTGCATACAATTTACATGTACATTTACAATCAAATAAAACAAAAAGAACAATTGGGTTGGGCTACAAGTTATTACAACATTAGTTTCAGCCCTTCCCAGGCGTCAATATAGCGTCAATGTCGTTTAAATCTATGATTAAACGTAACTAGAAAAAAGAAATAACGTTAATTACTTTAGAAAAAAGAAGAAAAGAATTGGTTGCCACCAAAAGAAAATACAATGTAATAACATCCCAGACCGTTTATAACGTGATTGAGGGTGATATCAAAAGAAACGTTTCGTTAATTTTATGTACTTTAGAACTTCAATAAAAAGCACACTATTTTCATCGACTGTGTTATCTTTTACCCAAAATAATAATTTAGATGTACTTAAAGGATGAAATATTCGAGTATTTCGAAAAAATAACACGCGTTCTTCGCCGTATCTACTACATTTAAAGAAATAATGTTCTGCATCTTCTGTGCCTTGTCCACAGTCACAAATAGGAGTATCACGAAGAAAGTTTATGTGGAGATGTGTATTAAGGTTGCTACAAGCATTTCGGATTCTTGTATGGTGTATATTTGAAATTCTGTCCCCGACAAGATAATATTTCGGAACAACTGTGCCTTTGTAAGTATCTTTTAAACGTGCCTTCAATTCGTTAAGCGTGTTACTGTTACGAAGGTGAACATCAAGCCGGTTCCACAAATCTATGGAAGATGGGATTGGTGATTTCGAGTAAATACTTAAACGTCTAGGTATGGTGACATAATTATGTCTGTTTCGAAGCGGATAATTGGTTGTTTGTTCAATTGTCTGTGGTATTTGTTCGCGAAGATACTGTGGCAAGCTACCGAACTTTTGACGATACATGAAAATTAACTTTTGCATTTCCCTGCGCTCACTTATTGGAATCCAACAAAATGATTGATTATGATATGAAGCTTTATAACTTCACATGCAATTACACAATTTATAATCTTGCTTTATATAGGCCATTTAAATAAAATACGTTGGTTCGAGTCAATTTTATTTTCACGTAAGCGGCATAAGCCTTACCATATTGGCCCGTTTGATGTTTCTTTTTATAATTGTTCTTTCCATGGTAAAATGAGTAAGTAACGATCTTCGGTGTAAAGTTCGAAGTCTTCAGTTAAAGGGAATCTGGAAGACAAGAACATGGGCGATGTTCCGAAATAGTGTATCACTTTAGTTTTACGTATTGCTCAAGTATTCAGTGTGGACATACCACGTGGTTTTTGACGTCACATTTGTGTATCGCAAGAAGCAAAATACATCTCGCTTCAGATTGCAAAATCGCTGTAAGTAAGTTATTTTTATATCAATTGTTCTCAAACATAGCGCAAGGTAAGGTAAATATTTGACATTATACTCGATTCATGAGCGATATGTTTAGGAACTTATATTTTTATCAAAAATCGTGGGCAAATGCTCAGAACTTATAAAATAGTGTTTGTTATTGCGAAAAGCAAATTACTTTTCTGGTACGAAATATGTTAATATTTATATTTTGTTATTTCGACTGCTTTCCTATCAATCCGATGTTCCGGAATGCATATTCTTTCAACATATTATACCTACAAATGAGCCACAGATACTATAGAAATATGTTTTTTTTATTACGAAAAGAAAATGGTTTTGGGAAACGTAGTTTTTGGAGTTACAAAGTTTTTAATGTTTTAAAGATTCAAAGTTTTATTTCCATAACATCCAGAAGGCCATGACCCATGCGGACAAATTTTAAACTCAGTATTTACAAGTGATCGGATACGCAGTAATACATACATAACAAAAACAACAAGCAATAAAGCATAACCGTTCTGGTCATTTTACATGTTTACTATCTATACTTTATAACGATTTGTTAGATGACTTAAATGACTTATTAAACGAGTTATTTCCACTGTAGGTCTTTAGCTGATTTCATATAAAACTATATATTAATAATGACATTAACTTATGTTCTTCTTACCCGAATCAAATTATATGATGTTATGTCATACTAATATATATATGACGAAAACATGTATTTCATATATATATATATATCATTTTTTAGTTATAAACTAATTTAAACTAGCGTGCTATTACCTCTTAAAAAGCAGTTCTTCTGTTTCAGGTATGAGTTTCAACACATAATATGTTGAAAATAACTGACAGTTCGGCCATCGTTGTATATTTTAATTTATGATAAATATGTTAATTAACAAATATCGATTAATCCCTATATGTGGCCATCTACACGAAAAAGAAATTATAAAGAGCCTTAGAGAACAATTATTAAAAATCAGTAAATGAGATTTCTAATACTTTACGAATATTTTGTATAATTGCTATTATTACACACATGATATATGACCTACTTAACATCTCATTTTAAATTTTATACACGAATATGGCTATACACACGATATCATATTAAGCAGCATTTATGTTAAGTGCCCTCATTAAGACGGCATTATTTACAAAGATAATAAGCTTTCTTAACATCCCTTCATTGTTAGATGAAACTAGTTGTATAAATCTTTGTACATTTTGTCTCCTTCTACAATTTTATGGAAAGTAATTACCAGAATAATTATATCAGAATAATGATAACATTCTAAAACAATATGGTATTCGTCTTCTAAGACTTGGCATACGTTACAAATTCTCTAGTAAAATGGTATTGGGTTTGGTTTCGCCCATCTTCCACTTACGAATTTAAGTCTATGTGCTGATACACGTTACCTTGATAAACTGAAACGAAACTTTTCATATAACAAAAAATTAAATAAGGTTGAAGTTTAAAATTTGTTATATTCTAGTAAAACAATCCTCTATTATATTTATCTAATCTACCATTCTAGTTTTGAATGCTTTACCAGCCACTGTACTTTTGGCACCGGAAACCATTTGTGTTTCATTTCCGTTGGAATAAAGGATATGGACCAGAAGTCGTCCACCTTGCATTTTACCTCAGTTTAAGCAAAAATAACAATATCATCAGCAAACCGAATAAGATAATGCTTAAACGATTCTATACAAATGCCATCAAAACCTTTTCACAGAAAACAGATTCTAAATAATTAAAAAAAATACAGGGAACAGAAAAGGAGATAAACATTCTCCTTGTCGTACACCTACTACACAATGCTATTATATTACACTCAACTTATTTCTATATTCAACATTAGACTGACGAATACAAATATTTAATTATATCTCATATTTTCCCACGAAGTCCTAACTAAATAGATTACGATTATGGTTTAAATGATGATAAATCTGGGCTGATGATAAATCTGGGCTGCATGCAGCCATGCCAAAATCATTAGCATATCAAACAATATTATACTCTTTAGTATGTCGTGTAATCCTTGCTATATGATGAGGGGTTAACGAATAGCCACAACACACACTAGTCTAAATGTCGGCAAGTAACTGAAATAGGCCGTTTTCGGAAGATTTGGACAGAAATATATAATTTTACATTTAAGGCGTTAAAAGGAAATTATAAACAAAATGTTAACTTTCAAAGTATCGAACGATACCGCTGTAAAGCTATGTCTTTCAGGAAATAACACGCCTTTCAACTAGACCATGCATTTCTACCAGCTAGATCAAGACAGTTTTTCCGAAGACGTTGAACTAGACCATATCAGTTTCTGGAGACATGAATTTGAATTAGAATTTCCAGCTATATACTGTCTGTTTACTATAAGTTGTATTCCTACCTAGACATTGAATTTCGGCTAAATGTTTTATTATTAAACCTTGTCTTTAAACTAGAAATTGCCATTCAACTTAAATCATGTATTTCGTTGTCAAATAGAATTGTCTTCATCAAGACATTATCTTTCAAATTTGACATTGTCTTCCCACTGAACATTGCTCGTCAACTATACATTATCGTTCATCGATTTTGCATTTTAACTTGGTGGTGTTATTCATCTTGAAATAAAGTTCTGACGTGGCAATTTCTGTAATCTTGACCATGGCGTTTTGACTAGAGCGTCGCATTTCTTCAGCTACACACAGTTAGTTCACTAAGTCTTTTTCGGACTGTGTACGTTGAACAATACCATAATACCAGTAGCCCGAAAATGGCGGGTTAGTCTAGGAACTGATCTGGTCTCGAACGTAGTTTTATGGTCACTTAATTGGAGCTGGACCATGTCTGTCAAGAAGATCATGTACATTTACTGGATTGTGTTTATTTTACCAGTTATAGACGTTAATTCATCATAATCATCAATGTCGTTTTGCTTGGCCACGTCATACTACTTTATAATGTCTTTAAAATAGGCCATACTTGTCAAGTAATTACCATGCTATTCAGCTAGACCATGTCATCTGACTTAATCATCCATTTCTGTTTCAAACTGGACAATGAATTTCCTTTACACTTAGTCTTTCAAGATGAACGTGTTCAACAAGAACTGACTTTTTAATTATGCATTGTATTTTAACCCGTTTTGGTCTTCTAACTAGACCTTGTCAATCAAGCCGATCTTGTCTTTCAACTCGACTTTGTCTTTCAACTCGACTTTGTATTATAACTCGATTTTATCTTTATATCCGATCTTGTCTTTCAACTTGATATTGGCTTTATACTCGACTTTGTATTTTAACTCGACTTTGGCTTTCAACTCGATCTTGTCGTTCAACTTTATGTTGTCTTTCAACTTAACATTGTATTATTTCACCTAGACTATGCATGTCTACCTGGCCATGTCTTTCATCTTGAACATTTGTTTCATTTAGACCGATATTTCACTGGACCTTGGGATTTAAATGTGCATAGTATTTAAAGTAGACTATGTTTTTCAAGTACATACATGTATATCATCCTTACAAACTCGACTGTCTTTCAACTCGACTGTGCCTTTTAATTAGAGAAAGTCTTTTAACTCGTTTATAAATTTAACTCGACTATGTTCTTTCAACTCGACTATGTCTTTTAATTCGACTATGTGTTTCAACTCGACTATAAATTTAAACTCGACTATGTCTTTTAACTCGACTATGTTTTACAACTGGAGTATGTCTTTTAATTCGACTATGTCTTTTAACTTCAACTCGACTATGCCTTTCAACCGGAGTATGTCTTTCATTTAAGCTATTCATTTAAATTCGACTATGTCATTCAACCCGACTATGCCGTTCAACTCGACTTTGTCTTTTGACTCATCTATGTTTTTCAACTGGAAACTGTCTTTTAATTCGAATATGCCTTTTAACTTGACTATGCTTTTCAAGTGGACTATGCCTTTCAACTGGACTATGCCTTTCAATTGGAGTATGTCTTTCAATTGAAATATCTATTTCAACTAGACCACTTTTGACTTGAACATTTTTTACCAACTGGCCTTTACCTAAACCTTGTCGTTCAAATAAACAATGTATATTTCATACAACTGCATTATTCATTTTAACACGGGCAAGTTTTTCATCTAGATAATGTCTTTCATCCATTTGCACCATTGATTTCACCATGGTATACTTTACCGTTTAGCTAGAACATGTATTTTACCAACATACATGAAATGTTTACCTTTCAAATGATTGTCCATCTGGCTGTATGTATGAGGAAATACTACAAAGCTTTAGGGCATTGATTTTACTTCTCAATCTAACCAGATGTTACAAATGCTAAGTCTTAAGATTTAGTAATTGATTTATTAGCAGAAGACATTTAAAACTGTTTTATCAACAATTTCAATATTTTGATTCTAGCGATTCATGCCTCATTGAAAGACTTAGCAGTATGACAACAAGTCCGTCATAATGTTGTAGAAATATTGTATGTTATTAAGTGGAAACTAAATGAATAACAATTAGAATAAATCTGGCGCAAGTAAATTGATTTTTGAACACACTGGGTAATTGGTTCTTCGAAGAACAGAAAAGAAAACTAGTTTTTGTTTACATTTTTATTTATTGGGTCATCTACTGTTTCTTCGAATGTTCATTTTCTTTAATTAGCATGAAATGTGCACTTCTAGATTTTACAACTGGCTCTATCATATCAATTTTGAAAGTCAGGGTTTAAAACAAAAACTTAAACAAAGTTTCCTATTTTTAAGTATACGAGGAGTGTCCGTAATATTTGTGGACGCTTGAGATATACGAACTGTTAACGTAATAATCTAAAACAACTGATTCAGTATCATACATTATTACATATAGGGATTGTATATGTTTGATTTCGTGTCCGAGACGAACACAATTATGATGAAAAATTCATAAGAAAATTGTGAGCGTGGCAGGTCATAAGCTGTATATATTCGAATAAATTGTGCAATACGCTAAATATATTAATTAAACTTTCAGGTTCAATGCAAGCATTGTTTTGACATTTATTTCAGAATGTTTCAGAGCAAGCGCGTTTAAAGCAAGCGTATAGTGATTTCTCAATCCGAATTACACAAAACAAAGGAAACGGCATTGTGACGTCATGAATCAGCAGACAGATGTACTGTTCTGTCTTATCATAGTATAAGCACAATCATCACGTTGTTCATGCGGAGAGCACATAAAACGCCCATATTACATCAGTAAATTACATATCCATGCCAAGGGACATTTTGGAATAGAAAACCCTCACGTAATAACTCTCAACTCACAGAAATGACCAAAATAACTTATGGAACACTGGTGACGTCGCGGAAATAGTGACAGGGAGTTTGGGCATATGATGAACAATTCATATTATATGCGCAAGCTTTTCAAAATTCATTACCGAATAACATTATTTTGCATAATGTAAAACATACAATAAAACATGCCCCTTGATATGATTTTCATCCAAAATGGGATCGACATTCAAGGGAATATCTTTTTTCGATATGCATTGGTGCCGTTTTGTATCGAGGAACAATGCAAAGCAACTTTATAGAAATTACTTTCGTAGGCACAATGTTACACGCGAATGAGGTTGTATATTGTTGGGGAAGTTAAAAACAGAAGAACACATGCACATCTACTCAACGAGTTAGAAAAACTGTGGGTTTTATAATTTTATTTATTAATAACATCATAAACCATGATAAAACTGTAGTGTGTAAGAGCTCGGAAACGGAAATGTGCAAAATCGTGATTTGTAGAAAGACTTGACAAACAATTTATATCAAAACATTGATAAAGTAAATAAAAACAGCAACTTTTTAATAATGTATAGTTATGCAAACTATTGACAGAAAGTTGTTCGATTGCTAGAGCTGACACAGCACTAACCACCTCTAAAACACTGGTACATGTACACAGCTAATAAATACGTGTGTCCGTCAACCCATTGATGATTCAGACTAGAACTGTAGGTCGCCGGTTTCCATAGTCTCCTGTTATTACACTATCACGTGACACCGATATAACCGAATCACGTGACACTGGCACGGGAACCGGGAACCCGGGTGGTGTTATTTTCGCCTCGCCGTGCTGGGTCTCCGCGTGGCGGCGCATGTCGACCTTGCGCTGGAATGCGCGACCACATTGCGCGCAGGTGAACGGTTTGAAGCCCGAGTGTTTGCGACAGTGGGTGATCAGGTTGGAGGACTGGCTGAACGCCTTCCCGCAGTGAGAACACTTGTACGGCTTCTCGCCTGCAATGAGATAATAAGTTATTTCCTTTGTGTGTGGGTTTTCTTTTAAAAAATATCGTGCAGATTACTAACTAATTATGCACCTAACAAATGGAGTAACATACTTATATCACTCATACAAATGGAGTAACATACTTATATCACTCATACAAATGGAGTAACATACTTATATCACTCATACAAATGATACTCATGTCAATGCCAGAATGTTGTCGCCATTAACATTTCGTCAGAGGCTCACATATAGGAGTAGATGATAAATACATAGCGGACCTTTTGATGGATACTATCGAAACGAAAGGTTCACCATCCATTACTGAAACGCATGTGTAAAAATAAATTATGTCAAGACGAAGGTATTTTGTAGCATTCATTATACTAGTGTCCTAGATATACTTCTTTAACGATGTATGAACGTATGTAAGGTCGAGGGGAATCTATGTGTGCACAGCATCAAAATAACCAAATGTGTATCTTTCACTGCTGCATTTTATGTGGAAAACCTTCATGACTGTATTGTACAGTAAAGTTTGGGTCCAGACATCAGGCCCGCGGATTAAGCTAAGACAACTGTACACCAGACTTGAAGTCAAAGACATCAATAAAGCAAAATTTGACAATTGAATAGCACGGGTTTCCTAATAAGGTACAAATCTTAGGAACGAGGGCTCTGGAATCCGTCAGGTTTGCTTCTAACTTAAATCAGTGTGGAAAAGGCCGGTATCTTGAGTTAATAAGCCCAATTTCTCCGAAGCCCCACGTCGTTAGGGGAGATTCTATCAAGTCGGATATGCCGTAAATCAAATATTGGAACCGACATAAATTTGTTCAGGGAATGACGCTTCTAGAACGCCTATCAATGAACATAAGAAATTCAATTTATCCTCGCAAATATTTGTGATAATCGAGAGGAAGCAAGAATCAGCACTGTCAAATAAAGCGCAGCATCGGGATTTGTCCCTTTGGACCGCGACAAATAATTATACCGTTACAAGACTAATTGTGTTATTTGTTGACTCCGGCTGAGTATTCCCAAAGTTAGCAAACATCGGGCATCATTGCTATTTCATTACGTCGTTTTAGCGGCGCTGAGACGGATTTATGCAAATTTCGGATATTTACGATCATTTCTATTCTGCTCAGATTGTGGGGTGAGTTTATACAGATTCTTCCCCGTTTTGGGGTGGGAAAACAATTTACTTTTCGTTCAATCATTTTGATTGAGTTTCTACAAATCTGAATCCCCTGAAGACCGTCTGATGGCCAGGGGTTGGTTTTGACGGCTTCTAGAAATTGCTTATGACAACTTAGGTTTCTATCCAGTGCATTTTTGGCCAGGATTTCTAGATTATATTCATATCATACGACCCCCTAATATATCACATGGCTAGAGTTCTGGTGTCTCTCTCAGCAATGCCCCTATGGCTGCATTTCTGTAAATCAGGTTTTATTTCACGGGTTTTGTTCTGGGTGTGAAATCTTATTTTCTGAGAATTTGAAGAATCATTTCAAACGCAAGTTCTTAAAACGCAATCTTTTCCTGTGGCAATCACGATTTTTACGTCGAATTTATGTCTTTTCCATCGTAAGACGTACCAATTCAATTGCCCGGATTAATTTCCACTGTAACGAAGTTTCGAAAAGTGATATATTCGGTTTTATTTACACTCACTGCGTGCCTTAATTAGGTCCCTTAGTAAATTAGCTACGCGCACCTTGCCATAAGGAGGCGATCTTTTCACAATTTAAAGTAATAATCTGCTAAGAAGATTGACAATTAGTGCAAAACCTTTATTAATGAAGCAATAATTGAGTTAGAAAACACTCTGGTTACATTTGGTGGTGACCTTTAAATCACAGAGAGACAAACTGTTTGGCAACAAGAGCGCATTTGCAGCAGGGTAAATTAGTGCTTAATTCATGAAAGTAGCACCGTTTTAAACCAGTCTCTTTGCCTGCACCATCTGCGTTCAGCATTAACCTGATTTGTGTCGTGGAGTCCTATTCAATTAAAAGCAGGGGCTTGCATATCTTGCAGACTTTATTTTCTACTGATTAGTATTATTTTTTTAATGATAATTTGATTTTAAACCTAAATGACGTTAAGTTTATGCTAAGAAATAACTCTAATTTGAAAAAAAAATAAAATAAAAAAAATATGCTGACAATACAAATGTAGTGATCGACTCTAAAAGATGGATCCATTGTTTCTTACTGGAATACGTAATTTAAGAAATACTGAACTGCAGTCAAATTTACCTTGCGTATATCAACAGTTTAGTTTTTTTTGTATTTATGTAATTACTTTTTTGTCGTTCGAAACAATACATTTATCATGTTCGGCAATGAGTTATAATTTAGTGAATGGTACACCTAAAGCGGACTGAATCTCTCTTTCTTAAATATATATTTATTGCGTGCTAGACATTACTATTTTTTTTAATTCAAATTTAAGACTATAGGTAAAATAAGTATCCACTTGAATTACCAAACGCTTCATTTTCATGTAAGTGTGTAAAGTGTTTTTTGTGTGTTTTTTTTTCTCTATAACGGAAGCTAAAGAAACTCTATAAATGCATATTTTTTTAGAATATTAGTTGAGTTTAATGCCTTATTTTATTAAGAATATAAGTTCTATTTTTTCCGAATTACTGATTCATGGAAAAGGACTTGTTGTAGATACAAAAAAAGAGAAATAGTGAACTGCTCTGAAATGCAAGAAAAAGTCGACGACTTAAAGATATTTCCGTTTGTTTGTTTAAACATAAACTCTAAAACAACAAAGCCCAGGATAAGCCCGTGCAGTCATGTCTTACCTGTGTGTATGTACGTATGTTTCTTCATGTCTGACTTCTGGTGGAAACGCTTGCCACAGTACGGGCAGGGGTAGGGCCGCGTGTCGCTGTGGATGAGCAGATGTGTGGACAGGGTGGAGGAACGCTTGAACGACTTCCCGCACTGTTGACACTGCGGACGGACATATATACGATCAATATAAAATATCATATGTAGGCGAAGTAGCTGCCGAACTTTAGATAGGTATCACGGCCCCGGAATGTCGAAATTATTTAATAGTAGAATGCTATGAGGCGCAACGCGGAACATGTACAAGGCATCACTATCAACCAAGGTGATACTTCTATACACAAATAAATAGTTCCAGACTTTCTGTTGTCCATAATACATCGCCACAAAAAAACAACAACATTGTCCCAATTATTTAAAAAATATTACTCCTAACCCTTAAATTCAATTGCGAAAAAGAAACAAAAATATGATGCTTAGAATGCTTCCGGGTCACGGGTATTTTCGAAGTCGGTCTAAGGGTCAGGCCAAACAAAGTTCACCATTTATTTATTGTGGTTCAATTGAAGATGCACTCTTACTCCCAAATAAGATTTACCACGATTAGTAAAATTGTTCTAATATACCAAATATGATAAATAAATGTCGAAAACAATGGTTTTTATTAAGGATACTGAGTTTAATTAGAAAGAGTGATTCAGAAAACACTGTATATCTACCTTATGAGACGATAGTAGATCGCAGTAATTTTTTAGCATTCACCAATTATCTAATATTTTTGCGTTTCCAGCTATTGAAAAAAACACGGTTACAATCTTGCATCAGTAAATAATATTTTCCATTAATGCATTATTTAGTAAGTAGTTAAAGGTTTATCACTCAAAATGTATGTTTGTTATATATGTGTAGTTATTGATTCTGAATAAGAGTGTCACTTTCTCGTCCATCGTTAGGATGCTTGGTTGTCCCAGATAAATCTGATATCATTCATGCAAGTATTCGTTCTATAATCGTTTATAAAAGCATTACAAATAGGATCAAAACAATATAAGACCCTTTGTATTCATAGAACTAAACTACATACGACACAAATGACAATGAGTATATTACAAATAGTTAATTGGAGTAACATTCTCGTGACCAGCACTCTTATATACGTGTAGGTTTACTCGGCACCAAAATGAAATGAAACCATTTATGATGGAAACTAGAATAAGAAAGGAACAAAGATTTAGTTTTGACTTAGGCATACAAGTTCATGGCCACATTTCACACACTACACGCACATACAAGAAATGCATGCGTTATTACATTAAAGTAAATACACGCATACTTACAATATAGTAAATACACGCATACTTACAATATAGTAAATACACGCATACTTACAATATAGTAAATACACGCATACTTACAATATAGTAAATACACGCATACTTACAATATAGTAAATACACGCATACTTACAATATAGTAAATACACGCATACTTACAATATAGTAAATACACGCATACTTACAATATAGTAAATACACGCATACTTACAATATAGTAAATACACGCATACTTACAATATAGTAAATACACGCATACTTACAATATAGTAAATACACGCATACTTACAATATAGTAAATACACGCATACTTACAATATAGTAAATACACGCATACTTACAATATAGTAAATACACGCATACTTACAATATAGTAAATACACGCATACTTACAATATAGTAAATACACGCATACTTACAATATAGTAAATACACGCATACTTACAATATAGTAAATACACGCATACTTAGAATATAGTAAATACACGCATACTTACAATATAGTAACTACACGCATACTTAGAATATAGTAAATACACGCATACTTACAATATAGTAAATACACGCATACTTAGAATATAGTAACTACATGCATAATTACATTATAGATAATACACGCATAATTACAATATAGTAACTACACAAATATTTACATTGTAGTAACTACACGCATAATTACAATAAAGCTGATATACGTATAATAACAATATAGTAACTATACGCATAATTTCAGAATTGAAAATACATGCATAATTACAATAAAGTAACTACACACTATTCATTATCGGGGATATGAACGCAGTTGGGTTGGTTAAAGTGCGCGTGGATTCCTTCGGACTACACACGCTTAAATCAGCCCAACTGCGTTCATACCCGATACTGACATCAACCACGCAATTCATTTCTTAAGTAACTACACGCATTATGACAATATAGTAACTACACGCATAATTACACCATAGAACTGGGGCGTTTGTTTAGAACGTTGTCAAATTTTACAACCTAGTTAACTTTATCGTTGATAACTTACAGAATCGTTACTGCATTGCAAGTTCCGTTGATACATTTGTGATCCGTCGTACTTTTAACAAGATTTGAGTGAACTATTTCAGCTGTCCTTGTTTTATATAAACGTGTAAACAAATCTTCAACTATTTCGCGTTTAAAAGTTAACAACGATGTTTTTAATCACGTTGTTAACTTTAACATAGTTCTGAACAATCGGCCCACTTACAACTACACATTGTTACAATATAGTAACTACACGCATCATTTCAATATAGAAACTGCACCTATATTTACGGTAAAGTTATTGCACGCATATTAATTATATAGTAGCTACATATATAACTACAATATAGTAACTACACGCATAATAATAATACACGCATCATTATATTCTATGATTATAGGTCAATGGCAGACTTAAATCGGGATGAAACACCTTAAACAAACTAAATATTAGTGGCTTATTCCTAGCTCAATAATAACACCGACATAATGTTTTGTCTTTTGTTCAACCAGTGTTTGAATAGAATAATTTTATCTAACGTTTTGTTACCCAAAGGCAAATTCAAGAATAAATATGTTTAGAATGAAGAGCGTCCGAATAGCTTGCAGACATAATATATGCAGCATTATTTTATGATGGTAAATTAATAGTTATTTTATATAGAATGTATTCAAATCATCATTTGAACCAGAACGAACTACATGTCAATCTATAAAACATCTGTTATAAAGTAAAGGACGATATTAACTTAAATTCTCTTTGATGAAATCGCATCATTTTATTTGTATTCTTAAATGTTAAAGTGACCGCCTGTGGTAAATAAAATACGAAAACGGATTTCATACTTTCTTTTCACTATTTTATTTTGATTTTTTTTATTATTTTTTTTTTTGACGGAAAACGTTTCTGAAATAATTCGAAGTGGAAAAAATGAATATTACACATTTTAAAGGTCAAAATATAGTTCTGAGAAAGCAAAAAAAAGATAACATGAAATTGTGGAATTTAAATACAAAAAATATTAAAAGAATAACACTACAATGACCGAGGAAACATGGTGTAAGGAAAATCCAGCCTACCTGGAAGCTTTTCTCCTGTGTGTGCACGGCCCGATGCTGAGAGAGGCTGACAGAATGGCCAAACGTCTTGCTGCAGATATCACACGCGTACGGACGCTTGCCACTGTGAGACCGCCGCACGTGAACCTCGAGCCCGTGAGGCGTGCTAAACTGCTTTAAACATTTGACACATTCATACGTCCCTTTATCGTAGTTGGCCATGTTCTGATAGTCTTGCGATAAAGGCGTCTCCGCGACGTGGCCGTCATATCCCACGTTCATGTTCATATTTAGGCCCATGCCAAAGTTGGTTATGTTCGTGAGGCCTTTCGCGCACAAATAAGGGTACATTCTCGGGTCGGTCCACACGCCAGAGAGGCCCGACCTTGCCATTGCCACGATGTTGTAATGGTTTCGATAGAGGCCCTGCAGTAGGTTATATCGGTAAAGTTCTGCCAAACACATCTTTGAATCTTGATACTGCACCGTCGCAGGTTTCGGAGACTTCACATCTGAAAGAACACAAACAATTTAATAATACAATTTAGCTGGTTTAAGTACAAATGAAATAAAATATATCAATTTAAGTCGTCAAATGTTTGAAAATGGACATTTCTTTTACACTTTATTGATATACCAACCATCATTTTGTGTTTTATCATCTGTAGATTCCTTGTCTGTTTCCTCATCATCACTCTTGATGTCAGAGACCCAGGGTCGAAACACATTCCCCTGGACGCCTTCTGGTCGGAGATCCCCGATGGACTTCTCCGGGTCGGGCGACAATGCAGACCGAGAAGATACGGGTGAAAAGTTGACCGAGAACGAGGCTCTTGGTTGGTCCGGTGACGTCAAGATAGGAGACGTCGTTGACGTTATGCGTTGTGGAATCGTGAGGTTTATCGCTGTTTCATATTCTGAATAAAAAGAAACGTTTATAGTCAGTTGTTTTATTCAATCACATTTGGCACTTGATATGCCGGTATTTTAGTTTGTAGGAATTCATTTTAAAGCATCATTAATCTTAACTTAATACAACTTTATTTGGAACAATTAATTAGCAAAATAATTACTTAATTTAATACAAATATTTACCTTTTGCCTTTGGTGTCACCATTTTAAAAGCACTTCCATGGTCGAGTTGTTGGATATCCATGTTTTAATTTTAAAATAAATCACATTGACAAACTTTGAAATTCATAAAATAATACTAAAATGTTATATTTTCTTTGATAAAATAGCTTAGTTTATTTGACAGTGTTTTCGTCTTACATGAAGAAGTGACAGTGAGTCAAAAAGCAAAGGAACTTCTTTAAATTCTAACAGAAATCAAACGCAGCAAAATATGGCATTAGTAAGTTGACGCATGCGCAGACAGGCGCCTGTCGAAGTATTTGCTCCAGTGAAAAGCGGCGTGATTATCTGGCGCTATCGGAAGCAGTGCTCTATTGGACATAGGCATTGTCAGTGATTATCATGTGGACCGCCCACCCAGGAGATAATGTTCGATTTGAAGTTTAACCAAAAGCATAACCGAAATTGGTCAGAACGTTGGAAAAAAGAAAAATATGTTACTTTATATAAATGTGTATACATTTTTGCAGTTGAAATTAAAGTTTTTATTGGCATTGTATTAAAATCATGCTTTACACCATTTTTTTTTTTTACGTTATTTGTAATGTTACATGCCATTTTTCACAACCATTTATCGTTTATTTATTTATTTGAGTGGAGGGGGGTGCTAATCAATTGATATTTAAGAAGATGTACTATTTATGAGTTCAATAAAGCTATTAAAGAAAACCTTCCTAAATTAGGGGGAAAACAACTAGATGTCTTAAATAGGATGACATTAATGAATCAAGTAGTTTCATTAAGCCATCAAAAGGCGGAGAAATATTAAACTTTAATAGAATCAGAGTTTTTGGGACATCTGGAGTAAAATATCGGCCCTGTTTCCGTACCATCCATCTTGTGTCTGATGACAGCGGTGGTAATCTGTTGAAAATTATTTGAAGGGTTCGTCAACATCTCTGATTTGATCAGTTGCTTTAATTTTAGGAAGCGTTCACCTCTATCTAGCTAATTAGATGAATTAAGCTAATTAAATCAGGAGAGTCAAGCGTCTCTAGGACCGGTACATGATCCAGATGTACCCATAATGCACCAGGGTTAAGTTTGATTACAAATAAGCCGCGAGCCTGTGGTTCCCTAGAGTATCAAATCGAGCACGCGGAAACTTTCCAGGCATTGAAATAAAATTCATGTTAGAAAGTCCGCTTTGATTAAAATGAAACAATCGTATTGAAAAAAACAGTAACGAGATTTTGGACTCGCTGGTGTAATAAATTCATAGTCATCGCTTCTGCTGATTTAAAAGCAAATCAATGTGCATTGTTTTTATCCTAAATACACTTTAAATTTTGATACAAGTTGACTTTCAAATAGTTGCAAAGTAAGATAAGAAGCAAACCATTAGTGTGTTTTAAGAGACACGTTTCAGCCCGACATTTCACCGTGTTGGTGTTATTCCGTATCTCAGTACATAAATGGAATCCTTTCTGGCTTATGCAGTTTCTGTAATCAGACCTTTGTTTTACGCAAACAAAGCTTTATACGGAGATGTCTGATTTAATTTCCAGGATTGAACATGGCCAGATACATGAAAATACTCCCGGCGGGGACCAACTTGAAATAAAAGCCGAGACCCGGGAGGTTCA
This sequence comes from Mya arenaria, assembly GCF_026914265.1. Taxonomy (NCBI): domain Eukaryota; kingdom Metazoa; phylum Mollusca; class Bivalvia; order Myida; family Myidae; genus Mya; species Mya arenaria. The sequence continues at coordinate 66,616,035 of NC_069124.1, read as the reverse complement.
CCGGAGTAATTGTGTATGTAAGATTATTCAGCGCGGGACCATTGCGCGGCCCTGGTTAATATAAACCAACAGGCAATCGGCTAGCGGCCGGGTGACGGGGATACAGCGGCCGCCACAGGAAGCGTGGTGGAACTGACGGGGAAATAACCGTCCCAGATTAATTGGCCATCTCCGCTAAAGACAATGGGGAGCTGCCGGACGGCCCGGCGCCCAGCTTTATAAGATATGATGAATATTCGGATACGCCAGTAATTTAAGTCGGGGGAAAAGAGAGACAATTCGAAAGATGCAGCCAATTCTGCCAAAAACTCTGCTCCAAAACTGTATTTTCGTTATAAAAACTTTAAGAGTACTTGGAACTCGAGAGTGTGGTTCGCATTACACATAACCTAAACATTATACACTAATAGGTACACATGTTCGCCGGATTCGGGTCGAAAAAAAGGAGTATTCGGTACGTAAGGGGACGGGATTGTCGTTCACCCCCCGAAAATGCATGGTTACATTTTATTTCAAATGATGATCAATGGCACCAACGACATACTGATGTAGTAAAATAAAATCCCCATTAACGTTACGCAATGACTATAAATTGAGTAGAGAAAGCGGCAAGGATCACAGAATTATTGCGATTATAACAATAGCCCACTTTAGTATTGTTCGCTACCCTAATCGTACATAAAAGGGAACAAAAGCCCGAAGGTCACATGACGCTAGATCCCGCGAGAGCGAGACATCTGGCGCGTGCCGAGTACCGTTACCGTGACGCTACAAGTGGGGGCAGAGATAAATTGAAATGATAATATGGATAAAAATAACGATACAAACAATTGATACAGTGAAATTCGTGTGGCCCTTGTTGGCTTGAGTACAATAAATTCCATATGAAAGATTTATTTATCAGAGTGAAGTGGGTCTTTAGACAAAGATTGTATATCGGGCGAGGAGATTTGGGAACTTTTCTAATCGCAACAGCCTGGCGTTGTAAAGTGAAGACTGCAGGTGAATTAAATAAAATGGAGTTTAAATTTGATAATTTGTGGGGTAAGATCAGCAAACTTTTGTTACAAGGTGTCATCGAAACACGATTTGAAAGATACGGAGGAAAACAATAATGCGATTTGGTAAAAGTTTATCTGGCCGTGCACGGTGTCAAGGATTAGTGGAAGATGGCTTCTGGGCTATCAAAGTCGTTGTTTTCAGAAAAGATAACATTATGGCTCAATCCTAATTTTCCAAAGTACATTGTTATAAGTGTAAGTGCATATTAATTAAAAGTATTATGGAAAATAAACCAATGCGCATTTTTAACATAGGTTCAGACGCACATTAAATTGCATTTTTACTAATAAAATAAATCATTATTGGGTCAAAAGATTTCAACTCAATGTAATCCTTTTATAGTTTAAAACAAGTTATGTTAAATATTACGTCAATAACTTTAAATAATATCCAATGTATTGGAATGAAATTTGAAAATCGCCGTCCAAACGATTTATTTTATTTACGAAAACAGTTATTACTTAATGTAATCGTTTAAAATATTTTATCAAATTTATCATTTTATCCTATTACAAAGGTCATCCAAGGGGTATGTATCTGTAGACCGTGGATTAATAAACAATGCTTAAAATGTTGATCTTACAGAGTAGCCAAGATAAGAAATTATGACATTTTTGCACACTCCATGTTTTGATTTCCTATTAAGAAAACAATTGCTAAATGCCTAAAGTTGTCTGTGGAACCACTTATATTTTTATTTACGTTAATCTAGTGTCATTCGAATATGTATGAGGTCTAATTCCACTGATTTAATCCAGATTTACTACAAATAAAAGAGTTTTCAATCGATTAAGAAATTGAATAAATAAAGCGCGCTGTTTCAACAAAAATTCACAAACCATTATTTTCAAATTAAAACATGACCAAGACAAGTATACGGCAATTCATCAAGTGTCAAATTTAAGTTAGATTTATTTAATTTAACAACAAATATTTTGGAAGATTACACTGGTGAAAGTTCGAAACTAATCTTTGATTGTTTAATAGATCCAGAAGTAGCAGTTCACGGGCTGTTCACCTTCAGTTTAAGACAAAACATAAACATGACGCGTGGCATGTCACGTCTGTTTAGCGGTAAATCAAGGAATTATTAATACTATTTACAAGGACCCGGTTGGACAAGATGTATTGCACTACATCAGAGTCATTGCGAATCACGACGTGTGCCTTTACTTGTATGTGAAGCTATGGCGTAAAGTTGTACTTTTAGGCACGCAGATTTTCGCAAAATCACATTCCTCGTGCTATTGTACAAGTTAGTGTTCACTTGTACACATACCCGGATGACGTAGTACGCAAAAAGTAGCTCACAAAATACAAATAGTGTTTCGCAATCTACAGGCGATTATGGAACGATGTTATAAATGTTGATGAACACAACTGGTTGTAAAAACCGATTATTGAGCATCTAACAAATGCATCCCTCATATAAAAGCTTTTTTGTGTGCGGGGTCAAGCTCGACAGTCGACCTTACTGAAATAATTCTTACATTGCCAATACCAAACATAGTACCCGGCTTTTGTGATTCTCGACTATGTCCATACAGTGGCATATGCGACACTCATAAGCTCGTTATTTTATTTAATGAAAGCCTTCACAGGCATTCAGATTTGAAACAATGTCCAGTGCTCACTTGAGTACTTTAAAATGGACAAGGAGCATTGGTTCTGAACTATCATCTCCTAGAATACTTTCAAGCATCGAATGCCACCACAAGTCCAGAAACAACGAAAGTTTGAGTTGAATTTCAAAGCAGGAATGACGAATCAATAATCTCCAATCTTTCTCGCCCAAGGTCTGACACCTTAACATCTGACTGAAATCTTTTTGCCGGATTTGACGGTTTCGGTCGGGCACGGGGTTCTATTGCAACTGACGCTGCTTTTTCCAATTATGTAGAAATGAATATTCTCGCCAGACACCGCTGGTCAGAGCCAGGAGTAGATTAGTTTTTACACCATCCAACACTTTTTCGCGCCTTTAGACCTAAAGAGCACTTCCGTTGTAATGTCGTCTGCTGATTATCTCCAACGTGTTCATATTCTTTGGCGGGAGGGCCAATGTCATTCCCCAGTAATAAATAAACTACTACTTAGAGGGTCGTTAGTGCTGCTTTAAGATTACGATGAGCGACATGTAATCAGGGATTCCGTCCACCTTAACTCGATAACTTTGTTTTGTGTTTTAATTTTATTTCATGCGATGCCATACAATGGACGTTGTATAGATAATGAGCGGTATACGTGGGCGACGTAAATGCCAATATATTTGTCAAACCCTGAAGCTGAACCATATGAACAATACTTATACTAACGCAAGCTTAGGTTAAATTTTGCTGAGAAAAAAGATGTATTATAATAATACAAACTCCCCATCCCTACCACAAAGCAGCCGACACCAGACAATCCGCCTTCCCTTTCACACAGCAACGAAACCAAACAATCATCCATCTCTATCACATAGCAACGATCACCATTACCAATTTCTACCGCAGAAAATACGACATCAAACAATCACCCATATATTCCACAGAGCAACCATCACCCGTCCCTTCCACAGGGCAACGATCATCAACCAATAACCATCTCTTCCACAGAGCAACGATCGCCAAGCAATCACCCATCTCAGCCACAGAGCAACGATCGCCAAACAATCACCTATTTCTACCAGAGAACAACGATCGCCAAACAATCACCCATCCTTACTACAGAGCAACGACATCAAACAATCATATATCTCTACCACAGAGCAACCACCACCAAACAATCACCATCTCTTCCACAGAGCAACAATCACCAAACAATCACCATCTCTTCCACAGAGCAACAATCACCAAACAAACACCATCTCTTCCATATTGGTCATCAACCAATTAGCCATCGCTACCACAAAGTTACGACATCAGACAATCACATATCTCTACCACAGAGCAACGATCACCAAACAATCACCCATCTCTACCACAGAGCAACGATCGCAAAACAATCAACCATCTCTACCACATAGCAACGATCGCCAAACAATCACCCACCTCTACCACAGAGCAACGATCACCAAGCAATCACCCATCTCTACCACAGAGCAACGATCATCAAACAATCACCCATCTCTACCACAGAGCAACGATCGCCAAACAATCACCCACCTCTACCACAGAGCAACGATCACCAAGCAATCACCCATCTCTACCACAGAGCAACGATCGCCAAATAATCACACATCTCTACCACAGAGCAACGATTGCCAAACAATCACCCATCTCTACCACAGAGCAACGATCACCAAGCAATCACACATCCCTACCACAGAGCAACGATCACCAGCAATGTTTACTTCGCCACGTACACAACGCTATGAAAGTAGCGTGCCATAGTTTGAAGCAAATCTTTCCTTTAAAGATCAGTAAGTGCATGGGGAGTTTTACAAATCATCTTTATTTATGATGTTTTCATTATCGTATTAATTTACGATATTGACGTATTTAATATATCTATTTTCTATCATTTCGTATATTTGTGTGAACAATCGACAAGTGGCGGGGCGAAAATATGCCCCGCCACTTGGCTTATTTTCGTATTCTCGCGGCTAAATCAAACAACGTCTTCTACTGTTTCAAGTGGCTTAAATGTTTGATTTACCACAATTCGTTTAGTTTTATAAATGAACTAAATACATCACACCCTTGTGAAAATCGTATTCATGTTATAGAGTTTCTTAACAAAACTATACATTTTTATTTGTTACTTTTTGAAGCGCCCTTTCACTTCCGTTTGGACATTTTTGTCTGCCGACATGCAAATATCGCTAAGCACTCGATCGTCGCAGAATACTGAATGGTAACGATATTTATCGAGATCATCATACAAGTTTTGGAGAATTAGCTTCATAAGTTCACATATGGTTATTGTAAGGTCAGTCATTACATTAAACGATTGTAAAGGAAAGCTTTTGTGATGCACCCGTATACATTGGACTAGAATATGGACCCATTTAAACACTTAAACAGTAATAGTGAGTATACAGAAAGTTATAAATAATGGAAATGTGTGTCAAATGCTTAGGCAACGACTTTGTCACAAGCTATTTTCAATAGGGCATTCATGAAGCAACTAAAATATGAGCCAATTTCTAATTGGTTGACTATGTTCCTTGCCTTGAAAAAAGGTAATGTTTGTTTTCAAAGGTCGGAGCGTTGACTAATTCTAAGATAAATAAAATGCTGGTTCACCTTCAATGCATAAATAAGTTCCTAACATGCATATTCAAAGCCAATCGAAATAATTGCATTTTGTTGAAGAATAGAACAGCGGACGTTAATACTCACAAAATGAAAATGTTTCAGTCCATTCTATGACAAAAGCTGTCGTAAGAAAGCGCGTTCGACTTTACACCGCTTTGTCTTAGAAATGAATACAATTACTAGTACTATGTAATATGTGCCTGTCAACAGCAATAAAAAGACAAGTCAATGAGTAAACGAGAAACTTCGCAATTCGACGAAACCAGGTTTTCAATGATTGACTAAATAACTTCAGCCTTTGTGGTGGGATTCAGTATTAAAGTTTTTTTAATTTTTTATTACCAGTGACCTTGACCTTGATCCTAAGGGCCACGTGGAAGTCATCCATAAACACTTCCTAGATACAAAGTTTGGTCACAATATGAAAACCCTAACTAATGTTATTCAGCTGTGTAAAGTTAGCTAAACATAAGACATTGGACATTGGACATTCAAAAATAAAAGTCGTGCGAGCAAAACTTTGGACATTGGACATTCAAATATGAATGTCGTGCAAGCACAATATTGGACATTGGACAGTAACATTCAAAAAGGAAATAAACGACATTGGGCACTTGAAAATAAAGGTCGTGCTGGCACAACATCGGACATTGAACTTTTGAAAATGAATGTCATGCCAGCACAACATTGGACATTGGACATTCAAAAATGACAGTCGTGCTGGCACGTCATTGGACATTTGGCATTCAAAAATGAATGCTGTGCCAGCACAACATTGGACATTGGACATGCATAATGAAAGTCGTGCTGACAAAACATTGGACATTCGACATTCAAAATTTTTAATGAAAGTCGTGCTAGCACGACATTGGACATTCAAAAATGAAAGTCGTGCTGGCACGACATTGGACATTTGACACTCAAAAATAAAAGTCGTGCTAGCACAACATTGGACATTGGACATTTAAAATAAATGTCATACCAGCACGACATTGGACTTTAGACATTCAAAAATGAATGTCGTGCTGGCACAACATTGGACATTATACATTCAAAAATGAATGTCGTGCCAGCACAACACTGGACATTGGTCGTTCTAAAATGAAAGTCTTGCTGGCACGACATTGGATATTCAAAAATGAATGTCGTGCCAGCACAACAATGGACATTGGTCGTTCCAAAAGCCTTGCTGGCACGACATTGGACATTGCGATTTCATAAATCAATGTCGTTCTGGCATGGCATTGGACATTCAAAAAATAAATGTCGCGCTCTCTCGACATTAAAGTGTAATCGTCGTCTAGTGAATAATTGACAATTTCGGACCCAAGACAGACAGAGACATCGTACGGGATTTTAAGATATATATATTTAAGCAGTGCACGCGTCCATGGGATGAATAATACGGGACCACTACTGTAGTCGATTTGAACTTTTATATATGCGAATCTGTACTGGTAACTTTTATTGAGCACGGTATATATATATATATATATATATATATATATATATATATATATATATATATATATATATATATATATATATATATATATATATATACACTGTATGAAATGTCGCACCAATAAATTGAAATCCAAATTGTGCAGATAGACATTGTATACATAAAGGCAGTAGATATATCACTCGTATTAAACATTTACAATTGTAATTATATAAACCTTATGCGCCAGTCAATTGTAACCACGCCCCCCCCCATGTCCGGAAAATAGCGGGGACTTTGACTTTCGGTCCAGCCAACCCCGGCTAAAATCCCCGCCCTGCGAGGACGAACAGATGGTAAAATCCCCGCCAAATGCCCCCGCACCACAGGGACCCTAGGTAAGGCCCAGTCCCCGCTATATTTAAAGCGAACACAAAACCACCGCATTCACCCGGCACTGCGGGCCACTTGAAAGGTAAAAACACGGCCCATTTCCCCGGAATACCCCCGGACCTGGGGGGGGGAGCGTGGTAACAATTGACTGGTGCATTATTATGAATTCTTGTTTGGTGGAACGCATTGTTGCAATCGAATTTCGTCTTTTACTCGTTAATTGTGTTGTTTGATATTATTGCTGGTATACGTCTTATGTTAATTTTGTCATCACATGTTTCATCAGGGTGTCCATTTCTTTTGAGACAGTCTATGGAGGGAGTAGTCTTTTGGAATTTGGATATTTTCTATCCATTAAAGGTGGACATCCTTTGCTGAGCGCCCATCGTAGAACATCGTGTAAAAGCCCTTTTATCACGCAAATATTCTCCAGACCCATTATAACAATTCAAAGTTCTGTCGTTCAAGATGAGATTGGACATTCGAAACGGAGCCGGAATATGTTCAGTTAAGGTGTATTTTTCTTTGCTCAATATAATCGCTTAAACATTAACTTTGACTAGCTCTTTTATTTCACATTTTATAACTTTTATGATCATCACAAACTTTTGCTTGAAATATAACTTATACAAGGTATACATAATTTTGGTGACCAATCAAACACCTGATCATAAAAAGGAAGCGGTCAGATCTTAGTTAACCTCAGAGAATGACTGGTTGTCCAGCGGAGGATTTCAAACTGTTATTATGGTAAGATGTACTATTTTTATTTATTTTTAAAGCTCAATGTCCAATGTCCAATTTCGTGCCAGCACGACATTCATTTTTGAATGTCCAATGTCATGCCGGCAGATCTTTCATTTTTGAATGTCCAACGTCCAATATCGTGCCAGCACGACATTCATTTTTGAAAACTCTATGTCCAACAATGTCCAATGTCGTGCCAGCACGACTTTCATTTTTAGTGTCCGATGTCCATTGTCACCATTTGTCAACCTTATTAAAAGTATCCTATACCATACCGCCCTCATGCCGGTCTGCCCCAGCAACGGCATACATCATTATTATAACCAGATTTCACTATGGTTAAAAATATAAATAAAATGTGCCTATCAAAAAGCAATAAAAAAGAAGTAAAAAAGTCAATCAAGGGTCATAATTTGTTTTTATAGTTAATATGGAGTTATGTAACCTAATTGTGTAATGGCAGTTAACACCTGTGTGAAGTATGAAGTCAATCGAATAAAGGGTATAGAAGTAATTAGTGAAAATTCCAACATGCCCTTTATCTTTTACCAGACACAATGGGCCCTAAAACTTTAACCTACGTTTCTAAGTCAATCAGGGACCATAAATTGTACTTACGATGAAATGGTGTCATGTAACATAATTGTAAGATGGTCGTGAATAATTGTGTAAAGTATTAAGTTTATAGAATTAAGGGTATAGAAGTTCTTAGAAAATAAATCCCAACTTGTCCTAATACTTTAACCTGACTGAATATGTGCTTAAACATTAACCCCTTTAAGTCCCTAGTAATTTAGGGTCCAATTTTTTTTATTTAGGGTAATATGGAGTTATGTAACCTCATTATGTGATGGTCCTTAACAACTGTGTGAATTATTTAGTGAATGGAATGAAGGGTATTGGATTTATAATTAATATGCCAAACTGCCCTGGCATTTAAGCGGACGTCGACGACGTCGCCGACTACGGAGCGAGTAGTAAAGTCTCCTTTTTTCGATAAGTCGTGCTAGAAATCAAGGTCACTATGCAGATAAAACTATATTATTAAAAAGTAATGTGCAGAAGTTATGTATGTAAACGTATTTTAATGGTATAATTTAAAGCATAAAAACGCTCTGTGTCCTAATCAGATATATACGCTGAATACTATGCGTACGAACCATGTGTATGAAAAACATTGAGTAAGCAACAGGGCTTCGTTGAATTTGTTTGCATGTTTTGTCAAATGCAGCATTATTTTGGATGCCTGAGGGTTTAAAATATGGTAACTACATATCTACTTGCATTCAAAATATAAATTATTAATTAAGAATAAATAAATAGAATGCAAATCGCTTTCAACTACGAACAATTTGATCATTCTTTAGATCGTGATTTAATTTCTGCTTGAGCTTAAAATGTTTAATGGGTTCCGTTCTAACTTTCTGTCAACAAACTAAAGTGTCCCGCCTGGACAAGTGACTATGAGGCCCTCGAGACCTTCCATGATGTTTGGTGACCAAGGGATCCCCGATCACAGTAAGTATCGAACGCTGCATTTTGAAATATATATAACATTATAAGGACCGTCCAATCTGCGCATCCTCGCCATTCTAAGCACTATACTTAAACATCTTCCTCTGGACTTGTTCGCATATAACTGTTGTTAAATTACCCAAATTGGTTGAGACAATTGGTGTATTTTGGTGTAAATGTCAATGAAACTAAGAATAATATGTTTTGAATTTCAAACGCTTTGGGCAAGGCTTTCATAACTATGCCGAAGGACTGTACGGGTGAGAATGCGGCGAGTTCCATCCAGTCGAACGTTTCTGAAGACGTCTTCACCAACATGTTTCCACACGTTCATGATAGATCTGTCCTCCAACTTTTGTGACACCTCGACTCACCCGACCAAGAGGCGGGGCTTGTTTATCCAATTTGGCTTTATTGAACACGTGTGTGACACCTCGAGTCACTCGACCAGGAGGTGGGGCTTGTTTATCCCGTTTGGCTTTATTGAACACTTGTGTGACACCTCGAGTCACCCGACCAGGAGGCGGGGCTTGTTTATCCCATTTGGCTTTATTGAACACTTGTGTGACACCTCGAGTTACCCGACCAGGAGGCAGAGCTTGTATTATGCCGTTGGGCTTTATTGAACAGTTGTGTGACACCTCGAGTCACCCAACCAGGAGGCGGGGCTTGTTTATCCAATTTGGCTTTATTGAACACTTGTGTGACACCTCGAGTTACCCGACCAGGAGGCAGAGCTTGTATTATGCCGTTGGGCTTTATTGAACAGTTGTGTGACACCTCGAGTCACCCAACCTGGAGGCGGGGCTTGTTTATCCCATTTGGCTTTATTGAACACTTGTGTGACACCTCGAGTTACCCGACCAGGAGGCAGAGCTTGTTTTATCCCGTTTGGCTTTATTGAACAGTTGTGTGACACCTCGAGTCACCCGACCAGGAGGCGGGGCTTGTTTATCCCGTTTGGCTTTATTGAACACTTGTGTGACACCTCGAGTCACCCGACCAAAAGGCGGGGCTTGTTTATCCCGTCTGGCTTTATTGAACACTTGTGTGACACCTCGAGTCACCCGACCAGGAGGCGGGGCTTGTCTATCCCGTCTGGCTTTATTGAACAGTTGTGTGACACCTCGAGTCACCCAACCAGGAGGCGGGGCTTGTTTATCCCGTTTGGCTTTATTGAACACTTGTGTGACACCTCGAGTCACCCAACCAGGAGGCGGGGCTTGTTTATCCCGTGACACCTCGAGTCACCCAACCAGGAGGCGGGGCTTGTTTATACCGTTTAGCTTTATTGAACACTTGTGGCAGAGTAAAAAACCGGAAGCTCGATATTAGGAATAATTTTACTGAAATTAACCTTAGGTCACTCGCTACCAAAATTGTTTAAGCTTCTGTTAGACAAAGTGTTTTTTTAGTGTGATCATAATTGTTTGTATGGTATATTTATACACTCATGAATGCATACATCGCACTTTAATATACCGGTTCACTCTTGAATGCATACATCGCACTTTAATATACCGGTTCACTCATGAATGCATACATCGCACTTTAATATACCGGTTCACTCATTAATGCATACATCTCACTTTAATATACCGGTTCGCCTATGAATGCATACATCGCACTTTAATATACCGGTTCATCTATGAATGCATACATCGCACTTTAATATACCGGTTCACTCATTAATGCATACATCGCACTTTAATATACCGGTTCATCTATGAATGCATACATCGCACTTTAATATACCGATCTTTATTTGACACAGTATAATTTTGTCTGTTTTAAGAAGCAACACGTTAAATCTCCCCATGCTCTAAGGCAGAAAAAAGAACAGAGAAACAGGATGTTCTCTGTAAAATTCAATTCATTAGTTTAAGTAATGATTACAAATTACGGGAAGATACGTCTCACGTGATGGAGGTAATATGCCGACAGCTACTTGCGATATTGACATATGAACATGTCATGTCGACAATCATCTTAGATCCCCCAAAACACATTTTCGCCAAAACAGGTCTCCTGTAACTGCCTATGTTCGTGTCTTCGAGATTTATGACCTCGTCCACCACACCCGGGCCCGCTCCCATGAGCGGTGAAATCGCGGGAAAACGGGGCCCAATGACAGTTACGGATTGTGAGCGAGCTTTACGAGTTCTCGAGGTGCGAATTCGATTGATTCTGGCTCAATAGCTTGGGGAAAATACAAAGCAGAACATCTTCTGAAGCTTTGTTGCATTTTTTTTCGAAACCAGCAAAGGCAGGCAGAATCAACAGTTTTGTAATAAGGGATGGGAATATAACCTTACAGGGTTGATTGAATTGTCAACAGCTTCAAGTTCTCTTAAAACATGACAGTGTCATGCAATAGTCTACTTACAAGATGCAGTTTGATTATTTCAATGTTTTGCCTGCGGCATGTGATTCTCGTGAATGAAATTAGCATAATTCGTGGGGTGGACGCCATAACTATAACATGTCGATTAGGAATGCTTGCAAGGTTGAAATTTACCGACGAATGAACCAACTTATTTTACATGAATTTCAACTCTTCGTAAATCGAGAAAGTCCGATGAATTATAGCATTCGGAGCTCCTCGGCCATTTTTATCGAAAACAAACTCGGATGTATAAGGACGGTTTACAATGTCAGAAATTGGTACAACTACGCTGCAAGTAAGTCGCGTATTAAATTCAATTTAGCAGTTAAACTTAATGACTTAACTCTTTGGAATCTTAATTATGTTTGTAATTATACACTTCACTGGCAATCAATTTAAACTTAGATCTACAAATACAAGATAAAACACTACATTTCATTATAATATTATATAATTCAAAACTTTACGAACTACTTCTACTGATGTACCGGCATACATCAGAGGTTGTTTTCGATAAAATTGGCCGAGGAGTTCCGAATGGAATTATAGGTAAATTCCGATTGCCAGTTCACCAGGATTTGTATCTCGGCGCCTCCCGTGGGACACGGGCATGCGGGGAAAACATAAAGATCAGCTAGATGTGGAATAATGGCTGTAATGTGTTATATATCAATTCCAAACTAAACTCTGATAGATACTTCGTTTGTCCGCAGTAATTCCATCGTGGCAAAATAATTTACAGTCTCGTGCTCCGAGATCAGGAACGCAATTACGGCTAATGTTCTGGCCGGCACCCAAGCCGTCGTATGTTCGTGACTTCTTACGTCTGCTTTGTGTTTCTTTTGTTTAAGTTTATTTATTTTGTGACGCCTTAAGGGTATGGGGTATGTGCACTGTTACATTCACACAGTTCACATGCAAACACACAGTTATATATGTTTTATGTTTGTGTATAGGAAACAATAATTATAATTGTTTTAACCTCTTATTATGTTTCAATATACGCACGTGCGTAGTCACATATGTACATGTTCATTGCCTTCCGCAAGAGGTCGCTATTTAAATACTCCAATGTTCGATTCCCTGTCGAGACCAGCATTGATATAATGATTTTTCAGACTATATCATGGACAGATTTGCCACAGTCTGTTATTAAGGAAACATGTATTGTAATAAAATATTTAGAATTACTCCGCGCTGAGTGAATTGTTCCATTTTGACAAAGCGCCGCTCGGCATGAAAGGCGATATGTATCGTTTTTAGTTGTTTTTTAACAGAACCGAACAGAAGATTTTTTAGACTTATATAACATGGCATCTCGTCAAATATTTACAAGAAAATAAAATATTCATGGCAAATGATCATAATGACAAGGTAGTAAATATTAAAAACTATTCAAAGATGCACTCTTACTCCCAAATGAGATTTATCACAATTAATAGTATTGTTTTAATATTCCAGAAAAATAAATGTCGAAAATAATGGTTTTTATGAAGGACACCGAGTTTAATTTAAAAGAAATGTGCATAAAACACGTTATTTCTACCTTACGAGACTATAGAAGATCACAGTAAATCTTTTAGCATTCACAAATCATTTAATATTTGTGCGTTTTCAACTATTAAATACTTGGTTACAATCTTGTTATCAGTATTTAGTATTTTCCATAAATGCATTATTTAGTAAGTAGTTAAAGGTTTATCTGTCAAAATTTATGTTTGTTATACATGTGTATGTATTGGTTTTGAATAAGAGTGTCACTGTAAGGATAGCTAAGGAATTTGGAGAATGTTCATATATGGAAATTATCAAAATAATAAAAGATTCAAGAAAACCGTAAATATAGTTAATTAGATATATAACTGAAGATAGCATTCATTTCTATCTTTGACATGACAGGTTGAAGATTCAAGATTACACACATTTATTAAGTAATTTAAATAAAAACGTATTCCTCATTACATGATCAAAAGATTCATTTAATTAGACATACATACAACAATAAAACAATAGGTTTGAATGTGATACACGACATATGTAATATGATCACTATTAATAATCAGTATTTTACACATTAAATTTGTATTATATTTCAAATTGACATTGAGGATGGACAAACAAGCGTTAAGCAAAATATCTTAATTCTATTTGTCACGAAAAGAGATATATCATATCAAATGCATGTACTTTGTAAAGAACTATAATGTATGAAGAAATATTATATATGTAAATGAAATAAATAAAAACGAGTCAAATTCTAAACGTAAGGCTTAACTAAGTGAAATTGGTTAAGAAACAATATTAACGATGTTATCGCGACGTTCGAATATTTTAGAAATAAATTTGCACAAATAAAGTTGAATAGTATAGCTCGTATCTTGCAGGACTATCACCCCAAAGAAAGGTCAATACCGTCTAAGTGATAAAACAAATCCTGAAAAACTTTACATGTGCGATAATCAAGACTCATGTAATTGCCTTCTAGGAAATAATACATGCATATCAATGTACGTATAAGTGTTCATGCTGTCAGGGAAACACAAATGGTAGAGCCTCCTGAAGTCTAAGGACACCTACAGACATCAGAGCTCAGCTGGGCCACAAAACCAGCGGTTGTATATAACCGCAGCCCACAGATTTAACGGGTCATTAGAGAGTCAAAAGCCGAAGAACTGTAATTATCGAAAATTGGCAATTCTCTGAAAAGGACCTTAAACGGTCTCCAACGGGACTTAGTTGGTGGCGAAGTTTTTGAAAAGCTCCCTTACCACGATGAATCGGTGTAGATTTCCTTGAAATGTGGCGTGTTTAAGTCTCGGCGTCCGACAATATTTTGACATTTAATTACTTAAAGAAATCTTTAACACAAATGGCCATCATTCTTTGAACCAAAGTGATCAAAATGTGCGTGCAATACGGAGATTTCTGAGAAATATTTATGACGGTGTTTTATTACCAGGGGAATAGCGATTTAAACACATTTCGCGTGTATCTCCTGGTTGAATAATTGACAAGTCATTGTTTCAAATGAAAAGATTTCCAATTTTAAACAAAGAACAATACTTCCGACGGCTAAAGGAAGATTAAAACATAAATGCAGACATGTTCGTCATGGATGCAAATGTATGTAAAGGCGTTTAAACTCACTCATTCTCTGTTTTTGAAAGCATACTCGTTAAAGTTGTAAGTACAATAATGTCACTGTCTATTCAATTAGAAGTAATTGTATCCATCGGCGAACATGTGTACATCTTTTTTAAAAAGGTTTTTAAGAACAAACACTCCGTTCAATGAGATTTCACTGTCAACCTTGTTTTGTAAAAAATCACCCCACGCATTTTAGAGATTACTTGTTGATGTTGCGTTATTCATTGCTAGACCTCGGCCTTATAGTACTTCGAGCTACAATTAGCAAATTGCCCCAAAAAAGAAACAAGGAAACAGTGTTTCTTTTGAAGAGCCTGCAATTTCATCAGGTTCAGTCTACTGTGAATAGCTACGAGAGAGAGCGAGCGATCGTTGGCCTAATGATCGAAGAAACCAGAAGCACCCCAAACAGCAGTTATTAATTAATTCTGATTGGTGAAAACACGGTGTCGAAATCCCGCGGGATTTCGCGACATTGCTTTATTCGAAAATGGCTGCTAACTATTAAAGCGAGTTGACTGTTACGCGAAACAGATAACGGTTTGGAAGCTAATTTGGTTTTTAAAAGCAGGTGAAATGTTGTAATTAAGTAAATTGGTTGCAGAATGTAGAGTTTTCGTGCCGACAGATTTCAAATCTTTTCCGATTGTAATTTATACGTATCATTCTCAGTTCTAGCGACTGCCGTTGACGCTTAGCAGACCACCGCTAATGGATGAAAGGCGAATCTGTCACATTAGGGACGGTTTCTAGATTTAATTAATGTCCAATTAGTGCTTGTGTTAGGCCAAGTGAATACGTAATAGAATGTCGGGATTGATGTAAATTAATTTTCATTGAGCACGCTGTTTCCGTAACACGGAGAATTCTGTCACCGTGAGGCAAAGCGCATTCCGTTGATTTCACTTAACAGGACTGATATCGCTTAAAGCAAAACATTGCTTATAATATAAGATCCTTAGAGTTATTTCTGTCATAGAAAATCATTTTTGGTAAATTGATGACGTTTGGTTCAATTTCCTTTTCTCCTATTTAGACATTTTGATTAATAATGCAATGCATGTATTTTGAGAACCAGACGAAAAGAGCAGCAAGTTTAAATATTTTGCTGTCTAGTGTCTCGAAGATACATACATCTCCATTTAGAAGTCTAAATTATTTACTTTGTTACAGTTATAACTATACTGGCGAAATCGTATTTGAGAATAAAATTAGAAATAACGGTTTGAACTTAGTTTCTGACAATAGTTTTCTGATCATTATACCTACGAAATACTTTGATTTATTGGATTTAGCCTATTTTTTAGGTTTTATTGTTCCCTCTTTCAGACCATTCATTACATATTCACGTATAATATTTGCATATGACCCAGTCTGACAATAGTTTTCTTATCATTATACCTGAAATATATCAACTACTTTGATTTATTGGATTTATGTTTTATTGTATACTCTTTTCAGACCATTCATTACCTATTCACGTATTATACATGCCTATAGACCAGACCCTGTTCATAGTTCTCAATGATGTTATGATGCCATTGGGATGTCGAGTTTGTTATGTCTTGTCTCTTTAAACAAAGGAAAACCCTTTATGAGTCGTTTATGCAAATAAATTCAACTTTACTACAGAAATCTGGTTCCAATCTGTACGGTAAGGGTCCATCGTATTTGTCAGTAACTCAATTTGGTACGAAAAGAAGCGATAGCAAATAATCCCCTTGGTACGAACTATCTGAACATCCTGGCCTTTGTTTCCGTTAAAATCAATCAAACAAATACTTTTATGTTAATTTTGAACATAGTGTTACAAAGAAGTCTACAGCACATTGTCGGATTTCAACCGCCATTGTTTTCTCTATTACCGCTGATGGCTGTATGGAGAACAGGAACGTCTACAAAGTTCAAGTGTATAGACTGAATATGTCAGTGCTTGGCATTTCAAAGGTTCTTGTCGAATCGTATTTTTTTCGGATTGATCGGCAAAAATTGATGTAAAGATGGTCGTCCGGTTAGCGCATTATTCAAACCAAGATACCCTGCGTTCCATTCCCGGGCTTGGCTCGGTAGACACCTCGCATTATGATAAGGTTGTTGTAATTTGTTTCACATTTTGTTACATAGTCGAATGTGACCGTTGCCAAAGCATCCCGACAGAAGGCACGATTTCAGTGTTCATAAAGAAATCTGTCCTAAAATATATTTTCCATTTGCAGATCAGTCTAAATAGGAATCAACTTAAACAAACGCTTTAATAAAACTTTATATACTTAAACGTGAAATAGATACAGGCGCTCATAAAAATAACACGGCCGTGATGATCTACAATCGCATTGATCGTGTCTGGTGGCCATACAGAGGTAAATCATAAATATATTTATAGAGTTGTGGAGTTTGAGTCTTGCATATATCTGTCATTCATACGTACGTGCTTGTATCCGAAGAATAGAGGCGATTTCTTCTTTCGTTTTATCACAACACAACAGTAAGATTCGTGGTCACAGGTTTGTAGTATTCCGTTTGTGTTTGAATTGGAAAAAAAGTCCAGGCTGTATCAGTTTGCTCCATTCGGAGACGAAGTATTCGTTCGGGTCAACCGTTAACCAGTTCTTCCAGTCCACGACCTTACCTTAAACACAAGATAATAACTCCACATGACATGATCTACACAGTAAAATGTATTACAGTCAGGCTACAAATATTCACTTTTTCTAAAGATTCAGAAGTTTTTTTCCGCAACCAATTTGTGGAAGCCTCACTAGTCGAGAATATCTTGCTTCAAACTATCCCGTATATCAATCTCTAGAAATTTGACCAAACTCTCTATACCTTAATTTTCCGTTCTAGAAAAATTGATAACTTCAATTTGAATTTTCTTTAATAAAGAAAATTAAATTCGTTTCGAAACCTTATCGTTAATAATCAAGTGTTTTCATACGGATCAACATTATGGATGTGAACTTTGGGTCGACTAAAACTGCAATATGACGAACTTTTGAATTTCATTGAAATGTGTCATCCACAATAACATAACATTGTTTATGGGAAGAATACACATACATTGTAGGGCAGCTACCCGGCTTCTAGTTGACTTTTTACACAGTGGCCTGCGTCTCGAAATAGATAAAAACTATTTAAAAGTAGACATAACTGAAACAAGCTCCAGTATATTAGGAACTAGCTGTGTGTTCGTCAAATTATAATGGAGATCATCATCAGTAATGGAATAACTATATTTGAAAGATTTAATAATCTCTTATACAACGCAGAACGATGCCTTACCATTTTTAGGTCCTCGAAGTACATGACGTGTAGCGGATTCCCTAGCCCCAACCTCCATCATCTCCTGCCTATCGTTTTGGTAGGCCCGTATTCATCTGAAAAATATACAACTCGCTCTATAGTTTCAATAATAAAACAACTTCTCAGGCATATGTGACTTTTTGTATATATTGCCTTATATAGGAATTCCATAAAATGATAAAATAAATTACTTAATCTTAATACCGAAGCAGTGGCAAATACTAAGAAATGTAAACGCATGTTGAGGCACGGAAACCACACATTTTCCCTGGACGAACGGCCGTATCCATTTTTCCATTTTTTTCAATTGGCCATTGCCGTACTCATAAATTTGAATGCCCCGTACAGGATTGAAGGAGGAAACGACTGTATCCTTAAGGTTTTGCACACACGACACTGTCTTTATCATCCCTGTAAGAATATTACCTAGAAATCTATAGAAATAATGTGAGTACATATTTAGCTCAGGCAAAGACAATTCTTCCAATGTGTACGAATTCGAATTTATAATCGTGGTATGAATATCATGGACGGAATGATCCCAATTACGGACGAGACATGTGGTACAAACCCTACTCCTACGGTTGGGTATCAAATCTTGACGACAGCCCTGTTTGAAGGTTAAGAAATACATCTGATTGCTGGGAGGTATTACATGTAGTATGTAGTGGAAAGATTGATCCATGGTGAGTATAAAGCGGCAAATGCAAACGAAGCAATATATGAAATCCACGGAATAACCGATACCCTTTCCTGACAATGACTGGAAGACGTAAGACCTTATCTGACTGTTGTTTAAGTGGGAAAAATAATGTGTTATGGGGCACCAACCTAGGTGGGTGTGGAACACTTAACATATGTGTGTCTTTGTGACCGCCTAACCTAGGTGTGTGGTTGCGCGTAACCAATGTATAAGATAGCACCTTACCTAGGTGTTAGATGGCAATTAATGACCTTAGGGGAGAGAACCTTGTCCACAACTTCCGCCGTCTGCAGCTCCAACATGGTTTGAGCTTGGTGATGTCCACCCGCTTCAGCTTTCACCGTAACGACATTATCAACACCTTGTACATCCAGTTTGTACTTTTCCGGATGTACAGTATACGCATGATACTTATAAGGTTTAAGACCTATATCATGGTAGTTAGGTGTCATGTCAATTTGACATACCTGTGTATCGAATAGTATGCGTAATTTTAACAGAACCTAACTTGTATTTTGTTGTCCTTATTTGATCATGTTTTTAAACCATTATTGAAAATACTAGAACTAGAATATGTACATATGACCAGACACGGATGCCCCCATATGCCGCTTTTGTTATATAAGCAAGGGCCATTATTTTTTTTCCATTCTCCATAAATGTGCATCAAACTTATGAGTTACAAACTAAGAATAACGGGAAACGAACTTCCAGGGACATAACTTCATCACCTAGAAAACATCCCGCCAAGAATTGTTGACTCTTGGATATATAGGTTTTGGAGTTTTGAGCGACACAAGTCCACAAGTCCAGAAATGCCATTTTTGCTCATTTCAAGACAGTACCTTTAGTCATACCGAGTGCTACAGAAATAAAACCGCAGGTGCAAAACTCCATCACCCCATTATCATTCCCCTAAGGATTCATGACTTCAGGATATATAGTTTAAAAATGCGCAATAACCAAACATCGTTTTATCGTAAAACATATTTATTGTACTGCACCGCATTGCACTGTATTGTAAAAGACTGAAAATGACCAAACTATCTAAACAATAATAATAATAAATATTGTATCTTGATGTCATAAATAGTCTGTAGAATTTGCACAACACACATGCAAAAGGTATGATATATCGCGAAAATAAGATAAGCAATGCTTTACACTATATTAATCGTTTAGTCTTCCATCTGCAAAAGTGTTTAATATAGATACATAGGCAAAAGGGACAAGAGTCCTTCTGATCTGAAAACCATACACATCTATTTCGGCCACCAGTCAAACAGTCAACGACTGTCCCGTAACTTTCCATTTAATGATGGTCAGGACACATCGAAAAGGTAATCTTTCACGAAAGTTATATAAGCACGTACTGCCTTACACAATGTTAATCATAAAGACTCGCTATTGCAACCAGAGATAAATAAAGAAACATATTCTTACTCATATTTCTCACTCAACTCTTTAATCATTAATTCTATTGCAATTAGTAATTCTTAGAGAAAATACATATTCTTACCCATATTTCGCACTCTAGTTGCTTACAGCTGCACTCTCACAGATTAACCATTTTGACGACTGTTTTATTTTTTTGGAACGTGACAATTTATGCGAAAATGCATGGTGATATAAGCTAGACTGCATACAAAAACCCAGATCGCAGATTTCAGTCACAATTAAGTTAAACAAATCTTGTTTTATGCATTTTTCTTAAAGCGTTAGTAACGCCTTTAGCCATAAAACATTAATGTTCGAATGGAAATATGAAAATATGCGATGTGATCTTTTGTCAGCAGACTTATGTCACTGGTTTGCAGATATTTACGCAAATATTGCTCATTCCAAGACGTGGCAAAAAAATAAAAAAAAGTTGTCAAAACGGTAAATCTGTGAGAGTGCAGCTTTAAGATGTTTTTGATTGGTAGTAACCAATTAGTTGTAATTTCTTGGAAGAAATTGCACCACATCTTGAAAGGCTGGTTCCAGTATGTAACACAAAGTTACAGTTTATTTTCATGTTTACATACATTTTATATACAATTGTGAAAACGGGCGACAAAAATGTTGTAAAGATAGATTATAGTGCTTTTTGACCAATGTACATGCATGACGTGAAGTGGTATCACAGCCTGGCCTCTACAACATCCTGTGACTCTTTTAGATCGCTTCTCATATGAAAAGCATACATTTAATCATACATATATATGGCCATACTAATGCCATGTTGTCAAACAGTCTAATATAATTATATTCACATGTGTAATAAGAGGTTTGTCCTGCCTACATAAGTACATTCCTATTTTGGATCATTTTCTATGTATTGATAGGCAATTCCATTTTCTTTTATGCAATTCAATTCAATATATTTAACAATATTAGCATGAATAGTTTGTGTTCAGATTTTCGTACAATTCTAAAAGTATGTAAGGGGAGTAACCCCTGCGTAGATTTGATAAAATGAATCGCTTTGGGCGGTCCTATTTCCCAGTCTCTCCCGGTCTCCATACTCCCGGTTTCTATAGATATTGAAAAACCTGATGGCTTCAGACAACAGATTGTATTGCCGATGTTTAGTAAGCAAAATTGGCAATGTTATTCGCTCCAAATTTAGTCGGTAATTAACAATAAATATGCTGTTCTCTTCGCAAAGAGTTAATAAGTTGTCACCAAGGCCATAAGATTGCGTATCAAAAGACGATCTATACGGTAAATGCTCAGTGTGTATGTCAAAAGTCGGCATATCGATACAATATTAATATTCTGGCTAAAATTGATTTATTCCCTGTTCTAGAGTTAAAATCGCCCGTGAGCAGTATATCACCAAGTTCATTATAGTGTCTTAATATGATATACGAAATATCTTAAAAACATCTCCATCGGTACCAAAATACCGTTTGTCTAACTCAAACCAGATCAAACATATTGCTATCATTAGAGATCAGGCTTCAACTGTGGCGTTTCGCCTTTTTGTTATATTTAGGTCTAGAACAGGAACAATTTAAATAATTCTCAATATCAATTTTCGATATTTTCGAATGCCATGTAAAAAATATCTTTTTACAAGGGTATTACTGGTTTTGAAGTAAAATGAAATTTTTGATAGACTATCAATAAGCATAATTGATTATTGTCGATACAGGGATACTGTTCATTTAGGATAACAACACCTTTATTATATGGAGGTTTAGTCATAGACTTAATGTTTTCATCTTTGGCCTCTTGCGCGAACTTTCCTATTGGCTTTTAATCTCGAAACTGTTATAGGTATTCCCATGAAACTAGGTGGACATATCAACAATAATATGATAATTTGCCAGGTTTATAATAAATAATAAATATTTACTTATATTAATTGTCGGTATGGACATCGCTTAGCTAACATAACATATCACAACGTACATATCTTTATTTAGCATTAAACGGTTTATGCACACAGCTGAATCCCAGGGGCAGGTTTATAAAATGGGGGGAGGGGCGTGGTCAAAGCTAGGGTGTGTCAAAACAACGCCCCTGTAAGCTTTATATAAGTTTCCGTCTTTCTTATTTTACATGATAACCAAATATCAGAAGCATTATATAACCCTTCTCAAAATAAACATGTACTAATTGACTTTGGCAATGTGCTTAGAAATCAAAATTGTATTTATAGATCGTCAAATGGCTACATGTACTATATCATATTGCAGACAATACCGGATGAGACCGAGACCGGGTCCGGGAAATAGTAAGTTGGCCAAAAGCAAACTCCGCGCAGTGTTACTTCCCTTGCAGTACAGTAATCACTGCCACCACCAATCGGAACTCCTCGGCTAGTATCAAGATATGGCCTCGGATATAATACGGGTCGTAAGAAAATAGTCCATCATGGCCGACCAAGAAGATGTTCAAACAACCAAGAGATATGTTAGTCCAAAGACAGAATGAGGAGCGAACTTTTACCACTTATTTGTGTGTAAGTGTTATTTTTATACTTATTGTATTTTAATAAAATATAAAAATAGTTTTAAAAGAGCCCTAATGAGAAACTAATTGGAAATGTCATTAATTCTTAGTGGGTGGGGTAAAGTCTTCTTTCATTTGACAGATTCAATTTAGTAAATAACAATTTTGAAGCTCCAGTGATCAGTGGCAAAAATTAAGAAAACAAATACTCTATTATTTATTTTTTTGATAACAAATAAGTCTGAATCTAACTTTACTTAGATCGATAATAGGTTAGCTTTATACATTTCATATCATTAACTTTAATTTTTTATAATTAATATTTACATTCTTTTAACCAAGGATGTATGGTTTATATGTCGGTGAGTGTTGGTAGCGAACAACTTAATGTAATGGCACAATTGAATACCTCGGCCCTGTTCACTGATATAGTTCTCTAAATAAATTAGATCTTCATTCTATTGGTTTAACAAAATGAGTTTGAACGCATAAACCAGCACACATTTCTTTCAAGACTAAATTCTTTGATATCCACCAGTGGTGGTGATGCAGAAACATTGAAAAATGCTGACATTTTTACTGTGCCAATGAAATGCAGACATTTAAATTTTAATCTTATTGTCATTTTCAGAGAAGAGTATGGTACCAGGGGTGCAGCTGACTCTGATTCCCGGCTTGTTCTATTGAAAAAAGGCAGATGAGGTAATGGTTGTGCTATTTTCGAAATTCGGACAATAATTTAACAGTCAAGTATCCTATTGGTTTAAGCCCAAAAGTACCTGCATGTTTGTACAATTAACCAACAAGGATTGACAGTATTAAAATATCAACATTGTAGATGAATTTAAACATGATAACAATTTCATTTCATATTTTTTAATTAACCAGTAGTCCAGAGCTAAAAGCTGCTCTCTCACAGATTGACAGTTCTTCTTGGTCATTCTTCAAAAGCCCAAAGGAGTAATTCAATTAAATTTACACATATAATTAATTAATTAAATGGCTTAAAGCAATAGCAAAAAAATATTTTCCAAACAATTGAAATCTGTTCTATTATGTGTGACCTTATATGACTTGTTGGAGGAATTTTTACCAAACTTTCAAACTTGTATATGAAAGATTGTGATCTGATATTATGTCAGCAGTCTAATATCACTGGTTTCCATACATTTGCACAATAATTGCCAATTGGCTCGTTTAAAGACAAAAATAAAAAAGGTGTCAGAACAGTGAAACTGTGAGGATGCAGCTTTAAATTGGTGTTGCACTTAATGTTTTGTGAATACTTTTCTGTTGTTGTACAGGCTTTTAAAATAATTGATCTGAAAATATAATTCCTATTATTGTTGTATTTTCTGTTTTCTATTTCAGGCACTGGAATCCGAATGTAATCAAAAATGCCATTGTATGAGGATTGACCTGCAATGCATGGCAATCATCTTAACACAACTGCAACGCCTTCCTTGGAAAAATGAGTGCAAGATGGAAACAAAGCGTTCAGTGGAACATCTTGTCATCTCAAATATTTGATGACTTACATACTGATGTGAAGTTGAAGATAAAAGTCATCTGTTGGTCCGTGATAATTAAATAAATCCGAACATATATTTTAAAAGGGTAAAATGGTAAAGGATTTATATACACTTTAAGTGGTTTTCCTATATTATGGAGGGAAGATAACTACAAAAACAGAAACAGATGGCATCAGCAGACCAAATAAAGGAGAACTATTTTGTTCAGTTCAATTTTTAAGACTTCAGAAAATCTGTTAATAGGGCACATCTTTGCAAGTGCCATATTGTAAACTGGGCTCTTTAAAATGTGAAAAGGTGAAAGTGGTCTAGAGGATAAGCCCCAAATTCAAGGTTGTGAGTTCAAGACCTCCAAGATACTTTCTCTTGACCTCAGGAAAAGGATGTCCATACTTGTTTCTTCTTAGGCAACAGATTTAAGAGTGATTTTGTAAGCTTCCAGCTTGCATAGCAATCTGATAAGGCATAAAATAAGATACTAGCTGACTTGCAAACAGTTTTTCCATTTGTGTTGATTTATTTTTCAGTCTGTTTGAATGTTTATTAGAAGTGATGCGCATTGCTTACTGCAACCAATATTTATTTTCTTTATTAAGTTGAATTTAACGAACACATAACATGACCTTTGATTTTACAGATGCATGTTTATTTCGTTGATTGTATGAGTTTATTTTCTCAACTGATGTAATAAAAGTTATTCTGAATGACTGTCCTTTTTTGTTTGAAGAAAATGTGTTGAGGTTTTGGCATAGCATAGTGTCATCATCATCATCATCATTGTTGTGTACAAATAAAACATTCAAAACAATGTATTAAAAACCAAACTGTCAAGCCAAGTACTCAAAGAGGCACAAGGGTATTGCTAAAGAGACCGGTAATACAATTAGAAAAATAAAATGTAAAGAAAGATCTATAATTCTGACACATGGTAATGCTTTAAATAGTCCTCTCATTGTGTGTTTATGGTTAAAGTGGAGACATACAGTATATTTTGTAATGAAGACTTAAATTTGTATGGCAACTTAAAGCCATATATGGGGATTAAGCGCCAGAAATATTGTGAAGTCTCCCAAAAGACTCAATGCACTTAAAAGGGCTTGGCACAGAAATGAAAGTAAAAATGGGAGCAAAACCTAATTTATCATTAGTTTTACATTGGATTGCATACACATGGCTCTGTTATTACTTGACTAATATCAAAAATAAAATTAAGAGACATGTTGATCCAAACTGTAATTATTCTTGTTTGCATTTTATGGAGTTGGACATAAAAGAGTCATTTGGTGAAGAGTGATCTAAAGGCTAATTATTCAAAATAGATTAAGTATTATTGAAAAAAGTCTGGTATACATTGATGAAAAGCTTAGTAACCTGGCTAAATATTTGTTTAAGGCTTTTATTTACAAAAAAATAAATCAGTTGAGTATCTTATCAGTTACTCTTTTGGTTGTTTTTAATAAAAAATGACAATTTACTCAAAGATATTGAGACTAATAATTATAGATTAAGACAAGTATAATGTGTAAGGAAACTTCTAATGAGTGGGTTTTATCCACAGCCTAGGAGGTAAAGTGAAGCATGATCTGCCTTGAACAAATACAATTTTAAGTCAAGATCTGTCAACTCAGTGCACCAGTCAATTGTAACCCCCCCCCCCCCCCCCGGTCCGGGGGAATACTGGGGTTAACCAGCGGAAATGGGCTGTGTTTTTACCTATCAGGTGGCCCTGCAGTGCTGGTTGAATGCGGTGGTTTTATCTTCGCTTAAAATATAGAGTGGAATGGACCTTACCTAGAGTCCCTGGGGTGTGGGGGCGTTGGCAGGGATTTTGCCATTGGATCGTCCGCGCAGGGTGTGGGCTGTACTGAAAGTCAAAGTCCCCACTATTCCCCAGACCTGGGGAGGCCGTGGTTACAATTGTCTGATGCATATCCACATGAACGTTGTAATGGTACTCTAACAATTGAGCATACTGCGTGGATAGTCACCGCCCCACCTCAACCCCACAGAACTGTTGACACAAAAAAAATCTGCAGCCCAAACCCAATAATGCTGAAGTAAAGGCATGCATAGATTTCAGCTGGTAAAGCTGACTGGGTGACCAGCTCACACCCATCCTACCACAACCCACAAAACTCTGCACAAGGCAATCAATGAATACAGAATAGTAATGTTGTTTTAATGGCAAGGCATGGTGTGAAAAATAACACGGCAAAGTATGACTTAAAACTTACATTTCATAGGGTATTCCTATAACTGTTGAGAAAATGTTGACATTTAGTCCATGCATGCATTTAATCCGATGTAATGATTCATGCATGCCATGAACCGTATGATCATTTCAATGACTGTCAAGTAAATTTTCTGTGTGCTCACGATTTTTCTAGAGGAAATAGAGTGCTTGAACTATAAGGAAACATCTTAATATTCATAAAACGAACATTTTTTGAGGTTACAATAAATATTTTCTCTTAAACAAGCACATTTAATTTAACACAATCCATTTCCTTGTTGTTACAATGGGCCTTCTTTACGCGGATTGAAAACGGTGTTAATCGCCGGCAGCCGCATCGCACTTTCGTATATCCTTACTACTATTTACGAGGTCTATCTCGAAGCTTGCCGGAGATGGCCGAGTTGTTACGATTGTGCCACCACAAGATGTTCATCCAAAATTGGATGAAAACTTTTAATGGCATTTTTTTTAATCATATATATTTATTCTTATATCCTTTCTTAAATAATTACTTTACGCCAGTTGATAGGCATAATATGTTTTATAAAAAAATAACAATTAAAAAAAACATTCGGAAATGTTCGGTCTTTTTTCAAATTGAAAGTAGGATTTACAAATTACAATATCAACATGGATGTGTTGTTAGCTATTCAGACATGTATCGAAGGTTTTGCATTTTTTCCTTTTATGGAATAAAATCGTTTATTTTCTAAACAAATGAAACATGTTGCTGGAATTTCTTTTAAAGGTGTTCCGTCCATTTTGTAAATTGCAATCACGTGCCTTTTCTATCATCACGTGATATTTGTGAAGGCAGTGATTACTGTACTGCAAGGGAAGTAACACTGCGCGGAGTTTGGGCCAAAAGGTCAATTTCGGCGGTGTTAATATAAACATTGTCTCGGGTTAAATGCCCGTTTGAATTTTTTTCGATCTTGTCTTATTTTCATATTAAACGCGACATTACTGTTGTTTTTAGTGTCAAAAGGTCATCTAAAGATAATCTTCAATTAAAGTCAAAATGATTTCTCTCTGCTCGCTTATCTGGGGTGTGTGCTCTGTTTGGGTACTGCTGGGTGCATTGTTTGTGGCATTTCCTCAGTACAGCCCAGCTGTAATTCTTGATCTCTATGTTTATGGAAAGATAAGAAAAACGGACGGCAAAAGCAAGCAGTCCGATTTTTTATTGTTTCCAAAGAGGTAAATGATATATTTCTTATTGTAACGTGCAATGTCAAACAAACACCAACAGATCCCTTCAGAGAAAAGCATGCTTGACCTCGAAGGGGTCCGCTGGTCTTTATATGCAGTTAATTCTCAATCTATACAGGACCCAGGCTTTGCTAATTTGCATATAACCAACCAAGTTAACATACGTACTGTGAACGTACTTCTGTCTATAACAGAATGTTATACTATGAACGCACATCCGCCACCTACAGCGGACTGTTACACTAATCTGCCGCCTACGGCGGACCGTTACATTATCAATTTATTATCAACTATTTCAAATAATTGTATCAGGCTAAGTTCACATGGGTTTCTCTTGATTTTTTTACCCTAAATATAATCTAATGATAATAGATAATAACCTTTATGTCCGGTAGGGATTAAATCGAGAGAAACCCCTGTGGTTAAGTGAACTGTATGTCAAGATATTTTTTATGATTTTGTTATATGGCAAATCTCTCGCGAATCCCTTAAATGCAGACTAGTTCAGTGCACTTAAACCTTGGCCTTCAAACACCACAAGCAGATCCAGGGAGGGGCTCACCCAGCGCCCAACCCTCACCTTTACTCATCCAAGTTTACTTTATATTTTAGTATGGGAGAAAAAACTAATAAAAAACTCCCAAAATGGACCATTTCAGACAAGAAATTATTAAAAATTCCTTTGGGGAGTACCCACAAACTCCCTTGCCAACACTTTAAACCAAATAAGTTTTGATTCTGAGGGAGCAGCACAAGTCCAAAGGTTACGCCCCTAAGATAAGCCCCCTTATGTCAAATCCTGGATCTGCCCCCTGAACATGATACTGTTCACATAAATTCTCAAAATAGTATTGTAATTGTGCAATAAATTGTATGTTTCCTGTAGCAATACGATGACAGATGAACTGTATACAATGTATATAATAGCTCAGACCTATAAACTGATTTTTAGGTCAGAGACAATAGTAACAATTCATATATAAACATAAAATGCCATATTTTTTAATGAAGTTAGATCTGTTAAACAAATTTCTTTCATGGCTGATGTACGGCAGACAATAATTGGCTATAAAATCACTTTTTAACTCGACTGTTTAAAGAATGAGGAGACCTATACTACTCACCCATTGGCGTCATACTTTGGTTAAGGTTTTGCATGTATAAACAACATTTAAATCAATATCTCAGCAAATACACCATGAATTGCATTGGAACTTAGACATGTGTTCCCATTTACTATCCAACCTACAAATACTTGATTTAACAAGTTAGATAGATAACTCTATCTTTAATATAATGCAAATTATTGCCCATTACCATTTAACTAAGAAATTTCAATTAAGGATTTGCATGTAAGCACAGGCGAGTAGGAAGGAAATTGATATTGGGGCCGCGGTAGGGGTGGCCCCTCCCTTCGAGATTTTTTTCAATTTTAAGCATTGAAAGACTCGATTTCCAGTGAGTTCAGGTATTATTTTCATGTTTTTCATGTTTTTATCTTAACCTTTTTCGGTTAAAATAGTTGATAGATATAAAACTATTATCATTTAGTAACATTTATTCACTATTACATTTAGACACTGAAACATGGGCAAGATCGTGACCTTCAGAAGCTGACATGTCTTTGCCAGAGCCCTGCTTAGGTTGTGCTTTAACAGTTTATACCCAAGTGTCACACCATAGATGGTCACAGGTTTAATTATGACATGGTGACCTGTTTATTCAATATCGTGTCAGACTGCTATTGATCTATATGAGCGTAGCTTTATTTAAAATACGATTATTAAGAAAATCGGTATTAAATATTCGCGGCCCCATTGCCGTTACTAGCCAGAATATTGGGGCCGCGGTTGCGGCCCCAGCTCTTACGCGCCTGTAGCACACATAGGATAATATCTCAGTAACTACTTGACAAATTGCATTGAAACTTTAGAAAACGGTATTCAACCATCTAACCAGTAAGATATCTCTATTTTGCATATAACTCTAATTATGCTCCTTTTTTTGTTCAACTTAGAAGTTCTGGTTTAGGTTTTACATGTAACCACATTTAAGCCAATATCTCTGCAAATACATCATTTATTGCATTGAAATGGTATCCTAACCATACAACCATCTTAATTTATCAAGTTACATAACTCTCTCTTTGCATATGATATATGATATAATTTTTGCCCCTTTGTATGTAATATGGCTTAAAATTCTGGCATGTAATCCAATTTTACCGTGATCCATGTATGTTTTACCAAAACTTTGCAATACTTATACTTAAAAGTGGCATAATAGCCAACTAGCTGTCTCTGTGACAGCTCTTAAAACTAAAAATATGGTAATTAAAGCATGAAAAAGGCCAAAAAAAGCCTTCTTCCATAAACATTAGCACTAAAAATAGTTAAAAATAGTCAAATGACCAATCTGTATGATTCAAGATTTATGTAATAGATGTTTTTAACAACAGTCTGTCTCCATGTGTTATTGATTTAAAGTTATTTGTCATGTTTTATAAATAATGCATACACTCACATTCATACTTGCTTCCTTACCACATTATATGATACAACCCTTGCTTGCAATTAAAATTATTCTTTTTAAAATGATGACTATGTGGCCAATACACATGTATGTATGCATTAAGGTTAAGTATTGCCATATTTTGCAAGCTTAATAATGCATTTGCAACATGTATTTTTAGTTTTTTCAGCCATTTCTACCTAGGTGGCATCATATGGATATCCACGCTATTGGTGCTAAGTTTGTCTGTGGCATGCCAGGGTGGGGAGTTTCCCGACATTGTCAACTTCCTGATTGATCTGATGAGATACCCAAATGTGAAAGGTATGGCAACAGCAATACACATACATTTTGTGTATATTTAACATCTGCATGTTTTCATTTTAGAATTCAATGGAGTTCATTAACAATGTTACATGTAGTGCAATGCCAGTTTTTATTAGTATTTACCGCTTAAAAAATATGAAGTTAATATCTTTACGTTTAGAACGTTTAATTATTCTTGGTACTTGTAAACAGTATCCATTTGTAATTATTCTTGGTACATGTATACAGTATCCATTTTTATTCTTTAATTTATAGTTCACTTAAAGTTTCATATTGGTCACTCAGCCAAAGTATATGAAATCAAACTATAAAAAATATAATAAAAATGTATTTTGTTTGTTCAATACTTGTGCTTATGACTTTAGTGCATGGGGATGTGTTTCCCACACTGTTGGTGCTGGTATGTTCGGACATCCAGGTGGTGCGGCGATTCCTGGAGTGTAAGCTGGTCAGTGTTTACTCCCCTGGAGGGAAGATGAGCATCATAATCTACCTGGTCGGGGTCTGCTTCTACGCCGCTTTACCTCTCACCACCGTGTCTGGGACTGACTTTGCACAGAAAATCTGCTGTGCAAGTAAGTATAGATTCAATTTGGGTGAGTTGGAAGTTTTCGTTTCTATTGTTTAATCTGTAAGGAACTAATCTATAAAAACAACTTTTTGTGTAATTGATCCATCTTTGCCAAAAAAACCACATGTAAACCTATGGAGGCAGACAAAATCCCCCCCCCCCCCCACCAATCCACCCAAAACCTTCAATAGTCAGATACCATAACTTTAAAAAGTTAGATACCATAACTTACAATAGTCAGATATCGTAACTTCCAATAGTTAGATACCATAACTTACAATAGTCAGATATTATAACTTCAAATAGTTAGATACCATAACTTACAATAGTCAGATATTATAACTTTCAATAGTTAGATACCATAGCTTACAATAGTCAGATATCATAACTTCAAATAGTTAGATACCATTACTTACAATAGTCAGATATCATAACTTTCAATAGTTAGATACCATAACTTACAATAGTCAGATATTATAACTTCCAATAGTCAGATACCATAACTTACAATAGTCAGATATCATAACTTCCAATAGTTAGATACCATAACTTACAATAGTCAGATATTATAACTTTCAATAGTTAAATACCATAACTTACAATAGTCAGATATCATAACTTTCAATAGTAAGATACCATAACTTACAATAGTCAGATATTATAACTTCCAATAGTCAGATACCATAACTTACAATAGTCAGATATCATAACTTCAAATAGTTAGATACCATAACTTACAAAAGTCAGATATCATAACTTTCAATAGTTAGATACCATAACTTACAATAGTCAGATATTATAACTTCCAATAGTCAGATACCATAACTTACAATAGTCAGATATCATAACTTACAATAGTTAGATACCATAACTTACAATAGTCAGATATTATAACTTCAAATAGTTAGATACCATAACTTACAATAGTCAGATATTATAACTTTCAATAGTTAGATACCATAGCTTACAATAGTCAGATATCATAACTTCAAATAGTTAGATACCATTACTTACAATAGTCAGATATCATAACTTTCAATAGTTAGATACCATAACTTACAATAGTCAGATATTATAACTTCCAATAGTCAGATACCATAACTTACAATAGTCAGATATCATAACTTCCAATAGTTAGATACCATAACTTACAATAGTCAGATATTATAACTTTCAATAGTTAAATACCATAACTTACAATAGTCAGATATCATAACTTTCAATAGTAAGATACCATAACCTACAATAGTCAGATATTATAACTTCCAATAGTCAGATACCATAACTTACAATAGTCAGATATCATAACTTCAAATAGTTAGATACCATAACTTACAATAGTCAGATATCATAACTTTCAATAGTTAGATACCATAACTTACAATAGTCAGATATTATAACTTCCAATAGTCAGATACCATAACTTACAATAGTCAGATATCATAACTTACAATAGTTAGATACCATAACTTACAATAGTCAGATATTATAACTTCAAATAGTTAGATACCATAACTTACAATAGTCAGATATTATAACTTTCAATAGTTAGATACCATAGCTTACAATAGTCAGATATCATAACTTCAAATAGTTAGATACCATTACTTACAATAGTCAGATATCATAACTTTCAATAGTTAGATACCATAACTTACAATAGTCAGATATTATAACTTCCAATAGTCAGATACCATAACTTACAATAGTCAGATATCATAACTTCCAATAGTTAGATACCATAACTTACAATAGTCAGATATTATAACTTTCAATAGTTAGATACCATAGTTTACAATAGACAGATATCATAACATAACTTTCAATAGTAAGATACCATCACTTACAATAGTCAGATATTATAACTTCCAATAGTCAGATACCATAACTTACAATAGTCAGATATCATAACTTACAATAGTCAGATACCATAATTAACAATAGTCAGATATTATAACTTTAAATAGTTAGATACCATAGTTTACAATAGACAGATATCATAACTTTCAATAGTCAGAAACCATAATTAACAATAGTTAGATACCATAACTTACAATAGTCAGATATCATAACTTTCAATAGTCAGATACCATAATTAACAATAGTCAGATATTATAACTTTAAATAGTTAGAGACCATAGTTTACAATAGTCAGATATCATAACTTTCAATAGGCAGAAACCATAATTAACAATAGTTAGATACCATAACTTACAATAGTCAGATATCATAATTTTCAATAGTCAGATACCATAATTTACAATAGTCAGATATCATTACTTTTAAAAGTCAGGTACCATAACTTCAATAGTCAGATACCAAAACCTTCAATTGTCAGATACCATAACTTTCAATTGTCAGATACCATTACTTACAATAGTCAGATATATCATAACTTTCAATAATTAGGTACCATAGCTTCAATAGTCAGATACCATAACTTACAATAGTCAGATACCATAACTTTCAATAGTCAGATACCACAACTTTCAATAGTCAGATACCATAACTTTCAATAGTCAGATACCATAACTTCCAATAGTCAGATACTATAACTTTCAATAGTCAGATACCATAACTTTCAATAGTCAGATACCATAACTTACAATAGTCAGATACCATAACTTACAATAGTCAGATACCATAACTTTTAATAGTCAGATACCATAACTTTCAATAGTCAGATACCATAGCTTACAATAGTCAGATACCATAACTTTCAATAGTCAGATACCATAACTTACAATAGTCAGATGAGCAAGATGAGGTTCCTTAGTTTAATGAATGTACTGTTGAATATCTATACACTGGTGAAGATGGCATGATTTCTGCATGCGTTCCTTTTTCTTATTTCACTTATTTCTGTTGCAGGTTTTCTTGATGATGTGAAGTTTTACCATGCTGTTGGAGTTTCTGTGTTTCTGTGGGCTTCTTGGCATCAGAACCGTGCTGTCAACCAGTTCGCAAAGCTAAGGCAAAACAAGTCCGGTTAGTATCACGTAACCGACAATGGTCACTGCCTCACCATGACATCTAGTAAATTTAAAGAATGAACTTAATTAAAATCAGTGTGAATTCTTACATCTCAGCAACATTGTGTTTCAGTCTGTTATTTTGCTTGTCTGCTTTTTGAAAGAACATAGGTTGAGGTTGTTTTGATAATCTGCAGGGCATAATATCTCGGACAAGTTCGAAACCAGTCACATTGCTCCAGTCACTCAAGAAATGTTCCATGTCAATCATAGAAATTTCCTAAAACTGGTCTTGTCCACTCAATAACTTGAGAAGCCTTACAATTGATAATCAAGTCCCAATAGACAACCAAACTCGATCATCAAATCAGAATGATTGATATGCCTACTAATAAAATTGATTACAATAACATTGATGCTTATTTCTACCTTCATGCCATAGATATATTTAAAAAACAAACCCAAGAAATCAAATGACAAAATAAAACAAAAAACAACAAACAAGTTTATGCTCTCAGAAGTTAGAACTTATTAGGATATATTATATTTTTTTTTACTAGGGTTTTTAAGTGAAATGATATTTTTTGATAGACTATCAATAACCATAATTGTTTATTGTCAATACAGGGATACTGTTCATTTAGGATTACAACACATTCATTACATGGAGGTTTAGTCATAGACTAAATGTTTTCATCTTTGGCCTCTTGCGCAAACTTTCCTATTGGCTTTTAATCACGAGACCGTTATAGGTATCCCCATGAAACTTGGTGGACATTTCAACAATAATGATATGTCTCACTGTAGAAAGTCAAATTACTTATGCCTAAAATCTTGAACAAGTTATACCCATTGATCAACAGTGAAACATTAATGAGCTGTTCCATCTGTTAGTAGTGCTGTTGTGTGAATTTTACAACAGTGCTTTTACTCATATTACTTGGTAATATAGTAACTTTCTGTTATTATGTTCTGAAATATGTGAGCATACATTCTCAGTTATTATTTTATCTGCAGGTTCAGTAGAGAACACCCGTCACCACATTCCCCATGGCGGCCTGTTCCAGTTTGTCTCATGCCCCCACTACACCATGGAGATCATCATATACCTCTCCCTCTGCATCATCACAGCCTTCCAGAACAACATGCTGGTTGCCCTGTTTGTGTTCGTCCTCATCAACCAGGTGGTCACGGGATACTTTACCCATGCCTGGTATAAGGAGACATTTAAGAACTACCCCAAGGATAGGAAAGCTGTGCTTCCTTTCTTGCTTTAGTGTGCAAAATTTATTTTACATAACACAATAATCTCCCCCCCCCCCACACACACACACACTTGGTGGTGGTGGCTATATAGGAATCACCTTGTCCCATCTGTCAGTCCGTCTTTGCCGTTCCGTCCTGGTCAACTGGACATGTCTAAATTTCTCCATTACTCCATATGTTTAAAGTAAATGACTTCAAATCTCCATACAAATAATGTTTTTTACTGTTTTGAGGTGAAGTGCTGTGCAAAAGAAACATTTTTTTTGTCCATGGCATTTTTAGAGATAACAGTCAACTCAATTAAAAACTGTGCTATGCCTTACTAAACTAATAAAACATCATGCCTTATCTCACAGACGTTACAGTCCCTTTATCTGTATAGTACAACTTATGATCATTAACTTAATTGATACCTTCTCAATGACATAGGGCATTCAAGGATCATCATGACATAGGGCATTCAATGAGCAAACATGACTTAGAGCATTGAAGTAGCATACATGACTTAGGGCATTCAATGAGCATACATAACTTTGGGCATTGAAGTAGCATCCGTGACTTAAGGCATTCAATGAGCATCCAATAGTAAGGGCATTGAAATAGCATACATTACTTAGGGCATTGCAATAGCATACATGACATAGGGCATAGAAGTAGCATACATGACATAGGGCATAGAAGTAGCATACATGACTTAGGGCATTGCAATAGCATACATGACATAGGGCATTGAAATAGCATACATGACATAGGGCATTGCAATAGCATACATGACATAGGGCATTGAGGTAGCATACATGACTTAGGGCATTGTAATAGCATACATGACATACTGCATTGAAATAGCATACATGACATATTGCATTGAGGTAGCATACATGACTTAGGGCATTGAGGTAGCATACATGACTTAGGGCATTGAAGTAGCATACATGACGTAGGGCATTGAAATAGCATACATGACATACTGCATTGAAGTAGCATACATGACATACTGCATTGAGGTAGCATACATGACTTAGGGCATTGAGGTAGCATACATGACATAGGGCATTGAAGTAGCATACATGACTTAGGGCATTGAAATAGCATACATGACATACTGCATTGAAGTAGCATACATGACATACTGCATTGAGGTAGCATACATGACTTAGGGCATTGAGGTAGCATACATGACATAGGGCATTGAAGTAGCATACATGACTTAGGGCATTGAAATAGCATACATGACATACTGCATTGAAGTAGCATACATGACATACTGCATTGAGGTAGCATACATGACTTAGGGCATTGCAATAGCATACATGACATACTGCATTGAAATAGCATACATGACATACTGCATTGAGGTAGCATACATGACTTAGGGCATTGAGGTAGCATACATGACTTAGGGCATTGAAGTAGCATACATGACTTAGGGCATTGAAATAGCATACATGACATACTGCATTGAAGTAGCATACATGACATACTGCATTGAGGTAGCATACATGACTTAGGGCATTGAGGTAGCATACATGGCATAGGGCATAGAAGTAGCATACATGACTTAGGGCATTGAAATAGCATACATGACATACTGCATTGAAGTAGCATACATGACATACTGCATTGAGGTAGCATACATGACTTAGGGCATTGAGGTAGCATACATGACTTAGGGCATTGAAGTAGCATACATGACTTAGGGCATTGAAGTAGCATACATGACTTAGGGCATTGCAATAGCATACATGACATACTGCATTGAAATAGCATACATGACATACTGCATTGAAGTAGCATACATGACTTAGGGCATTGAGGTAGCATACATGACATACTGCATTGAAGTAGCATACATGACTTAGGGCATTGAGGTAGCATACATGACTTAGGGCATTGAAGGAGCATATATGACATAGGGCATTTAAGGAGCATACATGACTCTCAGTCTTACTAAATTCTTATAATGAGGTGGTGTGGTGGGGGTATGACTCACATGCATTGATATTTCTTGTTTTTACTGCTGCTTGTTTCTGTGTTGATGTACATGTATATCTGTGCTAAGTCAATGTGTTGATGTATACCTGTTCTAAGTGAATGCTCATTATTTTGATTTACAAGCTTATGATACTGTTGTAGTGTAATTTAAAAAAAAATCTGGCATAATTGTAATGTGTAGTTTGTATCGATATTAAATCCATGTTTCATTTTTTACGGGTGGGTAAAAAGTGAAGCTTTTTATGCAGACAGCGTTATGCAAACTGCCTGTTTAGGTTATAATGTACCGTATAATTTCTGTACATTTGCTGAAAATGTATTTCAAACGAGCAAAAAATGAAATGCAATACTTTTTCATTTGTTTTTATTAAGGAAGGATATTGAAACATATATTTGATGTTATCAAGAAATCCATGTACCACTTTTGATTACACAGTTCTCAAAAGTCACTGAACTTTTCAAAGACGCATTTTGCATTTCAAATTGTTTTTGAAATCATATTCAAGTGTATCATTAGTTCATGTTTAGCCATAACATTTTATTCAATGTTGTTTATTTCTGTGATTATATGCATTTGTATTACATAAGATCCAGTATTATAACAGTTTTAATAATATTAACATGAGATGTTCATTACTGAACATTGTGGAGGAATAAAAATACAAAATGATTATATTCTCATTTCTAATAACCTAGAATCGTCCGCGAATTGGATCGGAAGCACACATCACTTTTTTTTTTTATCTCACATGAGCACGTCTACCTTCAGGCCATGTTGGTTCGTTTAAAACTCTGCTGACAGGGGGCGGGGCTTGTTTTCACTAAAACCATATTCTACATGGTTCAGTTTTAATAAGAAAGACAACTCCGGCTGG
Source organism: Mya arenaria (assembly GCF_026914265.1). NCBI lineage: Eukaryota > Metazoa > Mollusca > Bivalvia > Myida > Myidae > Mya > Mya arenaria. The sequence goes on along the minus strand of NC_069124.1, from coordinate 66,577,658 downwards.
AACAGTCCATTGGTTTATTAGACAAAATCTCTCTTTGAAATCTTTTCTGAAACTGCTTGTTCTTCGACGTTATGTTGTTGTTTTTCATAAAAATTGTTCAAAAAATGGCCTAAGTGTCAAATGCTGGACCTGCGCTATATTCCTTTAAGTTTTGTTTTAATTCAGTGTCCCTTTTGGATAGAATTCTACAGAAATTTTCCTCTTCTAACATTAAACCATTTACTCATGTGAGCGTAAAGGGCCCCATTGGCCCTCTAGTACTTGCTCTTTTACATTTATATCGTACCGTGTCCTTTGACCTTCTGATACCAAATTCAGCAATGGTCATCAGCTAGCCATGACTAATTTGTATTCCAAGTTTGGCATACCTCTGGATATTAATCGGAAAAGCGTGAATCCGTTGACACCGGTTCAAGCAATCCCTTCATTGTACGCTCAGCATTCGGAACTCCTCGGCCATTTTATCGAAAACAACCTCGGATGGATGCCGGTACATCTTTTGAAGTAGTTCGTGATTTTTTTAAGTATATCATTAATAAAATGTAGTGTTTTAGAGTTGCATTTATTGATCTAAGTTTAAATTGATTGCCAATGAAGTAAATTATTGCAAACATCATTAAGATTCTCAAGAGCTAAGTCATAAAGTTTACATGCTAAATAAAATTACTACGCGATCTACTTGCAGCGGACTTAGACGTACCACTTTTTGAGTATGTAAACCGTCCAAATACATCCGAGGTTGTTTTCGATAAAATGGCCGAGGAGTTCCGAATGTATGCTCAGAAGGCAACATGCTAAATTGCAGGTCGGATCGAAGAACTCCAGTTTTAAATTGAGAAATATTAACTTAAGAGTTATGTTTTGAATTCAAATGTTGAATTGATACGGTTATGAAGTTGTATTTGCGGGAAAAATTGCCAATAGCAAATCAAACCATTTTGACTGTTTTATTGTGTTGAAAACATTACATACATGTTCATAAAACAGACATGAGTATACAGTTTTTTGTTATATTCATTAATGTACAAAATAAAAATATAAAATTGGGAAGGATATACATGTGCTAGTTAAATTAATAATTTCCACCATCGCACAGTCTCCACGCCCCACGGTCAATTCTTTACCAGTAGTTTTCGTTTCGTATTTATGTAAGTGTGATCGAAAGCTCGAGGCACGCGCCCTCCTTCCCCATGTAGGTTATGTTACCACGCGCCATGTAGTCGCCCGCTGGAATAAAACTTACGTCAACGTCGAATTCCGTCTTCGGTAGACTGTAGGAGTTCTGTAACGGTAACCATGTGTACATATTAGACGTTTATAAAGGTGTAGCCCGAGTATACGATACCGCAACGAGAAAATAATTTCTTAACTTACAATACTGTAAGTTACGATTTGACCGTCGACCTTGGTCAACGTCGACTTTAGACAAATGCTGGTTGTTTAACATTAACAGTTAAAATGAAAACTGGTTTGAATACCATGTTCCATTTTTACCACTTTTGAGTAGAAATAAACTTACCGCTTTGAGGGGGCACGTGCAATCGATACCGATACGGACAATAGGGTCGGGGCACTGAACCTGTTCCAGCAGCACACACAGGTCCGCGTAACTGCATGAACCGAAGTTGTCGATACAAGGAAGTTTAATGTACTTGCCCAACACTTTTTTGGCGATGTACAGGTCACCCTGGAGAATATTTGAAGAGAAATATTAACTCTACAAATTACGCAACATAACATACTAACATAAATAGACCGCAAACACGACCATTGTTTCAATCTATTTTTGGTGAAATTATATTATAATAACTGAAGACGTATGTAATAAGTTAATAACCGACGAAATTCAGTAAGCTAATACGCATAGACGAAGGATGAAGTACTGCTTAAGTATATGTGTATATGCATACATGTTGGATAGAACTTAACGGAACAGAACAATTTATTTAGACTTGTACAATGGACACCATCTTCGTTACAAGCATGAACATACAAAGCATTCCACGTGGCTTCTTTTCTTATGCAGAGCTAAATTTATATAAAGATATATATTTCACTTGACTTTTGTTGGTGACATATAGGTCCACTGGGTTGAATTCCTATTCTGTTATGTTGTCTTTTATAAGGGCTGGATCTTTATTTGAATGCACATAGACCTTTAATAAACAAATTCTTTACACATTACGATTATGTCGCACTTAGGCTTAGTACACATGCACTGAATGTTCTTTAATGTCATTAAAGAACATTCAGTGCATGTGTACTAAGCCTAAGTGCGACATAATCGTATATCAGTACAACCCGACAAGACATTGGGTAGATAACAAACAATCATCACATGCCCACCTTGAGAGGTTGTCCAAGGGGACTGTTGATCTTGAAATCTGTGGCCACATTGAGGGGTCCGGGGAAGACGACGGGGTCGGGGGTGATACTGAGCGAGTTGATGTTAACTAGGGCGCCGGCTCCGCCACAATCTTTGAAGGAGAAGCTAGTCAGTCGAACTGGGCCGCGTGATGTCTTGATGTGCAAAGAAAAAACATGACATTAAAAGGCAACTCTTGCATTCAATATACAGACTGCTTATGATAGTTTGCATCCAACGTATGCATTTCCTCTAATCGAAAGGCTGGTGTTACCATACACTTATTGAACATTTTTGGGAAGTGGCCTGGCCTGTTCATATTTAGAAATTGTAAAGCGTAAACGCTTCAAATTGACGAATTGAACGTATATGAGCGCTGCAACCTCGTTCATTCAAATAATGGAAATTAACAAATACGACGATACTATCAGCACAATCTTTTCATGATTATATTTTTTCATATAACTTGGGTAACAACTGTCTATAATTCAGGAAAAGCTACTTTTCATTTGGTAATTGCCAATTTCTGAACATTGCTAAACAAGGTTAAAACATGCATTTGGTGTTTAATCATGCGTAGTTGACCAAAAAGCAAGAGAATGTATTTGCATCTTAGGTAAAGCCATTAAAGACACCAACTATTATGCACCGTTCAAATCAACTGATAATTTTACAAAATAATATGCACAACTAGAATGCAATGTTTTAAACTAAAACATACTTTACTAATACCGTACAGACAGTTACAAGCTATGTTACTCACATTCTCGGTCAGGAAGTGGACGAGCTCTTCTTTAGTCTGCAGGCGGTTGATTGCGCCCTCCACTTCCGCCATCTCCATCTCGTAGACGTTTGGCATTGCAAGGCAGGCCGCCACTGCCCCGAGGAGACACACAAACACACGCATGTTTTATTGAAATGATATTTCTTGTCTGCGAAACTTACTGCATTCAGTCCGTTAAAACCCTGAAGACGTCTAATAAAATGACATTGGGCTGATAATGAGAAAGATAAAGGTTACAATATTTATACAATTGTCCGTAACACAACCTCCATCAGCTCTTGATATTACGGTATCAAACCTAAGTGCGATAAGTGGGCAACATGCAGCAACGCGACTGATGACTTTCATGTTCTTGTACTTTTGTTTTACGGAGCACACATATCTTACACTATTTTGCCTCGTGTATTTGCCTTTTTAAATGTGTCAATTTAATCTCTCTTACTTTAATCCAATCAATACAGTTGCCTTATATATATTTCGAAGGTAATAACACGCTTGTTTAAATTAGTTTATAAATGGAAATGATAAATAAATATATATAAAACACATGTTTCCGTCATTTATATGAGTATGGCATATCACCATATAATTTGATTCTGGTATGATCAATATTGAAATAGATTTTTTTTCTCCATTTTTTGTCATAATTAATAAACAGTTTGATATGAAATCAACTAAAGCGATACAATGTAAATATCACTTTTATTAAGTCATTTCACAAATCATTATACAGTATAGAAAGAACGAACTTGAGTATTATGCTTTATTGCTCGATGTATATTCTCTTTGTGTACTGACAGTTAATATTGGTAATATTGTTTTTGTATATGCATTCAACTGTAAATACTGAATATATTATTTGTCCACATGGGCCATGGCCTTCTTGCTGTTATGTAAATAAAACTTTATGTTCAAGGTACCCACACATGTATTAATTGGTAAATGATTGATTTTTAATGCTTTTGTTTCATCATATGAGTAAACATTTAAGAACATAAGATTTAAGCAACAGCAACGAAAAACAAATCATCTGACAAAATAAGATACATTTGTATTTAATTTTGATATTGATTAACCTTAAACATGTTTTTTTACCTCTTTCCCTTTCTGACCAACTGCAAAACCAATTCGATTCATACAATACAGTTCAAAGATAAGATTTTATTTTGTACACTATGAGAACAGGATAGTTAGCTAGTTCTTACTAAGATTTGTTTCCCTATGCTATGAGAACTGTATAGCTAGCTAATTCTTACTAAGATTTGTTTCCCTATGCTATGAGAACTGTATAGCTAGCTAGTTCTTACTAAGATTTGTTTCCCTATGCTATGAGAACTGTATAGCTAGCTAATTCTTACTAAGATTTGTTTCCCTATGCTATGAGAACTGTATAGCTAGCTAGTTCTTACTAAGATTTGTTTCCCTATGCTATGAGAACTGTATAGCTAGCTAATTCTTACTAAGATTTGTTTCCCTATGCTATGAGAACTGTATAGCTAGCTAATTCTTACTAAGATTTGTTTCCCTATGCTATGAGAACTGTATAGCTAGCTAGTTCTTACTAAGATTTGTTTCCCTATGCTATGAGAACTGTATAGCTAGCTAATTCTTACTAAGATTTGTTTCCCTATGCTATGAGAACTGTATAGCTAGCTAATTCTTACTAAGATTTGTTTCCCTATGCTATGAGAACTGTATAGCTAGCTAGTTCTTACTAAGATTTGTTTCCCTATGCTATGAGAACTGTATAGCTAGCTAATTCTTACTAAGATTTGTTTCCCTATGCTATGAGAACTGTATAGCTAGCTAATTCTTACTAAGATTTGTTTCCCTATGCTATGAGAACTGGATAGTTAGCTAGTCTGGAAAGAAAATACCTGACATTTATAGGATACATGTTGTTTTCGGAATAGCTAAATGATAATAATAATACAGAGTGAAATCAGCATAGTTCATTGCTTTTGCATAATAATTGAAACATACGAATACTCATGTATACACAAGATATATAAATGCACGCATTAACCTATTACTTGACTAATCATTATGAACATAATTTTCAACATTTTCAGGGGCTGTAATGTATCCAGCTATTTCGTCCGTGATATCTTTGAGATTATTGTAAATAAATGCATAATCTGTTGTATTCAGATCCATCCAGGTACATATATGGTTTCATGACAAATTGATTATAATAATAAAATATAATATAAAAAATATACAATATAATCATATAAAAAGTAGCAGACACATATAAGTTCACCCGGAGTTACACGGTTTTTTCATGCACACAAGTCAAGAATTATGGATTAATGATATAATTTAAATTACGACTTGTGAAATTACACACAGCTCAATCTAAATGAGATATAGTCTATTCACTGCAAGTCTGATTCTGTGTTGTTGGTCCCGTGGTCCCGTCTAGCGGTCGCCTTCCCCTGCCGCGTCTGTTATTGTATACTCAGGGTAAGGTCAAGACAGGTAGCCTCGGCGCCGTTCAAGGTCACGTTGGCAAGCACGCGGTAGTCTCCTTCCGGTATGATAGACGCGCCGATGTCGAACCCTGTTTTCTGCAGGCTATACCCTTTCTGCAAAATGATCAATTACGGTGATTTTAGAAAGTAAATGCCCACATGCAGTAACTACTGGCGGTCAAGACGCATTATTTAGTAACCATGCGCTTATGAGGTGTCACTGTGATTTATAGACACATAATAGAATTACCAACTCACATAAATTAAACGCACGCACATACTAGAAAACGGTATTTAATTAACCCTATTGTTTAATGAAGACTTCTTCCATGAATCAAAGAAGTAAAACTGAAAATAGTGACACTTACACGTCAATCTTACAAACAAACTGTTGTAAATACTGCACATACCGCTTTTATGGGGCACTGACAATTGAGTCCAAGATCGGTGAGGGGTTTGGGGCACTGTTGGACTTGCTGTAGGAGGGAACACACGTCGTCGTACGTGCATGAGCCGAAGTCGTCAATGCACGGGAGGCGGATATAACGACCCAAAACCTTTCGGTACAATGTCAAGTCCGCCTGCGGAAAAGGAATGACACTTTTGATAGACGGTAGTAATATGGGAGTAGAATTGTTCCAACAGAGTCAATCATAATAAGCAGATAGAACAATACAGTCATATATAGGTAAATGGTATGTACATGTATTAAAACTCTGTGTATACAGTGGAATGTATGTAATATCCATATTATAACTTTGATCTCTCTCATCCTTACTCTAATCGGGCATGGTAATTAGAATAATCACTGATGAGTCTAATTGTTAGTCACAGAACACTTCTGGCGTCCATCACACAATTAATCCATATGTGATATTGCTTGAAGTTTCGTAAGTACAAAGGAAACGAAACATAAAATAAAATAAAAACTTCCGAACTATGACATCAACGTACTATGAACTCAAAGAATTCTTGATGAAATTACCATCATTTATACCTAGTATACATATTATATAATGTATTGAACTGCTTACCTTTAATGGTTTCACAAGCGCTTTCTTCACCAAGAAATCAGCTGCAACATTTAGCGTGCCCGGAAAGGAGAGGGGGTCGGGGGAGATTGACAATGACTTGATATTCACCAAGGCTGACTTGCCACCACAGTCTTTCCACACAAAAGACGTAAGTTTAGGAACCCGTTGCTGTTCGGGGAACTGAAAGATACAAAATGATACTTGCACGTTCATGAGTTACAATGTTATAGTTATGCCAATCAGCAACCGGTCTGACTGAAACGTGCCCTATATTGCGGAGTGATCACAGCCAAGCAATTTGTAGTTTTCTTAAAAGGCCTATTGCTATGATATGACTGTAAAATTTCATTTATGTCATCATGCATAATCGCGAGTTTTCTGTACGCTCCAACGAAGCCCATGCAGTCAGCTGCTACCACTTAAGTACTTAAGACAGTATTACATGTCATCAGTCCTGGCTCCATAACTATAAATATCGCTATTCAATTTCTTTGCTATGACATTCTTTATAGTATTGAGTCCATCATGTGTACGAACAGTCTGAAGAAAAACATATGGTGATGCTTATGTATATAATTTAGCATATTCAAAAAAAATCATGCACATGATTCTTTCATGTTTACATGTGTGTGGTGGGACTGTGGTTGGGTTCATTAAGGTCTTCATGTGGACGATTAGCTTACAGTTCACATGCCTCCAATTGTAAGTGGAGTTCAGAAGTGATCATAAATGAAACTTGATCATCTTCGTATCTATTAATACTATACAAACGTCATCGAGAGAATTTTCACCTGTTTGTAACGTATACGTACATACATAATTTATATAACACATCTATCACATGAGCATTCGGAACACTGGGAAATGGCAAGGGTGTTCCGAATGGTCACATGAGACAACAAATCAAATACAGTACGTTATTTCATTAACTGAAGCACTAATGATACTAACAGAAACTTAAAAGAATGTCCTAAGTTCGATAACATCTATCACGGGCCTATAAGCCAGGTCCGTGCATATATACATAATTTGATACATGATCATCAATTTAGTTGAATGTAACCTGCCGTGTAGTAAACACTCACCGATGATGACTTGTGTCGATAAATATCAATGCTATCATCTGCCTTTTCCATTTCATATTGAAACACATTCTTAGAAGCTTTAACGCAAACAATACAACAAACGATAACACAAAATAACTTCATTTTGAATGACAAAACAACAGAATACACCTAACGGTTCAAATGATAGAATTCGCCTATGTTGGTCTCCCTTTGTTTACCGTTGTTTACTTCCTGGTTCATGGTCGCTTAAACGCTTTTCAACAACTACGCGTAATTCTAACTCTATTTAGAACAATTGTGAGAATTAATGGCATTCAAATATTGATTAAATATTTAGAAAAATAGCATTATAATCTCTTTTACAGCAATTTTCAAAAATATAACGATGGCTTTTATCAAACACTTATATAACATGAAACATAAAACAAGCGTCTCAATGTGCGTTATTAGGCGGTGCATGTAGTAAATATTTCGCGAAAAAATAGTCCGATGGTTGCGGAAAGAGGAAGTTTTTAGCTGAAACAGGAAGTTTTGTTGTTGCAAGAAAACAAGTTATGGACATCATGGCGGTCTTATATTTTTGTGTTTTGGGATTTTTAATGATGTATGTGGATGCCGACTTTGTAAACCTGATGGAGGTAATTATATCGCCTTACCGGAATCAGTACCATTTACATTTTTTGATTAACACATCTTCATATTGCTTAATTTATGTATACATGTATTTTATATATACTTGTTTCTAACAATAATTAGTTATACTACACGTGTACTTTAGGCTTAAACACCAGTCAATTGTAACCACTTTAACCGTTCCGGTCCAGCCAATCCCAGATAAAAATCCCCGACAGGCTGACAAACTGCTGGTAAAACCCCGCGCCAAATGCCCCCGCACCACGGGGATATCCTAGGTAAGGCCCATTCCCCGCTATTTTCGGCGCGAAACAAAACCAACGTATTCATGCGGCTCTGTGGGGCCACCTTGAAGGTAAAAACACCGCACATTTCCCCAGATATCCCCGGTATACCCCCAGACCTGGGTGGTGGTGGGGGTTGTGGTAACAATTGACATGTGCATTATGCACCAGTCAATTGTAACCACGGCACCCAGGTCCGGGAAATAGTGAGGACTTTGACTTTCGGTCCGGCCAACCCGAGTAAAGTCACCGTCCTGCGGGGACGAACTGCTGGTAAATTCCCCGCCAAACACCCCTGCACCCCAGGGACCCTAGGTCAGGCCCATTCCCCGCTCTTTTTTGCGCGAAGACAAGACCACCGCATTCACCCGGTACGGCGGGGCAACCTGGAAGGTAAAAACACGGCCCTTTCCCCGGCTATCCCCGGTATACCCCCGGACCTGGGGGAGCCGTGGTTACAATTGACTAGTGCATTACGTTGAAGTATAATACAGTGCAAGCAGCTAGCAATACGTTCTACAACTATGATATAGACGAGCGAGGGAGAACACACTGAAACTGTTATTATATATGTCGGTTATTTTGTCATGTTGAAGATTTATTTGCAAACGGAAATAAAGTGTGAGATTGGTCATGTGGTATAGGTGTACGCCTTTGTGGGTCGAACCCCACCAGGGGTACTTTCTCATGGCCTCTCAAAAAGGACGCGCCGTGCTGGTTTCTGCCCGGAAACGATATCAGCTTTCAGCTGTGTGTAATCGAGCAAAATATATAATCATGAACACAATGGAAGTCATTATATTACTGCCATTAATGTTTGTCTGCTTCCCGTTATGGAATTCTAATCCTGCTCTATCAGTTGAATCCGGCGTACCTAGCCTCGGCATCCTCTGAAATAGCACCCAAAGTGGCCCGGAATCTGGTAAAACATGAATTTTTGACGAAGTTGAATATTGACCCCAGGGATCATTTTACAACAGATGTTAGAATACAACCTACATTTTAAGCTAATGAAATTGCAGATAGGCAATCATTAAGCACTAGGCTTAATCATTCAGAATGTCACCTTTCGCGGGTGTTTAAAGGTCCGGCTACTGCCACTCATTCCATACACATTCCCTGCGTCAGATATTGCGTTGTCAATGTATCAGCCAATGAGGTTGTATTCTAAGTCAGTTAGATGACCCGAAAAAATATGCTACGCTCACTCCGCCCATTATTATTCATTAAGACTTTACTTCATGTCATCTAACTATTACATATGGTTTCATTTTTAATATTGAGAACTGGTCCGACTGTTAATAAATAACCAATCGTCGCGGAAAAGTCTCGAATGATCATGGCTGTTCAATATTAAACGTTGTAATTAATTTAATACAGATCGATTCTGACATATGTACTCAAAACAACAAATTAAAGTACACTCTTATTGATTACGAAGGGCTCGCTCACTCACCAAACGGTACCAGGCTGCAAACCTGACGGTCATATACAAATAAATAGCACAATTAAAATAGAAGTGAAGATAGAAGTTTTAATTATATCAGTATTCGTATGTACGATAACTACATGTACATGTTGAATATTGCACACTTACAATCGCAGAATGATAAATAACTTAAATAGTAACATTTCAATTTCCCCTCAAATAAAAAAAATCAAATCAAACAAACAAACAAACAAACAAACAAACAAAATAATAATTTCAAACTATGTTTAAAGTGACACTCTTATTCAAAATCAATACATACACATGTCTAAGAAACATAAGTTTTTAGTGATAAACCTTTAACTACTTACTGAATAATGCATTTATGGAAAAATAATTACTGATAACAAGGTTGTAACTGTGTATTTAATAGCTGAAAACGCAAAAATATTAAATGATTGGTGAATGCTAAAATTTTAACTGTGATCTACTATCATCTCATAAGGTAGAAGTACCCTGTTTTCTGCACATTTCTTTCAAATTAAACTCGGTACCCTTCATAAGAACCATTGTTTTCGACATTTATTCATTCTTTTTGGTATATTAAAACAATTGGATCAATTTTGGTCAATCTTATTTGGGAGTTAGAGTGCATCTTTAATTAAGGTAGGTTAGACAGGAGTGAAGAACTGACAAACTGACCCACTGACGTTGTAAACATATCATTAATATGGCAAGTAATGTTGAATATCATAGAGTAAGATTTTGTCCACATATGCACACATTTGATACGTAGTGGGAGGGTGTCCATCTCCCATACATCAAAAGTCCGCCACCCAAATGCCAAAGTCCACGCGTGTCTCCTACGCACGTGTATAATGTACCGTATGCGTAGGATCATGACAAGTATCAGTTTCATACACTCAGAACACTAAGCAGCTGTATTAAAACTTTACATTTCGATGTATCATGAAATAATATACATTGACATATTTATAAAATGACTATTTAATTTGCTACGACTTTCCGATTTATGATTTTGCGACAGGGAACACTCGTGAAAGACTGATGCGGGTTGAAGCTCAATACAATTGTGTATTGACAGGCTGATAATTTTGCGTCGTCGGCGGCCGTGGAACTTTCTTTCGTTACACTTCATACATAACCCTGTATTGTCAGTTGGCTCCACAGGCTAGTGGTCTACGCTGCGGTTTTTAATTCAATATTGACAAGGCGGATGGTGCTCAAACAGAGATTTCGCCAGATTGGTTTTTTCTACGGGAAAACATTAGTGTGTGTGTGTCTGTGCATATTGCCTCATTAAGTATTCATGATAACGAGAAAAACTTAACCAAATCGGCCACAATACACAGCGAAGCAGAGCACAGTAGTTTACCGGGGTTATCCGACGATGGTAACTGTGGTGAAGAGCATCTTCTTACGGCTTACAACCGTAAGAAGACACTTTTTCAATAATTCTGCTGGGGGTATAGTCGTATAATGTTTTGTATCCGGTTTGTGTTTCGGTATACAGATAGAAGAGCGTATCAGTGTTGAAACCAATGGACCCTACCAGTGGCACGCTTTCAAGAACGGCAAGTTTCAGTGGAAGCTGTGTAACACAACAGCCGTCCCAGTGGCTGTCACGTCCCTGTCTGTCGAGCCCAACCCTATACAGTTTGGCCAGAACATCTCGTTCTCCGGAGCAGTTACTGCATATGAAGGCTTTGGGACTACCAGTTCACTTGAGGTACGGGGCTTACAGACTGTATTACTAGTAACTCGTTTTATGCGTATCTTATGTCTTTCGTCCGTCTATGGTTCAGTGATAACTGTCATGACCTAACAGTAACCTTATTCTCCTCTTTGTACTTAATTGCAGACTGATATGAAGGTGATGATGAAGTTGCATGAGGGTGAGTATTACGACGTGTGCGTTTACAAGCCCGAATACTGCCATATTACCGATGTCTGTGACAAGCTGAAGAAATTCTTGGTCGACAAGTGCCCACCTACTTTCAAACGTTACTGCCAGTGTCCATTTGACAAGGTCAGTCGCGTAACTATTTGTGAGTCATGAACTCCCTTTCACGGCCACATCAGTTGACAAGAGTGTCTAGTGCTACAGATTAATATACATGTATGTGAACTTATTTTAATATCAAAATTTATGTATTTAACTATTCAAACCTTTCTGATTTTTTTATATATATAACTATATGTATTACGACGATGTACTCTTGTATAAGTCGAATGAACAGTCTGTTCCGTTTTGAAATGTGTTTTGCTAGCATCATTTTTTCTCACTTTTTTAAAGGTATTAGATTTTTATTCGATATTTCAGAAGATTAGTAACGCATGAGTAAATAATACGGCCTTTGAATCTATCTTATCTATCTTATCTCGTACATGGCTTGCCTAAATTGCAGGGGACATACCTGCTCCCAAAGACTACACTGAAGATTCCAACTCCTGCAATTACCGTCTCCGGGGAGTTTAACATCACCCTGGCACTGAAGGAATCTCAGAAGGAAATCGCCTGCCTTAACATCCACCTCTGTCTCGGGTAGGTGCACAAAACATCTTTGGGACTATAATTAAATTTCCTTTCCATCTTTATTGGCCTCATACCCATATTAAAGCTGCATGAAATATACTTAAAAAGCACTCTGAATATATCGTACATGTGCTCTATTTGAGGCAGTTCAGTGCTTCGATCCCCGATGTTACCCTCCCCTCCCCCTCCCCCTCCCCCGAGTGTGTTTTATTAAAAAAATATTGTGCCCAATGTTCCTCATTGCGGCTAAAATCAATCCCTTATTTAAATGATGCATTATTTTCTATATACAACTCTATATCACATCGATTATGTAAGTGTCAAGGCACTTAATTTCTCCAGTTGGATAATGGTTAATTATGAGTATTTTAACACAATCTCTTTATTTTACAGACAATGCTAGCCAGGTGAAGAGAGACAGTCATCGGAATATCCATCACAAATGAAGACTTTGGTAGATTAACTTTAAGATATAATCTCAAATTCTGCGATGTTAGAATAGCAAAGGAAGCCATGTGAAAACGTGTAATGGCTATAGGCGAAGTGTAATTGAAAACCATATTATGTGTATCGAAATGTATGATATTAAATCTCTTTAAATCTGTTTTATGTATATTTTCAGTAGTGTTCCTGCTTTTACCATCACAATGTTTTTTTATCATTTCTTAATAAATAAACAACAAATTACTGGCTTATTTTTCATGTATAAATTTATGACTTTTGTTCAAATGTTTGTTTAAAGTGCTGAATTTATCGTATTGAACATATAATATCAGCCAAAAGTAATTGAAAAATGGAGTGCTGAATAGGCTTTGAATCTTTGTCTTTAGTTGGGTCTTAAGATTTAATGGTTTTCGTTATTTAAGTACATCCATACCGACATTTAGCATGCCATAAAAACTAAACCTCTCAGCGGATGTCTTCGATTTTGGAGGCATTTTCCAATATCCTTTTGTTCATGAAATTCACATATAGCACAATTATTTTTAAGATTCTTACATCTCAAATCTTGTGTTGGTAACTAAGCATGACACACAGGAAATGATGAACCTATAAATCGTGATTGAGTCTCTTAAACTTGTACAAACAGGGCATAAAAACGAAACAATAATCATATTATCGTATTTTCGCCTCGCCATATGGCGTAGTTTCGCCTGCAGACCGGCACGGAAATACATTTTTGTGTAGATACTATATATTTTCTAAATTAGCACGTAAAGGGGTCACATTACAGTCGTCTGATTTTTCGTAATAGTTTTAATACATTTTTAACAGAATAAAAACACAGCAGCATTCAAAGGTACATTGCGTACACACGCACGACCACCTGTGTTCAATTGTGTTTGCAATATACCATATTAATGAACATTTTCGTAATTACACAAAACATTACACAAATGTTCAACATTTACACATCACATACAACAGATTTCTTCATATAAAACAAATTTCGTATTGAAAATCCCATAAGACATATTTCGTATTGCAAGGCCCATAAGACAAATTTCGTTTACACAGCTCATAAGACGTTTTTCGTATTGCACAGCTCACAAGACAATTTTCGTATTGCACAGCTCATAAGGCACATTTCGTATAGCACAGCCCATAAGACAAATGTCGTATTGCACAGCTCATAAGGCACATTTCGTATAGCACAGCACATAAGACAAATGTCGTATAGCACAGCTCATAAGTCACATTTCGTATTGCACAGCTCATAAGACAAATGTCGTATAACACAGCACATAAGACAAATGCCGTATAGCACAGCACATAAGGCACATTTCGTATAGCACAGCTCATAAGACAAATGTCGTATAACACAGCACATAAGACAAATGTCGTATAGCACAGCACATAAGACAAATGTCGTATAACACAGCACATAAGACAAATGTCGTATAGCACAGCACATAAGGCACATTTCGTATAGCACAGCTCATAAGACAAATGTCGTATAGCAAAGCCCATAAGACAATTTTCGTATTGCACAGCTCATAAGGCACATTTCGTATAACACAGCCCATAAGACAAATGTCGTAAAGCACAGCACATAAGACAAATGTCGTATAGCACAGCGCATAAGACAATTTTTCGTATTGCACAGCTCATAAGTCACATTTCGTATTGCACAGCTCATAAGGCACATTTCGTATTGCACAGCTCATAAGGCACATTTCGTTTTGCACAGCTCATTACACAAAGTTCGTTTGGCACAGCTCATAAGACAAAGTTCGTATTACACAACTCATAATACACTCTTTGTACTGCACAGTTCATGAGACAAATTTCGTATGGCACGGCTCATAAGACAACTGTCATATTACACAGACCAATAGACAAAATTCATATTACAAATCCCATCAGACACATTTCGTATTACACAGCTCATAAGACACATTACGTACAACACATTTCATTGGACAATTTTTGTATTACATAGCTTAAATGACACATCATATTTCACAGCTTTAATACACTTCGTAACATACATATCATTAAACCAACTTTGTAGTTTTTGTATACATAAGTACCGCAAATCGAAATCAGGTATCGTCATAACTCCATTTTGACATGACTTGTAAAAACAATAAATGCGTCGGGGTAACAAAATTGAACGTATGGTTTTATGTGAATTGAAAGACCACTCCATCTTAACGTTCTTACGATTACAACGTTAAAGTGAATTTGAAAGAAAACCGAAGAATCTTAAATAAATGTTGGTGAGGAACCGAGGGGAATATATAATTATAGAACTTTAATTCGCGGAAAATGGAAGTTCAGTGACTAAAAGACCTTGACTGTTTTTAGCTACTTCACATACTTCACATAGTCAAAACATCCTTAGCCAATATCGGTTTTCATTTAATTTACTTTGGCCGATCGCTGCAATTGATGATTGCGGTCTTGAATATTATTTAGTTGTGGATGAAGCCTAGTTCTTCAGCTGGGTATCCATATTACGGCAAAAACAAAACAAAACAAAATAAAAACACATACGCTTACTTAGATATGAATAAACGAATTGTGTTTTACTCTTAAATATAATTTAAAATACATCGTTGTGACTTCGTTGTTGTAATTATGAAATTTAACGCTTTGCGTTGCTTCTTGAGAACAGATAGACAAAGGGTTTGACGCTGAAACCCATCATGAACCTAACAAGTGGCACTCGTTAAAAGACTCACAGTTTCTGTGGTCGCAGTGTAATAAAACAGCCGTCCCCGTGGTCGTCACGTCCCTACATATCAAGCCCGACCCCATACAGTTCGGCCATAACATATCGTTCTCCGGGCAGATTGATGTATCCGAAGATGTTGGTACCACCACGACACTTGAGGTACGATTTGCCTTGTAAACACTTACATATTGAATATATTGTTCTCGTGCTATGGATAAAAGATATTAATAACTGTGATCATGAATCTCGTAAATGTCATTTTGCT
Source organism: Mya arenaria (assembly GCF_026914265.1). Classification (NCBI taxonomy): domain Eukaryota; kingdom Metazoa; phylum Mollusca; class Bivalvia; order Myida; family Myidae; genus Mya; species Mya arenaria. Next base: position 66,561,585 of record NC_069124.1, on the reverse strand, counting down.
GATCACTTTGAAAATTATGATAGAAACCCATTTGCTGCTATTATACTGGATGTTTGTCCTCTGTTCTGCCATTCAATTTCATTTTTATTAAAGCCATTTAGCACAAAAGCAAATTTCTTCATATGATTAAAAAAGTAATCACTACACAACAGATTACAATTCCATATCGGTTTAAACATTTGACATTATATGCAATGAAAAAAGTAATAACATACACCCTAAATGCACCATTTCGGAGTAGAAATTATTAAAATATTCACCTCTACCAACTCTTTAAACCAAATACTATCGATTCTGAGGGAGGGGCGCAAATCAAAAGCTTATGCCCCCTCAGTTACATCCCCTCTTATGTCTAATCCTGGATACGCCCCTGATTATTCTGGCTTAATAGGAAAAAAATGTATAGTAAAGCTTAATTTTCCGAAATCTTAGTTTATGCGTGATGACATGGCAGTCAGAATTCACACAAATGTATTGTGAGACTCATTCGAGAGTCTAGCCTCTTACTCATTATCCGATTCTAAATGCCGCTTTCATGATGAGATTTGATAACTGAAGAGAGTAAAACTTCCTTGTAGCATTGTCAATGGGTTTCTGAATCACATATACTTCCGGTGTGACTATTCGCAGGTATTCAACAAACAACTAATTTCCCGATAATGTGGTTACTATTAAAGCTGCCCTCTCACAGATTTAACGTTTTGGCAACTTTTTTGTCTTGGATCAAGCCATTTTTTTGCGAAAATCCATAGAAACCAGTTATATAAGATTACTGACAAAAAATCGCAGATTTTTATATTAAAGTACAAAAAATGATGTTTTACGCATTTTTCTTAAACCGTTAGTAACCATAAAACATTAATTTTCGAACGGATATATTGAAAATATGAAAATCTGCGATCTGATCTTTTGTCAGCAGTCTTATATCATTGGTTTGCAGATATTAACGCAAATTTTCTATCATTCCAAGACAAAAAAATAAAAAAAAGTTGTTAGGATGGTCAATCTGTGAGAGTGCAGCTTTCAATATATATATATTTATATATATATATATAACGTATTCTGCTTAAAGGCACCAGGCTTAGGCCGAACAGACAGATAACAAGAGACGCAATATACAAACAACATACACATAACAACATGTTCAATAGGTGTTGGGGTCAACGCCCTAGCTGGCCCATCCTTATAAAATGTCAGAAGAAAATACCCACCAACCTATTATTTCAATAGGCCAAATAAAAGTATTTAAAAGGAACTGTTAACTTGCACAAGTGTTAAACTAATGACAAGAGTAGCCTTATTTGTGAAACATTTAATACGCAGCGTATGTCAACCAGCGTAATTTCTGCCGTTTTTAAATATATTGAGATCCCTTTTACCGTTTGTAACTTATATATACGATATGCTTGTACAAGGCACCGCCTTTTAAATTTGGCACTACATTGTATATCCCTTTTATCCCTCTTATTTTGTAAAGATATTTAAAATAACTGTCTCCCTCTTTTCCACGATAAGAGACATATTTCATATATGTACGCCCATAAAAAATACACAGCCATTCTATTTCCGTCACTCGAGACAAAGTCATTCTTCTTCGTATTAGTATTATTAAGCCCTTATTGACTCTGCTGACTAATCTTATTTGTCCTCATGTTGTCATGTATGTAGGACCTGAGTGTAATAAAGATATTTGTTGTTGTTGTTGGAACGGTCCGTATATTTAAAACGCTAAATAACTGTTAACTGATGAGATTCACGGATAATTTAAACTAGTTTTTATACCAAACTTTAAATTAATAATTCAATGTGTTTCATATATTCTGCTGACATAGTGATTACATTATGTTTATGCTATAAAATGTCTTAGACTAACAAAATACAACTCTCTCTCTCTCTCTCTCTCTCTCTCTCTCTCTCTCTCTCTCTCTCCTCTCTCTCTCTCTCTCTCTCTCTCTCTCTCTCATACAATATATAAATATTTAGGTACTACAGTGAATAGCTAGTTCTACCTTGTTCAAATGTCCTTCGCTGCAGGCTCACCTGACGGTCATGCTGAAGATTGACGCCCAGTGGTTCGACGTCTGTGTCTACAAGCCAAATTATTGCAATATCAACGATGTTTGTGACTGGATGAAACGAGTTGTGGGCGACAAATGTCCACCGAATTTGAAACCCTTCTGTCAGTGTCCATTTAAAAAGGTCAGTCACAATATGTTAGAATGTGAAACTAGTCCTAGCTTGTATTTAGGATCGCGAATTATTTACAGCTTAGATAGGAGGATGAGACCTGTACTGGTATTCAATCTTGGTGTTAATTAGATATTAGAACGATGTAGCTAATCGGATTACGGTATTAATAACTGACGGACAGAGTAAATAAAGTCAATTATGTATAACCATAAGATTGACGAAAGCTGTATATTGAACACCACCCTGTTCGTGATTTAGATAATATGGATTTGGTCAGATTAGTTATTTATTTGTAGTTAATTAAACTTTTCAGTTATTATATGACGTATATAATATCATATCTATATATGATAATATCGCTATCATATTTTCTCCTAGTCCTAGTCATTGGTTTAGATAACGTTATTTAACATAATTCCTTTCTTTTTAAAATGATACTTCTATGATTATTGTTGGTTTTCATCTTGTTAGCTTTCGGTATGGTTTAAACCTGACATAATCATCCTCAATTGTTTTTCGACAGGGTAATTACCCTATCCCAACGCTTACCACGATGATTCCCAATCCACCAATCACGGTATCCGGACAGTTTAACATCACCATGACACTAAAGGAATCTCAGAAAGAAATCGGCTGCCTCAACGTCAAGCTCTGCCTTGGGTAGGTTTGTGGCTATACGGCATTAGTGGAAGAAGATTAAGTGATTTTCTATATAACTATAAACATACTTAAAAGGTCTCCAAACCTTAAAAAATGATTCTTTTATTCTCTCAGAATCGACTGGTCTGGGAATCAATGCTTTAAATTCAGTCATAATAGATAACTCACAATAGAACAAATCAACTGCCGAAAGTTTCATTTTCCCTTAAAGCGTTTGTAACGCTTTTTTTGGCCATAAAATATCGAGTTTCGAACGTTAATATGATAAACTGCGATCTGAACTTTTGGCAGTAGGCTGATATCACTGACTTGTAAGCATTTGTGCAACAATTGGCTCATTCAAAGACAAAAAGGCTGTCAAATGGAACAATCTGTGAGATTTTAGCTTTAAATCATGAGGATCTAAGTAAGTGATTCTTAAAGAACCCATGACCTGAACAATAGGTTATTTTGTAATTCATCACCTATTTTATAATACACTATTTTAACATATTGAATTATAAGTATCCATTTGTACATTTTTCATCTAATATATTGTAGAATGTCCAGCTAAGAATGTTGTTTTATAATCAAATTAAGCTTGTGATCTTGTTGATCATAAATTTATGAAATATATATATTTTTCAAATGAGTAGGTGCACAAAACATTTTTGTTCTTAAAATACCTTTCCATAAGTCTATATTAGCCTCATACCCATATTGAAGCTGCATGAAAGATACATTTATCGCAGAGTATACCGCACATGTGCTTTTTTAAAGGCAGTTCAGTGCTTGGATCCCCGATGTTACCCTCCCCTCCCCCCCGAGTGGGTTTTACTTAAATACATAGTGTGCCCAATATTCCTCATTGCGGTTAAAATCAATCCCTTATTTTAGTGATGCATCATTTTCTATATACAACTCTATATCACATCGATTATGTAAGTGTCAAAGCTCTTAATTTCTCCAGTTGGATAATGGTTAATTATGATTATTTTAACACAATTCATTTTTTTACAGACAATGCTAGCCAGGTGAAGAGAGACAGTCATCGGAATATCCATCACAGATGAAGACTTTAGTTGTCAGTGATGAACCATTTGATATAATTTCAAACTGTGCGATGTAAGAATGGTAAAGGAAGCCATATGGGAACGTATAATGGCTGTAGTTTAACTGTAATTGAAATCCATATAATGTGTATCGAAATGTATGATATTGAATCTCTTAAATCTATTTTATGTTTAGTTCTCCTGTTATTACCATCTCAATATTTTTTTATATATATTTAATAAAAAACAAACGAATGACTGGCTTATTTTTCATGTATAAATTTATGACTTTTAGCATGCCAAAAATTAAACTTCTCAGCGGAAGTCTTCGATTTTGTAGGCATTTTCAAGTATTCTTTTGTTCATGAAATTCATATGTACCACAATTATATTTAAGATTCTTACATATCAAATTTCATGTTGGTAACTGATGACACACGAAATGATGATCCTATAAATCGTGATTGAGTCTCTTTAACTTGAACAGTCAGGAAATAAAAACGGAACAATAATCATATGATCGTATCTTCGCCTCGCCATATGGCGTAATTTCGCCTGCTGACCGGCACGGAAATACACTTTTGTGTAGATACTATATATTTTCTAAAACATCACGTAAAGGAGTCATATAACAGCCGTCTAAGTTTTTGTCATAGTTTTCATACATTTTTAACAGAATAAAAACACAGCAGCGTTCAAAGGAACATTGCGTACACACACACGACCACCTATGTTCAATTTCGTTTGTAATACATGTATATCATAATAATGGACATTTTTCGTAATAACATTAAACATTACACAAATTATTAACATTTAAATATCACATAAAACAGATTTCGTTTAAACAACTTATAAGTCAACTTTCGTATTACACAGCTCATGAGACAAATTTCGTATTACACAGCTCACAAGACAAATTTCGTACAACACATCTCATCGGACAATTTTTGTATTACATAGCTAAAATGACACATTTTAAGCTATTTTTTAGTCCACAGCTTTAATACACATTTCGTTACATACATCTCATTAAACAAACTTTGTAATTATTGAATGGATTCCCTGAATGACCGTTTTTAGGTTGTATGCCGCAGGCCCACATACATAAGTAACGCAAAACGCAAATCGAAATCAGGTATCGTCAGATCTACACTTTGACATGAACTTTTAAAACAATAAATGCATCGGGGTTACAATATTGAACGTATGGCTTTATGCGAATTGATAGACCACTTCATCTTCACGATCTTACGATTACAACGTTAATGTCACTAAACAAAACAAATTATTTATCAATAATCATACCTTTGACCGATCGCTACAATTCATGATGGCAGTCTTCAATAACTTTGTTTTGTGCTTTACAATTGTGTTTATGAATGAATCTTTATTTCCTCCAATACATGAAGAGTTGAACAGAGATATATTTACAACCATGAAATGATAAATACATATAAGTAGTTATATACAAACCAAGAGTACACAATCACTTACAGTAATATAAACGTGTTTTAATAGAGTTATATACAAAGTTCAAACAGAATACATACAACTAAATATGTGTTCGTTAGGTTATTGTGTCTGGATTTGAATCTTGTGTATCAGATGAAGGTTATTTTAAATTATTTATCAATTTTGTGTAAGCCGGTGCCCGTATCGGACAGTCGTGGTAATTCCATGGTACTTCTTTACCTGTAGTTTACCAACTACGACTCCTTTTTCACAAAAACGCGTATAAAGATTCTGTTTTGTTTTGTTTTGTTTTTTATTTGAAACAATTAACGTTGTAAATCGCTCGAAAATAATCCATCTTTGATTTTTGGCAGTCATTATTGCAATTCCTTGAGATATTCAAATTTTCAATAATACAGTTAATTATATTTTGGAAACATTTTCCCTCATTGTCTAACACACACGGGTGTTGTCGGATTCTAACAATAGTTGTAGATGAAACCTAGTTCTTCAGCTGCGTATTCATATTACGGCAAAAACAAAACAAAAACACATACGCTTACTTAGATATAAATAAACGAATTGTGTAATATAATTAAAAGTTAATCGTTGTAACTTTGCTGTTGTAATCATGAAATTTAACGCTTTGCGTTGTTTGTTGCGAACAGATAGACAGAGGGTTGGACGTTGAAACCCCCCATGAACCTTACAAGTGGCACTCGTTCCAAGACTCACAGTTTCTGTGGTCGCTGTGTAATAAAACAGCCGTCCCCGTGGTCGTCACGTCCCTACATATCGAGCCCGACCCCATACAGTTCGGCCATAACATATCGTTCTCCGGGCAGATTGATGTTTTCGAAGATGTTGGTACCACCAAGACACTTGAGGTACGATTTGTCTTTTTAAACACTAACATATTGAATATATTGTTCTCGTGCGCTGGATAGAAGATATTAAAGTGACACTCGTATTCAATATCAAAGCATATACGTGTATAACAAACATATATTTTGACTGATAAACATTTAACTTCTTACTTAAAATGCATTTATGAAAACTAATAATTACTGATAACAAGATTGTAACCGTGTTTAATAGCTGAAAATGCAAAAATATTAAATGATTGGTGAATGCTAAGGATTTACTGTGATATACTATAATCTCAAATGGTATTTTTATGTGTTTTATGCACATTTCTTTCAAATTAAAACAGGTATGTTTCATTAGAACCATTGTTTTCGATTTATTTATCCTTTTGGGAATAATAAAACACTATTATTAATTGTGGTAAATCTCATGTGGGAGTAAGAGTGCATCTCTAACAACTGTGATCATGAATCTCGTTTATGTTATTTTGCTGACCACTTTGAGAATTATTGAATTATGGTAGGAACCCGTTAATTGCTATGAACTGGATGTTTTCTCCTCTGTTCTGCCAGTTAATTTTATTTTCATTGCAAATTCGTGTTTCATAATTTGAATTTATAGTTCAATGTGTAATTTGTACGGACATATTGCCAGACATACATCTGAAATACATATGTCAATATTGTATGTACTACAGTGAATAACTAGTTCTACCTCTTTTCAAATGTCCTTTCCTGCAGGCTCACCTGAAGGTCATGATGAAGCTTGATACCCAGTGGTTCGACGTCTGTGTCTACAAGCCAGAGTATTGCAACATCAACGATGTTTGTGACACAATGAAACTAGTTGTGAGCGACAAATGTCCGCCGTTTTTGAAACGTTTCTGTCAGTGTCCATTTAAAAAGGTCAGTCACAATTCGTTACGAAGTGAAAGCTTGTGAAAGTGCTAGCTTGTTTTTAGGAACGCGAATTATATGCAGCTTAGACAGCAGTAGAGGATGAGTAGGTTACTGGTATTCAATCTTGGTCTTAATTGGGTATTAGAACGATGTAGCTAGTCGGATTACTGGTTTTTAATAACTGACCAATAGAGTAAATAAAGTCAATAATGTATGACCATAAGATCGACTAAAGCTGCATATTGAACACCACCCCTGTTCGTGTTTTAGAGATTATGAGTTTGGTCGGATTAGTTATTTATTTGTAGTGATATTTCTATGATTATTGTGGGATTTTCATCTTGTTAGCTTTTGGCATGGTTTAAACCTGACTATATTATTCTCAATTGTTTTTCGACAGGGTAATTACCCTATCCCAACGCTTACCAAGATGGTTCCCAATCCACCAATCACGGTATCCGGGCGGTTTGACATCACCATGACACTGACGGAATCTCAGAAAGAAATCGGCTGCCTCAACGTCCAGCTCTGCCTTGGGTAGGTTTGTGGCTATACGGCATTAGTGGCAGTATTTGGAAGAAGATAAACTGATCTTCTATAAAACTATAAACATACTTAAAAATTCTCCAAAACTTAAATAAATGATTTATTTTATTCTCTCAGAATCGACTGGTTTGGGAATCAATGATTTAAATTCAGTCATAATAGATAAATCACAATATAACCGATGAACTGCCGAAAGTTTCATTCTTCCTTAAAGCGTTTGTAACGCTTTTAGCCATACAATATCGAGTTTCGAACGTTAACATGATACACTGCGTTCTGATCTTTTGGCAGTAGGCTGATATCACTGACTTCTAAGCATTTGTGCAACATTTGGCTCATTCAAAGACAAAAAAGCTGTCAAATGAAACAATATGTGAGAGTTTAGCTTTAAATCATGAGGATCTAAGTAAGTGATTCTTAAAGAACCCATGACCTGAACAATAGGTTATTTCGTAATTCATCACACATGCTATCATACACGATTTTAACATATTGAATTATAAGTATCCATTTGTTTATTTTATAATCAAATTAAGCTTGTAATCTTGTTGATCATAAATTTATGATTGATATATATATATTTTTTTTTTCAAATGAGTAGGTGCATAAAACATTGTTATAATTAATATACCTTTCAATAAGTCTATATTGTCCTCATACCCATATTGAAGCTGCATAGAAGATACCTTAAGCGCTGAGAATATCGCACATATACTCTATTTAAGGCATTTCAGTTCTTTGATCCCCGATGATAACATTCCGCCCCCAAAAACCTCCCCCGCCCCTGAGTGGGCTTTAGTCAAACAAATATTGTGCTCAATATTCCTCATTGCGGCTACAATCAATCCCTTATTTGAATGATGCATTATTTTCTATATATAACTCTATATCACATCGATTATATAAGTGACAAGGCATTTAATTTCTCCAGTTGGATAATGGTTAATTATGAGTATCTAAATACAATCCATTTATTTTACAGACAATGCTAGCCAGGTGAAGAGGGACAGTCATCGAAATATCCATCACAAATAAAGAATTTGATTGTCAGTGATGAACCATTTGATATAATCTCAAACTGTGCGATGTAAGAATGGTAAAGGAAGCCATATGGGAACGTATAATGGCTGTAGTTTAACTGTAATTGACATCCATATAATGTGTATCGAAATGTATGATATTGAATCTCTTATGTCTATTTCATGTTTAGTTCTCCTGTTATTACCATCACCATGTTTTTTTTAACATTTTTTTAATAAAAAACAAACAAACGAATTACTGGTTTATTTCTCATGTTTAAATTTATGACGTTTTAAAATGTTTGTAATATGCGCTGTCCGTACCGTATAGAACATATAAATTCAGTTAAAATTAATGGAAAAATTGAGTGCTGAAAACGCTTTGAATCTTTGGGTTTAGTTGGGGCCTATGTTTGTTTGCTATGTTAGTACATCCATATCGACATTGAACATGCCAAAAAACTAGACTTCTCAATGGATGTCTTCGATTTTGGAGGCACTTTCCAATGTCCCTTTGTTCATGAAATTCATATATAGCACAATTATATTTGAGATTCTTACATATCAAATTTCATGTTGGTAATTTATGACACACAAAATGGTGAACCTATAAATCGTGATTGAGTCTCTTTAATTTAAACAGTTACAAACAGGGCATACAAACGAAACCATAATCATATAATCATATCTTCGCCTCGCCAAATGACGTAGTTTCGCCTGCTGACCTGCACGGAAATACACATTTGTGTAGATACTATATATTTTCTAAAACAGCACTTAAGGGGGTCATATTACAGCCGTCTGAGTCTTTGTAATAAAATTTAATACACGTTTTTAACAGAAGTAAAACATAGCAGCGTTCAAAGGTACATTGCGTAAACACGCACGACCACTATGTTCAATTTTGTTTGTGATATATCATATTTATGGACATTTTTCTTAATTTCACCAAACATTACACAAATGTTCAACATTTACACATCGCATCAATTAGATTTCGTTAAAACAACTTATAAAACACATTTCATATCACATAGCTCATAAGACCTTTTTCGTATTACACAGCTCGTACGATAAATTTCGCATAACGTAGCTCATTATATAAGATAAATTTTGTTTACAAAGCTTCTATGACAATTTTCGTATTGCACAGCTCATAAGACAAATTTGGAATTAAACAGCTCATAAGACAATTTTGGAATTACACAGCTCATCAGACAAATTTGGAATTACACAGCTGATAAGACACATTTCGTATTACACAGCTCATAAGACAAATTTCGTATTACACTGCTCATAAGACAACTTTCGTATTGCACAGCTCATAGGATAACTGTCGTATTGCACAGCTCATAAGACAACTGTCGTATTGCACAGCTCATAAGACAACTGTCGCATTACACAGCTCATAAGACAACTGTCGCATTACACAGCTCATAAAACAGCTGTTGTATTGCACAGCTCATAAGACAACTGTCGTATTACACACCTCATAAGACAACTGTCGTATTACACAGCTCATAAGACAACTATCGTATTACACAACTCATAAGACAGCTGTCGTATTACACAGCTCATAAGACAGCAGTCGTATTACACAGCTCATAAGACACTTGTCGTATTACACAACTCATAAGACAACTGTCGTATTACACAGCTCATAAGACAGCTGTCGTATTACACAGCTCATAAGACAGCTGTCGTATTGTATTACACAGCTCATAAGACAGCTGTCGTATTACACAGCTCATAAGACAACTGTCGTATCAAACAGCTCATAAGACAACTGTCGTATTAAACACCTCATAAGACAACTGTCGTATTACACAGACCAATAGACAAAATTCATATTACACATCCCATCTGACACATTTCGTATTACACAGCTCACAAGACATATTTCGGACAACACATTTCATCGGACATTTGTTTGTTTTACATAGCTAAAATGACACATCATAAGCCATTTTTTTATTTCACAGCTTTAATACACATTTCGGAACATACACCTTATTAAACAAACTTTGTAATTACATAATACATAAGTACCGCAAATCGCAAATCGAAATCAGGTATCGTCAGATCTACACTTTGACATGGCTTTTTAAAACAATAAATGCGTCTATATTAAATTGAAGGTATGGTTTTATGCGAATTGAAAGACCACTTCATCTTCACGATCTTATGATTACAACGTTAATGTGAATTTGAAAGAAAACCGAAGAATCTTAAATAAATGTTGGTGAGAAACCGAGGGGAATATATAATTATAGTACTTCAATGAACGGAAAAGTTCAGTGACTAAAAGACCTTGACACTTTTTAGCTACCTCACATAGTCAAAACGTCCTCAGCCAATATCGGTTTTCATTTCATTAACTTTACATAAGTAAAACACTCACGATGACAATGTTCATATTGCCTTGTACATATCACTTTATCAGTTACTGTTATAAAACTAGCTAATTGTATTAAAAAGCATCACACTACATAACCTATTTTATAGTAAATGACAGGCACTTATCGATTACAGTTTGAGGCGACTCAAAATATTTTTTGGATTCGATTTATATTGCTTATGAACAGAATTGTAAAAAAGTAAAATCCCGCTATCGAGCCTACAGCATTCAACGCTTTCAGCGTTATCATAAACGTATGCCATTGGAAAAATATACAACTAATTATGAGTTATGCCATATTATCATAAATATGTACAGTTCAATTAATGGTCATTGCCGATAAGAATCTAACAGACAATTGTGATATTTCTGATAATGGTGAACATCACACGCAATATAACAATCGATCCCCGTAAACTAAAAACTAAACAAAATAAATTATTTATCAATAATCATACCTCTGGCCGATCGCTACAATTCATGATGGCAGTCTTCAATAACTTTGTTTTGTGCTTTACAATTGTGTTTATGGATTTGAATCTTGTGTATCAGATGAAGGTTATTTTAAATTATTTATCAATTTTGTGTAAGCCGGTGCACGTATCGGACAGTCGTGGTAATTCCATGGTACTTCTATACCTGCAGTTTACCAACTACGACACTTTTTCACATGCATGTGTATAAAGAATCTTTTTTAATATAGTTTTTGTTTATTTGATTTGAAACAATTAACCTTGTAATCGCTCGAAAATAAACCCTGCTTTGATTTTTATGCGATTCTTATTGCAAGTCCTTTAGATATATAAATTTTCAATGACACAATTAATTATATTTTGGAAATATGTTCCCTTATTGTCTAACACACACGGGTGTTGTCGGATTCTAACAATAGTTGTGGATGAAACCTAGTTCTTCAGCTGGGTATCCATGTTACGGCAAAAAAATACGTAAGCTTACTTAAATATAAATAAATGAATTGTGTTTTACTCTTAAATATAATTAAAAATTATTCGTTGTAACTTTGCTGTTGTAATCATGAAATTAAACGCTTTGCGTTGCTTCTTGAGATCAGATAAACAAAGGGTTGGACGCTGAAACCCATCATGAACCTAAGAAGTGGCACTCGTTAAAAGACTCACAGTTTCTGTGGTCGCTGTGTAATAAAACAGCCGTCCCCGTGGTCGTCACGTCCCTACATATCGAGCCCGACCCCATACAGTTCGGCCATAACATATCGTTCTCCGGGCAGATTGATGTATCCGAAGATGTTGGTACCACCACGACACTTGAGGTACGATTTGTCTTGTAAACACTAACATATTGAATATATTGTTCTCGTGCGCTGGATAGAAGATATTAATAACTGTGATCATGAATCTCGTAAATGACATTTTGCTGATCACTTTGATAACTATTGAATTATGGTAGGACCTCGTTTACTGCTATTAACTGGATGTTTCTCCTCTGTTCTGCCATTTAATTTCATTTTCATTAAATCCATTAGGCATAAAAATAACATCTTCATATGATTAAAAAGGTAATTACTATACAACGGAACACAATTCCATATCGGTTTAAACATTCGACATTATATGCAATGAAAAAAGTAATAACATACGCCCTAAATGCACCATTTCGTGGTAGAATTTATCAAACTATTCACCCCTACCAACTCTTTAAACCGATCTATTTCGGTTTTGAGGGAGAGGCACAAATCAAAAGCTCATGCCCGCTCAATTACGCCCCCTCAAATGTCTAATCCTGGAACCGCCCCTGATTATTCTGGCCTTATAGGAAAATTTCACACAAATGCATCTTGAGACTCATTCGAGATTCTAGCCTCTTACTCATTATCCGATTCGAAATGCCGCTTTCAGGGTGAGATTTGATAACTGAAGAGAGTAAAACTTCCTTATAGCATTGTCAATGGGTTTCTGAATCACATATACTTCCGGTGTGACTATTCGCATGTATTCAACAAACAACTAATTTCCCGATAATGTGGTTACTATTATGGGGCTAGTCGAGCAGCTTACTATAAAATAACTATTTATATATTAGCTATTCTGCTTAAAGGCAAAATGAGTGGCCTATACTTGGTCTAGTGGTTACACACTTGACTCTCCATTCAGTTGTCGCAGTTTTGATTCCCGTCGCACAACTAAAATACTAATCGTCTTCCGGGAGGGACGTTAAACGGGAATCCCATGTGGCATTGCTATATACTGGTGCACGTTCAAGAACCATGGTAACTCTAACCTGGGGTACATTCTGTCTGTGCACTATGCTCCAAAAACCTAAAATGACTAACAATCTTAACGGAGCACTCGCCGAATGGGCAAGGCCCGAGTGCGAGTATAAATAAGCTTACACACCACCAACGACACACGGCTAAGAGCAAACAGACAAAAAAGAGACGCAACATATAAACAACACACATACATATATCAATACGTGTTGGGGTCGACGTGAAATTGAAAACGTTAAACAACTGTTAACTCATGGGATTCACTGGAAGTTTGAAATAGTTTTTTTATACCAAACCTCACACTTATCCCATCAGTTATCTATAATTGCAAATTGATGTTTCAGAAATTGAATTAATAGTTCGATGTGTTTCATATTTTCTGCTGACAAAGTGATTAAATTTGGCCCAAAGCGAAGTTATCGTTTTATGCTATAAACTGTCTTAGACCATGCACATTGTTTGATAAAGGTTGTTGTTTTTTAATGTCATAAACTGTTTATAGTAATTTTGAAGTGCAGGCATTTTGCTCAAGAGTAATAAAAAACGCTGATAATTTGTACGGACATGTTGCATATATCAATCTTTTAGGTACAACAGTGAATACTAGTTCTACCTATTTTTCAAATGTCGTTCCATGCAGGCTCACCTGAAGGTCATGATGAAGCTTGGCACCCAGTGGTTCGACGTCTGTGTCTACAAGCCAGAGTATTGCAACATCAACGATGTTTGTGACTGGATGAAACGAGTTGTGAGCGACAAATGTCCGCCGCATTTGGAACCCTTATGTCAGTGTCCATTTAAAAAGGTCAGTCACAATTTGTTAGAATGTGAAACTAGTGCTAGCTTGTTTTTAGGAACGCGAATTATATGCAGCTTAGACAGCAGTGGAGGATGAGTAGGTTACTGGTAATTAATCTTGGTCTTAATTGGATATTTGAACGATGTAGCTAATCGGATTAACTGTTATTTATAACTGACCAATAGAGTAAATAAAGTCAATACATATGACCATAAGATTGACTTAAGCTGCATATTGAACACCAACCCTGTTCGTGACTTAGAGAATATGAGTTTGGTCGGATTAGTTATTTATTTGTAGTGATACTTCTATGATTATTGTTGGATTTTCATCTTGTTAGCTTTAGGTATGGTTTAAACATGACTATATCATCTTCAATTGTTTGCTGACAGGGTAATTACACTATCCCAACGCTTACCAAGATGGTTCCCAATCCACCAATCACGGTATCCGGGCGGTTTGACATCACTATGACACTAAAGGAATCTCAGAAAGAAATCGGCTGCCTCAACGTCCAGCTCTGCCTTGGGTAGGTTTGTGACTATACGGCATTAGTGGAAGAAGATTAAGTGATTTTCTATAAAACTATAAACAAACTTAAAAAGTCTCCAAACCTTAAAAATGATTCTTTTATTCTCTCAGAATCGACTGGTTTTGGAATCAGTGCTTTAAATTCAGTCATAATAGATAACTCACAATATAACAGATGAACTGCCCAAAGTTTTATACTTTCTTAAGCGTTCGTAACGCTTTTAGCCATAAAATATCGAGTTTCGAACGTTAACATGATACACTGCGATCTGATCTTTTGGCAGTAGGCTTATATCACTGACTTCTAACACTTGGGCAACAATTGGCTCATTCAAGGACAAAACAAAACGAACACTCTGCGATAGTCTAGCTTTAAAGCTGCACTCTCACAGATTGAACGTTTTGCCAACTTTTTCATTTTTTGTCAGCAATCTTATATCATTGGTTTTAAGATAATTACTAAAAAAATTGCACTTTCCAAGACAAAAAATAAAAAAGTTGTAAAAACGGTAAATCTGTGAGAGCGAAGCGTTTAATCATGAGGATCTAAGTAAGTGATCCTTAAAGAACCCATGACCTGAACAATAGGTTATTTTGTAATTCATCACACATTCCATCATACACTATTTTAACATATTGAATTCTTATTGAATTATAAGTCTCCATTTATACAATTTTCATCTAATTTATGTAGACTGTTTTTAAGCTAAGGATGTTGTTTTATATCAAATTAAGCTTGTGATCTTGTTGATAATAAATCCATGGAAAAATATATCGGACTCAAATAAGAATAATTTCAGTGTCTTTACATATGAATATAATCATTCTTGGAATAATACGAGATCTTCTACCATCCTTTTATCAAAATCTTCTGATCCAATCAAATTTACAAGTTAAAAATGGGATAAAAAATTGGACACATCGAATACCTTTCAATATTTAAAATCATGTTTTTTCTGATTAAATACACTTAAAGCTGCATTGAACGTTTTGCCAACAGTTTTTTATTTTTTTGTCTTGGAACGAGCCAATTTTTGTGAAAATCCATGGAAACCAGTTATAAAAGACTGCTTACAAAAAATGAGATCGCAGATTTTTATATTTAAGTTCAAAAATTGATTAGAAACGGTTTAAGCCATAAAACATTAATTTTCGAACGGAAATATGAAAATCTACGATCTGATTTTTCGTCAGCAATCTTATATCATTGGTTTGCAGATAAATACGCAAACAATTGCACTTTCCAAGACAAAAAATAAAAAAGTTGTAAAAACGGTAAATCTGTGAGAGTGCAGCTTTAAAGCATAAATGTTTTTTGTTTTTTACATAATTTGAACATTTCCTGTCAATCGATCAAGGGGTGAAACAAGTCTTTGAGACTTTCTTACTTTGTATATGTGCATTGAGTACGTTATATTCTTTAAAAGTATAAAACAACCCAGATACAACAAACCATACAGCACCGTAAGGAATCCTTTGTACAGTTTAATAGGTTTATTTTCGATGCCTGATGACTCACATACTTATGGTAACTGTGTCATTAAAAAGAAATGTATTTTATTCCAATTTTTCGAAAGGCAAGGAAAGACAAAATAATGTAAACGGTCTTCATACTGAAGCAATTCCACATTGCGATAACTATAGTAAAAATAATTTTCTATTCTTATTTTACGATGTAGTAATCAGCAAACAAGTACTTTTCGTATCATACGAAATGTGTATAGGTTCACCAGGAATCCACATTCACATGCCACGATAAAACATCAACATTAACATGTCACGATAAAACATCAACATTAACATGCCTCGGTAAAACATCAACATTTACATGCCACAATAAAACTTCAACATTAACATGCCACGGTAAAACATCAACATTAGCATGTCACGATAAAACATCAACATTAGCATGTCACGATAAAACATCAACATTCACATGCCACGATAAAACATCAACATTAGCATGTCACGATAAAACTTCAACATTCACATGCCACGATAAAACATCAACATTAACATGTCACGATAAAACATCAACATTAGCATGTCACGATAAAACATCAACATTAGCATGTCACGATAAAACATCAACATTAGCATGTCACGATAAAACTTCAACATTCACATGCCACAATAAAACTTCAACATTAACATGCCACGGTAAAACATCAACATTAGCATGTCACGATAAAACATCAACATTAGCATGTCACGATAAAGCATCAACATTAGCATGTCACGATAAAACATCAACATTAGCATGTCACGATAAAACATCAACATTAGCATGTCACGATAAAACTTCAACATTCACATGCCACGATAAAACATCAACATTAGCATGTCACGATAAAATTTCAACATTCACATGCCACGATAAAACATCAACATTAACATGCCACGATAAAACATCAACATTAGCATGCCACGATAAAACATCAACATTAGCATGTCACGATAAAACATCAACATTAGCATGTCACGATAAAACATCAACATTAACATGTCACGATAAAACTTCAACATTAACATGCCACGGTAAAACATCAACATTAGCATGTCACGATAAAACATCAACATTAGCATGTCACGATAAAACTTCAACATTCACATGCCACGATAAAACATCAACATTAGCATGTCACGATAAAACTTCAACATTCACATGCCACGATAAAACATCAACATTAGCATGTCACGATAAAACATCAACATTAACATGCCACGATAAAACATCAACATTAGCATGTCACGATAAAACATCAACATTAACATGTCACGATAAAACTTCAACATTCACATGCCACGATAAAACATCAACATTAGCATGTCACGATAAAACATCAACATAAGCATGTCACGATAAAACTTTAACATTCACATGCCACGATAAAACATCAACATTAGCATGTCACGATAAAACTTCAACGTTCACATGCCACGATAAAACATCAACATTAGCATGTCACGATAAAACATCAACATTAACATGCCACGATAAAACATCAACATTAGCATGTCACGATAAAACATCAACATTAACATGTCACGATAAAACTTCAACATTAGCATGTCACGATAAAACATCAACATTAACATGCCACAATAAAACATCAACATTAACATGCCACAATAAAACATCAACATTAACATGCCACGGTAAAACATCAACATTTACATGCCACAATAAAACTTCAACATTAACATGCCACGATAAAACATCAACATTAACATGCCACAATAAAACTTCAACATTAACATGCCACAATAAAACATCAACATTAACATGCCACGGTAAAACATCAACATTAACATGTCACGATAAAACATCAACAACAACATGCCACGATAAAACATCAACATTAACATACCACGGTAAAGCATCAGCATTGCAATGCCACGATAAAACATTAACATTACAATGCCACGATAACACATCAACATTTACATGCCACGGTAAAACATCAACATCAACATGCCACGATAAAACATCAACATTTGCATGCCACGATAAAGCATCTGCATTGCAGTGCCACGATAAAACATTAACATTCCACGATATAACATCAACATTTCAATGCCACGATAAAACATCAACATTACAATGCCACTATAAACATCAACATTACAATGCCGCATAAAATATCAACATTACAATGCCACGATAAAACATCAACATTACAATGCCACGATATAAAATCAACATTTACATGTCAAGATAAAACATCAACATTAACATGCCACGGTAAAACATATACATCAACATGCCACGATAAAACATCAACATCAACATGCCACGATAAAACATCAACATTTCAATGCCACAATAAAACATCAACATTACAATGCCACGATAAAACATCAACGTTACAATGCTACGATATAACATCAATATTACAATGCCACGATAAAATATCAACATTAACATACCACGATAAAACATCAACATTACAATGCCACGATAAAACATCGATATTACAATGCCACGATAAAACATCAACATTACAATGCCATGATAAACATCTACATTATTATGCCACGATAAAACCTCGACATCAACATGATACGATAAAGCGCATTTGTACATCGTATTCCTTTAATTCTGTTTTGATTTCGCAATAGTCATTGATAAATACATGTAGGTGTGCACCTGTGCTATTGTCTTCGTTTTAAATACACACCTGATTACATCACTGCAAATGTTTTATGGTATGTGCAACGATGATATGTAAATAAAGATACAAACTGCAAATTTAGGAGATATTGAAACGTGTTAATTAATTGATTTTTTATATGACAAGAAAATAATTTGTTGAGAATCAAACTATGCTTTTTTTGGCCTAAAAATTTGATACCATTTATTTTTACAGCCAGTGCTAGTCTGACGAAGAGGTGTCAACAACCAAAAGATCTGTATTTGAAGTGTGCGTTTTAAATTGAAGATTATACCTATGTTAAGTCACGAACAAAGAAAAAGAAAAACACGAGGAAGAAAAATAAGAGTTTACTCATTAGATATATCATCCTGTACATACATATTTGATTTAGCCAACATAATAACGGACATATGAACGTGAGAGACTGAGTATAAAATAATCTATATATTCATGGTTTATACGTCCCCCGTAAGGTTATTGACTGGTACAGTAAGTCCTTTCACGAAAGTTTTAGAACGTTGATTTAATCATGTCAACCCAATATATTTTGCAATGAATATCAGTGTATATATTTATTAATAATTGTATATCTTTAAATATTTACTAATAAGAATTCAGTCGGAACATTGTTAAAAGTGAACCTGTTATGATTTGAATTTTTACAATATCTTAATAAAATATCAATGCTATTTAAGGTCGTTCATTTTTGATTTTATATCTCTAATTCAAAGATGCTATTCATTCAATTATATTCCAAATATAAGGAAAACTATAGTGACATCATAATAGATATTGGCAAGATTATTGAAAACCCTAGAATGCACGGTAAACATACAGCTTGGACAATGACAATTTCGTCCTTCGGTATCTAAGGGTGACATTGACCTTTGAGGAACAGACCTGCTGGGTCTTGTACACGACACCCCACCGCATCATGATGCACCTTCATGGCAATTTACTTTTATTTTTTAAAATCCTTTAATCCATGGTCAGTATTCATGGTCCCGGACATGGACCATTTCAACATCGGACCTGTAAGCAAGACCTTGACCTTTGAGGTACCAACCTGGGACTTGTGCGCGACACACCTGCTCAACATGGTGAACCTTAATTGCATTTGTTTATAAAACCCTATAATACAGGTCAAGATACAGCCCGGACATTGATCATTTCAACTAATGACCTCTAAAAGTGACCTTGCCCTTTGCGTTACTCACCTCGGTCTCAAGTGGGACACGCCACCTAATAATGGTCAACCTTCATGGCAAGATATTTGAAAATCCTATCATGCATGTCAATATATGGCCCGGACAAGAGCCATTGCTACCTTTGGCTTCTAAGCGTGACAAAGAGCAGACCTGTGTATTGTGTGCGACACGCCACCTTATCATGGTGAACCCTAAGGTTTTTGTTTTTTGAAAATCATATAATGCATAGTCAAGATACAGCCGGGCCAAAGATTATTTCAACTTTTGACCATAAAGGGCGACCTCAACCTTTAAGGTACACATCAGGATGCTGTGCGCGACATGCCATCTCATCGTGGTGTATTGCAAGCTAATATGTGAAAATCCTATAATGCACGGTCAAAATACAGCCCGGACAATGATCATTTCAACTTTTGACCTCAAAGGGTGACCTTGACCTTTGAGGTACAGACCTGTATCTTGTCCGCGACACGCAACCACATCATGGTGAACCTTAAAGGAAAGTTTGTTTTTAAATTCTATCACGCATGGCCAAGTTACAGCCTTGACATGGACCATTTCAAACATTGACCTCTGTGCGTTACCGTGACCTTTGAGGTACCGACCTGAGGTCCGTTAAGATATAAGGAATTTAAGTCGTATCTTCAATGGGCCGTTTAAATATAAGGAATTTAAGTCGTATCTTCAATGAGCCGTTTAGATATAAGGAATTTAAGTCGTATCTTCAATTGTCTTTAATCTGTACAAGTGTCACAAATGACAAAACATATAGTGTTTTATCTCAACTTCGCGTTCATTTAAAATGTCGACTAAAGTTCACTCCACCCAGTGATGTAGCAAAATACTTAAAATAGTATGGCACGAAGATTATTTTCATTTACGCCTAAATGCTGAAGATAGATCCAGGACAAGGTTCAGTGCGGACGGGCGCACCTCCGCACTTCCGCAAGGAAGCAGGCAAACACAGAACCCGTCTAAAGAACCATTATGTCTCGCTCACCGCACGCGGGATGACAAAGACAATTTTGGCGCCTACTACATTGATTTCCAAAACAGTACTCACGACTTTGAAAACAACTGTGCATATTGGGTCTGATGGTCAACTAGGGTCAGCAAAACATGTGTTTGCAGCTCAATCATCATAACCGACCTTGTCGAAATTCTTGACAAGCATATATGGATTGATGCTATCTTTTGAATAATTTTCAAAAGCGTTCGTAATTTAAAGTCACAATAAAAAGCACCTAGGCTATGGGATGTAATACTTTAATTGAATGTGGCAGAAGAAGAAAAGGAGACAATTTGAGTCTTTTGATCCTCGTTTGTTTTAGTTTTGCTGACAAAAAAGTATTCGACTATACCCCCAGCGGAGCTATTGAAAAAGTGTCATCTTACGGTTGTAAGCGGACCGTGTACGAGAATTTCGAGTAATCCCACTAGCCAATACATTGTATTTAGAAAGGCCATGATAATAATCTAATGTTTATCTTTCGGATAAATATTTCTCTTTATTATGTTCTATTTATAAATCTGTCTTTTTTAATTTATTAATGCATTTATTAGCTCAATAGTTTATGCAATACACTTATCATCGTATATGTCAGATACAATTACTCGTTTTTCTTCAAAAGTGTCCTCTTACAGACTTCGCCTCGGACAGAATAGCAGTTCGTCCTAGCGAAACGGCGTCTTACGTCTGTAAGAGGACACTTTTGAAGAAAATCTCGTACTGTATCTATCACATAATCAATATTTTTGTCAATGCGTTTTTTGTGACTTGATAACAATGTTACCATATTATATGATATAAATTTCCTTGTATTTTCATCAGAGATTAATGAAGCCCTTTTTGATAAAAATTGCGATATTTTTGACAAACCATCACAGTTACTAAAACACAATGGAGCGCCCTGTAATGTACGTGATGAACATGGCTGTGTTTGTTTTCGCCATCGGATTAGTTCAGTTCGGAATTTCAGAGGTAACTATAAGCACTCTTTTGCCAGCAACAGCGTTTTCCAAGTAATTGCGACGCGTACAGTCTCAATATACCTTGTGCTCAAATATCCAAACCAAATAAGACAGCTTTTGCCATTCATAAAAGTAAACAGTTTAAGTAAGTTATAAACATTAATTAATAGATCCTTCTACACGATTTATTTAAGGGCATTCAACAGTACAAAAGCCAAAAATAAAATGTTCATTATTTATTAAGCTTTGACGAACAATTTCTTAGGAAGTAAAACATATATCCTTTGCAGCATATTTTGGGGTAATAAGGAGTTATACGAAATAATATTTTATCAGATTTTGGACCAAAAAGCATAAGCATTTGCATTTTTTCGGAAAAGGCTGTCGACACTATAACTGTTTTTGTGTCAAAATGTCCCAGACTACATATTCAACAATGTCTTGTGAGTTCTTGATGCTATCTTTATAAATAAGAAAGATATTCATTTTCTAATTACAAAAATGAAAATATCCTTCTTGCTGCAATACCACAATTCATTGGGTAGTACTGACTATTTTGACACAAAACACATTCATTTTGTATGAAAACATTTCCAGAAAAATGCAAATGCTGTTTTATTAAGAAATTTTCATAGAATTTAATCAACTTCTATTTACAGTTATCCATTTTGCAACGGATATATGTATCATGTTTGCTAAATATTGAACCTCAAAACTAAATAAACATTTTATGTTTTGGTCCTTCAAACGACTTTTGCACTGTGATAGGCCCTTAAGTAAACTTATTTATAGTATCTCCAATTTCCACTTGAAGAACGCACAGGGAATCATTACTTAACGTATTGGAGAACGCACAGGGAATCATTACTTAGCCTATTTGAGAACGCAGAGTGAATCATTACTTAGCGTATTGGAGAACGCGCAGTGAATCATTACTTAGCCTATTGGAGAACGCACAGTGAAACATTACTTAGCGTATTGGAGAACGCACAGGGAATCATTACTTAGGCTATTGGAGAACGCACAGGGAATCATTACTAAGGCTATTGTAGAACGCACAGGGAATCATTACTTAGCCTATTGTAGAACGCACAGGGAACCATTACTAAGGCTATTGTAGAACGCACAGGGAATCATTACTTAGCCTATTGAAGAACGCACAGGGGACCATTACTAAGGCTATTGTGGAACGCACAGGGAATCATTACTTAGCCTATTGAAGAACGCACAGCGAATCATTACTTAGGCTATTGTAACACGCACAGGGAATCATTACTTAGCCTATTGAAGAACGCACAGGGAATCATTACTTAGCCTATTGGATAACGCACAGGGAATCATTACTTAGCTTTTAGGTTAGATATACAAAACTTCCACTGACTAAGATATCGTCCACGGTATGGACCAAGAGATACATGTGAAACACAATTTGTTATGGTGTACTTCTTTACTGTACTACAGAAAATAGAAGGCGGAACCCAAACCAATTTTCTTTTGAACATGAACGTGAATGCATAAATATATATATAATGACATGTTTTGATGATGCAATTATTTGTTGATCAATGGGAATCGAGCTTAATTCAAACTTCTATGCCACAACACGCTTCTGCGTGTATAAAATCATAAAGACATTCAACAAATATTTTTCAATAACGATTAACGTAATCGTTGACAATTTAGTCGGGACTGCGGTCGACTTACATTTCGTTATAAGTTCGATTTTTCACCATATCTACATTTACAAACACACCTATAAGATACATCCTTAGAAAGCACACCCGGAGTGTTCAAAACGAACAATTCAAATGACAAGCAATATACGGTATAATGTAATTTTACTTGTTTTTGATTTTTTTTCGAACACTTCTAAATGCAATGCTATGCTCACATTTCTCATAAACAGAGCCACACGTCGATGTCCACATTCACACTGAACGAAGAGTTTGCCTCCAGCAGAAGGCCAGAAGGAAACGAATCATTTTTCAAGAACTGCAATAGAACAGAGGCTTTTATATATGGCCATAACCTCACGTTTTCCCCCAACCCAATAGTTCTACACCCAGACCCAAAAAACTTCTCGACGGGACCAAGTTTGCAATTTTACGGCAAAATAGAAATTTCAAGATCAATTTCGAACAACGAACGTATAGAGGTAGGGAAGAGAGTGATGACAGACGAATAGAGGTAGGGAAGAGAGTGATGATAAACGAATAGAGGTAGGGAAGAGAGTGATGATATACGAATAGAGGTAGGGAAGAGAGTGATGATAAACGAATAGAGGTAGGAAAGAGAGTGATGATATACGAATAGAGGTAGGGAAGAGAGTGATGATAAACGAATAGAGGTAGGGAAGAGAGTGATGACAGACGAATAGAGGTAGGGAAGAGAGTGATGACAAACGAATAGAAGTAGGGAAGAGAGTGATGACATACGAATAGAAGTAGGGAAGAGAGTGATGACATACGAAAAGAGGTAGGGAAGAGAGTGATGGCATACGAATAGAAGTGGGGAAAAGGGTGATGACATACGAAAAGAGGTAGGGAAGAGAGTGATGGCATACGAATAGAAGTAGGGAAGAGAGTGATGACATACGAATAGAAGTAGGGAAGTGAGTGATGACATACGAATAGAAGTAGGGAAGAGAGTGATGACATACGAATAGAAGTAGGGAAGAGAGTGATGACATACGAATAGAAGTAGGGAAGAGAGTGATGAGGGAAGAGAGTGGTGACATACGAATAGAGGTAGGGAAGAGAGTGATGATAAACGAATAGAGGGAGGGAAGAGAGTGATGACATACGAATAGAAGTAGGGAAGAGAGTGATGACATACGAATAGAAGAAGGGAAGAGAGTGATGACATACGAATAGAGGGAGGGAAGAGAGTGATGACATACGAATAGAAGAAGGGAAGAGAGTGATGACATACGAATAGAAGAAGGGAAGAGAGTGATGACATACGAATAGAAGAAGGGAAGAGAGTGATGACATACGAATAGAGGGAGGGAAGAGAGTGATGACATACGAATAGAAGTAAGGAAGAGAGTGATGACATACGATGATAAAGGTAGGAAAGTATGAGATGACATACGAGTAAATATTGATATGTGAGTGATGGTATTGGCTTTGTTGCTGATTTGAATAATTCTTAATATTTCATATGGTTTTATTACTTATTTAACTTTAGTTTCAATTTATCTTATTGATAATGCGATCAGCTATTGAATCGTTATGTCGTGATGTCCATACTTACAGGTGACAGAATAACACTCCTTCGAATTTCAGTTGCTGAACTCGATTAAGCTGACGACACTTGGTTATGAAACAACAGAGCTGTGTTTATGGCTGCCTTTACGCTTCTGCCATTCAAATGACCTATGTGGCTTAATCGAAGATTATCGGTACCGGTTCAAGAACCACTGTCCCGTATTAATTTATGACAAAACGGAACACATCAACAAGGCATGGAACTGTTCATGTCCTATCATCGAGGTATTCTCGCTTTATAAAAATATATAATCGTATTGTCCTTATAGTTTTCCATTGCATTGACACTATATCAAACTGATATCACTGTACAAATGTCTCGGATGTCAAGTTTCATTCGTTTCCTCAACTTAGTTTTTATCATTAGAGTTTGACAATGCTCAAACAACACAAATATACGGCAATTAAAAAGAAACACACTTAGATAATTTCAATTAACGACCAAGTGAGTAAGACCTCCATTACACCGGAAGTGAGAAACAATTTGTTTTTGATATAACTTTATGCAATTTTCATCTGGTTTTCAGGGTATATACTGGTGGCCAGATTTTAAATTTCAATTCCCACAGCAGCATGTTCGTCTCGAAGGAGATTTCGACATCGACATAAACTTGAAACAGGGCAGACATCACATCGGTTGCCTCAATTTTAAGTTCTCTTTCAGGTAGTTATTATGATAACGTACTATGTTCAAGTAATTAAATTTATTTACCTGTTTGAGAGTAGCATCTCGCGCTCCTGCCGTCTTTTGTGGTAATCTGAATAATAGTATCCCCCTCTCTCTTCTAACACATGGGGTTCTTCCGTATTCATTCGGAACTCCTCGGCCATTTTTATCGAAAACAACCTCGGATGTATGCCGGTACATTAGTAGAAGTAGATCGTAAAATTTTGAATTATATTATGAATAACATGTAGTATCTTAGCTTGTATTTTCGATCTTAGTTTAAATTGATTGCCAATGAAGTATATGATTGCAAACATAATTAAGATTCCAAAGAGTAAAGACAATACGTAAAAAGTAGTTTAATTGCTAAATTGAAATTACTACGCGATCTACTTGGAGGTTAGTTAAAGTGAACCGATTTCTGACATTGTAAACCGTCCATATACAACCGAGGTTGTTTTCGATGAAAATGGCCGAGGTGCTCCGAACGTTTCTTATTCTGCACAGACCGCGTCAACAATGACGTCATGTTGATAGCTGCGTAATGTTTGTTTGATCTCCAACGTTGTGTACTAGGGGATACTGGTTACATATCAGGGTTATAGTTTTATCTTTGTAGTTGCCATTATTTTATTTACACATGTAAATAACGTTTTGTGTAAAAACAAATTTACTTATATCGAGAATAGTATAATTGACATAATTAAGAATAATTCTTTTTAGGTTTTTCGAACGCAATATATGTGCATTATCAAAATAATTCACTATGTTGCCTTGCAGCAAGGGAAGCCAGGATCCTAGCGCATATGACTGACACAGAAACTACAAGTCAAATTATTGGACACATATCATGACCCTTGTTCATTGTATATAACTGAAAGTCTTGTTTGGAGTGCATCATCTAAATAAATGTAAACAGTGAATCGATTTTAGTTTTACTTTTTACACCTAAAGTTCAATGAGTTGTTCTAGACAGAATATTATTGACCGAATATACATTCTGAATACAGTTTATAAATCATAATTAAATAATTTAAAAATGTCTACGCTTGTAATTACCACACACCTGTAACTATTCTCTCTGGGTTTACCGGTTTGGAAGAGGGACCATGCAGAAGCCTTGACTACATCTATTTTATGGAAACGGCAGTCTTTGTTTGTTTAAGACTGCTCATTTAAGGCAATGGTAGGCGCATCTGTCAACAACCCTTACCCTTATGGTAGGCGCATCTGTCAACAACCCTTACCCTAATGGTAGGCGCATCTGTCAACAACCCTTACCCTAATGGTAGGCGCATCTGTCAACAACCCTTTCCCTAATGGTAGGCGCATCTGTCAACAACCCTTACCCTAATGGTAGGCGCATCTGTCAACAACCCTAACTCTAGAACCGGTATAACTATATATTCAAGAACCATTATCAGTCATACTAGGAGCAAATTGTAAATAATCACGATGTGGACGAATGGCAGGGTGGTTTAGTACAACCGCCACATATCACTTAACCATGGATGAAAAGATAAGAATTTCTAGCATGGTTAAATTTTTAAATCTACGTAATGGTTATTTTACACGGAAAACAAGGGTAAGCATGTGATAAAAGCTGTATTATGAGAGTTATTCGCCGTTCACAGCCATTAGATCAATGGAAAAACGATATCCTGAGAATGAGAAACTCAGTACGATGTAAGTGCACAGAATAGTTAAAAGACTTGGTCAGTTAATGACAGACGACATGGTAACACTGATCGAAAGCCGTCAGGTCTTCGAGAGCATCGACCAGGTGAAATCTGTTATTAAAGAAACACTATAGAAGTCTGTACGTAAATCATTAGGTAGCATTACTAACAAAGTCACTGTTTCTAGTGTCTACTGAGGTATGACTTAAAATTATCACCATACACAATTTCAATAAAGCAACCCTTAAAAGATACTGACGTTAGTACCCGAATTTCCTTTGTCAACTGGATGTAAGATCGACCAGATACAGCGGACACTATTTGGTTCTCAGACGAAGCATATTTCTATTTAAGACTCAGGTGAACAAACAAAACTGTCGCTTCTGGTGTACAGACCCCCCCCCCCCCCCCCACACACACACACACTCCCAGACTTTTGCATTGAAAGATCTATACATTCACAGAATTTAACAGTTTGGGCAGCCTTGAGTTCATCGGGAGGGATTTATTGGTCCATTTTCGAGGATAAAAAACGGTGATGTTGAGGCAATTAACGGTGATGTTGAGACAATTGACGGTGATGTTGAGACAATTGACGGTGATGTTGAGACAATTGACGGTGATGTTGAGACAATTAACGGTGATGTTGAGACAATTGACGGTGATGTTGAGACAATTGACGGTGATGTTGAGACAATTGACGGTGATGTTGAGACAATTGACGGTGATGTTGAGACAATTAACGGTGATGTTGAGACAATTGACGGTGATGTTGAGACAATTGACGGTGATGTTGAGACAATTAACGGTGATGTTGAGACAATTGACGGTGATGTTGAGACAATTAACGGTGATGTTGAGACAATTAACAGTTCTCGACATCTTAAAGAAGAAATTTGTGCTAGCATTAAGACGGAAAGATGAATACTTAAATAGTATTTGGTTTCAACAAGATGGTCCTACACCACATACTTCAGGGGAAGTTATTTTGTGTAAAACGGCTCTTGTTATTTATCAATTGAAACTTTATTATATCTCCTAACACTTGGTGAACTTTATTTAAAAGAACATTCCATATTTTAAAAAATGTCATACAGCGAAATGGTAACAAATATTATGAAACACTCTGTATAAAGATCTAACTTACACGTACATGAATAAACTTCCACGTCGCAAGGAAACAACTTGTCAACTTATTTCTCATCTTTATTTATATAGATTTGTTTCCTCATACTATTGTACCTGAAGTAAATACGTACAGACATATTTATACAGCGTTATAGAAACACATGGGTTGAACATTATGGATATATTAGTGTCTTTGTTCTTAATGCTA
Organism: Mya arenaria; assembly: GCF_026914265.1. Taxonomy (NCBI): domain Eukaryota; kingdom Metazoa; phylum Mollusca; class Bivalvia; order Myida; family Myidae; genus Mya; species Mya arenaria. Next base: position 66,532,655 of record NC_069124.1, on the reverse strand, counting down.
GTTTTGTTGTGGGAACTTTCAGTATGCAACAGGGATGGTCATTTTAGTTCTGTTTCGGTAAGTTTTTATGAATCATAAAAGTAAACGCCCATCTTTTCACGTGATATGCAATAACATTATATTTATAACCATGGCCATGAATGAAGTTATCTTAAACATAGAAGTACAAGTTAAAGTATATCACTTGATTACATTGATTTCGTGAATGCAAAAGTACTTTTTGCAAGAGATTGTCGTGGATTGTTGATTGTTTTGCTAAAACTAAATTAAATGAGTTCAACTAGAAGAGATAAAACCAGACATGTTACACATAGTGCATTAGGTAGAGATTGTTTAAAAAATTAGAACTGCTTGGTTATTGTCATCAGTTTTATGAAATATCTCAACTTTGGTTCGAATGAGATAATAAATGTGTAAGCGATCCGATAAGATAATCCATTCAAAAGTTACAAAAGTTGTATTTTTATTTGTACATTTTTGGACATCAGAAGTTTCCAACATAATGATTGTACTATGATATTTTTTCTCTTCGCTGTAATGACTTGCATTATTACACTTCGTGCAGAACCATTCCCTATTTTCCAACTGCAATAAAACGGAAGCTGTTATAACGGGACACCACATCAGCTTCAGTCCCAACCCCGTAGTCCTTCATCCAGACCCGCATAATGTAGAAGTGGGCCCCACCCTGTCTGTAAATGGCAGCTTCACCATTACAAGAGTGGTGGCAAACGAGACGAGAGTGGAGGTATGTCTTGGTATACTACAAGGTTAATGATTGGGGAGAGACTGGAGGTATGTCTTATTCGAGATTAATAAACACATTACAGCACAGATACTTTAACATACGATCCGATACTAATGTACCGTAATGATACGAGATTATGTAGTGAAGTACAATACTGAGAGGTTGATGCTTGTGTGGTGTCAAACCATTATGCGATGATATACTTAATACTTTCATAATGGCCCAAGGAGCTGAGACCCAAAGGAAAGTTTCAGCTAATAGTTGATTGTCACATACTAAAGATGCGTATGAATAACCTTTCCATTCAGTGTAGCTTTTTTCATTCATGTTATTTTATTAAATTGCACTGAACATAAATAGCTACAGATTACTTTATTTAATGTGTCAGTTAGAAACGTTTCGTTATCAATTCGATTAATGCAACGTTTCTTATCAACAGTAAGTTGATTTCTTTAAATAAAACATAAGGAATCAACTTCCATTACACTTTATAGTGTTTATCTTGACGTGTTTACTTTCCATATACTTACGAACGGATTACGGATAATTTCTAGTGGTGTATCATTTCACGTGTATCTATATTTTAAACAATTTCGATTGTCAATAGATAATTTCCTGAAGTAAACATTTGTCGTTCACGATGCATTTTTAAACCTCCATTACTTTGTCAATAGTACAAATTTTAATGAATATGTTCGATTGAACAATGTTCAACTTGTTATGCAGAGTAAAGACCTCCAAATATGAACACAATTATTTACCGTACATTTGAGCCATTTAACGCATTATAATAATAATAATAATAATAATAATAATAATAATAATAATAATAATAATAATAATAATAATAATAATCCGAGTGGCCTTTGTATGGTTGATGTTTGTCAGTTGCGATTCGAGAACGAGTCAAGAGGGCAATGAATTTTTTTTATAACGAAATATTTTTCTGACAACAGTTTGAACTCTGCCTCTCTTATTTTCGAAATTATGTTAGGGCAATCTAAATATGGCCAATTGATTTCGTAATTTTATATGATCAGTACAACATGTTAATAATGGTCTCTCAATCGTTTTTAAAGATAAGGTACATAATCTACAATACAATCATAGAACACATTTCCATAGATTATTTGTGTAATTATTATCCAATCAACTTTTGTCAAAGGAATGACATGAGTACCTTTTTGTTAAACTTAAAATTTTACATTTCTGAGCTGAGTCTCAGGACGTCAGTGAATATATACCGGTGCCTATAAGACAAAAGGTAAACACAGAAAGGTAAAGCCGACTTTTGCTTATACTTAAATAAGATTATTTAATAATGTTTAAGCTTGTCGGTAAATTTCATTTTTTATATGAAAAACTACAGAAACAAGCTCAGTAGCCAAAAGTTTAGAAGTAAACCCTGTTTAATGTCACTGGGTAAACGAAAAAGACATAGAACACAAAAACGAAACCTCGTAATCAAGGAACATGGAACAACAGCACACAACTTTTCAAACAGCAGTATATATACTATATAAACACTAAATGTGCTTATCAAGGATTGTTAGGTACCGCCTTGTTGGTAGTCTAGAGAGTATTGCGAATAATAAGAGTGATTGGTACATTGTATCTCCTTTTTTCTCGCAGCTCTTGAACTCAGTGTTGATAGAGTCTACCGATGGCTACACAGAGCTTTGCTACATTTTACCGTGGGATGTTTGTCATGTGACAGACATCTGCGATCTTCTTGATAGAAAAAATATATCATATTGCCCTGTGAATGTGACGGAATTAGAAGGCGATGCACGTGTGCCATGGAACTGCAAATGCCCTTTGCCAATGGTACGTACACTTGGTCAGTTTTCATGACACAATTAGGATATTGTTCAACGAAGTTGGTTATTGGCTTGTTTGGAAGTTGAATTAAGGACGTCTGTTATTTACTATGATGTAAAGTTGTGAAATGTATGTAGACCATGGTGCAAGTGCTTGGATTTAAATGCATTGCAATGAAAAAGTAAATAAATCAAAATATTGCTTTTTAATTTTGCAGTTTTCAACTAAGATGGTTTCTGAAAATGGACCTTGCGTTCTATTGTAGTAAATATGACGCGTAGCTTTTTGTAATAAGTTTCTTAACGAAATGTTTTCTTCCCATAATAGAAACAGTTTTCAAAAAAAAGAGAAATAGTTCTTGAAAATAGTTCAATTAAAACAGTACTATTGAATAATAACTTACATTAATGTAATTAAACGAACCGTATAATATCATAAATGAATTGTTATGAAAGGTTATCGAATTTGTTTAATACATCCTTGAATGCATAGCAAGAGTTTTAGGATTTCAATGAGACAATACGCCTTGATCGTATTGCTCTTTAATATTTTGATTATTTAAACAATTACCAATTAACAGCTTAGTAAGATAAAACATGTTTCTAAAGAAGAATGCCATGTAAATTCTATTTTTAGCACACTTGTTCAGAAGTCGGAGCATAGTTAAATTAAAATAAATACTTTAGTTCAATATATACTGCAAATAAAACCTTTGAAGAAAATCATGGAAAATAATATCGATTTAATCAAATTCTTGGAACAAACAACGAGTTAACTAAGTGGCATAAAAAATTTACACTGCCATCGTAATGTTCGATTGTTATTGCAATTCTATCATTTCAGAACAATATCTGTTTATTTCTAGAATAATACAATTGAAAACTTACGTCAATTATGTTCTGAATAAACAAGAGACATTTGAAAACTTTTTCTTGGGATGAATATTGTTCAAGATTTGTGGAACAGGTTAAATAACCTATACCTTTCCATGGATATTCTCATTTGCCCAAATCTCAGAACTGAAGGCTTTTGTTATTCACAAAGGTCAGCCTCTTGTGGGATAATTAATTTCCTAATTGTGTTGTTGAAATCCCTCATAAAATACATGCAGTTCCGCGATATAATTTCTACGTTTGCATCTTTTAAATCTGATGTAGGTCTTCGATACACAATCGAACAAAAATTGCATTTATGAAGAACGTGTTAACAGTCCACGAGCAAAAAAAGGGAAAATATTATAGGACCTTATAAACAACCTCTGGATTTTTTGTTTGTTGTAAATTCGATTAACCGTTCACCATCTTTTTGTTGATATATATTGTAAACGTTTTTTGGGGCTTTTTATTGAAACATGCCACCCTTTATATATCATTATAGTACTTAATGTTTACGTCATAACTGATTTTTATGAATTGCATTAACTCAAGTGTTGGAAACGATTGATTCTTATCTATAGAAAAAACTTAAGTTTGATTGATTCATTAAACGCCTTCAACCATATGCATACTGCAAAACTTACATTGCAGGGCAAATATCAGATACCACATATAAAATGGACATTCGGCACCCAGCCTTTCAGACTGAAAGGCCATTTCAAGGTCGACATCAATATCAAGGAAAATGCATTGAACATTGGGTGTTTCAGTTTCGAGTTCTCATTTAAGTAAGTTTTTGGTTTCTATTTCAACTTTATATTTTTGTCAAACGCATTGTGATCTATGCTCTACAATCAACTATTCTATTGTGTATTCGTTTTAAAATTTTCTTTTTTAAGTAAACCTATTAATATTTCATTCATTCTTTTAGTGAGGTTCTTTAACACTACATATATATGTATATATTTTAACAACTATCAATAGATACATTAATGAAGGAAAACCAAATGTCTGTTATAACATTATAATCATGTTAATTGTTTAATGGCTGTTCAATATGTGATAAAAAAAATAGATAAGGGCAAAATATGTTCTCCTTCTGTCTTCTTTTAGCGAGAGTATCACCGTATCATTTTATAATTATTACTTGTAGGAAAGGGGAGCAGTTATCTGGAGCATTTGGACTTAATTAATATGTTTGCACTCCTTTGATCAGGAAAAGAAGAAAGTGTATCTTGACTCTACTTCTTTTCTCTAAATTGTAAACGTCTCGTAATGAAACGGTTTGTAAGAAGGCATGAAGTTGATGGATAAAAGACGAATGAATATTCAATTAAACAAAACGCAATCATCGTTGTAGTTGTTTCAATGATCATTTTCAGTGTGTTTGTGGCCATGCATACCTGTATTGTCTACGACCACCTCTAGTTATGTATCTGTAGTGTGTTACGACCATCTCTAGTTGGTTGTCTCTATTGTGCCACGACCACCTGTAGATGGTAGTTTATGTTGTATTACGACCATATTTAGTTAGTTGTCTGTAATGTGCTACGACCACCTCTAGTTGGTTGCCTGTATTGTGCTACGACATATAGTTGGTTGTCCGTATTGTCTACGATCACCTCTCGTTTGTTGTCTGTATTTTCTACGACCACCTCTAGCAAGTTGTCCGTATTGTCTACGACCACCTGTAGTTTGTTGTCTGTATTGTCTACGACCACCTCTAGTTGGTTGTCTGTCTATATTGTGCTACGACCACCTCTTATTTGTTGTCCGTATTGTCTACGCCCATCTCTAGTTGGTTTTCTATATTGTCAACGACCATATTTAGTTGGTTGTCCGTATTGTCTAAGACCACCTATAGTTTGTTGTCTGTATTATCTACGCCCACATATAGTTGGTTGTCTATATTGTGCTACGACCACCTCTAATTTTTTGTTTGTATTGCGCTACGACCACCTATACTAAGTAATTAATATTGTATTACGACCACATCTAGTTATTTGTCTGTATTTTGCTACGATCACCTCTAGTTGGTTGTCTGTATTGTCTACGAACACCTATAGTTGGTTGTCTGTATTATCTACGACCACTTCTAGATGGTTGTCTGTATTGTCTACGGCCACCTCTAGTTGGTTGTCTGTATTTTATTACGACCACATTTAGTTAGTTGTCTGTAATGCCTCCGAGCATCTCTTGTGGGTTGTCTGTATTGTCTACGACCACTTCTAGTTGGTAGTCTACATTGTGACTCGAACACCTCTAGTTGGTTGTCTGTCTTGTGCTACGACGACCAGTAATAGGTTGCATGAACTTTTATACGACCACCACTCCTTATTCATCAGTATTGTGCTAAAACTGCCTCTAATTGTTTATCTGTATTCTGTTACAACCACTTCTAGTGTTTTTATTACTGTGCTACAACCACATCTAGTTGGTTGTCTGTATTGTGCTACGGACACATCTAGTTGGTATTCCCTATTGTGCTACGACCATCTTTAGTTGGATACCTATATTGTGCTTAGACCACCTCTTGTTGGTTATCTGTATTGTGCTACGACCACATGTAGTTAGTCGTCTATACTGTGTTACGACCACATCTAGTTGTTTGTCTGTATTGTGCTACGACCACACGTAGTTGGTCGTCTATACTGTGTTACGACCACATCTAGTTGGTTGTCTGTATTGTATTACGACCACATGTAGTTGGTCGTATATACTGTGTTACGACAACATCTAGTTGGTTGTCTGTATAGTGCTACGACCACATCTAGTTGGTTGTTTGTATTGTGCTACGACCACATCTAGTTGGTTGTCCGTAGTGTGCTACTATCACATCTAGTGGGTTGTCGGTATTGTGCTACGACCATCTCCAGTTTTAAATCTCCACATAAATAAATCCACATGAAACATTGACTCCTGTTTGTTTAAAACTTCCATACATGGGATACATAGAAATTCTTCACCATTCTGAACAATTTCTGATTAATGCCTTGTGAACTATAATAAATCGTGCTCACAATAAAAAATAAACAATGAAGTACTGAATGTGTTTCTAAGTGAATGTCTGTTTGAGTGTGTGTATTCAGTTAATATATGTATTGGTTAGGTGTATTCGTATGCTGCTAGTTGTTTGTATTGCATGTTTGTGTATTAATAATTGTCTGTATTGCTTGTGTGTCTCTAGTTGATTGTCTGAATTGCATGTGGGTCTCTAGTTGATTGTATGTATTGCATGTGTGTCTCTAGTTGATTGTATGTATTCCATGTGTGTTTCTAGTTGATTGTCTGTATTGCTTGTGTGTCTCTAGTTGATTGTCTGTATTGCATGTATGTCTCTAGTTGATTGTCTGTATTGCATGTGTGTCTCTGGTTGAATGTCTGTATTGCTTGTATGCATGCTATTGATTGCTTGTATTGCTTGTGTGTATCTAGTTGGTTGTCTTATCTAGTTGGTTGTCTGTACTGATTGCGTTAATCTAGTTAATTATCTGTATTGCTTGCGTGTCTCTAGGTGATTGGCTTTTTTGCCTTTGTGTCTCTAATTAATTGTTTACATTGTACGTTTGTCTCTGGTTTAGTGTCCGTATTTTTTGTGTGTATCTTGTTAATATAAGTTTTGCTTGTGTATCTTGTCAATTGTCTGTATTGCTTGTATGCATATTGTTGATTTTGTTTTGCTTGTATGCATCTAGTTGAGTGTCTGTATTGCTGTGTGCATCTAGTTGAGTGTCTGTATTGCTGTGTGCATCTAGTTGAGTGTCTGTATTGCTGTGTGCATCTAGTTGAATGTCTGTATTGCTGTGTGCATCTAGTTGAATGTCTGTATTGCTGTGTGCATCTAGTTGAGTGTCTGCATTGCTGTGTGTATCTAGTTGAATATCTGTATTGCTGTGTGCATCTAGTTGAGTGTTTGTATTGCTGTGTGCATCTACTTGAGTGTCTGTATTGCTGTGTGCATCTAGTTGAGTGTCTGTATTGCTGTGTACATCTAGTTGAGTGTCTGTATTGCTGTGTGCATCTAGTTGAGTGTCTGTATTGCTGTGTGCATCTAGTTGAATGTCTGTATTGCTGTATGTATCTAGTTGATTGTCTGTATTGATGTGTGTATCTAGTTGAATGTCTGTATTGCATTGTGCATCTAGTTGATTGTCTGTATTGCTGTGTGTATCTAGTTGATTGTCTGTATTGCTGTGTGTATCTAGTTGAATGTCTGTATTGCTGTGTGCATCAAGTAGAATGTCTGTATTGCTGTGTGCATCTAGTTGATTGTCTGTATTGCTGTGTGTATCTAGTTGAATATCTGTATTGCTGTGTGCATCTAATAGAATGTCTGTATTGCTGTGTGCATCTAGTTGAATGTCTGTATTGCTGTGTGCATCTAGTTGATTGCCTGTATTGCTGTGTGCATCTAGTTGAATGTCTGTATTGCTGTATTATCTAGTTGAATGTCTGTATTGCTGTGTGCATCTAGTAGAATGTCTGTATTGCTGTGTGCATCTAGTTGAATGTCTGTATTGCTGTGTGCATCTAGTAGAATGTCTGTATTGCTGTGTGCATCTAGTTGATTGTCTGTATTGCTGTATGTATCTAGTTGAATATCTGTATTGCTGTGTGCATCTAGTTGAATGTCTGTATTGCTGTATGTATCTAGTTGAATGTCTGTATTGCTGTGTTCATCTAGATAAATGTCTGTATTGCTTTATGCATCTAGTTGAATGTCTGTATTGCTGTTGTTATCTAGTTGAATGTCTGTATTGCTGTTGTTATCTAGTTGAATGTGTGTATTTCTGTGTGCATCTAGTTGATTGTCTGTATTTCTGTGTGCATCTAGTTGATTGTCTTTATTGCTGTGTGTATCTAGTTGAATGTCTGTATTGGTGTGTGTGTGTCTAGTTGAATGTCTGTATTACTGTGTGCATCTAGTTGATTGTCTTTATTGCTGTGTGTATCTAGTTGAATGTCTGTATTGGTGTGTGTGTCTAGTTGAATGTCTGTATTGCAGTGTGCATCTAAGTGAATATCTGTATTGCTGTGTGCATCTAGTAGAATGTCTGTATTGCTGAGTGCATCTAGTTGATTGTCTGAATTGCTGTATGTATCTAGTTGAATGTCTGTATTGCTGTGTGTATCTAGTTGAATGTCTGTATTGCTGTGTGCATGTTGTTGATTGTCTTTATTGCTGTGTGCATGTTGTTGATTGTCTTTATTGCTGTGTGTATCTAGTTGATTTTCTGTATTGCTGTGTGCATCTAGTTGAATGTCTGTATTGCTGTGTGCATCTAGTTGAATGTCTGTATTGCTGTGTGCATCTAGTTGAATGTCTGTATTGCTGTGTGCATCTAGTTGAATGTCTGTATTGGTGTGTGTGTCTAGTTGAATGTATGTATTGATGTGTGCATCTAAGTGAATGTCTGTATTGCTGTGTGCATCTAGTAGAATGTCTGTATTGCTGTGTGCATCTAGTTGATTGTCTGTATTGCTGTATGTATCTAGTTGAATGTCTGTATTGCTGTGTGCATCTAGTTGAATGTCTGTATTGCTGTATGTATCTAGTTGAATGTCTGTATTGCTGTGTGCATCTAGTTGAATGTCTGTATTGCTGTGTGCATCTAGTTGATTGTATGTATTGATGTGTGCATCTAAGTGAATGTCTGTATTGATGTGTGCATCTAAGTGGATGTCTGTATTGCTGTGTGCATCTAGTTGAATGTCTGTATTGCTGTGTGCATCTAGTTGAATGTCTGTATTGCTGTATGTATCTAGTTGATTGCCTGTATTGCTGTGTTCATTTTGATAAATGTCTGTATTGCTTTATGCATCTAGTTGAATGTCTATATTGCTGTTGTTATCTAGTTGAATGTCTGCATTGCTGTGTGGATCTAGTTGAATGTCTGTATTTCTGTGTGCATCTAGTTGATTGTCTTTATTGCTGTGTGTATCTAGTTGAATGTCTGTATTGGTAAGTGTGTCTAGTTGAATGTCTGTATTACTGTGTGCATCTAGTTGATTGTCTTTATTGCTGTGTGTATCTAGTTGAATGTCTGTATTGGTGTGTGTGTCTAGTTGAATGTCTGTATTGCAGTGCGCATCTAGTTGATTGTATGTATTGATGTGTGCTACTAAGTGAATGTCTGTATTGCTGTGTGCATCTAGTTGAATGTCTGTATTGCTGTGTGCATCTAGTTGAATGTCTGTATTGCTGTATGTATCTTGTTGATTGTCTGTATTGCTGTGTGTATCTAGTTCAATGTCTGTATTGCTGTTTGCATCTAGTTTAATGTCTGTATTGCTGTGTGCATCTAGTTGAATGTCTGTATTGCTGTGTGCATCTAGTTAAATGTCTGTATTGTTGTGTGCATCTAGTTGAATGTCTGTATTGCCGTGTGAATCTAGTTGAATGTCTGTATTGCTGTGTGCATCTAGTTGAATGTCTGTTTTGCTGTGTGCATCTAATTGATTGTCTGTATTGCTGTGTGCATCTAGTTGAATGTCTGTATTGCTGTGTGCATCTAGTTGATTGTCTGTATTGCTGTATGTATCTATTTGAATGTCTGTATTGCTGTGTGCATCTAGTTGAATGTCTGTATTGCTGTATGTATCTAGTTGAATGTCTGTATTGCTGTGTGCATCTAGTTGAATGTCTGTATTGCTGTGTGCATCTAGTTGATTGTATGTATTGATGTGTGCATCTAAGTGAATGTCTGTATTGATGTGTGCATCTAAGTGAATGTCTGTATTGCTGTGTGCATCTAGTTGAATGTCTGTATTGCTGTGTGCATCTAGTTGAATGTCTGTATTGCTGTATGTATCTAGTTGATTGCCTGTATTGCTGTGTTCATCTAGATAAATGTCTGTATTGCTTTATGCATCTAGTTGAATGTCTGTATTGCTGTTGTTATCTAGTTGAATGTCTGCATTGCTGTGTGGATCTAGTTGAATGTCTGTATTTCTGTGTGCATCTAGTTGATTGTCTTTATTGCTGTGTGTATCTAGTTGAATGTCTGTATTGGTGTGTGTGTCTAGTTGAATGTCTGTATTACTGTGTGCATCTAGTTGATTGTCTTTATTGCTGTGTGTATCTAGTTGAATGTCTGTATTGGTGTGTGTGTCTAGTTGAATGTCTGTATTGCAGTGTGCATCTAGTTGATTGTATGTATTGATGTGTGCATCTAAGTGAATGTCTGTATTGCTGTGTGCATCTAGTTGAATGTCTGTATTGCTGTGTGCATCTAGTTGAATGTCTGTATTGCTGTATGTATCTAGTTGATTGTCTGTATTGCTGTGTGTATCTAGTTGAATGTCTGTATTGCTGTGTGCATCTAGTTTAATGTCTGTATTGCTGTGTGCATCTAGTTGAATGTCTGTATTGCTGTGTGCATCTAGTTAAATGTCTGTATTGTTGTGTGCATCTAATAGAATGTCTGTATTGCCGTGTGAATCTAGTTGAATGTCTGTATTGCTGTGTGTATCTAGTTGAATGTCTGTTTTGCTGTGTGCATCTAATTGATTGTCTGTATTGCTGTGTGCATCTAGTTGAATGTTTGTATTGCTGTGTGCATCTAGTTGAATGTCTGTATTGCTGTATGTATCTAGTTGAATATCTGTATTGCTGTGTGCATCTAGTTGAATGTCTGTATTGCTGTGTGCATCTAGTTGAATGTCTGTATTGCTGTGTGCATCTAGTTAAATGTCTGTATTGCTGTGTGCATCTAGTTGATTGTCTGTATTGCTGTGTATATCTAGTCGAATATCTGTATTGCTGTGTGTATCTAGTTGAATGTCTGTATTGCTGTGTGCATCTAGTTGATTGTCTGTATTGCTGTGTGCATCTAGTTGAATGTCTGTATTGTTGTGTGCATCTAGTTGAATGTGTGTATTGCTGTGTGCATATAATAGAATGTCTGTATTATTGTGTGCATCTAGTTGATTGTCTGTATTGCTGTGTGCATCTAATTGAATGTCTGTATTGCTGTAAGCATCTAGTTGATTGTCGGTATTGCTGTGTGCATCTTGATGAATGTCTGTATTGCTGTGTGCATCTAGTAGAATGTCTGTATTGCTGTGTGCATCTAGTAGAATGTCTGTATTGCTTGTATGCATATTGTTGATTTTGTTTTGCTTGTATGCATCTAGTTGATTGTCTGTATTGCTGTGTGTGTCTAGTCGAATGTCTGTATTGCTGTATGCATCTAGTTGATTGTCTGTATTGCTGTGTGCATCTAGTTGAATGTCTGTATTGCTGTGTGCATCTAGTTGATTGTCTGTATTGCTGTGTGCATCTAGTTGAATGCCTGTATTGCTGTGTGCATCTAGTTGAATGTCTGTATTGCTGTTAGCATCTAATTGATTGTATGTATTGCTGTGTGCATCTAGTTGAATGTCTGTATTGCTGTGTGTATCTAGTTGATTGTCTGTATTGCAGTGTGCATCTAGTTGATTGTCTGTATTGCTGTGTGCATCTAGTTGAGTGTCTGTATTGCTGTGTGTATCTAGTTGAGTGTCTGTATTGCTGTGTGCATCTAGTTGATTGTCTTTATTGCTGTGTGTATCTAGTCGAATGTCGGTATTGCTGTATGTATCTAGTTGAGTGTCTGTATTGCTGTGTGTGTCTAGTCGAATGTCTGTATTGCTGTGTGCATCTAGTTGAGTGTCTGTATTGCTGTGTGTATCTAGTTGAGTGTCTGTATTGCTGTGTGCATCTAGTTGAGTGTCTGTATTGCTGTGGGCGTCTAGTTGAATGTCTGTATTGCTGTTAGCATCTAGTTGATTGTATGTTTTGCTGTGTGCATCTAGTTAAGTGTCTGTATTGCTGTGTGCATCTAGTTGAATGTCTGTATTGTTGTGTTCATCTAGTTGAATATCTGTATTGCTGTGTGCATGTAGTTGAGTGTCTGTATTGCTGTGTGTGTCTAGTCGAATGTCTGTATTGCTGTGTGCATCTAGTTGAATGTCTGTATTGCTGTGTGCATCTAGTTGAATGTCTGTATTGCTGTGTGTGTCTAGTTGAATGTCTGTATTGCTGTGTGCATCTAGTTGAATGTCTGTATTGCTGTGTGTGTCTAGTCGAATGTCTGTATTGCTGTGTGAATCTAGTTGAATGTCTGTATTGCTGTGTGCATCTAGTTGAATGTCTGTTTTGCTGTGTGTGTCAAGTCGAATGTCTGTATTGCTGTGTGAATCTAGTTGAATGTCTGTATTGCTGTGTGCATCTAGTTGATTGTCTGTATTGCTGTGTGTGTCTAGTCGAATGTCTCTATTGCTGTGTGAATCTAGTTGAGTGTCTGTATTGCTGTGTGTGTCTAGTTGAGTGTCTGTAATGCTGTGTGCATCTAGTTGATTGTCTGTATTGATGTGTGCATCTAGTTGAATGTCTGTATTGCTGTTAGCATCTAGTTGATTGTATGTATTGCTGTGTGCATCTAGTTGAATGTCTGTATTGCTGTGTGTATCTAGTTGAATGTCTGTATTGCTGTGTGCATCTAGTTGAATGTCTGTAATGCTGTGTGCATGTAGTTGAATGTCTGTATTGCTGTGTGCATCTAGTTGAGTGTCTGTATTGCTGTGTGCATCTAGTTGATTGTCTGTATTGCTGTGTTCATCTAATTGAATGTCTGTATTGCTGTTAGCATCTAGTTGATTGTATGTATTGCTGTGTGCATCTAGTTGAATGTCTGTATTGCTGTGTGTATCTAGTTGAATGTCTGTATTGCTGTGTGCATCTAGTTGAATGTCTGTATTGCTGTGTGCATGTATTTGAATGCCTGTATTGCTGTGTGCATCTAGTTGAATGTCTGTATTGCTGTGTGCATGTAGTTGAATGCCTGTATTGCTGTGTGCATCTAGTTGAATGTCTGTGTTGCTGTTTGCATGTAGTTGAATGTCTGTATTGCTGTGTGCATCTAGTTGAATGTCTGTATTGCTGTGTGCATGTTGTTGATTGTCTTTATTGCTGTGTGTATCTAGTTGATTTTCTGTATTGCTGTGTGCATGTTGTTGATTGTATGTATAGCTGTGTGCATCTAGTTGATTGTAGGTTTTTGTGTGTCTCGATGTTCACTGTGTGTATTGTCAGTGCGAATGTTGTTTATTGTAGGTATAGATTGTGTGTCTCAAGTTGTGTATAGGTGATGCTTATGTTATATATTTAGCCCGCAAAAACACTCACAGTAGGAGTATGACTACTTGGCTTTTTTATGAACATGCTATATAAGTATTTTTATTGTTTATGTTGGTATTAATAATATAGATTTCCGTTTTGTCAAAACTATTGTTCTGTTTTAAGTATCTATTTAGTGGATATTTGTTTCCGTGTGTTTCAGGTCATGGTGGATTTCATACTTATTAGTTTGTAATGGTTTAGCTTTCGATAGTGCGCCAGTGAGAAAATGTACATACTAATGAAAACAAATCTCATTTTATAAAAAACAGGAAATTTAGTGTTTGCCTCAAGAGGATTACTTGATAATGAGTCACACTATAATATAAGATTGAAAGATTGTTCAAAGCGAAAGACGACGATGGACGAAGCTAACACTGGTTACAATAATTAATATGATAAAAACTACAGAGACAAGGCCAGTAATAACACTTCAAAGTAGGAACCCTGTTATGAGGCCCGAAAGACATAAACTGTACATGAAACACAAACAACACGAAGTGTACATAAAACACAAACAACACGAACTGTACATAAAACACAAACAACACGAACTGTACATAAAACACAAACAACACGAAGTGTACATAAAACACGAACTGTACATGAAACACAAACAACACGAAATGTACATAAAACACAAACAACACGAACTGTACATAAAACACAAACAACACGAACTGTACATAAAACACAAACAACACGAAGTGTACATAAAACACAAACAACACGAAATGTACATAAAACACAAACAACACACACTGTTTATCAACACAAACAAACAATACAAAATGTACAAAATCACAAAAAAACACACATAATTTATATAATGGCTATATTAACAAATGATGGAATCACTAATGCATAACGGTTAATGAAAAGTTCATTATTATGAGTTCTTAAATTTTAAAATTGTTCAATTCCAATATCATGACACGTCAAAACACTGACACTTAATACGATGATGAGAAAACTCTTCAACAATATAGAAGAATACGCTATAACTACCAAATCATGTCAACATGTATTTATTTATAAATGCGACATCAAGAGTGGGTATGTGTAATATGGAAGTGGAATGAAGGTGGCAGTTTATATGCCAAATATGAAGTCCTTAAAATCAGCTGTGAATAGTTCATTCATGTATCAGGGGGGCACACATTTAGGTGGTTAAACAAAAACAAATACCATGAAGGCTCTTGTACAGCAAAGGAATTGATATGAAATTAAAATACCACATTTAAATAATGTTAAAGCAGAAAACATTGCTAAAGTTCTAAAACCTCACTTAAACCCTTGCAGATTCGGAATACGTGTACCCCCCCCCCCCCTGTGTATACCAAATAATGATTTGTCAGACCATTTTAAAAATCGACGGATGTGTCTACTTTTGTTTAAATAAGGACATTTTTGCATTGACAATTGTATTTACCTTTAGTCTACAGTCGTGTGATGCATACTATGAAAGAAATGGTCGTGATAAAGATATTCTGTTTATTCACTTGGTTTCTATTTTGTGCCTGTGACTTTTATTCCATTCCTTCTTCAATCTCTATGGTAAGTGTTTTAAATCTTATTTCTACATGGCTTTTAGTGAAAACAAAACAACAGAAAGTGAAATATTATACAACATGAAACGACAATTCTAGTATTAGAAATTGATATATATATATGTCGCATATATATATGTCGCATATATATATATATATATATATATATATATATATATATATATATATATATATATATACATTGTAAATTTCAAATTTGAATAACAATGAAAAAGGCAACAATATTGTACTCATTGAATACTAAAACTTTGTAGGATGACCTTTATTATATGTTTCAGCCCAATGAAGTCACGGGCGGGTTTCACTTCCAGAATTGTAACAGCACGCCTGTACCCTTCTTCGTTAACAATGCTTCCATTGAGCCCGACCCCGTGCAAATGAACCTTACCTACGTTAATCTCACTTTGGATGCAACAATTACGAAGGAGATTGGTAAAACAGGCAAAGTTGATGTGAGTAGCGAAGAACATCGATCATTTGAGAATTTTGAAAACTGAGGATATGTTGTGGTTTCGAAGGAGATAAAATCACCTTTTATTACATGCTTTCAGCTGATTTATAGAGATTTATCAGTGAAATAAACATGATATTTCACTGTTTTAAACAGTGAAACAATGAAATACCATTTTGGTAATTACACTCTTTTATAAAATCAGGCCGTTTTCTGAAAAAAATGTCCTTTTATTTCTTTTTAAAGCATGTAATAACATAAGTATTTTTTAAAAAAAATCAAATAAATCTTATAATTCCAAACTAAAAAATAAAATACCAAAAATGTGAAAAAACATCGGAAAATATTTTTTTATAAGAATGCACGGTATTGAATGTGAACATCCGGTGCCAGTGGACTATCGCCACATATTCTAAACATAAAAAATAATCTAGTCTACAGGGATAAAAATTGAATCTTTAGTCATTCTCTGTCATCCTAGGCCAGTTTGAGCATACGACTGAAGACAGAGCACGGTGAAACGGAGCTGTGCTATATTCTTGGAGAGAGATGTTACGTGTCGGACGTTTGCTACTACCTGAAGAAAGCGCTGGACAAGAAGGATTGTACTATACCGGTATATTAATTTTATGAAACTTTATTATGTCCTGATGGCCACGAGAACACTATTTCCGGACTAATGCACATTTCATATTTCACGCAAAATTCTGAAAATATTGCTTTTTATGAGTGGATTTAAAGTTCAGATACTCAGTTTTATACAATTATATTTGTACAATTTATTTATCATTCCAATTGCCATGTTAAGCTGAAATGTAACGCACGTGCAGAAAGATAAGCATGGCGTTCCTGGTCACACGTTGAGTAGAATCAAAAGCCCTTGATTCTTATGCACCAGTAAATTGTAACTATGTCCCCCACGAACCCTTCTCTCAATACACAGAAAGCTCAAGACTGCATGCCAAGTGCCATTTTGTTTCAGGCAATACCCATATATATTGTTAGGAGGATCCCTTTCAAACAATTGCCGTTCATAGTGAAGGGACAATTTACTGTGAAGGCAAACGTAAGAGAAATGGGACAGCCAGTGGCATGCGTAGAAGTGACCATGTGCTTAAAGTAGGTTATGTTGCTATAAAGTTGTACAATAGATTATCTTACTCATTAATGTTATTAATAATTTAATACATACGTCACGTTGTACAGGGTTTTCGCGCCTCGATGTTTATTAGTTTTGCTGTTCAGGCTGATCACGGATTATCGCTTTGCAGCAAGCGCTTGAAATTCAAGCCAAAATGCTATGTTTTGCGTTTAACGACACTGCTATTTAACCAAATTCTTTTCAAATTTTACTTTGTAAAAAATGATGTACCCAACTCTAAATCTGAATTTTACATGTTCGAAATCATGTTCCAGTTTAATTCTTACTTACGATTGAACTAAACATATAAAATTTTGATAACTTTTTAAAAGGGCTGAGATATTGGACCTTCAAACCCACTTCTGTATTTGGCCGTTGGTATGCATGGTCTTGTTACATTAGCAGCTTGTCCTGCACGCATTTGTTTGGAGAAAAAACAAAACAAATGAAAACAGATTGCAAGAATAAGTAAAATGCAATGTATAAAAGCACGTCATATACACTACATTTTCACTATTCAAATCTTAATATCATGCGTTGTTTTTCAGTGAGTGTAGTCTTCTATGAATAAACATGGACAACCCGGATGATCATCACCTTTATTACAAAGACAACTCTCGTCGAGAGAAGCTTGCTTGTTTGGACTTATTATTTCAATAGACTGTGTACATCTTCCTTTAACATATACTTAACATATACATGTTTTGCTTTAACCAATAAACGTATTGTTTCAAAGAAAAAAAATAGTATCGGAGCTGTTTGGTGAAGATAATCATTTTATATGTAACATTCTGTAGCGTAAAATAGTTAATGACAAGAAGTCACTGCACAGCAAACTTGTGCGCTGGATTAAGGAAGTTATATTTGAAATTTAGATATAAACTTAAACATGAAAACAATTACATCTTAAAAGTATAAAAGGCATGTGTCCTTATTAATAGATTCAACGACTTGAATATTACATTTAACTTCCTTATTTAAAGCTGCACTCTTACCGATTTACCATTTTTACAACTTTTTTTATTTTTTGTCTTGGAATATAAGTATCTATAAGAATCTTTTCCAGCACCGGTCACATGACCGGAAACACACGTCCGGTATGCAAGAAAGGGCAATTCTTGCATACCGGACGTGTGCTGGAAAAACTCATCTTACACCCCGCATGTAAGATGAGTAACGCGCAACAACGCGCCACTTTTTATTTCTTTTATTGTATGGTTTATAAAAAGTATATTATGCAATTACAATAAAGCGGATTCAAACATATAAGTATACAACACTTTTAAATAAAATTGAAAATAAATAATGACGTCAATAGTGATTTAAAATTACTGCGCTTTATGACGTCAGTACACAACGTCGCACGCGCTTTTTGGTGAACTGTACAAATGTGCGTTTTCTACGTCATTTTTTCCACAAATTCATAATTTTAGATATGCAAGAAAAAATATCAATCATGTTTTCCGGTCCGGTTTGAATAATCCGACCCTCGGGGCCGCTGCGTGACCGGTAACTCGGCAAGTCTCGTTACCGGCTTACGCGCGTGTCCTCGAGTCGGATTTTTCTATCCGTACCGGAAACACATGATAGATACTTATATTTTTTGCGTAAATATCTTCAAACCAATGTTATAAGATTGCTGACAAAAATACAGATGGTAGATTTTCATATTTCCGTTCGAAAATTAATGTTTTATTGCATAAACCGTTACTAACGGTTTAAAGAAAAATGCATAAAACATCATTTTTTGAACTTAAATATTAAAATATGCGATCCAATTTTTGTCAACAGTCCTATATAACTGGTTTCCATGGATTTTCGCACAAATTAGCTCGTTCCAAGACAAAAAATAAAAAAGTTGTCAAGACGTTCAATCTGTGAGATTGCAGCTTTAAAGGGTAATTATGTAAACATTTGCTGTTTCACTGTAGCCCTATTGTTGAAGCATGCTATAAATTTCAAAATACAAGCAGTTAAAATCTTCCTTGTTTTCAAACATAAAGGCTTTATCGGGACCTCCAATTCAACATTTTCTATTAACTTAAGTTTGTTTCCAGTCCTTAGCGCAATTAAAAAACAAATATCTGCATGGGTTGGATTTAATATATATATATATATTGTAATATAAGTAATAAATAGTTCTAAATATATATATCGTTTTATTTTATAGAGAAATCGTGTACACAAGTTTGTATGTGTTGATTAGATTTAAATATCCAATCATGATACGTTTTGTGACAGTGCTTGCAGGCATAATGTCTCAGTCAAATACGGTCAAAGGGTGATTCGCCAATGTAATTCCAGAGCTATATCCCTTTTATAGTAAAATATAGTTACCATATTACTTTTGCAGACAATTACTTCAGATAAATTGCTCAAGTTAAACCACAGTTATGCCCCTTTTACAAGACAATGCAGTTGGCTTACTAATTGATTCGAAATAATAAATATAAAATGTTTTAAAATTACTATATTAAAAGATTACAAAAAAATATTATTATTAGTTTGACTATGTTTGGCGATCCAAACAGGCGACAGTCATTTTCGTGGAATTGAAGTGTGTTTTAACATTTAAAAGTCTGCAGCGATTTAAATATGTGTCCATAAATCAGACGTTTGATTTCGGAAATTAAGACATGTATACATACAACTGAGCGTGGCAGATTGGTAGAGATAGCAATGGGAACTAAATTTTAAACTCTATAAATGCTTCATCATAAGCCTAAGAACACACAGTTTTAGTGTAGTATAAACCTCTAAACCAATATTGCATGAAACCAAGGTATTTCAATCTCGGATATATGACTTTGTTTCATCAACGAACTTATCTATCATACACAACGAAATAATAACTTAAATCTTATTTACAAAATTTCTTTTTAAAAGGACATGTGTCTTGGATAAAACACATAGAAACTAGTTATTCATACCTGTCCCTGTTGTTAGTAATATCTATAAATCGAGCATAAGAGATAAACACTGAGCAATGTACCGGGGAGACGGATAAACACAGAGCAATGTACTTGGGAGAGGGATAAACATAGAGGAATAAACTGGTAGAGGGATAAACACAGAGGAATGTACTGGGATAGGGATAAACACAGAGAAATGCACTGGGAGAGGGATAAACACAGATGAATGCACTGGGGAGGGGGATAAACACAGAGAAATGCACTGGGGAAAGGGATAAACACAGAGGAATGTACTGGGGAGAGGGATTAATACAGAGGAATGTACTGGGGAGAGGGATTAATACAGAGGAATGTACTGGGGAGAGGTATTAATACAGATGAATGTACTGGGGAGAGGGATTAATACAGAAGAATGTACTGGGGAGAGGGATTTATACAGAGGAATGTGTTGGAGCGATGGATAAACACTGAGGGATGAATTGGGAAAAAGGATTAATTCAGAGGAATGCACTGGGGAGAGGGATTTATACAGAGGAATGCGTAGGGGCGATGAATAAACACAGAGCAATGTACTTGGGAGAGGGATAAACACAGAAGAAAGTACTGGGGAGAAGGATTAATACAGAGGAATGCGTTGGGGCGATGGAAAACACAGAGGAATGCGCTGGGGAGTGGGATAAATACAGAGGAATGCGTTAGGGCGATGGATAAACACAGAGGCATGCACTAAGAATTGGGATTAACATAGAGGAATGCACTGGGGAGAGGGATAAACACAGAGGATTGCACTGGGAGAAGGATAAACACAGAGGAATGCACGGGGAGAGGGACAAACACAGATGGATGCAATGGTAGAAGGATATACACAGATGAATGCACTGGGAGAGGGATAAACACAGATGAATGCCCTGGAAGAGGGATAAACACAGATAAATGGACTAGGGAGGGGGATAAACACAGAGGAATGCACTGGGGAAAGGGATAAACACAGAAGAATGCACTGGGAAGAGGGATAAACACAGCGAAATGCATTGAGAGAGAGGGATAAACACAGAGGAAGGCACTGGGATAGGGATAAACACAGAGGAATGCACTGGGGATAGGAATAAACACAAAGGAATGCTCTTGGAGAGGGATAAACACAGAGTAATGCACTGGGAGAGGAATAAACACAGAGGAATGCACTGTGGATAGGGATAAACACAGAGGAATGCACTGGGAGAGAGATAAACACAGATGAATGCACTGGAGAGATGGATAAAAACAGAGGAGTGCACTGGGGAGAGAGATGATCACAAAGGAATGTACAGGAGATAGGGATAAACACAGAGGAATTTACAGGGGAGATGGATAAACACGGAGGAATGCATTGGGAGAGAGATAAACACAGATGAATGCACTGGGGAGAGGGATAATCACAGATGAATGCAATGGGAGAGGGATAAACACAGAGGAATGCCCTGGGGAGAGGGATAAACACAGAGGAATGCACTGGGAGATGGATAAACACAGAGGAATGCACTGGGGAGAGGGATGATCACAAAGGAATGTACAGGAGATAGGGATAAACACAGAGGAATGCACTTGGAGAGGGATAAACACAGAGGAATGCACTTGGAGAGAGATAAACACAGATGAATGCACTGGGGAGATGGATAAAAACAGAGGAGTGCACTGGGGAGAGAGATGATCACAAAGGAATGTACAGGAGATAGGGATAAACACAGAGGAATTTACTGGGGAGATGGATAAACACGGAGGAATGCATTGGGAGAGAGATAAACACAGATGAATGCACTGGGGAGAGGGATAATCACAGATGAATGCAATGGGAGAGGGATAAACACAGAGGAATGCCCTGGGGAGAGGGATAAACACAGAGGAATGCACTGGGAGATGGATAAACACAGAGGAATGCACTGGGGAGAGGGATGATCACAAAGGAATGTACAGGAGATAGGGATAAACACAGAGGAATGCACTTGGAGAGGGATAAACACAGAGGAATGCACTTGGAGAGGGATAAGCACAGAGGAATGTACTTGGGAGATGGATAAACACAGGGAAATGCACTTGGGAGAGGGATAAACACAGGGAAATGCACTTGGGAGAGGGATACTCACAGAGGAATGCACTTGGAAGAGTGATAAACACAGAGGAATGCATTGAGAGAGAGGGATTAACACAGAGGAAGGCATTGGGGATAGGGATAAACACAGAGGAATGCACTGGGGATAGGAATAAACACAAAGGAATGCTCTTGGAGAGGGATAAACACAGAGTAATGCACTGGGAGAGGAATAAACACAGAGGAATGCACTGGGGATAGGGATAAACACAGAGGAATGCACTGGGAGAGAGATAAACACAGATGAATGCACTGGAGAGATGGATAAACACAGAGGAGTGCACTGGGGAGAGGGATGATCACAAAGGAATGTACAGGGGATTGGGATAAACACAGAGGAATTTACTGGGGAGATGGATAAACACTGAGGAATGCATTGGGACGAGAGATAAACACAGATGAATGCACTGGGGAGAGGGATAATCACAGATGAATGCAATGGGAGAGGGATAAACACAGAGGAATGCCCTGGGGAGAGGGATAAACACAGAGGAATGCACTGGGAGAGGGATAAACACAGAGGAATGCACTGGGGAGAGGGATGATCACAAAGGAATGTACAGGAGATAGGGATAAACACAGAGGAATGCACTGGGGAGAGGGATAAACACAGAGGAATGCACTTGGAGAGGGATAAGCACAGAGGAATGTACTTGGGAGATGGATAAACACAGGGAAATGCACTTGGGAGAGGGATAAACACAGCGTAATGCACTGAAAGAGGGATAAACACAGAGGAATGTACTGGGAGAGAGATAAACACATATGAATGCACTGGGGAGAGTGATAAACACAGAGGAATGCACTGGGAGAGAGATTCACCTCGGGATATAGATAACAGAGCGGAATCCACCTCGGGAAAGGGGTAACAGAGCAGAATCCACCTCGGGAAAGAGATAACACAGCGTAATTCACCTCGGGAGAGGGATAACATAGAGGAATCCACCTCGGGCATGGGATAACAGAGCGGAATCCACTTCGGGGGGGGGGGGATAACACGGCGGAATTCACCTCGGGAGAGAGATAACACGGCGAAATCCACCTCGGGAGACAGATAACACGGCGGAATCCACCTCGGGAGAGAGATAACAGGGCGGAATTCACCTCGGGAAAGGGATAACAGAGCGGAATACACCTCGGAAGAGGGATAACAGAGCGGAATTCACCTCGGGATGGGGATTACAGAGCGGATTTCACCTCGGGAGAGGGATAACACGGCGGAATCCACCTCGGGAGAGAGATAACACGGCGGAATCCACCTCGGGAGTGAGATTACAGGGCGGAATCCACCTCGGGAGAGGGATAACAGAGCGGAATCCACGTCGGAAGAGGGATAACAGAGCGGAATTCACCTCGGGAGAGGGATAACAGAGCGGAATCCACCTCGGGATAGGGATAACACAGCGGAATCCACCTCGGGATAGGGATTACACAGCGGAATTAACCTCGGGAGAGGGATAACAGAGCGGAATCCACGTCGGAAGAGGGATAACAGAGCGGAATTGACCTCGGGAGAGGGATAACACAGCGGAATCCACCTCGGGATAGGGATAACACAGCGGAATCCACGTCGGAAGAGGGATAACAGAGCGGAATTCACCTTGGGAGAGGGATAACAGAGCGGAATCCACCTCGGGATAGGGATAACACAGCGTAATCCACCTCGGGATAGGGATTACACAGCGGAATTCACCTCGGGATATAGATAACAGAGCGGAATCCATCTCGGGAGAGGGATAACAGAGCGGAATTCACCTCGGGAGAGAGATAACACAGCGGAATCCTACTCGGGAGAGGAATAAACACAGGCGAAATCACTAGGGGAAAGGGATTTACAAAGATGAATTAACCTCGGTTGTGGGATTCACACAGATATACTAAAGTTGGGAGAGGGGTAAACACTTAGGAATTCACTTGGGGAGAGAGCAACAAAAACAACAATGTAGTCTCGCTTTTAAGACAGTGGTTACTTTTCACACCGTTTACTTTTACAGGCAGTTAGAGATGGTTTTGGATTATCAATAAAGCATTTGCGTTGATTTACAGTTGTTATAATATTATTATTGGGTAATGCATAAACATTTGTTGCATTGAAGCCTCTCAGAAAATGTTCAACAGAAAAGTTTTTAAACCTTTATTAAATTCCACCAAATAATATTGCCCTATTGAATCCCAGGAATGTACTATCGTGTTTTCATTTAACTCGAAATACTCAGCAACGTTGAGTGACATACTTTAGCATTTGTGTTATTTCAGATTTTCAAACGCATCATACAAATATTGACTCAAACTTTCAGTTTCATACCTGGGTATAGTTAGTTATTCGTAACACAAACATATTCTTTTCCGATATTATAATATCATTTTTACAAGATGATAAAATTTCAGTTTATTTAAGTCTGAGTCACAAACTCAGACTCTCTTATTTAAGTGCATACGGGCTCTGATGCATTGTGCATTATGAAATAATTTAATTAATATACCGCCTTGCAGGAAGGAGTGTCAGGATTATAGCTCGAATGAATATTTAAGAGACTAAAGGTCAATTTATCAATAAATATATAACCCTTATATATTGTTTCGAGTAGATCATCTCAATAAAAGAGGACCGTGAATCGAACTCATGTTTGCTTTGAACACATGATTATTATTGCTATCTTGCAGAATATTGTGTTCTGAAAATACACTTTAAATAAAGTTGATAATTCTTAATTAATATCAAATGAAACAAAGCTGTATAAGGTCATATTACAACACAAACGAATTAATTGTAATGCTATGTAGCTGTTCTATTTGAGGTAGCCGCTTAGGTAAGACACATAAATACATTAGGAAGAGAGATCATGTGCAAATACAAAAAATATACTGTATGGAAACAGCGGCCATTGATTGATTAAACTAAGACTGACCGTTTGAAGCAGTGGTAGGCGTATCTGCCATCTTATACCATAGGCTTAATTCTTTCTCCAGAATCATGCCTTTGAAAAAACGCAACGCAATACTTAGCGCCAGCTGTAGATAACGCGTGTTTCAGAAACAGGTTAGATTCTATAACAAAATATAGAACAATGATATCGTAGTGTCTAATCGTACTTTATGGATTTAAGATTAACATCGATCAGTTAATCAATTAATCATACATGACGGAAGATTACTATTTTATAAGGAATTTAATTTCACGGAAATGAATAAACTTCCGAATAGAAGATTATGCCAGAACCATACTGACTGACACTAACTATAAAAACTTGTAGCCAAATTGCTTATCCCTATTCACCATATGTTGTCAAATTTCATCAAACTTAAGTAATAGCGTTGGATTTTAACAGCATTATAGAAATTCATAATACAATATGGATATCTTAAATTCTATATTTATATTTCTCCTGTCGTGGAAACTTGTAGTGTGCAACAGTTATGGTTATTTTAGTGCTGTTTCGGTAAGTTATCCATGTTATCACACATATTAAAAAAGTAAAGGTTTATATTGTCAGAGATCGATCAACTAGTAGCGATCGAAACGTCTTATGCAACAACATTATATTTATAACCATGGTAATTTATAAGTTACCAATAAATAGTGGTTCAAGTTAGAGCATGTAAAATGATGAAATTGGTTCTGTGAATTGAGTAGTACTGCAAGAGGTTGTCCTCAAAATGTTGAAAGGTCTGGTAGTTTGGCCCCAAAATAAATCAGTTTGTTTTCACACAATTTATTCGGTGCTATATGTGTGTATTTTGGTTCATATTAATGGAAAATGTATGACTGACCCGAAAGGATATTTTATTTTAACTTTACAAAAATCCTCTTTTATTTCGTATATTTGTTCTCTCATAAGCTTCCAACCTACTGATTGTGCTGTGATGTTTCTCCCTGTAATAATTGACATGTCTTACGTTATTACATTTCGTTCAGAACCGGTCGGTAGTTGCCAACTGCAACAAAACGGAAGCTGTAATAACAGGAAACCACCTCAGCTTCGGCCCCAACCCCGTAGTCCTTCATCCAGACCCAAAGGATTTAGAAGTGGGTCCCAGTCTATCTTTAAATGGCAGCATCACCATTACTAGACCCTTGGCTGCAAACGGGGAGAGAGTGGAGGTATGTCGTATCAATCTACAGCATATATTATATAATGCAAGATGCGATCCGATACAGCAATTAAATGCGACATAATGCAATGGAGAGCATTACTGCGAGGTTAATGATTGGTTCCGGCAAGTCGTCATAAAGCAATAATTGCCCGATGGTGTCCATAACGGGCTCGAGTGCTATTGTCAACAAATAGCGAGCAACAACCAGTAACTAATACTCACGTGTTTCCTTTCTATTCGTGTTGTTTTCTTTAATTCATGCTCTTTTAATGAAAATGCACTGCATACAAACTTTACCATTTCGTTCGAATTTGATGGATCTGAACGTTACTTTACTAAAGGTGCGCAGTTAAGCCTGGTTAGTAAGTCGAAATGTCCATTTGATGTTTATCTATATTTTAAAACTATTTCTGTTTTAAGCTGATAACACCTTGAATAAGAAAACATTTGTTGTAATCTAAGATTGTGTTCACAGAACAGAACAGAAGTTTATTTCGACTTATGCAATAAAGCATATCGTCAAACAAATATATACAATATATTAAACAAAATATTCATGCGCGTGATCATCGTTACAAGGTCGCCAATATCAATAACAATTCAAGAATAGCTTAAGAAATATGGAGAATGTTCACGTATAACAATATTGTGAATAATAATATATAATATAAGAAGCTGTTTGTCTAGTTATTTAGACAAATTATGGAAATGCAGATGGTTAGTGGTTATAACAATGATTATACGATTACGACTTAAACAATATCATTTATTTAATAGGTTTCTTCTATAGTTTGCCTGTACAAATTAAATTTTTTTTTTATTAGACTGTTGTCCTTTGAACCAATATTAAATTTAATTTAGGTAGGTCTTTTCTATTTCTATTTTGAAACCCCCCAGACAGAACTCGCATAGTTAAGGATCGAACCTACAAATGAGTCAAACGAGTGCATATAATATAACTCTAGGAAAACAACAACATAATTCTATATTTCTGGCACTCTGTTACCACGGTGGAGAACCCACGTGACTTATTTGGTAAAGTGCACGGCAACAAATGTCAACAAGTCTCGATTCAGGTAAGGTTTTTAAAGATAACTTTCTTAATATTTGGAGAATTTTTGTGAAATAAAGACCAAAAACCCCGCATTTAAAAGCTCTATCCACGGTAATAAAGAACTTTCTCTAATATCCTAAAGTTTTCCTAAAAATCTTGACCAACTGATTTCTCAGAGTTGAAATCTCTTTTTGACTATAAAAATGACAGGAACTAGAATATTTACATCAATGGTTGTTTCCCTTAAATGTTCTTTCGATTTTGACGTAAACAGCAACTTCTATACACCTCTTTTCCAAAATATCAAGTGTTTTTTTCCAAATATTTTATTCAATTGCCTTATTTCAATCACGTGCGTTTGTTCCCTCGCCAATTATAGTAAAATAAGTATTTTTTGTAATCAAATTGATGTGTCATGGCTGTTTTTTTTTCCGATTTAGAGCATTATAAAAGAAAACATTTCAGAAAGTCATTTTATAAATCAAAAACTAGATGCATTATTCTGTCAATAGTATTGCCGATTCTTTATGAATCTGTTTGTATGGCGGCATCCAGCTTTTAACTACTCAGAGGAATGTTTACACACTTGTATCTTGGTATGAGCATTATGTTATTCCGACAGTATTGTACTGTGCTGTTCTGTGCTGTGCTGTGCTATACTGTGCTATGCTATACTGAACTGTACTGTACTGCAATGTTATGTAATGTAAGGTTTTGTAATGTAATGCACAATACACTGTCCGATTGAACTACACTACAAAACATTTCAATACTATACGAAACATATACTACATACGATACAGCACAATACAGTACAAAAAAAGTATAATGCAAAATAATATCAAATAAAATAATGCAGTATAATGGAATTCAATACGAAACAATACAAAATCATTGAATACATTGTTATAACTCGCATGCTGTTATGGGCATGCCCTTATGTGAACATAAACACATGATAGTCAATATATTCCAACGATTTCAAAATGTTATTACTTCCTTAGATTTTGCAAACTGAGTGTAATGCATGAAATCAATATTTTCCATGGTACCTTTTTTTTCTTTACGCAAAATGCGGATAAAAGCAGGGCCAATATTCAGTAACGTATTGAATCAAGCCTCATGAATGCAAGTAAAACATTGATGATAACATTTGCAGTTTATACTAAAAATCCTAATACCCACTCACCTTTTTCCAAAAGGGATGATATGTATGATGTTTTGTTGTACAGTCGAACCCCATTGGCTCAAACTCGCTTGGCCCGATTTCCTCAATGGCTCGAGCTGAAGGTAAAGGACTGATTTCTTAATACTGAATGTAAACATTCCCTCTTGGCCCGAACTCCCCGAGGCTTGAGGCTCGATATTTTCGCCGGTCCCTGGGACTTCGAGCCAACGGGGTTCGACTGTACTTATATTTTATTTTTATGTGACGTAGTCTCAAATCCAGGTGCAAGACCCATATCCACCCCCGTTCTGAGTCTGAATTTGAGATTCGTACTAAGAACTGTGATTTTTTTTTACAGAAAACGAAACATCATAAATATAATTCGTATTGGCAAAATGTAACGCAAGGCACATTTAGCATATTCAGCAATTGTAACCATCAAATATTGATGATTCTTAATTTACATCAAAAGCAAAATTTTCAAGCTGGTCGGTCATTTTGGAAAACTCAGAGAGGTTATTTCCAAAATGACAGTGTACAGTTTAATGATAAGAGTGATTGGTATTTGTTATTGTCTTTTCTTACAGCTCTTGAACACAATGCTGTTTAAGTCTGCCGATTATGGCGAAATAGAACTTTGCTACATTTTGCCGAGGTACATCTGTCATATAAAAGACATCTGTCGTCTGCTTGCATGGGAGATGAAACATGGTAAATTTAAAATTTGCCCTGTGCGCGTGACAGAATTAGAAAGTGGTGCAATTGTGCCATGGAACTGCACATGCCCTTTGCCAAAGGTATGTACACATGGCATACTAAAGGATAAAGTTGGTTATTGACTTGTTTAGAAGCTGAATTAGATAAATCTGTTAGTTGTTATGTTTAAGAGTTCAGAAAAGTAAAAGGACCATGGTCTAAATAAGCAGTCCATTTGAATAAGTTTTATAAATAGAAATAGAAAAATCTAAAAAAAAATCCTTGTTTGAAATTTGCAATTTTGACCGAAGCTGCTTTCTGAAAATTAGCCCAGCGTTCCGATGTAACTTACAACTAGAAGAGTCAAAATAGGTGTGTATTTTTTTGAATAAGTTACTTAACGGAATCATAGTAGCGGATGTTGTGACAGAATTAAGAATGGTGGTGATCAAAGGATTTTGTGATATAATAGGAAACTTATCAATTCTAATTATTTCATGGATTGCTTTTCAACCATGTAAAAAAAATCAAAATTTACATTGCAGGGCATTTACCACTTCCCACCAAATATAAAAAAGTCATTCAAATCCCAGCCTCTGAGACTGCAAGGAAATTTCAGGTTCGACATCAATATCAAGGAAAATGCATTATACATTGGATGCTTCGGTGGCGAGTTCTCATTTAAGTAAGTTTTTCTTTTTTGTAAGACTTATTATAAAATTATCTAAACAAATAAACTGTTATATTTTGTATTTGTTTTAAAATTAGTTTTAAATTCTTTATACGTAACATATTTAAATGGATAACATAATGGAAATGTATTATGTATGCGACCAGACCGTTTATAATAAGACCAAACTGTCTTCTGCCGTTTTGACAAGTAACATATTCGGAACACCTTTGTTATAATAACCGGCTTGGCATGTTTCAAACCAAGCAATATGATTGGTCAAGGATTTATGTCATCTTGGTTCTGATTGGATCTTGTATATTCAGCTCAGTTATTTCCACGAAGTTTTGCAGACCTGGCATGATTTCTTGAGTTATGCATTTGAAATAGTTTATCTAAGTTTAAGCTCTATTGCTTTACTATCGGTCTGAGGAGTGTGAAAGTTAGACTGGAGTTTTCAGTACCACATATTTAGGGGGTCCAACGTGAAATGTGTTCGCCGAATTTTAAGTGAGGGAAATTGTGTGAAGCCGAATAAAATGGCGGCGTTGAAAGGAATTTCGGTGTTTCAAGGATGTATTTTCACCTGGTAAGTAAGTTATATCACCTTTCTCACAATATAAATACGCCTACCCGGAGACCACACGTGTAAGCGTCTCTCGGTTTTTTTAACCTATGTTTCTAGAGGCCTTTACAAAAAAAGTTATTGAATGTATAAGCTGAACGATTGATTGTTTACAAAGTGAAAATAGAAAATTGCGTGACTTGAAACTGTGTTTTCGGTCCAAGTTTACCATTCTTGTACCTGTTTTAGCTATTTCTTATTGAATATTTGCATTATTTATCTTTTCGACCGCTACTGCACTTACATGGGTATTATACGGCCGATTGTTTCATGTTTAAACACCTTTTATGTTGGGCGACGAAGTTTTATGCAGATTTTGTGTGAAGCAGAATCAGAATAAGCGTGCTTTAAAGCTGCATTTTCACAGATTAAACAGTTTGACAACTTTTTAATTTAAGTCCTGGAACGAGCCATTTTTGCGAAAATCCATGGAAACCCGCTATAAAAGACTGCCGACAAAAAATATATATTTAAATTCAAAAAAAATTATGTTTTATGCATTTTTTTTAAATCGTAAGTAACGGTTTAAGCTATAAAACATTGTTATTTTAACGGAAATATGAAATTCTGCGATCTGATCTTTGATTAACAATCTTTTGATATCAGTTAACTATTACTTACGCAAAAAAATGTTCTTACCAAGACAAAAAATAAAAAAAAGTTGTAAAAACGGAATATCTGTGTGAGTGCAACATTAATAGCATTCTTAAGACACATTTTAATATTAATAATAAAAGAAAATGTGGTACCCGATAAGAACATACCACGTGCTTTTAATGCAAAATTACACACCAGATACACCTGTGTACTATTTTAGCAAGATTGTATACTCTAAAATTCACCATTTTACACTGACCGAAGATAAATTTATCGTACGGGAAGAACCCACAGCCTCTTTTAATTCATAGACGATGTTGAGGGTATAAACACTTCACTGCGGACAATAACTTAAGTTCATTGAAATACGTCTACCAATTTTAAGGTAGTCTTAAAGGGTCTAGAATAAATAGTTGAGTGGGTTATACATTTGCGTGAAATTCCACTATCTATAATCCTGCAATGATAAGAATACCATATACGCTGAACAAATTATTTTAGGCAAGGTTAGACAACATAAATATCAGTACATTTCAGTGAAAGTAAGTCATTGTGCTTTATTATTATATCATAACATTTATTTCATACATATATTTTGTTATTTAGCGTTGTACCCAAAGATCCATTGCAAGACAACTGCCGGGGTTGGTGGGGTTGGGTATGGGTATGGGTAGACTTAAACTGCTTTAAAACGTATTTTCGTTGGTAAGATAAAATTAGACTGATAATATTGCATTCATTGTATTTGCCGTATTGCGGGACGTTCGTGTTACATCAAGAGTTCTTTTATTTATTTACAGAGTAATAATTTGATTTCCGAATTCATATAGATGAATTGCTGGAAAACTATACAAGTAATTTTGCATAACAAATACACGGTACGTTTGAATTTCCATTTGTTATAATTCTTAACATGTGTTAAGGCTCATGTCTTAATTAAACTTTTATTAACGCATGTATATTCTGATTCTGCTTCACACAAAAACTGCATAAAACTTCGTCGCCCAACATAAAAGGTGTTTAAACATGAAAAAATCGGCCGTATAATACCCATGTAAGTGCAATAGCGGTCGAAAAGATAAATAATGCAAATATTCAATAAGAAATAGCTAAAACAGGTACAAGAATGGTAAACTTGGACCGAAAACACAGTTTCAAGTCACGCAATTTTCTATTTTCACTTTGTAAACAATCAATCGTTCAGCTTATACATTCAATAACTGTTTTGTAAAGGCCTCTAGAAACATAGGTTAAAAAACCGAGAGACGCTTACACGTGTGGTCCCCGGGTAGGCGTATTTATATTGCGAGAAAGGTGATATAACTTACTTACCAGGTGAAAATACATCCTTGAAACACCGAAATTTCTTTCAACGCCGCCATTTTATTCGGCTTCACACAATTCCCTCACTTAAAATTCGGCGAACACATTTCACGTTGGACCCCTTGATATTGAAAACAACTTAAATCCAGTATCGACTTTGTTGTCCTTGTACCCACATCATAGCAGAAGCGATCTGTTATATGTATATGGCAAAACATTTTTGTAAGCATTTCCATTGAACAAACAACAAACATCCTCTAACTTTGAATAATTATATTTGTTGTTTTCTGATCGCAGACTATGTATGTATATTTTTGAAATGCCAAATGTGTTTTCCTTCTGTCTTCTTTTAACACGAGTATTAACGTATCAAATTGTTATTATTACTTGTAGGAAAGGGGAGCAGTTACCTAGTGCATTTGGATTCGATTAATATGACTGCTCTACTTGATCAGGATAAAAGGAGACTAGTTTATCTTGAATTTACTACATTTCACTAGAATGCAAACGTCTGTTCAGGTGTTGAAACCTTAGTTTTGAATTCGATTTATGTTAGTACGATTGGTAGGGAAGAATGAAGTTTGTGAATTCAATACGAATATTTGAATAAGCGACACTCAATTATCGTTTGCAATTTCAGTGTGTTTATTGCCTAACATGTCTCTAATTGGTTATCTGTATTACTTGTCGCTAGTTGATTGTCCCTAATGCTTCCGTGACGCTAGATGACTGTATGTTTTGCACGTGTGTCGCTAGTTGATTTTATGTATTGCACGTGTGTCTCTAGTTAATTGTATGTATTGCACATGTGTCGCTAGTTGATTGTATGCATTACACGTGTGTCGTTGATTGTATGTATTGCACGTGTGTCTCTTGTTGATTGTATGTATTGCACGTGTGTCGCTAGTTGATTGTATGTATTGCACGTGTGACGCTAGTTGATTCTATGTATTGCACGTGTGTCGCTAGTTGATTGTCTGCATTGCACGTGTGTCGCTAGTTGATTGTATGTATTGCACGTGTGTCGCTAGTTGATTGCATGCATTGTACGTGTATCGCTAGTTGATTGCATGCATTGCACGTGTGTTTCTAATTGATTATATGCATTGAACGTGTGTCTCTATTTGATTGCATGCATTGCACGTGTGTTTCTAGTTGATTATATGCATTGAACGTGTGTCTCTATTTGATTGTATGTATTGCACGTGTGTCGCTAGTTGATTGTATGTATTGCACGTGTGACGCTAGTTGATTGTATGTATTGCACGTGTGTCGCTAGTTGATTGCATGCATTGCACGTGTGTCGCTAGTTGATTGTATGTATTGCACGTGTGTCGCTAGTTGATTGCATGCATTGCACGTGTGTCGCTAGTTGATTGTATGTATTGCACGTGTGTCGCTAGTTGATTGCATGCATTGCACGTGTGTCGCTAGTTGATTGTATGTATTGCACGTGTGTCGCTAGTTGATTGCATGCATTGCACGTGTGTCGCTAGTTGATTGTATGTATTGCACGTGTGTTTCTAGTTGATTGTATGTATTGCACGTGTGTCGCTAGTTGATTGTATGTATTGCACGTGTGTCGCTAGTTGATTGCATGCATTGCACGTGTGTTTCTAGTTGATTGTATGTATTGCACGTGTGTCGCTAGTTGATTGTATGTATTGCACGTGTGTCGCTAGTTGATTGTATGTATTGCACGTGTGTCGCTAGTTGATTGCATGCATTGCACGTGTGTCGCTAGTTGATTGTATGTATTGCACGTGTGTCGCTAGTTGATTGCATGCATTGCACGTGTGTTTCTAGTTGATTATATGCATTGAACGTGTGTCTCTAGTTGATTGTATGTATTGCACGTGTGTCGCTAGTTGGTGGTATGTATTGCACGTGTGTCGCTAGTTGATTGTCTGTATTGCACGTGTGTCGCTAGTTGATTGTATATTGAACGTGTGTCGCTATTTGATTGTCTGTATTGCACTTGTGTCTTTAGTTGATTGTATGTATTGCATACAAAATTTAACAAGGGACCACGATCCCTTTACATGATTAGTTTGAACCAAGTACATACAGAAGAACAGTAGCCCTATAGATCGGTACAATTACACCAACAAGGAAGTTAAGTTAAATCAAACATTTTAAAATCGTTATTTTGGGCGTAGATAACCTGCATATGTTTGGTAGTTTACTGTATTTGTTCTTCCCTTGTCAATGCCCAACATAATTTTGGCTTAAAAAAACGACTCCAAGTATTTTTTATTTATATACAATTTCTATCTGGACAGAATGACAGTACCTTTTGCAAAATGTCGTAACGTATCACTGTTACGGAAAATCATGTCATTCGACCTTACCGTATTAAGTTATATACAAATCTCTGTGCAATGAACAATGACAATAAACTAGTGACACAAACGTATAAACAATACATACACACGAACAAACGCTAAAAACAGACCACACACTCATTTAAATAATTTTACAGATAAGTGATGGGAGTATCCCCTTGGAACGGTCAGTGGTACACATGTTAACTGGATCACAAGTCCACTGGGGGTTTATACTAGTTTGTAATGGCCATAATCTCACAATTGTCAGAGCATTGGATTAATTATTTCAAAATAAAAATATAAAATATTATGATGGGCATATGCAATATTGTATTTGTTTATTCATCGATACATCATGCTATGTGAAGGCTTGTCGACTTGCATTTATCTCTTAAAGCTTTTGTTAGTTTAATGGTTAGCATTGATTTTTGCAAACACTCTTTGGAGACGCATCCGCGTATCATATGTATCATTAACTAAATTTGTATTCGTTTTAAAAGCTTTTACTTCTTTTAAACAACGACATAATTGGATATTTTACTGAATCAAAACTTCCTTTCAAAATAAATGGATTTTGAACCATGTGAAGTTTCTGTGTGGCTATTCCCTTGTATGCATAATGACAAATATATTTCCTGATACTATACTACCCCATTGAACATATTTAAAACTGTTCACAGCCTTTTAAGTTCATTTGATTAATATTCACGCATAAGGATATAAACAACGTGCTTAGGCCTTGACCAAACTTCCTTATAGCAAAACCTGTCGACAAAAATGATTAATTAGTTCGTATTAACCGTTGAGTATAAACGTGAACGTGCAAAGCTATTCGCATATCGTCGTTCTAGTAGCGTGTTGGAAAAGATCACTGAAATTGGAGGCATTGGCTATTTATTTTTTAATTTCATTGCGAACATGGTTTCGGCATGTGTCTCGAGCGAAGTACATTAAAAAGGTCCTTTTCATATGCAGTTTGGCCAATACAATGTCAGTAAAATACTTTAATTTCCTGAGAAAAGGATATTAGTGGATTGCATATTAATAACATATCAACTTTCACTCGTTATTGCAGTAACATAATGAAATAATAGCCACTTTTGACGTAAGCCGACTTTAACAATAATTTCAAGTTAATTAAATTAATGTGTTTTTCCCTCTAAATAAAATGCATGTTCGATACCAGTTCGGGTTATGGCATGCCAAACAACTAATCAGTCAATGATAAAACACAGTAGCAAGCATTCAAAAAATATTTCTTTTATTCAATTTCAATATTCAAATGATCCTGCGACATCAAAATCGAATAAGGTGAATGTCAGTTAAATCGTGTTTAGAGTGTAGACAACATATTTTATTTTCCGTCTTTATCAAGCGAGTTTCTTTAGCAAGTGTTTCCTTTGTAACATCAAAGTTAAATGTGAATATGTGTGATGAAAGTACAAAAAGGAGCAACTTTATAAAATATAAAAGCAAAATTTATTGTTTTCAAATCCACCTCATGTTTATCAATCCTTGTCAAAAATGTCTGTTGGGAATTTTTCCAAATGACAGGACACGTTTGATGCCTGTTTTGAGGTTAACCAACCGTAAGAAAGATAGGGTATGCAATTCATGTCCATTTGCTTTAACTAGAGTCAACTATCACATTTAAAGATGAACCGCCCCGTTTTGTTAACGTAATTGTGGTGTGTATCCAAATTTGGAAGATTTTTTGTACACAAAAAAATATATTTATAGATTGTTGACTCACTTTCGATTTTGTCTGTCTTCTGTTATTGTTTGGTTTATTTAGATAAATTGACTATTGGTTCCTGCTAAATCTGTTTCATATATGCATCAGGTTTATTAATGACAAAAAAGAAAACGTTTGAAAGCCGGACATGATGTATTTATTTTAACATTGCTAAAATAGTTTATACTTGCTTTACCAACTAGCCTATACTAACTTTATCTATACGAATGAAACCACCAAAAAAGCGTTTGAAGACCATGATAACCATGTTCCTCAATATTGACATGTATGGAGTGTAAGTAAAGTTAGATATTTACATGTATTTAAACGTTGACAGGTTTAACCAGTTTTTTTTATCCCGCTATTTTTAGCAAAGCGAAAGTAGTTCCGAAATTACACACGGTTCTCGCATGATACGGTATCAGAAAACGACAGTATCATGATACTGATTTTTCAATAAGGCGTGCTGTATTTTCACTGATTGATATGGAAAAGGAATTTGATAGGCATATAATAAGTGTTATTATCTCGTTAAAAAGACGACTTAGCAATTCGTTTTAACAATTTTGGTATCTAATAAAAATGACATACGTATCGCATTAAAAGCAGAAAAATAAAATATTGGCCAATTAGAATCTCGTTATAATATCACTCAAATTTGCAAAATTGTACACATGGCTGACGCTAATAATGAAGTTCATGCGTACTGAGCATAAATGATGTTAGATCCTTAAAGCGTCGACATATTTTAATCAAATACTTTGCTTCTTTTTGTATTTTAAATGATGTCGATTTTCCACCACTACTTTAACTGGTGATAAAGGTCGTCTTACAAACTAAATAAGCCCTTCCATTCGTATACATGAGTTACAATACCGAATGCCTAATGTCCATTAATTTTCAGTTTCATGGTAACCTCTGGAATAATACTCCACTTACCTTCAAAGACCTGCCGTTCATAGTGAAGGGACAGTTTATAGTCAGGGCAAACGTTAGAGAATTAGGGGAGCCAGTGGCATGCTTAGAAATGACCATTTGCTTGAAGTAGGTTATTTTTTTTCATTAATGTTGAAACGTTTAAAAAAAACGCTTACCCAAAGCATACACTGAATTTCAATGATCAAATTGTCTCACTTTACATTAAGATGCGCATGCATTTTGAGCTGGAAATCGTCCTCCGTCAAATTTACTATATTATTCAAAAATAATACAAACTATAACGTCAATGGCATCTTAAAATGATTGAATCATGGCCCTACAAAACTACTTCTGCTTTTGGACCTTAATGAGTGTATGTAGTGTAAAT
The DNA here is from genome assembly GCF_026914265.1 of Mya arenaria. Lineage (NCBI taxonomy): Eukaryota > Metazoa > Mollusca > Bivalvia > Myida > Myidae > Mya > Mya arenaria. The sequence goes on along the minus strand of NC_069124.1, from coordinate 66,495,253 downwards.
ATTTGTTTGAAATGAAATCTATAAGAGAGCGACAAAGACTTTGTAGTATACACATCTTGCATTGTATATTGACATGTACTATAAAACACTATATATTTTACAAACAAGAAGGTAATACAATATTGCGTTGTATTTCAGTGACTGTAATCTGTGAACAAACGAAGGCAGCACGGAATATCATCTACTTTGAATAAGCAAGATAACTTTCGTCGACGAGTTTGTTTAATTGAACTGATAAGGCTCAGATAAACAGACTTTGTAAAAACATTGGCATATACGTTTGCGTCAACATACTAATAAACAAACTAATCAGATCATTTCCAGTTTGATTTAAGTCTGTTGTGTGAACATAGAAACAATATCGTTACACTTCATCGTTAAGTCAGTGCACAATATATTTAAGAGCCTAGTTAAGGCAATTGCTACATCAGCTGGTGTAAACATGCAGTACATTAAGATAATCATTTTTCTTTTGAACCAGATTTAAATAATTGTAGATTGCGATAAGATCAGCAAGTCGACATGATAGCTCATGCTCAATACCAGGCTTTACTGGTCGAAGCCCAAACTCGACTTATTGTTCGTGTATAGGTAAAATGATATCATTTGAATCTTGTTTGTGTTTATTAAGCTATTATAGTAATTTGTCAGATGCAGGGACACTGGAAAAAAAAGAAACTGCTTTGTATGGGCAAATACTAAATACATATATAAGACGGTTTGTCCAGGGGATCTAGACATGATCCATTCTATTGGTTATCCGATTTAGAAAGGTTTCCATTTAATTGTCCTTTACATAACTTATATCTTCTGCTTCCTTTTATCAATCTTTTTTAAGCATAAATACAAATCTCAATAAATTTGAAAGCAATTTTTGTTTTCTTAATGATACTGTAATACCCCTATTAATGCAATTTAATGTTTTTGCTGGTAGAGTGAATCTCCGAAGTAATACTATTAAAGTTGCGTTATAAACATATCTAGTTTTTTTTATATAATTTATATGCACAGTGTTGTTTGTGGAGTTTTGGGCTGCTGTTCCATGTTTCTTGTTTGTGATGTGTTTTTTTGTGTTCTATGTCTTTAGCGTTTCCTTGTGCAACTAAACGGGGTAAATGTTTAAACTTTGGCTACTGAGCTTGTTTCTGTAGTCTTCCACATAAGTATTGCAAATGATTTCACGACACGTGAAAAAGGTTCGATGTATTAATTAAAACAGAAGGGGCAAACGGGTAATTATAACAAAGGAACACTTCAGATCTGGGCGCTGACGTTGCACCAAGAAATTATGTATCAAGTTATGACATGATCAGAAACACTCGTTGGCACTATTTTTGAACATGGCCGTGTAACAGTTACGACGGAAACTGAAACAGTCGGATGGAATCGTGTGGCTTGGTGACCAAATTCAAAATATTACACAACAGCAAAGGTAAATTTACATCAATTTGTAAACAGCATATGTTAGAAATCCTCTTCACATATGGAATGATGCGTTATAACATTGCAGTTGTAATTCAGGATTCAATGTTTTAGAATTGCGGTTTATCGGTTTTAAGATTAATATTTTAAAATATGTATTATACACATTTGCAAAATAAATTTGAAGTAATCCAACAACAACGCTGAAAGATATATTCAGATGTTTGAATATCGTTATTTTATTGACATCACACGCATTTTACCACAATAAAACTTAAATTGAACAATCACTGATTTCATTTGTATGATCAAAGGTATTCCGAACATGTTGTGCTCATCGGAATATCAATTCAATTGAAAGAATATGCGTTTATCGTGTGAAGCGCAGAAGAAGCGTTCTTTTTGTCAAAATGTAGAAATAAAGAATGTGACTTTCGTCCCACGATGGCAGGTTTCTGTGGTCACGGTTTAAACCCACAGCCATCCCCGTGGTCTTGACGTCCCCGTCCGTCGAGCCCGTCACCATACAGTTCGGCCAGAACGTCTCGATCTTCGGGGCATTTGATGTTTACGAGATGTGTGCACCATCACGGCACTCAGGCTACCAGTTCTTTAAGAAACGTGCGGGTTGTCTTGTAGATACACAAATATTGAACATATATCTATGTGCGTAATATATTTATTAGTTCGATTGGAATTTTACTATGTATTTTTTAGTTCCCTGACGTACCTACGACCATGGGTACATGGTCTGAAATCTCGCGAGCAGTCATATCAACCATATTCTGCAAGAATAAGATATGTTGCATCCAAGTTCTGAAGTTACAAACATGAGTTTAACAAACACATTTAACAATTTGCTGTATGCTTTTTTGTATGGCCTTTAACAATCGAGGTTTTTTTTTCAAATTTTCTGTTCATTAATATTACGTGTATCAATTCTGTCGAACGTACCAAACATCTTTCACATTGTCTGATGATTAATTTTACTTAGATCGACTAATGCACCATAGACACTAAATTAGTAACGAATCCAAATTTGACGATCTTAAGAAAACAGAGCTGGCTCTTTTTCTCTGTAGATCACCAAATGAACTTTAATTATACTTAATGCTACTATTTTGCGACTTGCATTATTACATTTAAGCTTTTGTGAGTATAATGGTTAGCATAGACATAATATGTCAAAACTATTTATGTAGACACATCCACGTCTAATCTAATCTAAAATATCAAAAAGTGATTTTTGCTCGTTATAAAAGGAATGGACAAAAACTTCCTTTTAACATTATCAATGGGATTTTGCAACCCTGCGCACGTCCTGTGTGGCTATTCTCTTATATACACAACGACAAATATATTTCCTGATACTGAACCCTAGGTTTAAGATATTAAAAGCTTTAACCAGCTCATTTGTTTAAATTGACGATTAAGGAAATAATAACATGTTTCATTAGGCCTCTTAGAAGGTGTATTACCAAACCACCTGAAAGCGAAACCTGTCGACAATGATTGCTTGGTTCATATTAATCTTTGATAATAATTTGATCGTTTAAAGTCCGCCGCATGAAACACTTCGCATGTCTTGCGTCCTTAAAGCGTGTTAGAAATGATTATTTTAAAGCTACCGATGGTCAGAAATCTTGTTTTGCAATTATTTGAAGAGTCCAATTTTACATTAAGGGCACATGTATGATACTGTTAGGAAGTGAAATGGTCCTTCTACTTTAAAGGATCCTGACGTATTGAACATATGAAACGCCCCATTTTGTTAAGGTAATTGGGGTATAGCATTATGTCTGCAAATTTGGAAGATAATTTGTAGACAAATACACATTTATAGAGTCTGGAATCACACTCGATTAAGTTGTTATTTGATTATTCATGTTTTTAGATATAAAGTGTCACGAGTCGTAATATACTACACAAATTGAGCAAATTCAGCGAGTTTTAGTTATGTTTATATGTAAAATGAATGCTTACTTAGATGATATCCTGTAGGAATTAACACAAAAAAAGATCAACTTTTACTTTCTTTAATCTTTGACGTCATATCCGGTAAGATGACGTTAAAATTTGTTTTATGCTGTTATGTCCTGTTAAACTCATAAAGTACCGAATGTTTTTCTCACAAAATCAAGACAAAATATCACTTTTTCCTCTTAAGATTTAAAAAAAAAAATACTACTGTATTCAAGTAAATCCTCATCATAAATTTCAAATGAGAAAAAAAACGTATGACTTGCTACAATATTGCTTATTTAGCAATTATTATTGCATTTTTTTTTGTTTTACAAACACGCGGAGTGATATTTATTCTGTGCTAAATTAAACCGGAAACAAGGTATAACATGTGATAAAAAGTGATTATTTATTGCTTCTTAATCGGTGTTATATATGCATCAAGTTTAATAATGAAAAAATAGTATTTTGAAAGCCAGTTTTAATGTATTCTTTCTTTAGAACTGCAAGGAAGTGTTTATACAGGTAACAAATTAATATCTAGCCTATATAGTTAGTTCATTTGCGTAACTCCTGTTGGAACAAGGAAACTTTTGCATCGTAAATTATTCACATGCTTTCAATGAAATGTTATATTTCATTTAGTCTAAGGCCGTTATTGATGAATTCGTATCAGGACGAAATGCTTTAGCTAATGATGATCTTTTTTTCTTCGTTTCTATTGAGTGTGTGTGAATTTTATTCAGTCGATTCTGCAATGTATATGGTAAGTGATTTATTTTTTACTTAATATATGACTCTCACTGACAAAACACAATATAATAAATAGAGCACTCAAAATGTTTTCCAAGCAAATTCCAAGGTGAAAAGTGGACGAAACGACTTATAAATACTTGTTTGTTACCAAAATTGAACCTGACTCGTATTTTATAGTGTTAAACATCGGTAGCAAAACATAAGCGTCGATTTTGTCATAAGTTATCGTCCGGACACATTTTTTTGCAAATTTTTGACAATGGGACATTACTCCGTAAATAAATAGTTGTATGTAACCAGCGTCAAACTGAAATTGTATTTCATGGTGCTAAAAACGCGTACGAATAAGTATTTCAATCCTTCAACTTGTTCATGACTTTTTCTCCAGAAAGCGTATTTTTGTGCGATTCTAAGTTGAAACGAGGCCATAACTTCATAAAGAATTAACGGTTTGTAACCAAAGTCGTATTTGATATGCATCTTATGCTGTACAATTATTTTAAAGCGTCAAACCTTTCAGGAATTATCCTTCGGAAAAGACCGATCGACCGAATAATTGATAGGCACACTCATATATAACATTGATTACAGGAGTGGGGGAATAAAACACATCATGCTTCTTGAAACGGTATATTTCAACACTGATTTTAAAAGAATGAAAAACATATTGCACGAAAAAAAATGTTATATGTGTTTTAGCCAAATGCAGTCAAAGGCAGATTTAGCTTCAGGAATTGTAACAACACGCCTGTGCCCCTCATCTTTGACCATGTTGACATTCAACCCGACCCCGTGCAAATGGACCTTGGCTACGTCAATCTCAATATGAGTGCTACACTCACGAAGATGATTGGTTACTCGAACAAAGTCGATGTAAGTAGCGAAGTACTCGTACTTGAGTACTTGTACCATTAAAGGCCTAGTTTAAGGAATGTTTTGCATGACAATCCCCAGCTGTGCATCTCATGCTTATTGTACTGATGTCACAGTAGGGGCCAATTTCCTGTTTATTTGTTTATTGGCTCAGATCAATACACAAACATTGTGTACAATACACAGTTTTTTTTTGGGGGGGGGATTAAACTAGGCCTTTAAAATCATTAAAGTAAAAACTGGGAACATTTTATGTTTCGTACTAATTCTGTAATTACGGTGTAGAAAAATAGTGTTGTAAGTACAACTTTCACAAGGAGGAGTCTATTTTCGAATTGCGTTGACCTATGGTGAGGGATGTTTACAGATAGGGTTTTCTCTGTTTTCTCCTAATAAAGATCACAGTTCTGGAAAAAATCATACAACCGGACATTTACTATTGTAGTGTTAATAACAAACTTGAAAATAAATTTATCCGGTATCGTTCTCTGTCATGCTAGGCCAGTTTGAGCGTACGACTGAAGACATCGAACGGTGAAACAGAGCTGTGCTATATTATTGGAGGGCAATGTTACGTATCGGACCTCTGCTACTTCATCAAAACAACGCTCAATATCCCTACGTGTACTATTGAACCGGTATATATGTATATATTTCTTGTCACAATGATAAGCCCTGATGTCAGTAGTTATACATTTACGATATATTTTACCCAATATTTATTTCACGCAATAACTTGAAACAATTGTTTACTTGGGCGAACCACAGTTTACCATCTCAAATCTCTACATTTATAACTATGCAATGTCGTTTAAAAGTAATCAAAAATATAATGACAGACAGAATGGATACTCCTAAATTTCCTTTATGCTTCATACGACAATGTAGCTCGTTAAAAGGTGTTTAGTTTTCGTTAAAACGACCTAGAATCTCAATTTTCGTGACTGACGTTTCTCGTTGAAACGACTTAGCGAGTTACAAAGTCGTTTAGACGGCAGACATTAGTCGCTTTAACGTGGTTAAAATGACTCGGATGTCATCTGTATGCCATGTATGATAATTATACTAAAAACACTTTAATTGTATCAAAGAGTGTGCTTTTTTGTTCATGTTTGATTAAAAAGGATTTTTAATACCTGGATTACACGATCATGAAATTTTAGTGAGCATTCATTTACCTTCGCATTCTGAGAAGATTTATCATTACGAACACATATTTTGTTTTGTTTTTTAACATAAGTTAATTATTAAAGGTAATTATTTGATAAAGCTGATACGTAAACCGGAAATATTTACACCTCAACTTCCATTCCTTAAATGAACTGCCTTTCGGCAATTGCGTTCATCAATCGATGAACGCAACATCTTCGGATATGTTCGGATCGCAATTCATCGCATAACAATATACATAAAAAACTATTGATCTTGTTATTGTTTGTATTGTGTCAGCAGGTCCCGTAAAATATAAATCAACATTTTAGAAAGTGCTAAGTTATTATATTTTATACGTTTTGTTGCCAAAGGTGTTTTAATTTTACGTTTTAAAGTGATTTCAAGTGGTTGATCTTTTCCCGCGTTATTGTGACGTCATTTGAAAAAATGTTTCCGGTAACAGTCGGGTCGTCCTATTTAAAGAACGGGTAAGAAAGGATAACTGAAAGGTAATCCGAAATGAAATGAAGTATTTTTTAACGTTTCTTGAATAAAGTAATGAACTAATGGTGTAAATATAAGGAATGAATTGCGGGGTTGATGTCATTATCGGGGATATGAACGCATTGGGCTGGTCAAAGTACGAGTGGAGTCCTTCGGCCTCCACACACTTAGATCAGCCCAATTGCATTCATACCCCGATAATGACATCAAACCCGCAATTCATTCCTTAAATAAAACAAATCGACGACATGCAGTTTTTTAACGTATATGTATATAAACGTATTTCGAACTCATTACTCAATACTCTAGTTTCATTGCAAGATGGCATAGATACATTCAAGTACACTATACTGCTATTTATTTAACCGACTTTGTAGAAAATAGTCTATGCTTCATACTAATTCAAAATGTTAAGCTTAAGGAAAAAAAACCGATATTCTTGTAGGTTGCTCGAGGGTTATTGTAGTATAATCCGGAACATTCTCGAGGGTTATTGTAGTATGTTTTTGAACATTCTCGAGGGCTTTGTAGTATGTTATTGAACATTCTCGAGGGCTTTTTAGTGTTTTTTTAACATTCTTGAGGGCTTTGTAGTATGTTCTTGAACATTCTCGATGGTTATTGTAGCATGTTCATGAACATTCTCGAGGGTTATTGTACCATGTTTTTGAACATTCTCGAGGGCTTTGTAGTATGTTTTTGAACATTCTCGAGGGTTATTGTAGTATGTTTTTGAACATTCTCGAGGGCTTTGTAGTATGTTCTTGAACATTCTCGAGGGTATTGTAGTATGTTCTTGAACATTCTCGAGGATTATTGTAGTTTGTTTTTGAACATTCTCGAGGGCTTTGTAGTATGTTTATGAACATTCTCGAGGGCTTCGTAGTATGTTCTTGAACATTCTCGAGGATTATTGTAGTTTGTTTTTGAACATTCTCGAGGGCTTTGTAGTATGTTTATGAACATTCTCGAGGGCTTTGTAGTATGTTCTTGAACATTCTCGAGGGTATTGTAGTATGCTCCTGAACATTCTCCAGGGTAATTGTAGTATGTTTTTGAACATTTTCGAGGGCTATTATATCATGTTCTTGGTCATTCTCGAGGATTTTGTAATATGTTCTGGAACATTCTTGAAGGCTTTGTACTTTGTTCTAGCACATTTTCGATGGTTATTGTTGTATGTTCTACATTCTCGGTGGTTATTGTAGTATGTTCTGGACTATTCTTGAGTGTTATTGAAGTCAGTTCTGGAACATTTTCGATGGTTATTGTAGTATGTTCTGGACTATTCTTGAGGGTTATTGTAGTATGTTTTACATTCTAAAGGGTTATTGTGGTGTGCTCTGTAACATTCTCGAGGGTTTTTGTAGAATGTTCTGGACCATTCTCAATGTTTTTTTATTGTATAATCTGGAACATTCTCGAGGGGTTTTGTAATATGTTCAGGAACATTCTCAATGTTTTTATTGTATAATCTGGAACATTCTCGAGGGGTTTTGTAATATGTTCAGGAACATTCTCAATGTTTTTATTGTATAATCTGGAACATTCTCGAGGGGTTTTGTAGTATGTTCATGAACATTCTCAATGTTTTTATTGTATAATCTGGAAAATTCTCGAGGGGTTTTGTAGTATGTTCAGGAACATTCTCAATGTTTTTATTGTATAATCGGGATCATTCTCGAGGGGTTTTGTAGTATGTTCAGGAACATTCTCAATGTTTTTATTGTATAATCTGGAACATTCTCGAGGGTTTTTTTAGTATGTTCAGGAACATTCTCAATGTTTTATTGTATAATCTGGAAAATTCTCGAGGGGTTTTGTAGTATGTTCAGGAACATTCTCAATGTTTTTATTGTATAATCGGGATCATTCTCGAGGGGTTTTGTAGTATGTTCAGGAACATTCTCAATGTTTTTATTGTATAATCTGGAAAATTCTCAAGGGGTTTTGTAGTATATTCAGGAACATTCCCAATGTTTTTATTGTATAATCGGGATCATTCTCGAGGGGTTTTGTAGTATATTCAGGAACATTCTCAATGTTTTTATTGTATAATCTGGAAAATTCTCAAGGGGTTTTGTAGTATGTTCAGGAACATTCTCAATGTTTTATTGTATAATCGGGATCATTCTCGAGGGGTTTTGTAGTATGTTCAGGAACATTCTCAATGTTTTTATTGTATAATCTGGAACATTCTCGAGGGGTTTTGTAGTATGTTCAGGAACATTCTCAATGTTTTTATTGTATAATCTGGAACATTCTCGAGGGGTTTTGTAGTATGTTCATGAACATTCTCAATGTTTTTATTGTATAATCTGGAAAATTCTCGAGGGGTTTTGTAGTATGTTCAGGAACATTCTCAATGTTTTTATTGTATAATCGGGATCATTCTCGAGGGGTTTTGTAGTATGTTCAGGAACATTCTCAATGTTTTTATTGTATAATCTGGAAAATTCTCAAGGGGTTTTGTAGTATATTCAGGAACATTCCCAATGTTTTTATTGTATAATCGGGATCATTCTCGAGGGGTTTTGTAGTATATTCAGGAACATTCTCAATGTTTTTATTGTATAATCTGGAACATTCTCGAGGTTTTTTTTAGTATGTTCAGGAACATTCTCAATGTTTTTATTGTATAATCTGGAAAATTCTCAAGGGGTTTTGTAGTATGTTCAGGAACATTCTCAATGTTTTATTGTATAATCGGGATCATTCTCGAGGGGTTTTGTAGTATATTCAGGAACATTCTCAATGTTTTTATTGTATAATCTGGAAAATTCTCAAGGGGTTTTGTAGTATGTTCAGGAACATTCTCAATGTTTTTATTGTATAATCTGGAAAATTCTCAAGGGGTTTTGTAGTATGTTCAGGAACATTCCCAATGTTTTTATTGTATAATCTGGAAAATTCTCGATGATTACTGTGGTATGTTCTGGAACATTCTGATTGGAGTAAAAACCTTAACCTCTCAAAAAGTATAAAAAATTCAGTAGTGCTTAATTATTTCCAAAATCTTGGATTTAATTGATTTATTTTATCTAAGGGTTTGTCAATTTTATTTCCAAAACTCTCAGTTATTTTGGCATGTTTGACTTAACATGATGTCATATAAAAGAGTTATACCATCATTGATTTAATATAACGTCCGCATATTATCTTTAGATTATACATCGCATTATAAATATTTGCCGGTTGAAATGCGCATAGCATCAATAGGGTCTTGTCCATAAACCGTCGACATGTTTTAATCAAATAGTATGTTATTTTTATGTGTTTTAAAAATGGTATTTTAAATGATGTCGATTTGCAACCACTACCAAGCTGATAAAAACGTACGTTTTATATATACAATAAGCCCTTGGAAGAGCAATAACTAGACCGCATGTCTAATTGCCGTTATTTTTCAGTTTCAAGGTAACTTCTTGAATAGAGCTCGGCAGTTCGAACATCTGCCGTTTATAGTGAAGGGACAATTTACAATCAAAGCAAACGTCAGAGAATTAGGGGAGCCAGTGGCATGTTTAGAATGGACCATGTGCTTGAAGTAGGTTCTGTTGCTTTAAATGATTGTTAAAATATTAAAACGTTTTCAGGAAACGCTAATGCAAAGAATACATTACACTTCCATGTTCAGATGATCGCATTTATTCTTAAAAATACTTATAATACTAAAATACTTATATATAAATACAAACATTTTCAATATATTTTGTGCCATAATGCCGTGGCAGTTTGGTCATTTTAGATTTTTTTCTTACAATTCATGTTATACTGTGTTGATTTGGTGGTGTAGATCATCTTCAACTAGGACTATTCATATACATTGACGTTGGAATGCGCACGACTTTGAAATAAAAATCCTCTTTGTAAAATTTTCAATTGTCTGAAATTCACCTACATACGAAATTATGTACTTGTATTTTAATCATTTTTTTCATAGTGATAAGTGTTGTTTACTATTGCTAACTGCACCGCCATTGACATCTTGCAATGTTTGAATTGTGTCCCTTCAAACCTACTATTGTTTCTGGACAACCGCTTGAGATATGGATGTAGTGTAAACATCTGAATTGAAGTTTTGTAGAGAACAATAAAGACTGATTGCACTGTATATTGTCATGTACACTAAGTAAATGTATATTTTACAGACCAAAAGTAAAAACATAAATTGTGGGTTTTATTTCAGTGAGTGCAGTTTACTTTGAACAAACATGATGATCATCTACGTTGAAAGAGAAGTGGCGTCGGAGAAGTTTGCCTAGTTGCACTTATATGTTCACATAAATAAGATTTGTACAACATTGATGTATAAGTTTTGCTTCACCATACTAATAAACAGTATTTCCTGAAACATTCAAGCATCGAGTTTACCCTTTTTTAACAAAACTGACTCATTATATTGTTTTAAATAAAAGAAATTGTTACGTTGCGTAATAAACAAAAAAAAACTGTCCCAGCATGAGATACTTGGGAGCTGAGTTAAGGGAATGCTACCTCAGTCGTTTTTGAATATTAGAAAAAGAGGTTATGATGTTTCTTTGAATCCGATTTAAACAATTGTTTGTTATGAGATTAACACGTCAACAAGGTAGCTCAGTTATGGGCACTTTAAGCTTATACTTCGGTTCTAGGTGGTTCAAGATCTACACTGTACACATTTATTTACAGGTTTAATGGTATTATATGAAACTTGTTTGCATTTGTCTTGAATAATTACAGTAATTGGTGAAAAGCAGAGACACTGGAAAGTGAGTTCAACTTGTTTTTTTTGGCCCTAGGCAAATTGAATTCACCCGTAGTTCCTGTGAAATGTACAGAGATGAATTGAATATACTTAGTCTATGTAAAATGAAACTAGAAGTCCTATTTCTCATTGTAAAGATTATTAGTGAGTCTAGACATCTTATTGGCAACTGTGTTTGTTAAGAAGTTGAAGATACAATCGAAACGCGTTGGCTCGAAATCGATTGGCTCGATTATCTCGTTGGCTCGAACTGGATGTAAAAGACGCAATTTGTTATACTCTTTGTTAAGCATTCCCGCTTGGATCGATATTCGCGTGGACAGTCCCTTGGATATCGTGGCAACAGGTTTCGACTGTCCTTACTTTTCCGACAAAAGTCAGAAAACTTATATTTTAAGGCTTAATACAACTGAGAATTGTAAGTTGGTCGTGGGTAGGTGACGGGCCACAACATTCAGCTTTGTCTTGGGTAGGTGACGGGCCACAACATCCAGCTTCGACTTGGGTAGGTGACGGGTCACAACATTCAGTTCTGACTTGGGTAGGTGACGGGCCTCAACAATCGGCTCTGTCTTTGGTAGGTGACGGGCCTCGACATTCAGCTGACGGGCCTCAATAGTCAGGTCTGTCTTGGGTAGGTGACGGGCCTCAACATTCAGCTCTGTCTTGGGTAGGTGACAGGTCTAAACATTCTGCTCTGACTTGGGTATATGACGGGCCTCAACATTCAGCTCTGACTCGGGGAGATGACGGGCTTAAACATCAAGCTCTGTCTTGGGGAGATGACGGGCTTCAATATCAAGCTCTGTCTTGGGGAGATGACGGGCTTCAACATTCAGCTCTGACTTTGGGAGATGCCGGGCTTCAATATCAAGCTCTGACTTTGGGAGATGACGAACTTCAACATCAAATAGGTAGGTGACAGGTTTAAGGTAGTTTTAATGCTTCTGTTAAATGTATAGCCCGTTACTGGCTGAATTTCATATGTTTTATCGATTTTATTAAAGAAAGATAAAATAAACAATATGTCACTAAACTACTCATAAAATAGGGTTTTGTAGATAAAGAAATTCAGAAATATGCGATAAATTTATGCTTGATATTTTGCATAATGGTAAACCATATGAATCACTAGGTAGAAGGGTTCTTTTATATCTTAAAACTTTCCTTTGTTCTGTTAGAAATATGATTAACACGTTTGTTTACATATTGACATCGATAATGACCTTTTGACTTTTTGCCGGAGTTTATTGTGTTTCGATTTAATAATATGATTTGGGTTGTATAGAAATATGCTCAACAATTGGTGGACAAGACTCTTAAAAGAGTATGTTAGTATCTCAAAGTTAGCCTTCGTTCACTAGCGACCAAGTTTCACTTTCAGTTTGCAATAGAATGTAACCTAAGCATGACCTTAATTTGGTTTTTGGTTGTATAGGAAGGTAATGAAGGCCTAATTATAATCGATCGTACTTGTGTTATAGAATTATTTCAAATAAACACTTGGTTACGTCAGGTTTAATGTTCATAAAAAGTTTGATAGATTAAATACTTATTTTGAGGAACAACATAGTAATCCCGCTTGTTAGATATTGGTTAATGTTCACACCATTTAATTGTACAGGCAGTGAGAGAGTGAATGCAAGGGAGCACCAACCAAGCATTTGCGTTGATGTACAGTTGTTATAATCTTAGCAAAGTGTGCAATTTAGTAAAGATTGTTACAGTGAATCCTCTGTGAAATTGTTACACAAAAAGGTGTTCAAATTTTAATTAATACCTGAACCCTAAACTCCCAATAAGTTTTGACGTATTGAGTCTCGGGACTACACTTTATTTATATTTATCGTTTATTTGAAATATTCTATTCGAATTTCCTCATACGTTTTTCCGTTGTTGGGAAATACCACTTTATAAAAACAAAATTGTTGTCAAATATTGACATGCTGAAACATGAATGTTACACTTTAATTACTTTTTGTTAGAAGTGCTAAAACATTACTGCCCAATTTGTGGCCATGTCCAGTCAGCTAGGTGATTGTCTGTGTTTGTGTGTCTCTCTAAATAATTATCTTTATTACGTGCGTGTCTCTAGTTGAGTGTCTGTTTTGTTATAGTTCTTGTGCCACCAGAAGATCGCAGGGAGACGGTGACTGCTTGTCTTGTTCCATTATCGTTTCCTCAATTTAAGGGCAACGCAATACCTTTCGTACCAGAGATTTCCGTTCAGGCAAAATTATTATTTAATTCAGGTAAAAAAATCATGTTTTTTAGTCGCATTTGCTTTAGATGTTGTTTGTTATTGTTAGTATCTTATTTGTCGATGTTATGCTAGTGGGGAGCCTTTTTCGGGTGCTAGCTTAACTAGATTTGTTTTGAAAAAAGTCTGTTATCGGTTAAGCTTTTTTGATGTGTGTACGTTTGTATGTGATGTTTGTATGTATGTGGACCTTTGTTTTATGCCTTAGAGGGTAAATATTTGACTACTGAACGCCTCAATGTAGTTTTCAATGTCATTTATCAAATGAAACACCTCTCGAAGTAACAGTATTGACAAGGGCCTTGTTTGATCAGGGTCCACACAATCATTCAGTGAATAAGATTGATTTAGCCACTAATGATAAAGTACGGCTTTAATCCTCATCACAAGTTATTAATAAGATGTTTTTTTGTCTAAATATAACACATCAAACATCTAACCATTCCATTTAATGAACGACCTTGAAATGACCTTGAACTTGACCATTGGTGACCTTGATAGTCAGTATGTTTGAAAGCTTAGCATATGAACATAACTTACTTCAAACATTTAAGTCAATAAATGTTTGTGTTAAATAGTTATAATAAATACTGTAAGACTAGTCATGGGCTAAGAAAACAGCGGTCATATTGGCTGTTATCTTGGTTACCATAGTAACCTGGAGGATGCCAGCTGTCCACCCTCGCTAAATATGAACTTCAGACATCCCCCAACAAAATATACCTAAAAACGCTCTGGACAAAAAATGCACACACATACCTTTAGGGACTGTACTACGAAAAACTAGCAAGCATTTAAGAAAACATTTCCATTATTGAATATTCAAATTATCATACGCCATCAGGATCGAATAAGGTAAGCGTCAGTGGAATTCTGTTTAGTGTGTAGACGACAATAGTTCTATGTTATCTTCATAAAGCGAAGGTATTTTCTGTAACTTCGATGATAAATGTGAATATAAGTAATACCAGTACAAAAATATCCACAATATCAAATATAAAAGCAAAATATATTTTTAACACTTCAGATGTCACATTTCTACTATTGCGCCTCATATTCCAGGATCTTGGTCAGACTTTGTACAAAATGGTGGAAATTCGTATAAATAACAGAACACGTTTGATAACTATCCGAACCTACCGATGGTCAGAAATCTCGTTATGCAGTCCATGTCTATTTAGAGTAAATGATTTTCACTAAGGGCACATGTATGATACTGTTATGAAGTGAACTGGTCATTCTATTTAAAAGGATTCTGACTAATAGAACAAATGAAACGGCTCATTTTGTTAAGTATTGTGGTATTGCTATATGTGTCCAAATTTGGAAGATTATTTGTACGCAAATGAATATTTATAGAGTTTTGATTAACCTTTCGATTGGGTTGTATTTGAATGTTTTTGGTTTAATTAGATATATAGGATCTTTCACGAGTCGTAATATTATACACAATTTCATTCAGAGAGTTTAGCAAATATGTCACTAAGTGAGCATTTGACGAGCCAAATAACATATTGCCAAGTAGCATACAATTGTGTTTTATAGTATGATGAGTGTCAGATTTATCCGATGTCTTTTCCTGTAAGAAAATAGCTTAAGCTACCTACCGGTTTCACCTGTTTTAGTGAAGAACCGACCACCAATGCAATGCCATTTATCGCTCTTAATGCATTTAAGAGATGTAGAACTTGGGATAATCTAAAACCACAGATATATCCGATCGTGTCTATTTTGTAGTAAATTGCACTCAAACTAAGATTATGTCAAACCAGAAATACGTAAATAGCTTAAAAATTAACACAATTTGCTTTCTTTTTTAATTGTGACGTCATGTCCGGTAAGATGACATCACAATTTATAATATGTACATGAAGTAATTTCCTGTAAAACTCTTTAAGAACCAAATTTTTTTTTTACAAAATCGAGAAGAAAATTATCACGCTTTCCGCTTAGGTATTAAATGGAAAATGTACTTCTTTATTTAAGAAAATCTTCATCATAAATAAAAAATGAGAAAGAAAACGTAAGACTTGCTACAATACTGCCAATTAAGCAATTAATTTTGCCATAATTTTTTTACAAACACGCGGAGTGATATATTATCTCACCTATAAAAACAGGGTAATGTTATATTACACATTTGTAATGCAGTGAAATACATGGTGGCTATTTTTAGCCGGAAAAAACAACATGTGATAACAAGTGATCATTTATTGCTGCTTAATCAGTGTTATATCAGGCCTTTATCTGTGTTATAATAAGGAAATTTATGCATTGTAAATTATAAAAAAGCTTTCAGTATAATATTTTGTTTCCTTAAGTCTAGGGTCTCATTGTTGATTTAATATCAGGACAAAATGCTTAAGCTTAAGATAATATTTTTATTTTCATGGTTTCTATGTTATGTGTGTGATTTTAATTCCGTTGATTCTGCAATATATATGGTAAGAGATTTATTTTTTACTTAATATAATTATCAGTGAAAAATACTAAAAATACTAGTAAATTATTATTATAAGTAATATTCAAAAAATAATAAACAAGAGCATTCACAAGAGTGATGAATAACCCCGTACGCCGCCTGGATATAGGAATGATATAAACTATATATTTAAAAAATGGCCATAACTCCATCAAACATTGGTGGACTGTCACAATAGTCGAACTTTATATATATTCGTATGTGTTTAACACTTGCATTCATGATGAATTGTTTAGAAAGCGTCTGTTGGCCAATTAAAGTTAAAAAGAGGCCATAACTCCGTCACGAATTAGTTGTTTGAATCAGTCAAATGTTGTATGGTGTTGTACATTGTACCAAAAATTATTTAAATCCATCGACCCTGTCATTAGTTATCATCCAGACACATTGTTTTGGCAAGTTCTAAGCTAGGTCTGGTTTTGTCGGGTTAAACATATGTACCAAATATTATTTATACCCGTCAAACCTTTCATGAGAGTTCATGTCCGGACATCTTTTCTTAGCGATTTTCTAAGATTAAGAGGGGAAAAAACGGTAAGTCCAGTCCTATATACCAATGATCACAGAAGATGGGAAATAAAACACATCTTGGTGCTTGAAACGACATACTTCAACACTGAGTTTTTAAACAATGAGAAACATAGTGCACAAAAAAAGGAATAATGACCTGTTATATATGTCTTAGCCAAATGCAGTCAAAGGCGGATTAAGCTTCCGGAATTGTAACAGCACGCCTGTACCCCTCACCTTTGAGCATGTTGACATTCAACCCGACCCCGTGCAAATGGACCTTGGCTACATCAATCTCAGTATGAATGCAACACTCACGAAGATGATTGGTAATTCGAGCAAGGTTGATGTAAGTAATAGTACTTGAATACTTGTACCATTAAAACATTTTAAAGTTAACACCGGGAACATGCAGTGTTTCGTGCTAGTTTTATAATCACAGTATAGAAACATAGTGTTGTAATTGCAACTGTCACAGAACGCCGACTCGAAATTAAGTTTCTTTTCGAATTTTGTTGACCTATGGTAAGGGATGTTTAGAGCTATGGCAGTTGAATTCCTCAGTTTGCTCCTAATAAAGCTTATAGTACTTGAAACATAATGCCACCGGACATTTATTACTCTAGTGTAAACTAAAAACAACACACTGGATTGAAAATTCTTGTATCAATCGTTCACTGTCATCCTAGGCCAGTTTGAGCATACGACTGAAGACAGAGCACGGTGAAACGGAGCTTTGCTATATTCTTGGAGAGAAATGTTACGTTTCTGACGTTTGCCACTGGGTCAAGTCAACGCTCAACGTCCCAACGTGTACTTTTCCACCGGTATATACATGTATATATATTTATTGTCATAATGATTTGCCCTGATGGCCATAGGTATAATTTTACGATATATGTTTGCCCATTATATGTTTTACCCGAAACAATTGTTTACCTGGGCGAACCACAGTTTACAATCTCAAATCACCACATTTCAACATAAGATTTGTTTACATATATAAGTCTAATGCTAATTATAACAACTATGAAAAGCCGTTTCAAAGAAATCAGAAATATTATGAAGGACAGGAAGGAAACTCTTCAATTTCCATTATGCTTAAAACGAAAACGTAGCTCGTCTAAATGTCTTTATAGTTCGTGAAAATGACATAGTATCTCGATTAAACGACCTAACAAGTTACTAGGTCGTTTTGACGATAAAAAGACACGAATGTCATCTCTATACAAACGTATGATATATTAAAAGTTTTAATTTAATACATATTGTTATCGTATAACAGAGCGCGCAATTTTGTTCATGTTTGATTAAAAAAGATTTTAATAAACGGATTAGCTTGATTTCACAATTATTAAATTTTGGTGAGCTCCAATCAACCTATGCATTCTGAGAAAGGATATTATTACGAATACATGTTTGCTTTTTTAAATATTAAAAAGGCAATTATTTGATCTTACAAGGACTTTTCGGCATTTGAAAAGGCCCTAGATATAAAACAAATCGAGGACATGCTGTTGTTACACGTATATGTATTTTGAACTCAGCACTCAAAAATCTAGTTCCATTGTTAGATGGCGTAGATAAATTCAAGTAAACTATACAGCTATTAATTAACTGGTTTTGTTATAAAATATTCTATGTTTTATACTTATTTCAAAAGTTTTGGAATTAAAAAAGGCTTTAGAATAAAGAATATTATTAATATAAAAGTTAAGAAAGATTTCTTAAGGGTTATTGTAGTATGTTCTGGAACATTCCTGAGGACTATTGTAGTTTTTTATGAAATATTCCCGAGGACTATTGTATTATGTTCTGGAACATTCCCGAGGATTATTGTATTATGTTCTGGAACATTCCCGAGGATTATTGTGGTATATTCTGGAACATTCCCGAGAACTATCGTAGTATTTTCTGGAACATTCCCGAAGACTATTGTAGTTTTTTCTGGAACCTTTCCGATGATTGTTGAAGTATTTTCTGGAACTTCCCCGAAGCTTATTGTAATATGATTTGGAACATTCCTGAGGACTATCGTAGTATTTTCTGGAACATTCCCGAGGACTACCGTAGTATTTTCTGGAACCTTCCCGATGACTATTGTAGTATGTTCTGAAATATTCCCGAGGGTTATTGTAGTATGTTCTTGAACATTCTCGAGGGTTATTGTAGTATGTTCTGGAACATTTCGGAGGGTTTTTATAGTATGTTCTGGAACATTTCCGAATAATAGGGTAGTATGTCCTGGAACATTCCCGAGGGTTATTGTAGTATGTTCTGGAACATTCCCGAGGACTATTGTAGTATGTTCCGAAATATTCTCGAGAGTTATTGTAGTATGTTCTGGAACATTCCCGAGGACTATTGCAGAATGTTCTGGAACATTCTCGATGGTTATTGTAGTATGCTCTGAAACCTTCCCGAGGACTACTGTAGTATGTTCTGGAACATTTCCGGGGACTATTATAGTATGTTCTGGAACATTTCCGGGGATTATTGTAGTATGTTCAGGAACATTTCCCGGGACTATTGTAGTATGTTTTGGAACATTGCCGGGGACTATTCTAGTATGTTCTGGAACATTCCCGCGGACTTCTACCGTATGTTCTGGAACATTTCCGGGAGCCATTGCAGTATTTTTGTGGAACATTCCGGGGGACTTTTGCAATATGTTCTGGAACATTCCCCAGGGTTATATTATTATGTTCCGGAACATTCCCGAGGACTTTTGCAGTATGTTCCGGAACATTCCCGGGGACTATTGCAGTATGTTCTGGAACATTCCCGAGTGTTATTATATTATGTTCTGTAACATTCCGGGGGACTTTTGCAATATGTTCTGGAACATTCCCCAGGGTTATATTATTATGTTCTGGAACATTCCCGAGGACTTTTGAATTATGTTCTAGAACATTCCCGAGGACTATTGTAGTATGTTCTGGAACATTCCCGAGGGTTATTATATTATGTTCTGTAACATTCCCCAGGACTATTGCAGTATTTTCTGGAACCTTACCGAGGACTATTGAAGTATTTTCTGTTACATTCTCGAGGGTAATTGTATTATGTTCTGGAACATTCTCGAGGACTATTGTAGTATGTTTTGGAACATTCCCGAGGACTTTCGAATTATGTTCTAGAACATTCACGAGGACTATTGTAGTATGATCTGAAACATTCTTGGGGACTATACTGATGAAACAGCTCGTTTCAGAAAGAAAAAAAGCCTTTCGAATCAAGCCCAGGAAGAGCTTTACCGCATGTCTAATGACCGTTAATTTTCAGTTTCAAGGTAAGTTGTTTCACAAAAGACGACACTTCACAGATCTTCATAGTGAAGGGACAATTTACAATCAAAGCAAACGTCAGAGAATTAGGGGAGCCAGTGGCATGCCTAGAATGGACCATGTGCTTGAAGTAGGTTCTGTTGCTTTAAATGATAGCTGAAATGTTAAAGCTACCCACTCACATATTAACATTTTTGACAACTTTTTAATATTTTGTCTTTGAACGTCACAAATGCTTGGAAACCAGTGATATAAAACTGCTTACCAAAAATCAGATCACAGATGTTCATATTTAAGTTCAAAAAGTGATTTATGTATTTTTCTTAAACCGGCCGAAACGCATTGACGCATTACAAGACAAACCAAAGTTGTAAAAACTGTAAATCTGTGAGAATGCAGCTTTAAAACGTTTTCCGGAAACGCTAATGTAAAGCATACATTACACTTCCCTGTTCAGATGATTTGTTTTATTCATTTAATACTAAAATGTGTATATATATTTATACAAAGTAATGTCAATAAAATGTTGTTGTTTTTTTATATTTGTGTAAGACATGCTTTAAATAATTCCATTCAGCACACCCTTGTAACAGTTTGGTGATTTCTCTTCGAATAAGAAAGATACGGAAAACAATTCTTACAATAGTACAATGAATGTTATGTTATGTTGATATGGTAGTGTAGAGCATCTTCAACTAAGAATATTTATATAATACAATGCCGTTGAAATGCTCACGACTTTTGAAACTAAAATCAACCTTTGTAAAATTTTCAATTGTCTGAAATACACCTACATATGAAATGATGTACTTGTATTTTAATCATTTTTTCATAGTGATAAGTGTTGTTTACTATTGCTAACTGCGCCGCCATTGACATCTTGCAATGTTTGAATTGTGTCCCTTCAAACCTACTATTGTTTCTGGACAACCGCTTGAGATATGGATGTAGTGTAAACATCTGAATTGAAGTTTTGTAGGGAACAATAAAGACTGATTGCACTGTATATTGTCATGTACACTAAGCAAATGTAAATTTTACAGACCAAAAGTAAAAACATAAATTGTGGGTTTTATTTCAGTGATTGCAGTTTACTTTGAACAAACATGATGATCATCTACGTTGAAAGAGAAGTGGCGTCGGAGAAGTTTGCCTAGTTGCACTTATATGTTCACATAAATAAGATTTGTACAACATTGATGTATAAGTTTTGCTTCACCATACTAATAAACAGTATTTGCTGAAACATTCAAGCATCGAGTTTACCCTTTTTTAACAAAACTGACTCATTATATTTTTTTTAAATAAAAGAAATTGTTACGTTGCGTAATAAACAAAAAAAACTGTCCGAGCATGAGATACTTGGGAGCTGAGTTAAGGGAATGCTACCTCAGTCGTTTTTGAATATCAGAAAAAGAGGTTATGATGTTTCTTTGAATCCGATTTAAACAATTGTTTGTTATGAGATTAACACGTCAACAAGGTAGCTCAGTTATGGGCACTTTAAGCTTATACTCCGGTTCTAGGTGGTTCAAGATCTACACTGTACACATTTATTTACAGGTTTAATGATATTATATGAAACTTTTTTGCATTTGTCTTGAATAATTACAGTAATTGGTGAAAAGCAGAGACACTGGAAAGTGAGTTCAACTTGTTTTTTTGGCCCTAGGCAAATTGAATTCACCCGTAGTTCCTGTGAAATGTACAGAGATGAATTGAATATACTTAGTCTATGTAAAATGAAACTAGAAGTCCTATTTCTCATTGTTAAGATTATTAGTGAGTCTAGACATCTTATTGGCAACTGTGTTTGTTAAGAAGTTGAAGATACAGTCGAAACGCGTTGGCTCGAAATCGATTGGCTCGATTATCTCGTTGGCTCGAACTGGATGTAAAAGACGCAATTTGTTATACTCTTTGTTAAGCATTCCCGCTTGGATCGATATTCGCTTGGACAGTCCCTTGGATATCGTGGCAACAGGTTTCGACTGTCCTTACTTTTCCGACAAAAGTCAGAAAACTTATATTTTAAGGCTTAATACAACTGAGAATTGTAAGTTGGTCGTGGGTAGGTGACGGGCCACAACATTCAGCTTTGTCTTGGGTAGGTGACGGGCCACAACATCCAGCTTCGACTTGGGTAGGTGACGGGTCACAACATTCAGTTCTGACTTGGGTAGGTGACGGGCCTCAACAATCGGCTCTGTCTTTGGTAGGTGACGGGCCTCGACATTCAGCTGACGGGCCTCAATAGTCAGGTCTGTCTTGGGTAGGTGACGGGCCTCAACATTCAGCTCTGACTTGGGTAGGTGACAGGTCTAAACATTCTGCTCTGACTTGGGTATATGACGGGCCTCAACATTCAGCTCTGACTTGGTGAGTTGACGGGCTTCAACATTCAGCTCTGACTTGGGGAGATGACGGGATTCAACATTCAGCTTTGACTTAGGGAGATGACGGGCTTCAACATTCAGCTCTGACTTGGGGATATGACGGGCTTCAACATTCAGGTCTGACTCGGGGAGATGACGGGCTTAAACATCAAGCTCTGTCTTGGGGAGATGACGGGCTTCAATATCAAGCTCTGTCTTGGGGAGATGACGGGCTTCAACATTCAGCTCTGACTTTGGGAGATGCCGGGCTTCAATATCAAGCTCTGACTTTGGGAGATGACGAACTTCAACATCAAATAGGTAGGTGACAGGTTTAAGGTAGTTTTAATGCTTCTGTTAAATGTATAGCCCGTTACTGGCTGAATTTCATATGTTTTATCGATTTTATTAAAGAAAGATAAAATAAACAATATGTCACTAAACTACTCATGAAATAGGGTTTTGTAGATAAAGAAATTCAGAAATATGCGATAAATTTATGCTTGATATTTTGCATAATGGTAAACCATATGAATCACTAGGTAGAAGGGTTCTTTTATATCTTAAAACTTTCCTTTGTTCTGTTAGAAATATGATTAACACGTTTGTTTACATATTGACATCGATAATGACCATTTGACTTTTTGCCGGAGTTTATTGTGTTTCGATTTAATAATATGATTTGGGTTGTATAGAAATATGCTCAACAATTGGTGGACAAGACTCTTAAAAGAGTATGTTAGTATCTCAAAGTTAGCCTTCGATCACTAGCGACCAAGTTTCACTTTCAGTTTGCAATAGAATGTAACCTAAGCATGACCTTAATTTGGTTTTTGGTTGTATAGGAAGGTAATGAAAGCCTAATTATAATCGATCGTACTTGTGTTATAGAATTATTTCAAATAAACACTTGGTTACGTCAGGTTAAGTGTTCATAAAAAGTTTGATAGATTAAATACTTATTTTGAGGAACAACATAGTAATCCCGCTTGTTAGATATTGGTTAATGTTCACACCATTTAATTGTACAGGCAGTGAGAGAGTGAATGCTAGGGAACACCAACCAAGCATTTGCGTTGATGTACAGTTGTTATAATCTTAGAAAAGTGTGCAATTTAGTAAAGATTGTTACAGTGAATCCTCTGTGAAATTGTTACACAAAAAGGTGTTCAAATTTTTGTTAATACCTGAACCCTAAACTCCCAATAAGTTTTGACGTATTGAGTCTCGGGACTACACTTTATTTATATTTATCGTTTATTTGAAATATTCTATTCGAATTTCCTCATACGTTTTTCCGTTGTTGGGAAATACCACTTTATAAAAACAAAATTGTTGTCAAATATTGATATGCTGAAACATGAATGTTACACTTTAATTACTTTTTGTTAGAAGTGCTAAAACATTACTGCCCAACTTGTGGCCATGTCCAGTCAGCTAGGTGATTGTCTGTGTTTGTGTGTCTCTCTTATAATTATCTTTATTACGTACGTGTCTCTAGTTGAGTGTCTGTTTTGTTATAGTTCTTGTGCCACCAGAAGATCGCAGGGAGACGGTGACTGCTTGTCTTGTTCCATTATCGTTTCCTCAATTTAAGGGCAACGCAATACCTTTCGTACCAGAGATTTCCGTTCAGGCAAAATTATTATTTAATTCAGGTAAAAAAATCATGTTTTTTTAGTCGCATTTGCTTTAGATGTTGTTTGTTATTGTTAGTATCTTATTTGTCGATGTTATGCTAGTGGGGAGCCTTTATCGGGTGCTAGCTTAACTAGATTTGTTTTGAAAAAAGTCTGTTATCGGTTAAGCTTTTTTGATGTGTGTACGTTTGTTTGTGATGTTTGTATGTATGTGGACCTTTGTTTTATGCCTTAGAGGGTAAATATTTGACTACTGACCGTCTCAATGTAGTTTTCAATGTCATTCATCAAATGAAACTCCTCTCGAAGTAACAGTATTGACAAGGGCCTTGTTTGATCAGGGTCCACACAATCATTCAGTGAATAAGATTGATTTAGCCACTAATGATAAAGTACGGCTTTAATCCTCATCACAAGTTATTAATAAGATGGTTTTTTTTTGTCTAAATATAACACATCAAACATCTAACCATTCCATTTAATGAACGACCTTGAAATGACCTTGACCTTGACCTTTGGTGACCTTGATAGTCAGTATGTTAGAAAGCTAAGCATATGAACATAACTTACTTCAAACATTTAAGTCAATAAATGTTTGTGTTAAATAGTTATAATAAATACTGTAAGACTAGTCATGGGCTAAGAAAACAGCGGTCATATTGGCTGTTATTTTGGTTACCATAGTAACCTGGAGGATGCCAGCTGTCCACCCTCGCTAAATATGAACTTCAGACATCCCCCAACAAAATATACCTAGAAACGCTCTGGACAAAAAATGCACACACATACCTTTAGGGACTGTACTTCGAAAAACTAGCAAGCATTTAAGAAAACATTTCCATTAATGAATATTCAAATGATCATACGCCATCAAGATCGAATAAGGTAAGCGTCAGTGGAAGTCTGTTTAGTGTGTAGACGACAATAGTTCTATGTATTCTTCATAAAGCGAAGGTATTTTCTGTAACTTCGATAATAAATGTGAATATAAGTAATACCAGTACAAAAATATCCACAATATCAAATATAAAAGCAAAATATATTATTAACACTTCAGATGTCACATTTCTACTATTGCGCCTCATATTCCAGGATCTTGGTCAGACTTTGTACAAAATGGTGGAAATTCGTATAAATAACAGAACACGTTTGATAACTATCCGAACCTACCGATGGTCAGAAATCTCGTTATGCAGTCCATGTCTATTTAGAGTAAATGATTTTCACTAAGGGCACATGTATGGTACTGTTATGAAGTGAACTGGTCATTCTATTTAAAAGGATTCTGACTAATAGAACAAATGAAACGGCTCATTTTGTTAAGTATTGTGGTATTGCTATATGTGTCCAAATTTGGAAGATTATTTGTACGCAAATGAATATTTATAGAGTTTTGATTGACCTTTCGATTGGGTTGTATTTGAATGTTTTTGGTTTAATTAGATATATAGGATCTTTCACGAGTCGTAAGATTATACACAATTTCATTCAAAGAGTTTAGCAAATATGTCACTAAGTGAGCCTTTGACGAGCCAAATAACATATTGCCAAGTAGCATACAATTGTGTATTATAGTATGATGAGTGTCAGATTTATCCGATGTCTTTTCCTGTAAGAAAATAGCTTAAGCTACCTACCGGTTTCACCTGTTTTAGTGAAGAACCGACCACCAATGCAATGGCATTTATCGCTCTTAATGCATTTAAGAGATGTAGAACTTGGGATAATTTAAAACCACAGATATATCCGATCGTGTCTATTTTGTTCAGAAGTAAAATGCACTCAAACTAAGATTATGTCACACCAGAAATACGTAAATAGCTTAAAAATTAACACAATTTGCTTTCTTTTTAATTGTGACGTCATGTCCGGTAAGATGACATCACAATTTATAATATGTACATGAAGTAATTTCCTGTTAAACTCTTTAAGAACCAAATTTTTTTTTTTTTACAAAATCGAGAAAAAATTATCACGCTTTCCGCTTAGGTATTAAATGGAAAATGTACTTCTTTATTTAAGAAAATCTTCATCATAAATAAAAAATGAGAAAGAAAACGTAAGACTTGCTACAATACTGCCAATTAAGCAATTAATTTTGCCATTATTTTTTTTTACAAACACGCGGAGTGATATATTATCTCACCTATAAAAACAGGGTAATGTTATATTACACATGTGTAATGCAGTGAAATACATGGTGGCTATTTTTAGCCGGAAAAAACAACATGTGATAACAAGTGATCATTTATTGCTGCTTAATCAGTGTTATATGAGACCTTAATCTGTGTTATAATAAGGAAATTTATGCATTGTAAATTATAAAAAAGCTTTCAGTATAATATTTTGTTTCCTTAAGTCTAGGGTCTCATTGTTGATTTTAATATCAGGACAAAATGCTTAAGCTTAAGATAATATTTTTATTTTCATGGTTTCTATGTTATGTGTGTGATTTTAATTCCGTTGATTCTGCAATATATATGGTAAGTGATTTATTTTTTACTTAATATAATTATCAGTGAAAAATACTAAAAATACTAGTAAATTATTATTATAAGTAATATTCAAAAAATAATAAACAAGAGCATTCACAAGAGTGATGAATAACCCCATAGGCCGCCTGGATATAGGAATGATATAAACTATATATTTAAAAAATGGCCATAACTCCATCAAACATTGGTGGACTGTCACAATAGTCGAACTTTATATATATTCGTATGTGTTAAACACTTGTATTCATGATGTATTGTTTAGAAAGGGTCTGTTGGCCAATTAAAGTTAAAAA
This sequence comes from Mya arenaria, assembly GCF_026914265.1. NCBI lineage: Eukaryota > Metazoa > Mollusca > Bivalvia > Myida > Myidae > Mya > Mya arenaria. The sequence goes on along the minus strand of NC_069124.1, from coordinate 66,468,495 downwards.
GAGGCCATAACTCCGTCACGAATTAGTTGTTTGAATCAGTCAAATGTTGTGTGGTGTTGTACATTGTACCAAAAAGTATTTAAATCCATCGACCCTGTCATTAGTTATCATCCAGACACATTGTTTTGGCAAGTTCTAAGCTAGGTCTGGTTTTGTCGGGTTAAACATATGTACCAAATATTATTTATACCCGTCAAACCTTTCATGAGAGTTCATGTCCGGACATCTTTTCTTAGCAAATTCTAAGATTAGGAGGGGAAAAAACGGTAAGTCCACTCCTATATACCAGTGAACACAGAAGATGGGAAATAAAACACATCTTGGTGCTTGAAACGGCATACTTCAACACTGAGTTTTTAATCAATGAGAAACATAGTGCACAAAAAAGGAATACTGACCTGTTATATATGTCTTAGCCAAATGAAGTCAAAGGCGGATTAAGCTTCCGGAATTGTAACAGCACGCCTGTACCCCTCACCTTTGAGCATGTTGACATTCAACCCGACCCCGTGCAAATGGACCTTGGCTACGTCAATCTCAGTATGAATGCAACACTCACGAAGATGATTGGTAATTCGAGCAAGGTTGATGTAAGTAATAGTACTTGAATACTTGTACCATTAAAACATTTTAAAGTTAAAACCGGGAACATGCAGTGTTTCGTGCTAATTTTATAATCACAGTATAGAAACATAGTGTTGTAATTGCAACTGTCACAGAACGCCGACTCGAAATTAAGTTTCTTTTCGAATTTCGTTGACCTATGGTAAGGGATGTTTACAGCTATGGCAGTTGGATTCCTCTGTTTGCTCATAATAAAGCTTATAGTACTTGAAACATAATGCCACCGGACATTTATTACTCTAGTGTAAACTAAAAACAACAAATATGACACAAATCTAGCATAGCTGGATTGAAAATAATTCTTTTCTTGTATCAATCGTTCACTGTCATCCTAGGCCAGTTTGAGCATACGACTGAAGACAGAGCACGGTGAAACGGAGCTTTGCTATATTCTTGGAGAGAAATGTTACGTTTCTGACGTTTGCCACTGGGTCAAGTCAACGCTCAACATCCCAACGTGTACTTTTCCACCGGTATATACATGTATTTATATTTATTGTCATAATGATATGCCCTGATGGCCATAGGTATAATTTTACGATATATGTTTGCCCATTATATGTTTTACCCGAAACAATTGTTTACCTGGGCGAACCACAGTTTACAATCTCAAATCACCACATTTCAACATAAGATTTGTTTACATATATAAGTCTAATGCTAATTATAACAACTATGAAAAGCCTTTTCAAAGAAATCAGAAATGTGTATATATATTTATACAAAGTAATGTCAATAAAATGTTGTTGTTTTTTTTATATTTGTGTAAGAAATGCTTTAAATAATTCCATTCAGCACACCCTTGTAACAGTTTGGTGATTTCTCTTCGAATAAGAAAGATACGGAAAACAATTCTTACAATAGTACAATGAATGTTATGTTATGTTGATATGGTAGTGTAGAGCATCTTCAACTAAGAATATTAATATAATACAATGCCGTTGAAATGCTCACGACTTTTGAAACTAAAATCAACCTTTGTAAAATTTTCAATTGTCTGAAATACACCTACATATGAAATGATGTACTTGTATTTTAATCATTTTTTCATAGTGATAAGTGTTGTTTACTATTGCTAACTGCGCCGCCATTGACATCTTGCAATGTTTGAATTGTGTCCCTTCAAACCTACTATTGTTTATGGACAACCGCTTGAGATATGGATGTAGTGTAAACATCTGAATTGAAGTTTTGTAGGGAACAATAAAGACTGATTGCACTGTATATTGTCATGTACACTAAGCAAATGTAAATTTTACAGACCAAAAGTAAAAACATAAATTGTGGGTTTTATTTCAGTGATTGCAGTTTACTTTGAACAAACATGATGATCATCTACGTTGAAAGAGAAGTGGCGTCGGAGAAGTTTGCCTAGTTGCACTTATATGTTCACATAAATAAGATTTGTACAACATTGATGTATAAGTTTTGCTTCACCATACTAATAAACAGTATTTCCTGAAACATTCAAGCATCGAGTTTACCCTTTTTTAACAAAACTGACTCATTATATTTTTTTTAAATAAAAGAAATTGTTACGTTGCGTAATAAACAAAAAAGATTTGTTTACATATATAAGTCTAATGCTAATTATAACAACTATGAAAAGCCTTTTCAAAGAAATCAGAAATATTATGAAGGACAGGAAGGAAACTCTTCAATTTCCATTATGCTTAAAACGAAAACGTAGCTCGTCTAAATGTCTTCATAGTTCGTGAAAATGACATAGTATCTCGATTAAACGACCTAACAAGTTACTAGGTCGTTTTGACGATAAAAAAGACACGAATGTCATCTCTATACAAACGTATGATATATTAAAAGTTTTAATTTAATACATATTGTTATCGTATAACAGAGCGCGCAATTTTGTTCATGTTTGATTAAAAAAGATTTTAATAAACGGATTAGCTTGATTTCACAATTATTAAATTTTGGTGAGCTCCAATCAACCTATGCATTCTGAGAAAGGATATTATTACGAATACATGTTTGCTTTTTTAAATATTAAAAAGGCAATTATTTGATCTTACAAGGACTTTTCGGCATTTGAAAAGGCCCTAGATATAAAACAAATCGAGGACATGCTGTTGTTACACGTATATGTATTTTGAACTCAGCACTCAAAAATCTAGTTCCATTGTTAGATGGCGTAGATAAATTCAAGTAAACTATACAGCTATTAATTAACTGGTTTTGTTATAAAATATTCTATGTTTTATACTTATTTCAAAAGTTTTGGAATTAAAAAAGGCTTTAGAATAAAGAATATTATTAATATAAAAGTTAAGAAAGATTTCTTAAGGGTTATTGTAGTATGTTCTGGAACATTCCTGAGGACTATTGTAGTTTTTTATGAAATATTCCCGAGGACTATTGTATTATGTTCTGGAACATTCCCGAGGATTATTGTATTATGTTCTGGAACATTCCCGAGGATTATTGTGGTATATTCTGGAACATTCCCGAGAACTATCGTAGTATTTTCTGGAACATTCCCGAAGACTATTGTAGTTTTTTCTGGAACCTTTCCGATGATTGTTGAAGAATTTTCTGGAACTTCCCCGAAGCTTATTGTAATATGATTTGGAACATTCCTGAGGACTATCGTAGTATTTTCTGGAACATTCCCGAGGACTACCGTAGTATTTTCTGGAACCTTCCCGATGACTATTGTAGTATGTTCTGAAATATTCCCGAGGGTTATTGTAGTATGTTCTTGAACATTCTCGAGGGTTATTATAGTATGTTCTGGAACATTTCGGAGGGTTTTTATAGTATGTTCTGGAACATTTCCGAATAATAGGGTAGTATGTCCTGGAACATTCCCGAGGGTTATTGTAGTATATTCTGGAACATTCCCGAGGACTATTGTAGTATGTTCCGAAATATTCTCGAGAGTTATTGTAGTATGTTCTGGAACATTCCCGAGGACTATTGCAGAATGTTCTGGAACATTCTCGATGGTTATTGTAGTATGCTCTGAAACCTTCCCGAGGACTACTGTAGTATGTTCTGGAACATTTCCGGGGACTATTATAGTATGTTCTGGAACATTTCCGGGGATTATTGTAGTATGTTCAGGAACATTTCCCGGGACTATTGTAGTATGTTTTGGAACATTGCCGGGGACTATTCTAGTATGTTCTGGAACATTCCCGCGGACTTCTACCGTATGTTCTGGAACATTTCCGGGAGCCATTGCAGTATTTTTGTGGAACATTCCGGGGGACTTTTGCAATATGTTCTGGAACATTCCCCAGGGTTATATTATTATGTTCCGGAACATTCCCGAGGACTTTTGCAGTATGTTCCGGAACATTCCCGGGGACTATTGCAGTATGTTCTGGAACATTCCCGAGTGTTATTATATTATGTTCTGTAACATTCCGGGGGACTTTTGCAATATGTTCTGGAACATTCCCCAGGGTTATATTATTATGTTCTGGAACATTCCCGAGGACTTTTGAATTATGTTCTAGAACATTCCCGAGGACTATTGTAGTATGTTCTGGAACATTCCCGAGGGTTATTATATTATGTTCTGTAACATTCCCCAGGACTATTGCAGTATTTTCTGGAACCTTACCGAGGACTATTGAAGTATTTTCTGTTACATTCTCGAGGGTAATTGTATTATGTTCTGGAACATTCTCGAGGACTATTGTAGTATGTTTTGGAACATTCCCGAGGACTTTCGAATTATGTTCTAGAACATTCCCGAGGACTATTGTAGTATGATCTGAAACATTCTTGGGGACTATACTGATGAAACAGCTCGTTTCAGAAAGAAAAAAAGCTTTCGAATCAAGCCCAGGAAGAGCTTTACCGCATGTCTAATGACCGTTAATTTTTAGTTTCAAGGTAAGTTGTTTCACAAAAGACGACACTTCACAGATCTGCCGTTCATAGTGAAGGGACAATTTACAATCAAAGCAAACGTCAGAGAATTAGGGGAGCCAGTGGCATGCCTAGAATGGACCATGTGCTTGAAGTAGGTTCTGTTGCTTTAAATGATAGCTGAAATGTTAAAGCTACCCACTCACATATTAACATTTTTGACAACTTTTTAATATTTTGTCTTTGAACGTCACTAATGCTTGGAAACCAGTGATATAAAACTGCTTACCAAAAATCAGATCACAGATGTTCATATTTAAGTTCAAAAAGTGATTTATGTATTTTTCTTAAACCGGCCGAAACGCATTGACGCATTACAAGACAAACCAAAGTTGTAAAAACTGTAAATCTGTGAGAATGCAGCTTTAAAACGTTTTCCGGAAACGCTAATGTAAAGCATACATTACACTTCCCTGTTCAGATGATTTGTTTTATTCATTTAATACTAAAATGTGTATATATATTTATACAAAGTAATGTCAATAAAATGTTGTTGTTTTTTTTATATTTGTGTAAGAAATGCTTTAAATAATTCCATTCAGCACACCCTTGTAACAGTTTGGTGATTTCTCTTCGAATAAGAAAGATACGGAAAACAATTCTTACAATAGTACAATGAATGTTATGTTATGTTGATATGGTAGTGTAGAGCATCTTCAACTAAGAATATTAATATAATACAATGCCGTTGAAATGCTCACGACTTTTGAAACTAAAATCAACCTTTGTAAAATTTTCAATTGTCTGAAATACACCTACATATGAAATGATGTACTTGTATTTTAATCATTTTTTCATAGTGATAAGTGTTGTTTACTATTGCTAACTGCGCCGCCATTGACATCTTGCAATGTTTGAATTGTGTCCCTTCAAACCTACTATTGTTTATGGACAACCGCTTGAGATATGGATGTAGTGTAAACATCTGAATTGAAGTTTTGTAGGGAACAATAAAGACTGATTGCACTGTATATTGTCATGTACACTAAGCAAATGTAAATTTTACAGACCAAAAGTAAAAACATAAATTGTGGGTTTTATTTCAGTGATTGCAGTTTACTTTGAACAAACATGATGATCATCTACGTTGAAAGAGAAGTGGCGTCGGAGAAGTTTGCCTAGTTGCACTTATATGTTCACATAAATAAGATTTGTACAACATTGATGTATAAGTTTTGCTTCACCATACTAATAAACAGTATTTCCTGAAACATTCAAGCATCGAGTTTACCCTTTTTTAACAAAACTGACTCATTATATTTTTTTTAAATAAAAGAAATTGTTACGTTGCGTAATAAACAAAAAAAAACTGTCCGAGCATGAGATACTTGGGAGCTGAGTTAGGGGAATGCTACCTCAGTCGTTTTGAATATCAGAAAAAGAGGTTATGATGTTTCTTTGAATCCGATTTAAACAATTGTTTGTTATGAGATTAACACGTCAACAAGGTAGCTCAGTTATGGGCACTTTAAGCTTATACTCCGGTTCTAGGTGGTTCAAGATCTACACTGTACACATTTATTTACAGGTTTAATGGTATTATATGAAACTTTTTTGCATTTGTCTTGAATAATTACAGTAATTGGTGAAAAGCAGAGACACTGGAAAGTGAGTTCAACTTGTTGTTTTTTTGGCCCTAGGCAAATTGAATTCACCCGTAGTTCCTGTGGAATGTACAGAGATGAATTGAATATAATTGGTCTATGTAAAATGAAACTAGAAGTCCTATTTCTCATTGTTAAGATTGTAAGTGAGTCTAGACATCTTATTTGCAACTGTGTTTGTTAAGAAGTTGAAGATACAGTCGAAACGATTGGCTCGATTATCTCGTTGGCTCGAACTGGATGTAAAAGACGCAATTTGTTATACTCTTTGTTAAGCATTCCCGCTTTGATCGATATTCGCTTGGACAGTCCCTTGGATATCGTGGCAACAGGTTTCGACTGTCCTTACTTTTCGGAAACGATTTTCCGACAAAAGTCAGAAAAGTTATATTTTAAGACTTAATACAACTGAGAATTGTTAGTGGGTCGTGGGTAGGTGACGGGCCACAACATTCAGCTTTGTCTTTGGTAGGTGACGGGCCACAACATCCAGCTTCGACTTGGGTAGGTGACGGGTCACAACATTCAGTTCTGACTTGGGTAGGTGACGGGCCTCAATAATCGGCTCTGTCTTTGGTAGGTGACGGGCCTCGACATTCAGCTGATGGGCGTCAATATTCAGGTCTGTCTTTGGTAGGTGATGGGCCTCAACAGTCAGCTCTGTCTTTGGTAGATGACGGGACTCAACATTCAGCTCTGACTTGGGTAAGTGACAGGCCTAAAGATTCTGCTCTGACTTGGGTATGTGACGGGCCTGACTTGGGGAGATGACGGGCTTCAACATTCAGCTCTGACTTGGGGAGTTGACAGGCTTCAACATTCAGCTCTGACTTGGGGGAGATGACGGGCTTCAACAGTCAGCTCTGACTTGGGGAGATGACGGGCTTCAACTTTCAGCTCTGTCTTGGGGAGATGACGGGCTTCAACATCAAGCTCTGTCTTGGGGAGATGACGGGCTTCAACATCAAAGTCTGTCTTGGGGAGATGACGGGCTTCAACATTTATCTCTGTCTTGGGGAGATGACGGGCTTCAACATTAAGCTCTGTCTTGGAGAGATGACGGGCTTCAACATCAAGCTCTGTCGTAGGTAGATGATAGGTTTAAGGTAGTTTTAATGCTGCTAATAAATGTATAGCCCGTTACTGGCTGAATTTCATACGTTTAATCGATTTTTATTAAAGAAAGATAAGATAAAAATAAGTCAACTTACACTAAACCATTCATAAAATAGGTCTTTGTAGAGAAAGAAAATCAGAAGTTATGCTATAAATTTATGCTTGATAATTTGCATAACCAGATGACTCGCTAGGAAGAAGGGTATTTAAATTTTAAAACATGCCTTCGTTTTGATAAAAATATGATCAACACGTTTGTTTACAAATTGATATCGATAATGACCTTTTGACTTTTTGCCTGAGTTTATTGTGTTTCGATTTAGTAATGATTTGGATTGTATAGAAATATGCTCAATATTTTGTGGACAAGTCTCTAAAAAAGTATGTTAATATCTCAAGGTTGGCCTTCTTTCACTTGCGACCAAGTTTCACTTTCAGTTTGCAATATAATGTAACCTAAGCGTGACCTTAATTTGGTTTCTGATATATCATTATAATTGTATAGGAAGGTAATGGAGGCCTAATTAAAACCGATCGTACCTGTGTTATTGAATTCCTTTCAAATAAACACTTGGTTACGTCAGGTTTAGTGTTCATAAAAATTTTAATAGATTAAATATTTATTTTGAGGAGCAACATAGTAATCCCGCTTGTTAGATATTGGTTAATGTTCACACCATTTAATTTTACAGGCAGTGAGTTTAAATGATTGCTAGGGATCACCAACCAAGCATTAGCGTTGATGTACAGTTGTTATAATCTTAGTAAAGTGTGCAATTTAGTAAAGATTGTTGCAGTGAATCCTCTGTGAAATTGTTACACAAAAGGTGTTCAAATTTTAATTAATACCTGAACCCTGAACTCCCAATAAGTTTTGACGTATTGAGTCTCGGGACTACACTTTAGTTATATTTATCGTTTATTTGAAATATTCGATTCGAATTTCCTCATACTTTCTTCCGTTGTTGGGAAATACCACTTTATAAAAACAATATTGTTGTCAAATATTGACATGCTGAAACATGAATGTTACACTTCAATTACTTTTTGTTAGAAGTGCTAAAACATTACTGCCCAACTTGTGGCCATGTACAGTCAGCTAGTTGATTGTCTGTTGTGTCTCTCTAAATAATTATATTTATTACGTGCGTGTCTCTAGGTGAGTGTCTGTTTTTCAATGGTCCTTGTGCCACTTAAGAAGATCGCAGGGAGACGTTGACTGCTTGGCTTGTCCCAGTATCGTTTCCTCTATTTAAGGGCAACGCAATATCTTTCGTACCAGAGATTTTCGTTCAGCCAAAATTATTATTTAATAAGGTAATTTGGTAAACAAATCATGTTTAAATCATTTAGTTTGTTATTGTTAGTATCTTATTTGTCGATGTTATGCTAGTGGGGGTATGGACATTCCTAGCCTTTTTCGGGTGCTAGCTCAACTAGATTTGTTTTGAAAAAGGTCTGTTATCGGTTAAGCTTTTTTGATGTTTGTACGTTTGTATGTGGTGTTTGTATGTATGTGGACCTTTGTTTTATGCCTTAGAGGGTACATATTTGAATATTTGACTACTGACCGTCTCAATGTAGTTTTCAATGTCATTTATCAAATGAAACACATCTCAAAGTAATAGTATTGACAAGGGCCTTGTTTAATAATTATCATTCAGTGAATAAGTTTGTTTTAGCCACTAATGATAAAGTACGACTTTAATCCTCATTACAAGTTATTAAAAAGATGTTTTCTTTCTAAATATAACACATCAAACATCTAACCATTCCATTTAATGAACGACCTTGAAATGACCTTGACCTTTGGTGACCTTGATAGTCAGTATGTTAGAAAGCTTAGCATAGGAACATAACTTACTTTAAACATTTAAGTCAATAAATGTTTGTGTTCAATAGCTATAATAAATACTGTAAGACTAGTCATGGGCTAAGAAAACAGCGGCCATATTGGCTGTTATCTTGGTTACCATAGTAACCTGGAGGATGCCAGCTGTCCACCCTCGCTAAATATGAACTTCAGACATCCCCCGACAAAAATATACCAAGAAACGCTCTGGACAAAAATGCACACAAATACCTCTAGGGACTGCACTAAGAAAAACTAGCAAGCATTAAATTTTAAGAAAACATTTCCATTAATGAATATTCAAATTATCATACGCCATCAAGATCGAATAAGGTAAGCGTCAGTGGAATTCTGTTTATTGTGTAGACGACAATAGTGCTATGTATTCTTCATAAAGCGAAGGTATTTTCTGTAACTTCGATGATAAATGTGAATATAAGTAATACCAGTACAAAAATATCCACAATATCAAATATAAAAGCAAAATATATTATTAACACTTCAGATGTCACATTTCTACTCTTGCGCCTCATGTTCCAGGATCTTGGTCAAAATTTGTACAAAATGGTGGATTTTCGTATAAATAACAGAACACGTTTGATAACTATCCGAACCTTCCGATGGTCAGAAATCTCGTTATGCAGTCCATGTCTATTTAAAGTAAATGATTTTTCACTAAGGGCACATGTATAATACTGTTATGAAGTGAACTGGTCATTCTATTTAAAAGGATTCTGACTAATAGAACAAATGAAACGGCTCATTTTGTTAAGTATTGTGGTATTGCTATATGTGTCCAAATTTGGAAGATTATTTGTACGCAAATGAATATTTATAGAGTTTTGATTGACCTTTCGATTGGGTTGTATTTGAATGTTTTTGGTTTAATTAAATATATAGGATCTTTCACGAGTCGTAATATTATACACAATTTCATTCAAAGAGTTTAGCAAATATGTCACTAAGTGAGCCTTTGAAGAGCCAAATAACATATTGCCATTACAAGTAGCATACAATTATTGTGCATTAAAGTATGATGAGTGTCAGATTTATCCAATGTCTTTTATCAGGAAGAAAATAGCTAAAGCTACCTACCTGTTTCGCCTGTACTAGTGGCGAACCGATCACGAATGCAATGCCATATTTCGCTCTTAATGCATTTCAGAAATGTAGAACATGAGATAATGTAAAACCACATATACATCCGATCATTTCTATTTTGTTTAGAAGCAAAATTCACTCAAACTAAGATGATATCAAACCAGAAATACGTAAATAGCTTAAAAATTAACACAATTTTCTTTCTTTTTAATTGTGACGTCATGTCCGGTAAGATAATGTCACAATATGTAACATATACATGAAGTAATTTCCTGTTAAACTCATTAAGAACCAAATGTTTTTGTTTTTTTCCACAAAATCGAGAAGAAAACTATCACGCTTTCCGCTTAGGTATTAAATATCAGGACAAAATGCTTAAGCTTATTATAATATGTTTATTTTCATGGTTTCTATGTTATGTGTGTGCTTTTTATTCCGTTGATTCTGCAATATATATGGTAAGTGATTTATTTTTTACTTAATATAATTATCAGTGAAAAATACTAAAAATACTAGTAAATTGTTATTATAAGTAATATTCAAAAAATATTAAACAAGAGCATTCACAAGAGTGATGAATAACCCCATTCGCCGCCTGGATATAGGAATGATATAAACTATATATTTAAAAAAGGGCCATAACTCCATCAAACATTGGTGGACTGTCACCATAGTCGACTATTATATATATTCGTATGTGTTAAACACTTGTATTCATGATGAATTGTTTAGAAAGCGTCTGTTAGCCAATTAAAGTTAAAAAGAGGCCATAACTCCGTCACGAATTAGTTGCTTGAATAGTCAAATGTTGTTTGGTGTTGTACATTGTACCAAAAAGTATTTAAATCCATCGACCCTGTCATTAGTTATCATCCAGACACATTGTTTTGCCAAGTTCTAAGCTAGGTCTGGTTTTGTCGGGTTAAACATATGTACCGAATATTATTTATACCCGTCAGACCTTTCATGACATTGTTATCCAACGTGTAAAATGCGTATACCATTATATATTTAAATCAGTCAACTCGGTCATGACTTATATAATTGTCCAGAAACCGTTTTTTTTGTTTTGTTTTTGGCGGAGGGGGGGGGGAGTGGGGGCGATTCTGAGTTGAAAAGAGGACATACCTCCGTAAAGAATAAGCGGTTTGTAACCGAAGTCGATTTTGATCTGCATTTTATGCTCAAAAAATATTTAAAAGCGTCAAATCTTTCACAAATTATCCCTCGGGAAAGACCGAGCCACCGAGCGACCGAATAATCGTCAAGTCCACTCCTATATACCAATGATCACAGAAGATGAGAAATAAAACACAGTTTGGTGCTTGAAACGACATACTTCAACACTGAGTTTTTAAACAATGAGAAACATAGTGCACGAAAAAAACAACCTGTTATATATGTCTTAGCCAAATGCAGTCAAATGCGGATTAAGCTTCCGGAATTGCAACAGCACGCCTGTACCCCTCACCTTTGACATTCAACCCGACCCCGTGCAAATGGACCTTGGCTACGTCAATCTGAGTATGAATGCGACGCTCACAAAGATGATTGGTAACTCGAATAAGGTTGATGTAAGTAGTAGTACTTGAACACTTGTACCATTTAAACATTGTGAAGTTTAAACCGGGAACATGCAGTGTTTCGTACTAATTTTATAATCACAGCACATAAACATAGCGTTGTAACTGCAACCGTCACAGAACGACGACTCGAAAATAAGTTTCTTTTCGAATTGCGTTGACCTATGTTAAGGGATGTTTACAGATAGGGCAGTTGGGTTCTTCTGTTTGCTCCTAATAATGTTCATAGTGCTGGAATTATCATGCCACCGGACATTAACTATTTTTGTCTAAATTAAAAACAATAAACATGGCCATTAATCTAGCATAGCTGGATTGAAAATGATATTTTCTTTTATCAATCGTTCTCTGTCATCCTAGGCAAGTTTGAGCATACGACTGAAGACATCAGGTGAAACGGAGCTTTGCTATATTCTTGGAGAGAAATGTTATGTATCTGACGTTTGCCACTTTGTCAAGTCAACGCTCAACATCACGACGTGTACTTTTCAACCGGTATATACATGTATATATATGTTTATTGTCACAATGAAATGCCCTGATGGCCATAGGTAAATTTTTACGATATATGTTTGCCCATTATATATTTTACCCGAAACAATTGTTTAATGGGCGAACCACAGTTTACAATCTCAAATCACTACATTTCAACATAAGATTTGTTCACATATATAAGTCTAATTCTAATTATAACTATGAAAAGCCGTTTAAAAGAGATCAGAACTATTATGAATGACAGGAAGGAAACTCTTAAATATCCTTTATGCTTAAAACGGAAATCTAGCTCGTCTAAATGTCTTTATAGTTCGTGAAAATGACTTAGTATCTCGATTAAACGACTTAAAAAGTTACCAGGTCGTAAATATTAAAAAAGTCAATTATTTGATCAAAGAAGGAAATTTGAAAAGGCCCTTGTTATTAAGTTTATACTTAAATCAGAGATGAAACAAATCGAGGACATGCTGTTGTTACATGTTTATGTATTTTGAACTCAGCACTCACTAATCTAGTTCCATTGTTAGGTGGCCTAGATAAATTCAAGTTAATTATACTGCTATTTATTTAAGCAGTTTTGTTTAAGAATATTCTATATTCTATACTTATTCAAGATGATGAAGTTTTGGAATAAAACAAGGCTTTAGAATAAACAATAGTCTTAATATAGATGTTGTGAAAGATTTCTCAAGGCTTATTGTAGTATGTTCTGGAACATTCCCGAGGACTATTGTAGTATTTTCTGGAACATTCCCGAGGACTATTGCAGTATGTTCTGGAACATTCCCGAGGGTTATTATATTATGTTCTGGAACATTCTCGGGGACTATTGCAGTATGTTCTGGAACCTTCCCGTGAACTATTGTATTATGTTCTGTAACATTACCGAGGACTATTGTGTTATGTTCTAAAACATTATTGGGGATTATACTGATGAAACAGCTTGTTTCAGAAAGAAAAAGCCCTTCGAATCAAGCCAAGGAAGAGCTTTACCGCATGTCTAATGGCCGTTAATTTTCAGTTTCAAGATAACTTCTTGAATAAAAGACGAAACTTCTCAGAACTGCCGTTCATAGTGAAGGGACAATTTACAATCAAAGCAAACGTCAGAGAATTAGGGGAGCCAGTGGCATGCCTAGAATGGACCATGTGCTTGAAGTAGGTTCTGTTGCTTTAAATGATAGCTAAAATGTTAATGCTGCACTCCCACAGATTAAAAGCTTTGACAACTTTTTTATTATTTTTTTTTGTCTTGGAACTAGCCAATTTATGCAACAATGCATGGAAACCAGTAATATAAAAATGCTGACAAAAAATCAGATTTCCATATTTAATTCAAAACATGCATTTTTCTTAAACCGTTCGTAACGCTTTTAACCGTAAACATTAATCTTCGAAAATCTGCGATCTGATCTTATGTCAGCAGTCTTATATCACTGGTTTGCAGATAACCACTCAAAAATTGACGCATTACAAGACAAACCAAAATTGTAAAAACGTTTTCCGGAAATGCTAATGCAATAGTTACATTGCACTTCCATGTTCAGATGATCGCATTTATTCATATAATACTAAAATATTTATACATATAAATACAAAACAATGTCAATAAAATGTTTTATAAAATTTCATTCAGCACACCCTTGTAACAGTTTGGTGATTTCTCTCCGAATAAGAAAGATACGGAAAACTATTCCTACAAATAATGTTATATTATGTTGATATGGTAGTGTAGAGCATCTTCAACTAAGACTATTTGTGTAATACAGTGACGTTGAAATGCGCACGACTTTTGAAATTAAAATCATCCTTTGTTTTTGTTTTCTATTGTCTTAAATACCCCTACGTATGTTTAAAATGATGCACTTGTAGGTAAATCATGCTTAAATATTTATAAATAAAATTAACTGTTGATAACTGAACCTTCATTGACATCTTGAAATGCTTGAATGGTGTCCCTTTGAACATACATTTGTTTCTTGGCAACCTCTTAATATATGGATGTAGTGTAAATATTTGTATGAATTGAAGTATTTTAGAGATAGAGACTGGTTTCACTGTATATCGACATGTACACTAAGCAAATGATAATGTATAGACCAGAAACAAATAGAAAATTTTGCGTTGCATTTCAGTGAGTGCAGTTCTTTTTGAGCGAACATAGGCAGCCCAGATGATCATCTACGTTGAAATACAAGTGACGTCGGTGAAGTTTGCTTAATTGAATTGATATGCTCACATAAATAAAATTTATACAACATTGATGTATCAGTTTTGCTTCACCATACCACATTATTTCCCAGAATATTCTTCAAACTAAACATCATTTTAGAATAAAGGCAATTTCACAGTTACATAGTAAACGAGAAACCATTTGAGCATGAGATACTTAAGAGCTGAGTTAAGGGAAATGCAACATCAGTTGTTTTGAAGATCAGGAAAAACTGGGCTAATGATGTTTCTTTGAGCCCGAGTTTAACAACTGTTCGTAATGAGATTCACGAGTCAACAAACTAGCTCAGTAATTTGCAGTTCAAGGTAATACTTTTGGAGGTTCAAGATCTACACTGGACAACCTTTGTACAGGTTAAAGGTATAATATGAAGGTTGTTTGTACTTATATAGAGCTACTAAAATAATAAGAGAAATGCAGAGACAATGGAAAGTGAGTTATAATGTATTCCGAAATTTTGAACAGTTATTCTTTCTTAAAAGGTATGTTTCAACTGGCCTATACATTACTCACATCTTTTTCCTTTATTACTTACCTTGAGCAAATTTTATATATCTCGTACAGAGTGCGCCACAGTTGTAGTTATAAAATGTATGTCAGTTCATATTTAGTTCATAGGGTTGTTGTTGAACATTTTGAATTCGAATAATATGTTCGAATTGAGGCAAGTAATTTCATTACTAAAGAGCTTTTACACAATTCTGTATTAGGCCGATATTTTTGTACTGCCAAAATCATATAGAAGAAAAACAGGTTGCAAGATTGAGAAGAATGCAATGCTACATATACCCAACATTTTGACTAACTAGCATATACACTGCTGCGTTGTATTCCATCGACTGCAGTGTTCTATGAATGAACAAGGACCGCCGAAAGATCACCAACTAAAATATATATGAACAACTCACGTCGATGAAGCTTAGTTGAACTGATTATTTAAGACCAGTATGCTGTGTACAACTTTCACATGTTTTACTTCAACAAACAAACAAACGAATAAATAAGTTGTTGAAAAGAAGCTATGTGTGTTGTATCTGTAGGCTGAGACTTGTGGACCTTGTAAACAGTCTATAGGCCTATATAAAAGTAAAGAATACGACTGAATTTTACATTTTATTTCAGTATTATTTTACTTGTTACACAACGCGTGTTTGTTAGTTCTTATTTTGCTTAAGCACGTATTAATTTCATAGATGCAAGCGGTTAAAATCATCCTTTTTAAAAAAACAAACAAATATGTCAAATCAACCAGTTCCTTTCTTTTTTTAATCAATTTCAGTCGAATGATTACTTACTTAATATTAACATTATACATTATACGTAAATAGGTACAAATTACAAAACATATAAAAGATCCTCAGGCAGGCATGTTCGTTTTTCTGTTTATATAAATTCAGTATAATGTATCCTCATTTAATATGTGTAGTCAAAGAGCCGTTTTTGTATGTTTTAGAAAGGTATTGCAATGTAAAATGAAACTAAGTTTACTATTTGGTATTTGTTAAACCATTTTCTGTTTTCTCTTTGTTGATTCATGAATAGCCGATTAATCTCAATAGTATATTTCATTAAAATCTTAGGGAAAATATTCATTAGCTGTTGAAGGATTGAGCTATGCAAAATTGCGTCCCAAACAATAATTCATATTGATATTATACAATAACAATTGTAAAGGATCATTATGTAGTGATATATCTACTGCCTTTATGTATACAATGACTATAATTTTGTTCAATTGGGATTTCAATTTATTGGTGCTAACATCTGCAACATTTCATAAATATCGCGCTCAATAATTGTTCAAATATAAAACAAACCATTAAATTCGACAACAGTACTGGTCCCGTATTATTATTGGACGCGTGAACTGTTAAAATCTATCTTAAAAGATCATTCGAAGTCTCTGTCTATCATAGGTCCAAAATTGATATTTATTAACTAAACAACTAACCAGAACGAAATATTTGTAATGTCCAATGTCGTGCCAGCACGACTTTCGTTTTTGAATGTCCAATGTCCAAGTCGTGACAGCGCGACATCTATTTTTGAAATCAAAATGTCCAATGTCCAATGTCGTGCTAGCACGACATTCATTTTTGAATGTCAAATGTCCAATGTCGTGCCAGCACGATTTTCACTTTTGAATGTCCAATGTCGTGCCAGCACGCCTTTCACTTTTGAATGTCCAATGTTCAATGTCGTGCCAGCACGACATTCATTTTTGAAATCCCAATGTCCAATGTCCAATGTCGTGCTAGCACGACATTCATTTTTGAATGTCCCATGTCGTGCCAGCACGACTTTCAGTTCTGAATGTCCAATGTCCAATGTCGTGCCAGCCCGACTTTCACTTTTGAATGTCCAATGTCCAATGTCGTGCCAGCGCAACATTCGATTTTAAATGTCCAATGTCCAATGTTGTATGTTTAGCTAACTTTACACAGCTGTTTTGAAAATGTATCTGATTTTCCCTCTTTTGTTTATAGAACGTTTTGCACGACTTAATGTTGTGAAATGATATATCAGTTTTTTTTTATTAAAATACAGCTTTCATTAAAAACTTAGACACTATTTTATGTCGACCAATATGCGTTATTGGCGTCAGTTGACGTGTCGGCGGCGTCAACAATTATTACCCAATTATAATGAAACCTAGTGATAAATGAGTAAATCACAAGTGTTTTCAGAGTTACGTCCCTTTTACTTTTTTACTTTTAAAAGTGAAGGTGTAAATATTGTGCAGAAGATAGCTTTTGTCTCATCTAATAATAATAAAACTTTGGTGAAAGTGTTTGTGGTCACAACTTCTCATTAAAGTTTCTCATGCGCTTAATAATGTCAATGCCTTTTTGATATTAAAAAACTCACGGTTTTGGCAGGGAAAATACTAAATAATTGATAAACAAATCGTTATGAATCTATGTGGCAATGTTTGTGGGCCTTATATATCGGAAAAGTGCGCTCGAGGGGATAAATCGCCGCTGTAACGAAATACCCCTTTTAACATTAACACATAGTAGTTGTATAAATATATAATACCGACAATAACTTTTATCATGATGAAACGTGGTGACAGTGTTAGCGAGCAAAATATCTCCGTCACGTTCGCTTGTGGGGTGTAACTCCACAGTTGTGCCCCTTATATTGTAAACTATAATTGCCTTATTACTTGTGCAGACAATCGTTTCAGATGAAATGGTAAAGTAACATCTAAGTATTTCCCCTTTTACATTAAATTGCCGTAGGCATACTGATTGATTGTGTATGATAATCAGGCGAAGTTTTCAATTTTCTAGGAAGCTGCTATTGGAATGAGTATTATGATAATGGGCGCCCCAAACAAGCTGTGCATCAAATTCCTCGGAATTCTTAAGCATGCTATAAATGTTAAAGTGATTGTAGCGGTGAAATCAACTTGTAGTATAAGCCTATGAATCAGCCGTATCGTGTTGGAAATTAAAACATTTGAAAATCTGAGTGTGTAAGATTACGTATATTTTAGCAGAAATCACAATCAGATTTGGAATTTAGACGCTACGTATATTTTATCATAAATAGAGAATACCAGGTTAATACCGTGGAAGGAGAATGTTTATCTGACAAGGCAGAAGAATATCGGGTTGACATTATAAATCATTTACCGATACACCTTGGTGTTCGCGATAGTTCAGCAATAATTTAAACAGTAGGTTAATTTGGTTTTCGAGGACTCAACCTAACCTATATTCCCAACATTATCAAGTTGTTTTAGAAATACAATAAAAACTACAGGGACAAGCCCAGTAGCCTTACCTTTTAACGAAACCCCTTTTTAAAGGCAAACATCCAAATATCCGAAATCATAGATTAACACAAACAGAATCTGATTGCGACTAGTCTAATACCATCTTCGTGCACTAGGAAATAGCGAAACATGTATTCAAAGATGCCTACTAATTTGTTTCAACTGACATATGTACCATGCTGTGTTTTTCCTGTTTCAGGAGTATCTATATTGTAAGGTCTTAAATGGAGGACAGAAAGGATACTGTTCACGATAAGGTCGTGAGCAAGCGAACGTAATGAACAAAGATTATTTTATAACATGGAGCTGTATCCGATGAGATTATAGCGTGTTCACAGGAAATCGAACTACTTTCGGCAACCAATTTCGAAAATAATATACATCAATCAAACGATAAAATTGGAATGAAACCCTCGTTCTGACATTAATACTCAATATCATTTTTGTGTATGTGTGGTTGGGGGGAGGGTAAGTTTCCATATCGAATTATATAATACTAATCTATTTTACACAACATGAAAATAGTTGACAAATTATTTAAACGGAGTTTTACCTTCCGTCCTATGCACAAAATGAGCCAAATCTGGATTAGTGTAAGTTGCGTTATCATTTAATAGGATCTGCTTAAGCGAATCATTTCGTTAAGAATACGAGCATTCGTGATTATGCCATTAATTGAACATTGAACTTGCATGGACATTTTCAATTGTGTTGGTTTCCTCTATTTCAGGATGTGTTTCTATTTATTTATGCTTCTAAATTTTATCCATTGAACATTATTCACATTATTTTACATTTTCACTTGTAGTGTTTACAATTATTTCTATTCAATTCTGAAGGTGTTTAGGACTGTGCTACAATAATTGTCAGTGTCGTGTTTTATATCAATGTTCTTAACTGTCATGTCACCTTTGTCCTGGTTTACTTAGCGGACTAATCCTATTATTTTCGCAGATATCATCTGCCGCGCACTCTGGCATATTTTTTTACATTTTTTCATCATTCATTGCACGCTCTAGTAGCTAGCGTCATTTGTTCTGAATACTGGGATACATCTCGTCTGGCCAGTCATACAAGCATTGATTGTTTTCAAATGAAACCCACGTTTAACCATATAATTTCTCATGTCCACAACTCCAACTAACATCTATTCCACTGAAGCGGTGATAAACCAATAATATGATACTGGAGCCCCTATTGCCACGATATGGTATTAGGTGCGAAGGTACTGGCAATGTGATTGTTTATCACTTAATCCTCGGCATGATAAACGACTAAAACACACAAAATCTCTGTATATTACGGTCATGAGACAGGAAAAAAACGCATATATATTGCCAACAACATTCTATGTACATGTAGTTTGCAACGGAAAGCGCAATGCAAACTACTTCTAATTGTTATCCGACCTATAAAAGGAACATCAGGGTCACACCTAATACTTATAATACTTACTGAAATGTTAAGTTCGAACATATGCCCCAGGAAAGTAAGATTAAGGGTTAAACTTCGTTTCAGATGAAACTTACGAAAATGCCGTTACTATTAGATCCTTAATTCAGCCTTGTGAATGTCTTATAAACGGTATTCAAGTTCTTGTTCATTGGTATTTTATTCAGCATACATCTTTCTGACTTCCCACATAAAAGAACACATACTAATATTTTAACTAAAGCATAGTTTGATTATAAGACGCGGCCCAAAACGATACAAGATCACAATTATCAATGTTAAGATTGTAAGACTAGTTAATACTGAACATAAACACATTTCTTACAAATTCCTAAATTTATGTTGGAAACCGTTTAAGTGCCAATGAAAAACATTCATCGGATTTGCAGGCTTGTGCTAAAAACCTGGTATATGGTACTTGGTATCCCCAGGTATCCGGTATCACTTTCTGATACCGAATTATGTTGATATCAGGGTTAATATCAGATGATGATTTCAAGTATCCACGGTCCGTTATTAATTGCTTTTTGACAACCAATGCATACTTTAAATAACACGGTATCAACATAATCCGGTATCATAAACTGTGATAACGGCTTTTCTCGATATCGATACCTGGTACCGGGTTTTAGCTCATCCGGATAATCCTTTGCGGTGACTTCCGGTTTATTTCCGGGTTATAACGAAGAATAATAACAGCGATAAATTTGGACTAATTATCGTTCCAGGTTTGTTATTATTTATTTATTTTTATTAGATTTGTCATTTAAATGAGTTTATATTACATTATTGTGATATAATTAGAATGTCATGAGCTATAAATCGCTTGACTGTTTACCTGGACAGTTTAGTTCTGGTTGGTGGGGTAGATGGTTCAAAGACTGCGGTTACTATTCTTATTTGAGTATTATTAATAACAAAAATATCATCTATTCTAAAACATTTACTTTGAAAATTAACACAAATAATACATAAGGCTGTTTTACTATCTGACAGTGATAATCTTTAATGAGGAATCTGTATGTACATTACCAGGTACAGTATAACTTATAATGTAATGGTCTTATGAATGAACATATATAAATCATCATCAATATAAATTATGATTTTTATACTGCTCTGTGTGTTTTATTACTATGTAATAAAATGTTTACTTAGAAAGAGTAATTATGTTATGCTGTCACCTTTGTAGTGTTCTCGGCTTCTGAATGATTTGTTACTACATTGTAGTTAGCTATGTTTAAACATAATGATGGCCACCGGACTAGTCACATACACCCAGGCCTGGAATTAAATCGGGGTCCAGATTGTCTTAAAACCCATCCATAAATAAGTCTGAGAGTAACTTATTTTTTTTTTATAAAAAATATATTTTTAATGTTCCATTCCTTTCTTTACAGATATGATTCAAATATGCTGATGTTATCTACTGAGACCATCACTTTCAATGAAGAACATCATTACAATCGGTTGGGCTGCTAGATTGGTAGCAACATGATGTAAGCTAGTGCCTGTTGAAACTATTGTTGGTTGGGCATATTTTGCTTACTGGACCGCTATGTTGGATGGACCATACCTGCTTGTTGGACAGAATGTGTGATGGACAACTAGTATTATTTGAATCATTGTTGGATAGACAGCTTTTGATTTATCAGACAGCTAGAATCAGTTGATTTACAAGTTCCTGGATTGCTAGTTCCTGGCGGATAAATATTCCCTGTATAGAAGGAAACAAAAAAGCTCTTTTGCTAACTGTAACTATGACATGGTTGGTGAATTGGTATCAGACAATTTGCAGCCAAGACAACACAGTGAAGTGATAGCCGATTCCTTAAACTCTAAATGGCAAATAAATTTACTGAAAATAGTTGATTTTTTTATGTCACTTGTCTATTATAACATGCATTTACAAAGTATAAAGAGTGATTAATGAAAATATGAAGTGAACTTGTCAGATAAAGCAAAAACAAATGTGCACAAACTTACATAGTGACTTGACATTACAATAGAAAATCATAGGGAGTACATCATAGCTTTTGCTTTTCTGTGTGTTTTTTTTTCCCGACCAAAAAAATTAAATTCCAGAACTGTAATTTTCTTTTTATTTTTATTTCCTCCTCCTCTGACACTTCACAACTCTGGCCGTTCGTAAAACATATAATTAAAAAAAGGCCTAATAAGGAAATGATAGCCAGACGGCTATGGTCAGAGCCCATTGACGACCCATATCTAGGAGATTAAATACTTTTTGCTGAAACTAGAACTTGCTGTTTTCCGGTCTGATGTCAATTGACCAATTTGCTTGCGAATTAATTTCTAGTGCATCATGACCACCAGAACTATACAAGGGGAACGCCCCACTTTTGTAGTAAACATTGAACAACGTCAAGAAAGTTACGTTTCCTACAAGAAAAATACAATTGGTTAAAGATATCTATAAAGTTATATATAAATGAAACGAATTATTTTCGCCATTTTCTTAAAAAAAATGAGTCGTCTGCATTTATACGAGCACTTACATTTTCTAAATTTGGTGAAAAGTTGACTGCGAGAACTTTCAGTGTGGTGCTTTAAATGCAATTTGAGTCCAGGTTTAATTGGAAACCTAACAAAATAAATAAATATATATAAACACGTATCAAGCGAGTCCACATGTCAAAACGGATGCATGTTTACTCACCGAACCAAACGTGATGTCATTATATAGTAATATTCAATTAATTATATACCTGACTATTTAATTATTCCTTTTAATTTTTCGGTTTCAATTTGATTTGAATTTACCGCAATCTGTCAAAGTCTAAATAAAGAATGGCTTGCGCGTATGTTACGTACATTGGTGTCTCAACGACGTCAGAAGTTACAGACTTTATTGAGCAAAGTAAGAAGAAAATGTTTTATATCTCAGCAAACTACACTTATCGTCACTTCATGAACACATAACGCGGCCATTTCAACAAAGTGAATGTTCGTGGGATTTTAGGCGATCATTAGATGCAAAACTGAGGAAATGTGTCAATCGCTATTACTATCGATGACTCGAATTCGCCTTCTCTGTATTGGCGAGCTGCTCATGTTAATGATAATGTTATTATCTATTTATATGAAGAACCATGTTCTTGAATTTTTACATGCTTCTGATGGCGTGAGTAAAAATAAGGTTATTTTATGTATCTAAAATTTGACAGGTTTAACAGTCATAATTGTCACGCTTTTTTAAGCGACGCGGAAGTAGTTTCTAGACTACACACGGTACTGGCATGATACTGAATGAGAAAACGACAGTATGGTGATACTGAGTTTTCAATACGGCGTGCTGCATTTTCAATGTTGGATATTGAAAGAAATTGATAGGCATATCATACAATAGGATTATTAGTACTGAGTTTTTATCCAGGAGGTTGTATTCGACTCGAGTGGATTTTTGCAGATTCTGCAAAAATCCACTAGAGTCGAATACGTCATTCCGGATCAAAACGCAGTGCCGATAACCCTTTTATTATATACATTACTGGTTAGATCACTTAAAATCCACAGGTTTTCATAATAAATGACATCTTAACGACGCACTGCTTTGTTTTTTGACGTCATTTTAACATCGCGCAACGATATTTGTTATGACTTGTCGTCAGAAGAGTGGAATACGGCCGTATTGCACTAGAGTGGAAGATTATAAAGTGAAGATAATGGCAGTCGGAAAGAAACAAATACTAGGAATTAAAGCAAGTAGTGTTTATTGTTCGGGGAACATCTTTATAAACAAATGTAAATCATCAACATAAGTGTATGCACGTTTGAAAAGATACAGCATCACTGTGAGATTTGAAACAGTATAACATTATAACATACATACGAAAACTGAAGACTAGTAGTAATTTCTTTTGGTAGATGCAATTAGTGTTATTGTTTTTTTATTTTATTTCAAAACATATACTTTTGTCAAAGTCACTTTGAAATACTCTGTAAACAATAATATTTGCAAAGCACATACACGTGCTATGGTGACGCCAGGGATTAATATGTCAAGGCACGTGCACATGTACATACACATACAGTCGGACGTCGTACATATGTTGGTGCTCGTTTGTTTTACAAATGATATTCTAGTTCCACTACAAATGTTGGACAATAAAACATATAAGTAAGTCGAGACAGGGTTAAGTAGGTACGAACTATTGTATACTTGTTGTTTTGTGATCGATGAACAGTAAATTGGACCGTATATAAGAAAAATTACCCTCGGAAAGCAGCAGACGGAAACCTAGTTTAAATGTTATTTCTATGGAAATTGCCGACACGATTTACGCAGACATTCATAATTGCCGAATATTCGACACAGTTAGCGTTCACTACAGGGCATCCTTTTATAGAACATCCGAATTGTTTTCTTAGAAACTAATCGCGTTACAAAGATGTTCTTGTTTTATATTGATAATACGTCTGCTGCCAGCGGGATGATGTACTTTATGATAATTAATTTCATAAATAATTTAATAATAAATAAGTTTTAATATAGACTTCGATCAAACAATACATTCCTAATGCATGTTCAAATATGCTAATCATTAGCGTTAAGTTGAGATTTTAAAAAATCAGATTATTATTTTTTTTATATAAATTGTCTTGCATTTTGTAAGGACGCATGAACACAAAGAAATATCACTAACACAATCTAGGCGTAAGATTGCTTTACAATACATTGTTTCATTAGAAACGCCAGTTCTTCAATGTTAATATGTACGATATATATTTGAATGCATTATATTGACATCAAACTCATTCCAATGAAGTTACATTACAATGAGAAATTGTAAATTGTAAACTGACGTGAATATAAATGTGCATGTCAGCCTCACATATATGGATACAAGCATGTATGAGTACTAGAGCTAGTTATCAATGTCAAGAACATCTTGAACAATGAAGATATATTCAAAACTACACAGAAGTGACTATTGTTTGTGTGTTTGTCTGTTTGTTAATTAAGGTCTGTCCGCTAATTAATGACTGTATTATGGCTTGACTCCGCCGTGACACCATTACGACTTTTATCATGTTTAAATGCCGTAAGTGACATAAGATAAAAGTCAACACGCAGTCAAATCTAGACATTGAATGACTTAAAAAAAAGAAACATAATGAGATACATGAGATGCAGGTGCGAGGAGACCTCTTGGTTATTTCAAGTACTCGGCGTAAAGCACCGACATACTGGATACAACTTTCCTTTGTTGAACCAGTCCTGAGTACACCATTTTCATAGTGCTACCCTTTTAATTTCGAAGGTTAGTCAAGGGAGCTACTTGCACAATAGTTTAACCTCTTTCAGTTTGGGTTTGAACCAAGCCGAGGTTTGAATCTCCGACCATTTGACCAAAGCGAACGCTTTATAAAGCTATCGGGGTGGTACACAAGTGGTTTATGTGCTATGGACTCTAATATACGATTGTCATCATCCATTCCTAAACGATGATGACATTAATACTGCTTGAAAGTAATTTTTAGGCGGACAGGCAAGCCACAGACATTAATTCAGGAACAGTTTCGGTACCATAGAGGAAGATGTAAACGTTGGATAAACATTGCCTTGTCAGCAACTCTGCCTAAAATGTCTGAAGGTTAGACAGTTATTACTTGTTTAAAGAAAACAAGAAGAACACATGTCGAGTAGTCTCTGCAAACAACTTTATTGAGTATTGCTGCATGAATTTAAAACTATTTAAAACTATCAAATAATTACAGATCATCATTTTCTGCTGGTTTATTAAAAAGTAACATTCTTTAAGTAATATTGACATTTGATTATGAATGAACATGTTAGCATTATCATTAAAAGTTACTGTGCATTTCCATTTTGCTACACTATGTATTGTTGTATATGAATCTATATAAACTTTGCTGAAATTTCATATTACAAACTGAATCACTTACTTTGTATTGCGATGACGTCATTGATGTTTCGAGACTTTCCTCGTTATTTGATGGCTTTTATTCGGTATACATAAGTTCCAGTAAATATCTTGTTTATTATTTTTGACGCCTATTTGTTTGAAATTATTTTTCTGAAGTTAATGTTTTTTATTCGGAGTTTTCAGAAAGAAAAAATCAAAAATCCAAAAATAAACCCTGTTTAGGGGCAATGGCCGGAACAACAATGATCTATAGACACAAATATATTAGTATCACTTACACAAGAACAAACACAATGTCTTAATATAAAAGGCATATTTGAATGGTTAAATATTTCTTTAAACTTAGTTCCATCTAGCAGGAAAACCTATATCAACTGTGTATTGGATGAAATACATTCTTGTAAAAATATTTTTTTTACCTCAAACTAATCATCGAGAGTTCGTGACATTCTCATGCTATTTTGTTTTATTAAAGTCTGACTTTATCCTTGTTCTGTAAATATCGGTTACTCGAGTACTGCGAATACAGAAATCAGTCGTTTGAGGTCTGGGTTAGACTTGTATTCTGCTCTAGATGTATTCCGAGACACATTTGTTATTTACTGTGATAATTAAACGCCCTGTGTTAGTGACAAACCTTTCTATCATAGTAAACGTATAACCTTGTTGAGATAATATTATAAATTGCCGCACCAATTAGTTTCTGTTTTATGTGTTTATGCTGAGGTCGGAATAAATCTTAAAACAGTGTGTACACAGTAACACATTCACGGATGCGAAACAGTGGCTCCAGCTCTTTTAGGAGCTGTATATAAAAAGAGCCAATGACACTTCCGAGCTAAAGCAAAAGAACGGACATCATCATAAAACGTAAGAATGACTCGTTATTTTATATAATACTAGTATCACAATTATGAGGGCTTATTTGAGAAATCGGGGAATGCAGTGCTATATAAATATTTTTAATCTTCACATGCATTTCTGTAATTTTGTAAACATATTGTTTATGGAGTTATAAGACCGATTCTCTCATCAAACACATGAAAGTTTACAAACGAAATTAAAACATTTTCACCAATTTTCAGCTGAATTTCACACAAGAAGCTTACATTTAAGAGAAAGCTAGTATTATCGAGTGCTTTTATTTTGTCGGGAATAATAAGCATGTTTATACTCTTTTTCTGGGTTGAGCTGGAGCCAAAAGCCAGGGCGCTTGAGCCAAGTGAATTAAATTTCTAAAGTTATAAACAATAAAGGTAGCCACACACTTTACAACTACCGCCTTTAGAATTTAAACAAATACGCGTGAGTTGACGGTGCTTATTGGTATTTATAAACACTCTTTTACAGATTTCTTTATCTTATTTAAACCAGTATGCAATTAATAGAGCAGCATAGGTATTGATGTTACTCTTTTTTAGATTTTCTTATAAAAAAAAGCCCTTACTCCAATTAACAGTATATCAGCGTCGCTGATGGAGGTTGCCTTTCACTGTTATGCTACGTTTACACTATGTTGCCGGTGGCCACGGCAGCCCCGTTTCAGACCACCGTGGAGAAAACGGGATAAACGTGAGACAGCGCGGGGGGAACGAGAAATGCAAACGTGACAGACCGTTATTGCCGTGCATGCCGGGCCAGAATTTTGAACTGTCAAACACGGCAGCCACGGTGTGGATGAAACACGTAGTAGGTCGTAGTAAAACGGGGTAAACGTACTGACACGTGACAGTACGTGACAGTACGTAATAGGCCGTTACATAACTTATAAATCGTCCGTAGTGGGGGCGGGAATCATATGTAATCCCCGGCATCTGAAGTTCCTTTCCAGTTTGTTCACGTTGTGCTTCGTTTTGTCACGGTTTTCACGGCAAGCTAGGGTGAACGATAGCCGTTTTGTTACGTTTCATTTGCGGCGAAAACACAAAATCTTCTACATCTTGGGAATTCATGTTTACTTGTCGAAGTATTCTGATACGGTGATACAGTGATTGCTGTTGTTTGGGGTATTTTATTTATACCGTGGACACAAACGTAACCCAAACTTCTGCGGTGTTCGCGTTCGATGCATAGGAAGCCTTGACAAAACGTGGAAAACGCATCAGACCTGGATGAAGACGTGAGGCAACGTGAGGGATCCTATCAGAATCTATCGGACCGGGACGCAACTTACATGCATCCCTGGTAGACCGCGCCCGGAACTTAGTGCGCCTTGGACGAACCACTTTTACGCCCCTACGGCTTGTCACGGTTACTTTGATAAAACGTGAGGAAACTTAGCACAACCTAACAAAACTTGTTTATGGAAACAAAAATGGTAAAAAATCACACGGCGCAATACGTTTGGGGCAAACGGGGCTGCCGTGGCCACCGGGAACATAGTGTAAACGTTACGAGTCGTCTCCTTATGTATATAGCTTAAATCCCTGAGAAGAGCTCACGTGTACTGCACCGAAATTATTTATCTTTTTTTCAAGAATCTCTTTAAATAAGACCAAGTTTACATAATGCCAATACTTTATAACATTTATAAGCCATGTTCACTTTCTCATTGATTGTTTATTTATTTTTCTACATATTCGTATTTTGTAATGTGTATTAATTAGAGTTTTTTTATTATCATTGCTAATACGCGTTGACAAATTGTATTATAAAATATATGTGTTGTACTATGTATAAGCCAATAAATTGTCTGTCTGTCTGTCTGTATTTGGTTGTCAATTACTGCGTTGATTAACTGATTGATATTGAGTTATTCCCTGTTATTTCTATTATATTATTACCGTTCCCATGGAAGTTTTGATCGCAGATGTTTCGCAATATTCACGTTGTTACAGACAAAATAGCACAGGCAATTATGTTTGATTGTGATGGTGTTCCCGTCTCCATTCAATGGCGCGGAAATCCAATTAGATCAATGGTATTACCCCACAAATCAAATAAGTTTCCCTCTTAAAACAATAACAAGGCTTGATTTGCCCAGCGCTATGGACATAAACTAATATTTTAGGATTTGTTAAGTGATATATCTCGCAAGGCCATATAAGCACCGGGGATGAGCAAAAAAAGTCACGTGACCACAAATGCAAACGCCAGTAGTATTTTGGCTCGATTGATCGTCAATCAATGTAAGTTTCTTATCGATATTTTTGTTATACGCGAGAGTGCGTACATATGACATGGCGCAAAAAAGAATGCATTGTTTTGTCTTTCGATCGGTGTATTGGTCATCATTCATGTCTGCATAGCTTCCGAGAACACTTCCATACAAATTGTGTCCATGAATGCAAACGCACGTAGGTAGTGTTTTAATGTCACATATTCAGATAAATTGCCACATTTTTTCAATTGTTTTGACTTTCAGTTGTTCAACAATGGCTTTTATTTGTTTTATGAATATTCTGTGCGATGCAATTTGTACAAACAAATGCATTTTCTGAAGTATTTGAATTTGGCAAACGCACGTTGGCATTTTCATAAGGCAAACGTACGTAGTCTACCTAAAATGACAAACGCACGTAGGCATCTTATATAATAATAATAATAATAATAATAATAATTATCGTATATGACGAAAGCTTTTAAAACTTTTTATTCTTTTGATATCCATAACTATTGCTGTAAGATTTTTGAATTTATATTTAATTATTATTATGATCATAATGCTTACGTACGGTCATATGCATAAGGGAAAGTGAAACGCTTTATGTCGTTTGACTTAGATAGATAAGCCATCTTTTACGATTTTAATAAGCGTTTGTTTGCACGAGACGTATTTTTTATGAAAATGCTTTTACAGATGATATTCTTTTAACAAACTACAATTTATGTAATATCTTTTGCGAAGTAAATCAAGTGGCGCTGAATTAATGAATGACTGTGTCTGTTTCAGTGATGTCATTTGTTTGCCACGTTTGTGGGAACGCGTTGAAAACGACATGGGGGCTGAACTTGCATGAGCGCCGCCATGACGGTGTAAAAGCATTTACATGCTGTTAGAAACAGTTATACACCACGGAGAGCTTGGCGCGCCATATGTAAGTGTATTCTTGTATTAAAAAATGCTTATATTATTCTTGTTTTATTCTATATTATTCTATAATTAAGCAATTATCTACCAGTCACAAGCTCATGCGTTTTTATTAAAGGTTACCAAAATATTGCAATTACAAGAATTTTAATTGCATACTTTTAAAGGCATACATGTATTTATACAGGTGCACCACACATGGATCCAATAAGCAGTTTATGTGCCCGAAATGCATGCAGGAGTTTACCACACATACGTACCTGAACAGGCATTGGCGAGGAGAAGATGGCACGACACGTTATACGTGCGACATGTGTGGGATTTCAATGGAGGAGAAATAGACCTGAAGGCTCATATGGACGGCCATACTGGCGAGATATCATACCAGTGCGCTGAATGTGGGAAATGTTATCGGCATAGAAGTAGATTGTGCAAGCAAAAGTTATTAAACACACCAAATAAAACATCAAATTTTAGATAATAAGTACCTTTCATGGCCGAGAGTGCAAGGTTAATCCCAACCCGAACATAGAGGTATGACGTCACCATTGCGTCATATGTACTTCGGTTGTGTGGAAAATTCTCAATAAAAAATAATGTTTTTATGACTGATAGACATGTTTTCGCATGCTCAATACACTGTAAATCAAAAATATCATTATTCCTGAAACGTTTATACATTGAGTATCTATTATTGCTTGATTTATCATTTAGAATAGAGATTTAAGCATAAACTGCTGCCCTATAGTTGAAAGGTCATTTTGGAAGAACTGTCATGGCGGACGGTGCAATTTTTAGAGTTTGTTTTTCAAGTGGAGAGATTTTTCTTAGGAATAACTTGACCACCCTTTTTTATTGGCTTAAAAGGTAATTTAAAGCTTGTACTTTAAGAATATATATGTTTATCATAGTCTGCAATCGCTCGAAATGCCTTTAAATGTTGTCTAAAAATAATAATTTTACATTGAATTATAGAGGAAATGACAATGGTGGTGTGTAACCTAGAGTGTATTGCGGAAGCGGGGTTTACCGTGTTTCCGCAAAACACCCTGCGAGAGGGGTGGGATGAACCTATCTTACACGAGCGGGGATGATCCTGGAAAAACCTGGAAATCGTTTGTGCGTAGTGAAAATAATGCGCGTATAGATTTGTAATAATTCGTGGTTGTTATGGATATTTGTGCAGTGATTCGGATTATGTTTGTGTTATGATTAAATAGTCATAGTTCTATAAAGAGGACTTCTTGAATGGAGCGCGAAAACTTTTTTATTGCTCCATTTTAAGCGAGAAATAATCAATTTTGATTTTTAAAATTGCCACGAGACAATGTTTTCATGATGCTACAGACGACAGTCGTCTACAAGGGTGGTGATTGTGTTGTGACGATTGGAAAAAAATGAATTTCATACGGGAACTTGTTTTATCTTGGCCCTTGCCAAATTTTTAGGTCAACTTATCTGATGTGGAAGAAAGTAAAATCTCAGGCAGATCATAACAAAAGTATTGTTTATTAATTAATCGTTATGTTATTTGATTACTTATCTTTGACTTTATCTGATTATCTGTGATCGCTTTTATTGTCAATCGTTTTATTCAATGTATAAAACTAATCTAAGATATAGAGTTATAGAATAAATGAAGAACATTTCCATTATAGTGTCTTTATTTCTGTAAAACAGCACTTATACATACAGTTCAAAGAGTATTTTCAGTGATATAAACATTGTTCCGGGTAGAGCATACATTGTTATTGTATCATCGCAATATCATTTTATGGTTATCATTATCACAATATCTGTCATTAACAATTATCATGACAGTATTATCATCACAACATGAAGAATGGTTAAATAAAAAGTTCATTAAAGATGTTTAAATTATGTTCAAATGAAACGTTTATCCCCATGCGATCTGTTATAAGCATCTTAAAATCGTTGCGTCTGGCCCGCTCCCAGCACACACCAATGGTTCCCTTCTGTAATGCATTTCTATTCATCAAAACAGCTCCGTACTGTACTGTACTCCGACTCTTTGTATCAAACGTGTGGTTCCTGAAATGTGACATTACAACAGCTGTTCTAAATGTTCGAGATAAACATTTAACAAGCATTGTTAAGTTAGTTAAGTCTGTATACCACCGGCAATGCCAGATGAGAGTTTGTTCGAGAACTCATATTTCCCACAACACTCCCGCATAATATCGTGTCAATGTTTGTTACGTATCATAGATTTATATAACTTTATTATGATGGATATTTAATAATAAAGCGGATAAATATCTTCAATATCTTGAACACATTTTCAGCTTTTAAAGGCTAACGAAATATTCGTTTGCTCATTATAAGATGCCTACGTGCGTTTGCCATTTTAGGTAGACTACGTACGTTTTCCAAATTTGAAATACTTCAGAAAATGCATTTTTGTACATATTGCATCGCACAAAGTATTCATAAAACAATTAAAAACAATTATTGAACAACTGAAAAACAAACATTTGAATAAAATGTAGCAATTTATCAAAATATGTGACATTAAAACACTACCTACGTGCGTTTGCATTCATGGACACAATTTGTATCGAAGTGTTCTCGGAAACTATGCAGACATGAATGGTGACCAATACACTGATCGAAAGACAAAACAATGCATTCTTTTTTGCGCTATGTCATTTGAACGAAATCTCGCGTATAACAAAACTATCGATAAGAAACTTACCTTGATTGGCGATCAATCGAGCCAAAATACTACTGGCGTTTGCATTTGTGGTCACGTGACTTTTTTTGCTCATCCCCGGTGATAAGTATGTGTACCATTGCCCAGAAATAAAAAATCAACGTCTGAATATGTGGTTTTGAGGGGATTTCTCATTTCCCTTGCTCCATTTAGATAAAATACAATGTATAACAACGTACATGCACAATTCAGTTAGGCTAAAACTGGCATACGATGTTCTACTACTAGGTACCACTTAAGTCCAGTAGTTTGTTTTTTGTATTGAAATAGCATATTAATTCCTGATCACTGAAGCTTTTAAAAGATTGTTGGTCGAAGAACTATGTACATGTTATAATTGTAGCACTGACAATTAAGTCCTGAAATATGTCAAACGATAACAGTTTATGGAATTGAACAGTTTAATACAATGTCGCCTACATGTATACAGACTATACATTTTAAATAAAAGTCAGCAAACAAATGCAAAACTTAAATGTTTAAACCCCTAGCCACTTTTCATCAACATATTGTAGAATCTTTGCTGTTTTACATTTAAGGACAAAACTCAAACACGGATTGCCATTTTGCTGCATTCAGTGATGTCCCTGTGTGATCATGACTGCTTCCTTAATTGACGTATTACATGAAAGCGTATTTACTTAAAGAGCAAACGAAACATCTGATATTAAAATGCAGTGAAGTATATGAAATGAATCGATAGTAAGCTTTTGCTGGCGTTTATGGCCATTTAGAACGATATCGTGCATTGTGAGTTCCAAGCAAATTTTGTAGAGGATTTACCAATGGTGAATTTCAAATCGCAATTGTTTATATAAGAGAATAATGAACAACTATTAAAAAAGCATTAATGCATGATAACACTTGATTGAAGTGGGAAGAAATATACATACTTAGATGAAGTAAATACATTTTAGAAATTATTCCTACAAACAATGTAATTTAGATAATACATTAAAAGTCTTATTTCTTATCTTTGGGCACTATTGCCCCAGCTTGATTCATTGGTTTGCAGGTGATATCTGTATTCGGTAGTTGACATTATCAGTTTGTATGTTTGTTATTCTACATTGTTTCTAAGTTGATGTTGACTCTGATTGGAGCTTATGTTTTAATTATTGATAAACGCATATATATCCCCCCATTGAACTCCTGTTACCTCGTGTTTCACTGGCCGTTTTAGGCGGTTATTCCATGATTTATTGATAACAACGGTTGTACGTATTTGTCACTATCTCAATGTCGATAAGGCATTTGATTGTGCCTGTGAACACGACTCATATTTGATTTGTTGACCACTGAGCTTGTCCCTCTAGTTTTATTGCATTTCTACTTGATATGTTCCTTAATGATCATGCATATCAATACATTATCAATACATCGTGAAACAAATAGTGAAATACAAAATCATTTTCCAAACAAAACTATGTGACTAATATTTTATATTTTGCGATTGATCAATCCATATTGTAAACATATATGGTATTACTCGTAATTTTCCGGATATCAAGGTACACAGAATTCAGGAAAACATAGAAAACAATATAACAGAATCATAATATTTATAGTATTTACTAACCCGTTCACCGTTTAAATCATTGCCGAAAACTGGTAACCGTATTTTCTAGAACAGTTCAACGTTCGGAAAGGTAATGGATTATTTGTCAAATTTTAATAGCTTAAATAAGTACCAGCAGTCACTAAAGAGCCAAGCGTCTGTAATAAAATATGACAGTTATAAACGGTAAGGAACAGTTAAAGATATGCCAGTATTAAAACGTCAATTAAAGTATTCTTCGCCAGAAACAACTGATTGTTTAAATTAGCCTGCGTTGTTGAAAAATATAATATATATCCAAGTTCACTCCAAGAGTTATCAACAACAGCAAACAACCACAGCTACAACAGCAGCAGCACCAACAACAACTGCAAAAGAAAAAAACAATTACAGCAACAATAAAAAACGACAGGTATCTTTATTGCATGTACGATATTAAATCGCAGCATCAATCTTGGACAATCAATCAGTAATACTCGCATGGGGGTATCGAATCCAATCTTATATTTTTAAAACTAGCGGCAAAGTATGAACCATTTAAGTTTAAATAGTATTTCTAAGTAATAGAAGTATTGCTCATTCGACATGCATAATATATATATTACCTTTATCATTTGAGAGAAAGTAACAATGTCATTTCCATTTACTTATCATCATTATTTATAGTAATAGGCGAACTTCTACTATAAAAAAATTAACAGTTGAACGTTTAACGCCTAATTCAATAACACGGCATTTTTTGTTCACTATATCGCAACAAAAATAGTTACTTTATCAATAAGATCAAATTTCGTGTGACCAGTAGATTTCTTTTTGGTTCAACAATCATGAATAGTTATATCAGGGTGTATCGGCGTCAAGTCAATGGATTTATGCTTGTTTTCAGATAGCACTAGCGAGGAGCCACTTTTGTAAGTAAAGTGCGTACTTAAATAAAAATAACCTCAATTTCTGAAATGACAACAACTCTTGTACAAAAACGTCATTACTGGATATTGCAAACATGTAGTGTATACCTAGCGAAATAAAGAAGTCTTTATTATTTGTTGTGAATTTCAGAAATAGTTAACAATGAACGATACCGAAAAAGTCAGTATCATTTAGTACAATGCCATTTAAGGCCCTTTTTCTGTGGACATTTTTATACAGCTCTCTTTGACAGGCGAGCATGTTTTGCAGAACGTCCTAGTTTATTTGACAATATTGGAAACAGGATAAACAATTAATTGATTTAGTGAATTTACGCTGCTAAGAAATCCTAAATGTGCAGCAATAGAAAGATAAAAGTGATTGATCGCTCTAGCTATCTTCTTATTGATATGAAACAATCTGTTTTAAGATGTACTATGTCATTATTTTATTCAATCAATATTAAGAACAGGATGTTTATGAAATACATCGATCAACAAATATCAACTTCTGTACAACTGCAAGAAGTGGTCTTACTTTTGAAAGGATGATAGGTAATATGTATTTCGGATATGCTTTCAAGTAACGACAAACTGTTCAGAAACATAACTTAACGTATCAATGAAAATAAAAATCAATACAGTTGATATACAGTCAACCTACATTCAAGTAACTGGTTTCAATATTTCACTGAATGATTAACTGTTAACGGTACGAAATATTTTTCGTACCACTAGTTTAACTTTACTCTTTTCTCCAAGGAATGTTCAAAAGACCACTTTATATCGGTTGTAATGGACAAGAAAATAACTGAGATATTCTATTGTTTTTCTTAGCTAGTTCACGTCATTCAATAGCCAATAAATTGCTGTTGATTGCTACGCATGTCGGTGCTTAGGTATCCCCAAATATTTCATATGGAATATTATAAAAAAAAAATTCAATTTATAATGTGCCAAATTAAAAATATAATCATACATTTAAAACATATATGTATCCTAATAACATGTATTGCAGACTATAAGTATCTTCCAGATAAAAGATATATAACAGATTTGAGGATTTCAGTATGAGATCGTATTTAATTTCACTCGTGGTCATAGAAAACAAAACTATATTTTCTATGACACTCGTGAAAATAAATACGATATCACACTGAAATCAACAGATATCCTCTATATTTCAAAACGAATCTTCCTGATATAAAAGGCCTTAGAAATGTGTGGACCGTAATCCAGAGTTAGAGAATCAGCTACTGTAAATAATGTTTCTGTAGGATTTTCGCGTGACCTTTGCTGCAATGGATAAAATACAATGTACAATCATGTACAATCTGAATGCAGCTAGGGACTTCTTTTTTACCAAACAAGCGTTATAGTGCTCAGCAAATCTTCTAAAGGAATTACTTATTACAGTATGTTGTTTACAATAGAGAGAAATGAACAACTATGAATTTACATTATATAGACGATATCACTTACGTTAAAGTGTGAAGAAATAAACATACTCGCTTGAAGTAAATACTCAACAAGATAAAACGTAATTAAGTTATACAAGATGCTGTTGAAAGGAATATGGTACCAAAATAGAACTTATATACAGATTTGAAGACTATTCATCGAAAAATATAGATTCTTGGTAAACAATTTATATGAATACATTGTACAACAAATATTAAATTGTGTTCATCTAAAAGTTCTATATGTTCTTGATTTGTGATTGCTAAGAGCACCGAATAATGCTTATTTGAATAATTCGTCGCATCTGGCGTTATTTCCTACGAGATCCAGTAAACCAGACATAATTGAGAATAGTTGGTTCGTTGTTATGTGGGATCTATCATTTTTTGTCAATATTTATTGTAATCGTCAGTATACGGAAGTCCAAAACACTAGCAATAATATCATACCATTTTTTGCAGTTGTATATCCAATTACTAATGCTTATCGCTTGTAAGTAAGCCCCCTACCTTTCATCCCTTATACCTATGCATTAAAGGGGCAGATACTTATGTTGAACTCATTTGACTTTAATTATCAAACCAAAAACAAAACGTATGATTTGTGTACAGATATAGCGTGAATTGTGTACACAAATATCAGCCTTTATAAATTGGGTTTTCAATTTATAGCTACATGGCCACAAATCTCATAGTTAAAAAGGCGCAAAAATGTCTAATATTGTTTAACTGTACACAAATAATATGTGTATGTTTTGCTTTATATCATAGCATTTAAAACTAATATGTTTAATTTAGGGATGCAAACGAATGGCAAAATTGATATTCGAATATTCGGTAATTCTTTCGAACGAATATTCGAATATTCGTTTGCATCACTAGTTTAATTGCGCATCTATCAAATGTAAAACGATATTGTCACCTTTTACTAAATGCAGTTTACAAATGGATTTTATGGCAGTCATTCAAAAGCTTCATTAAGTACAAGCAGGGACCTACAATACCAAGCGTCTGGAATAAAACCTAAAAACAACTGCTTTTTGAAATATACTTACATGCAACAATTTATTTTGAAAATATTGTTACATCCGCACCAATACCATGACGCTTAAGTCGGACCGTCCTCGATAAGGACTTACGTTATTGAAAAAACAGTATATTATGTATTAGATAAAAGTCTACGTGTTTTGTTAGTCCAGGATTATAAAATGACTATTCAAAGTGTTGAATTATTATATTATTAGAAATATTATATCAGGATGGTTAGGCATCATGCCATGTGTGTTTCTTTATTGATACCACGTTGACCACAACAAATCGTCGAGACCAAGTCATTTTAAACTTTTCTTTAATTTTTGAAGAAATTTTGTTTGCAATATTGGAAACAAAATAAAGAACGTAAGCGGTTAATTGAATTTATGCTGCTAAAATAGTTTCTTAATATGCAGCTAGATGATGATAGAAGTGATTTGTCTGTTTTGCTGTCTCCGTGTTGATATAAAACAGTATATTTCAAGATGTACTATGCAATTATTTCATTAATCAATTATCAAAATAATAACATTTATCAACAAATATCTGCCTAAGCATGGTGTTCCATAGTGAGATGAATCAACGACGTAGGTTGTAGGACGTTGTCCGCCGCTATTTACGTAGTTTTATTACCCCATCACTTATGTTTGTCAATGTAAGGGTGTACAATTACTATAGTCGAAACTCTATAGAGTGAAATGAAATTTCGTAATCGTAAAACAATCCCTACCCATACCGCCATATTCAGATGTTTAACGAATAGGAGATAAACTCTTATTTTGACAAAACTCCCGGATGAAGGAAGGGATTTCTTTTTTGTGACCGTTGTCACATACTCGTCTTGTGTACGACATATGTATGTTATTCATAAGTTTAAACCCTAGAAACGGCCTTTCCAACTATTGTACATCGTCACCACTTCCATGATTTCCAAAACGAATGGATATCTTATGGTTTCAAATATCAGTATGCTTTACCCTTCCAGTATATGCGTGCAATATTACGTTTGTAGTTGAACGTAGATTTATTTATTTATTAACAAGCATATACATATCATGGTGTTCTGTTATTTTCGTGTATGAAAGCGTTCTTTGAATTGCTAACATATTGCTTAACTTAAACACTTTATATCGGTTTTAAGAATGAATTTAAACCGATTGCATATCATTTTTTTTCTGTGAAGTTTTTAAATTGGTCTTGTTAGGAGCCTAAAATTAGTTTATGTCCTTACAAAGCCAATGTTTAGCTGCTGAAAAAGGCCAGTTAGTGCAAAAAGGCGAAAAATGATTTCTAGCAAAATCATTTAGAATCCCTGGAAACAAAAACAAACGTAAAACACTCGTATCTTCAACTCGACCCGAGAAAAGTTACGAAGAAGAAACCAATCATTTCCTACATGTAAACATTTTTTGGAGCAACGCCAGGTAATCCCTCCAGTTAATATTATTTAATATAATCAAAGCATTTTGTTCGCAATATGGTGTATTTCATTTCAAAAGAGATGAACCAACTGCCAATAGATGTAAAGGTTTGAAAGTAAGGCATCGTCATCTATTGTTATATACATGTAATGTTATACTCCTATATTTCAACGCCTTCTGTTGATTTGTAAAATGAAGTGACATTATAAGTATTTAAGAAGAAACCGAATACACAATGCGGGTTAGAATACCATACTCAATTCATATCAGACACTATTAAAGCATTTATTTGATAAATCGTGGCCAATACGATTTTCGTTGTGTATATGTATAACAAGGTATGGTTATTCATCTCAAACTCAAGTACGTTTCATAGTATCAAATAAGTACCGGTGTCAGGTTTTTTAGGTAAGTAGCCATATGCGCCCTTCTTTCCTATCTTCATGAAACTTTTAAGACACATAACTTTCACATCAGAGGCAGTGCTCATATTTTTACATTAAAGAAAAATAAAAATAAACTAGATTAAATATTTTTTTAATTACTAAACACAAACTTGGAATTCTCTGCTAGCAATGAACAAGGAAAACAATAAATATGTTTTCTTCGAGAAGGGGAGTAAATGTGCCTCTATAGATCATAATAGGTAGTCGGAAGTGTTTCTGTTTATTCAAACACAACATTATTTTATTATGAAGCAGATTTTTATTCAAATGGTTTGATATTTTAAATCTCTTTACCAATTATATTTAATTTCTGGTTGATAGATTAAAGATACGTTTGGTAGATTTTTATATTTTTTTGCCTTGCAGTTAGAAGAAACACACAGTCAGTTGATATTACTTAATCGTTGAATCGATTACTTAACTCATTAAGATTATTTTTTTAAGATATTAAGTTAAAATCACGTTGTACAACTTCTGTTGTTTTTTTCAAAGAAATGGGATATTACTAACTTGAATATAATCATTTGTTTTTATTTTGTGATATTTATTTTAATTTGTGACATGATTATGCTAACTAATTGTACATATCTGTGATAATTTGTTGATTTAGTTTGTTGTTCGTATAGGCAAACTTGTATTTATTGAGATATATGTTAGAAAAACAGTTTATACAGAAATTTATTTAACAAATATGTCAATCAAATATAATTAATTATGTTAATATAATACTTATGCACTGAATGTGTCTTGTACTTAGTTATACGTATTGCAGCTAATTACATTCAGTGTTCATCGCTGTCATAAAACTTTTGTCTTGATTTGTAAAGCTAAGTGGTTTATGTGGCGTACTAATCCTATCATTTTCCCAGACATATTAAGTCGCGAACATTGACATATTTCCACATTTTGTCATCGGTTGTAGCGCGTTCTGGTAGCTGGCGTCATTTATTCTAAAAACACTGAGATTCTTCTCATCTGGCTATTTATACAGAATTGATTGTTCTGAGTCTCTTCTGTGGTCATCATTTCAACAAATAATCTCATTGACTGCCTCTAGAATATGCCATCAAGTATCTCTCTGTTATGGATTCGGCCATACAGTATTTTATAAAACCAATGCAATGTCGACGTAACGTTAATTGGATTCGGTACTTGTTTTGTTTTGTACGTACTAACAAGAAAATTTATTACCAATTAATGCTTTGACCATGATTAAAAGGGGGTGGGGAAATCCATATGTTAAGGACTGGAAACAAAACCGCATATGCATTGTAATCAACATTTTATTGCTAGTATTTCGCAGAGAAAAGCGCACCTCAAATAACTGCAAAAGATAATCTGAAACAATAAAGGATCAAGGATAAACCCGATACATACGTACATCAATGGTTACAGCGTACTTTTCTGCGCCCGGAAAATAAGATAAAAAAGTAAAACTTTGTTTTAGATGAAACAGCCGTAATTGTGCATAGTTGCTTAATAATGTTTGCCCTATAAATATCGAATATAGGATGTTCTCATTCTCGTGCAAACTAAATATTTTTTTTATGCCTTTGCACTTTAAAGCAAGCAAGATAAAGTTTTAATCAAAGCCTAGTTTTGTTATTAGGTTATCGATTAGTAGCGCCGGTTTTCATCATAATAAGCGTTGAGTTTTGCCATGCTCCTTGGGAATCGATACGGGCGATTGGCCTCACGAAAATAAGCTTGCCTGCAATTACCAAAATTGTGACATTATTCGTTATTGCACATTTGAGATTCGCATATGTTTGTGATTTTAATGACTGTGATAATACGGCATGTGCTGTGCCTTCGGGAACATTCAATAGCACGGTTGATTGGGAACGGCCTCAATCTGTACGAAATATTGCAAAAGGACATATTATTAAAATAAATAATAGCCTGTTAATGGTTAACATTATATTGCCTATCTCAAATACTGCTACAATAAAAACTTAGATAATGTGTTGTTATATAGATTCTTCTTCTTCTTCTTCTTCTTCTCTTCTTCTTCTTCTTCTTCTTCTTCTTCTTCTTATTATATAACCAAACTCATAGATAAAAATATTAGGGTAATGTCAAAGCAAATATATGACATATGCAAACAGGAATAGTTTTAACCTTTTTAAAGTAATGATTTGCAGATGATCATAACCATAACAGAAAGTGATATATATATATATATATATATATATGTTTGATATATTTGTTTTGCAGTTTTGTGTAGTTTCCGATATTTTCCGTTATTCTTTATAAAGCCTAACGTTTTAACGATAACTGTTATGGGAATAAATGTCAGTTAGATAAAAAAACTTAGTACCTATTCAATCGACATTCATCAACATGTCGAACGCATTTCTGTTGTCATGAAACGACAGAAGTGTGCAGAGGACATCAACTCGTATTACAAGGAGAATCAAGACGACGATATATTGTATTCGATTTATTAAACCATAACCTTGTAATTGTTTATAACATCAACATAGCCTGGATATAACGTGTTGTTGTAACTTTAGTTAATTTAGTTGTTGTTGTTTTACTTTGTTTTACTAGGAGTCCGTTGGAACTTGGAATATTAAGTTTATTACTTTGTTATTCTTATAAGAATTCTAAAAGCACGCAAATTTCTTTCATATTGATGTGTTGAATATTTAAAGCACAATATACATAACATATATATTTTCTTTTAACGAAGTCTTGTAATTCCATTGTATTAATAAATTAAGATACAGAATGTTTTGCATTGTATTGCTAGTTCAACAAAACACATCTATGGAAATTGCCATTACGATTTTCACAGGACAATCAAAATAGCCAAGTATTTTAACTAATTTCGAGTAATGTTCTCCATGCAGAGCTATGTTGGCCTACTCTGTCAGAAAGACGCCTTCATCACAAATTATGTCTCTTTTACAAAATGAAAAACGGCCAAGCCCTAAAATATCTCTCATCCCTTGAACCTTAAAATGTCAGTGCAAACAATTATCCACTACGGAATGCATCTAGCACATGAACGTTTATGACACGAACATATTCTTACTTTTCCTCTTTCTTACCTTTAACTATACGTGCCTGGAATGGATTTTCACAGAATATACGTGATTGACGTTCCATTGCATCCTTTAAGTTTAATCTTCTTAGTCGATTGCCAGTCTGCCCGCTTTCCTGTTATAACGGTAACCTCCAAGTTGCAAGTACTTCACACTCGACTATGTACTAGTTGCAGTGGTCTTAACTATCACATTTATTGTAAAAAATATTATCAACTCTCCTCTTTGCGAGTGTGGTGAAGTTTAAAGTAGTACTCACTATTTTATGCATTGTCCTTTATATTCCGACTTTCGATGAACGTTCTTTCGTCATATGTCAATTACTACAAAAATTAACATTGATTTCATTCCCTCAGGTGATCAAACCCTGAACAACGAGAAGAACTCCAAGATATTTGATACTGTTCATGAGTTCATACAAGACTCGAAACGTTTCTGATCATTACCTGAATGGAAGAGTTTCCCAAATATGGTATTCTTTTCTTCCTTAATATCTTTACAAACGCTATTTTTATATTCTTTATACCAATCAATCAATCAAATCTTTATTTCCTCCTATACAGAAGATATGCAAATATATTTACAACGTGTAAAGTGCTCTAACATTGAGCAATATAGAACAAGTTAACACAATAAAAATGGAAAACGTATCTAACATAAGTATATATAACATGCATACATTTAGTTACACATATGTACATTGGATGCTTCTGTTTTTAGGTTTTGTATTGTATTTTTTCATCTTCTGTTTTAGCAGTAGTAACATTCTTTCGCGCATAAAACATATATATCGTCTAATTGTCAATCATATGCATTTTTCTGGTAAATGAGCAATTTAATTCTTACGGAGCTGAACTCTTTAAGCTATGCTTTCGTTCCAATCAATTTCAATATTATATACAACTTGTGTGTGTGCATACTCTGCGTACTTTGTTTGTATATGTTAAATTAAATATGTTTAAATCAAAATAGCCAATTATTTGACCTTACTTTAGACTACAGGGCATTCTCTTGTAGAATATATGAACTTGCATTATTTGATTCTGATCGAGGTATAAATAATTGCAATTTTTGTAGAAAGATGTAGAACAAACGTGGTCGATCCTTTTTGCACTCTGTATTTACATTAAGTCTGTTTGTAGCGGGACAATGCATTTACTAATTGCTTTTATCATTAATCGGAATGATGTTAATTGAATACATCGATCAACAGATATAATCATATTGCAATATCAACCATGGACAACATTCACTTAAAGTTGAACTCAACAAGGTTCGAATAAATATACTTATGATAAAAAATCATTGAACAGTTTTGTCTCAGATAATTTTTGCGTGTACTCAAATTGTTTTTGTAATACTAGAAGCGCAGAAAATAAAGTCCTGAAATTTGTTAAACGATAATTCTTTATGGAATTAAACACTTTAAACCATGTCGCCTAGGGTGTACAGACTACACATTTTAACCTGATGAATACGAAATAAACTACAAAGATAACTTTAGTCATTGCATTTTTGTCCCTCCGTGCAATACTCTAGCCTACATAGGTGCTTTCTTATCAATTAAAAATTAACAAACCATTCCAAAAATACAAAGTTTAAACCCCTTGCAACTTTTCATCATTTTTTGTAGTATGTCGGCTGGTTTACATGCAATGGCAATAATTGAATACGCATTGCCATTTTGCTGCATTCAGTGTGATCATGACTGCTTTTACATGAAAGCGTATTTACTTTAAGAGCAAACGAAAACATCTGATATTTAAATGCATTAAAGGATATGACATGAATCGATAGTAACCTTTTACTGGCGTTTATGGCCATTTTGAACGTCATTGTGCAGTGTGAAGTCTAAGTAAT
This sequence comes from Mya arenaria, assembly GCF_026914265.1. Classification (NCBI taxonomy): domain Eukaryota; kingdom Metazoa; phylum Mollusca; class Bivalvia; order Myida; family Myidae; genus Mya; species Mya arenaria. The sequence goes on along the minus strand of NC_069124.1, from coordinate 66,424,340 downwards.
TTTGAAGAGGATTTACCAATGGTGAATTTCAAATCGCAATTGTTTATAGAAGGGAATAATGAACAGCTATAAATAATCGTTAATGCATAATAACACTTGAGTTGAAGTGGGGAGAAATCTACCTACTTAGTTAAAGTCAACACTCTTCAGAGTAAATGTAATATTATTTTACAAGAGGCTGTTAAAGAACTGGCTTGTCGATTTAAAGACTATGCCTACAAACCATGTGAGTAAGATTTTAATCTGAAAATCTTATTTCTTAATGCTCGAAATCGAAATACGTCTAAACCTTAAATTTGCTTAGGCAACCTTTGTCATTTTTTGCACTATTGCACCAGTCTGTATTCGTTAGTTAAGTATTACTTCATCACTTTATATGTTTGTTATTCGACATTGTTTTAAGTTCATGCTGGCTCTGGTGAGAGCTTATGTTTTATCTAATAATAAATGATGGAAAAAGTACTATAGTATGTACAAATAAACCCCCATTGAACTTGTATTCCAGGGACCTCGTGTTTCACTGACCGGTTTAAGCTCGTTCGTTCAGTGTCGGTATGGTCCTTACATTGTGTCTGTAAACACGACTCGTATTTGAAGTTTTGACTACTGGGCTTGTTCCTCAAGTTTCATTGCAGTTCTACTTGATAATTTTCTTTAATGATCATTCATATCAATACATCGTGAAACAAAATCATTAATTGTTATTGTGGACAACATCGCAATGAAATTATAATTCTTGATTCTTGATCCAGACGACCTTATAATGAAAGTGTGAATATTTAGTCCCTGCCAGACCCATGTGTTTTCTAAACATAGTTATGTGGTCCTAACAATACATGCTAACACGTTCGATCTGTCATGTTTTATTTCATTTAATGGCTGAAGTAATTTGGCCATGTATTCGTGGCCTGTTTACTTTTAAAGTGCTTACGTGCATAAACTATTATTATTTAGAACATAGATGCATGAATACAAGTTCTTTTGTAAAAAAAACTTTTGTATCTTCCTTATATATGAAATGAGCCGTAATCAAGAGTTTGAACCAGCTAAAGTAAATAATATGTTTCTGTAGGATTATCGTTTCGCATTTCCTTTGCTGCAGCTGAATAAAATACAATGTACAATCATGTACAATTGAAAGCAGCTAGGGACTTCTTTATAACTAAACCTATAGATTCTAGCACATAATTGTCATTCTTTCAAAGCTTCTATAGTGAAATTTTAGAAACGTATTTCAGTATGTGATCGTATTTAATTTTACTCGTGGTCATATAAAACTATATTTTCTATGACACTCGTGAAAATAAATACGATTTCACACTAAAATCAACAGATATCCTCTATATTTCAAAACGAATCTTCCTGATATAAAAGGCCTTAGAAATGTGTGGACCGTAAGCCAGAGTTAGAGAATCAGCTACTGTGAATAATGTTTCTGTAGGATTTTTGCATTACCTTTGCTGCAACTGGATAAAATACAATGTACAATCATGTGCAATCGGAATGCAGGGACTCCTTTATAACCAACTCCATAGATTCTTTCACAGACATTTCATTCTTTCAAAACTGTCATAGTGAAATAATTATAGACATGAACACTTGGCTACCTCATCTCCTCAACGATAATGGCCGCTTTTGCCAAGATGGACATATTTCATAATAACGTCTCTAGAGCAGACGAAAACATCTCAGAGGTAATGAAAACTTTTTATGGCAAGTTGAGGCCATTTCGAGCGTAAGTGCTTCGCATATCTTCTACAGGGATTCCTTATGTTGTTTACAATAGATAGAAATGAACAACTATGAATGTATATTATATAAACGATAGCACTTGTGTTGAAGTGTGAAGCTAGAAACAAACTCGGTTGAAGTAAATACTCAACAAGATAAGAAGTCATAAAGTAATACAATATGCTGTTGAAAGGTAGATATGGTACCAACTTGGAACTGACATACAGATTTAAGGATTATTCATTGAAAGAAAAATATTGAATCTTGGTAAACAATTATGAGAATACATTGTTCAACAAATATTAAATTGTTGTTTTTGTAGACAATATCTATAAGTTCTATATGTTCTTGATGTTTTATTGGTCTGAGGACCGAATAATGGTTATTTGAATAATTCGTCGCTTCTGGTCCACGTTTATTTTCATACGAGATCCAGTATACCTGACATATTTGAGAGTAGTTGTTTCGTTGTAATGTGAGATTTATTAGTTTTATCAATATTTATTGTACTCTTCATAATACGGAAATCAAGAACACTAATAATATTACCATACTATTCTTGCAGTTCTACATTCAATGACTAATGCTTTCCCCTTGTAAGTAAGTCCTCACCCGTTCATCACTTACACCAATGCATTTAAGGGGCACATAATTATAATAAACTCATTTGACTTTTATTATCAAAACAAAAAAGCATACGATTTAAGAACAGATGAAAATGTTAGCCTTCATAAAAAAAATATTTTTATTTAAAAGCCCATAATTCCATAGTAAAAAAGCGCCAAAATATCAATATATATTTTTTTTCTGTACACTCACCCTATGTGTTTGTTTGCTTTGATCTTAGAAGTTAAAATTAATCTGTTTCTATGCGCATCAATCAAGCGCAAAACTATAGTGTTCCCCCTTAAACGGGTAGTATTTTACTCAGTGCAGTTTAACAAACGGATTATATGTCATTTTTGACAATTATCGATAACAGCGATGATCTACTATTCCAAGAGTCTGTAATAAACCCTAAGTTGCTGTATATGTGAGCTGAATGATAATTCCACGCCACAAGCAACTGATTGTTTGAAACATACATACATGCAACAATCATTTCAAATATTTTTCAATCCGCCCTCGATAATACCTACCTTATTGAACAAAATTATGTATTAAATCAAGTCTGCGTGAATTTGTTTGTCCAAGTTGATCAAAATGACTTTTAAATACGATGAAAGATTTACTTATTATAATGTTTTATTAGGGTGGTAAAAGGCGTCATGCCATGGATGTTCCTGTTTTTAGATACCATTTACGAGGGCACAGAGTAGTAAATTAGGAGTTGATATAATATTTCTGAAATCCGATTAATTTCTTCAACATTGAGTCGTTTGCTACACTTGTTTTAGGACATTCGTTTATTTGTTTGGAAATATTGGAAACAAAATAAACAACGTTATCAATTTAATGAATCATTCTGCTAAAAATAGTTTCCGAATATGCAGCTAGATGAAAATAGAAGTGATTTGTCTGTTTTTATCTCCTTATTGTTATAAAATAATTATGTTTCAATATTTACGATGCAATTATTTCATTAATCATTAATCCGAACAAATACATTTATTAAATACAGCGGTCAACAAGAGCGCAAAGTGCAAAAGTGCGAAAACGGGTTCTAGGACAAACTAAACATATTTCAAAATCCCTGGAAACGAAGAAAACGTAAATTATATTGCACTTGTCTTTGTTGCTCGATCCGAAAAAGTTTCGTAGAAGAAACCAATCATTTGCTTCGTACAAACACTTTTTGGAGTCACACTAGTTAACTTAACCCCTCTAGTTTATCTTATTTAATATAAGCAATTGCCAAATGAAGAAAAACATGCAAAAATGTATGTGGAGAATCATTTTACATGCATTATTCGTTTCCGTTTTCATTTGAGATTACAATGTTTTAATTACAATTCAATTAAAATTTCAACGCGTGTTGTTGGTTTGTTAGATGAATTAACATAAGTATGAAGGAAGAAACCGAAAGCATAATGCGGGATAGAAATCCTACTCAATTCATATAAGACAATATTGTACAATTTTGACCGACACATTTACTTGATTACTGCCATAAAAAAGACAAACAATGGTCAACCAGTTAGTTGGTTTCTGTTTACGTCGTCCATATTCGGTAATGACGATATTCTATTTTGGGGAAGATGGTTTGTTTCCTTTTGTGTTGAATGTTGGTTATCCCTGCAGTTTCGATGCATTATTGCTATGTATTCTCATCCACGCTGTTCTCTTCTGCTTTCTTGACATTAAAATTTCTTTGAAGAAATTACAGGCACAAACGCCAGACGGAGACAAATTTAGATGTGCAACACCATCACCATAGACGTAAAGACGACTACTTAATTATCCACTGGATTTTCCCTAGTTCGAAATTTCATGCTTTTAAAGTATTTAATAATAATAAGTGCCTTCCTTCCTATCTTCATGAAACTTTTAGAAAGCATAAGTATGAAATTAGAGGCCGTGCTCATATTTTATATTAAAGAAATAAATTAACCAGATTCAATGATATATATCTTTATAACTACACACAAACTTGGAATTCTCTGCCAGGACTCATCAAGGAGAAAAATAAATATGTGTAAAGAAGGGGAGTAGATAACTACTTCTTGCGCACGTATTATCAAAATAGGTAGTTGGAAGTGTTTTTGTTGAATAAAATATAACAGTGTTTTATTATGAAGCAGATTTTTATTCAAATGTTTGATCTTTTAAATCTCTTTGCAAAATTTATTTCATTTCTGATTGAGACGTAACGTGTTGTGTTTTTTACAAGAGGTCCCCATTGAAACTAAGTCTTCCACTTTATGGGCTTTCTTGTTTGTTTGTTTTTATTTTGTTTCGCCGTAGAAGAAACATACAGTTAGTTGATATTACTTAACCTTTGAATCGATAACTCTATTAATTCAGATTTCATTTTTGATTTTAAGTTAAAAAACCACGTTGTAAACCTTTTAATAAAATGAGATATTTTTAACTTCAATATGATTATTTGTTGTTTTTTGTGATATTTATTTTAATTCGTGACATGATTATGCTAACTAATTGTACAAAACTTTGATAATTTGTAGATGAATATAAGCAAATAAAATCTAAATCTAAGTCCTTGTCAAAGTCTTTATTCAAGATTTTGCGGATTACAAAAGCATATTCCTTTTGTTCCTTCATCTTAGTTTTATTCTTAAATAGCTATCCCATATTTTACTATAAACTCACATAGTCCGACATGCATTGAGTGATGATTGGTTATTGTTTACATAAGTGTGGTGGGGTAGGATAGGCAAACTTAAATTAGTTGAGATATATTAGAGTTATTGTATATACCGAAAATAGTTTACTGATGTGTCAATCAAATATTCTAATAACATTTATAAAATACTTATGCACTAAATGTGTCTTTTACTTAGCTATACGCATTGCAGCTAATTACATCTCAGTGTTCATCACCGTCATATAACTTTTGTCTTGATTTGTAAAGCTACGTAGATCATGCGACGTACTAATCCTATATTTTCTCAGACATATTCTGTCGCGAACTTTGACATATTTCCACATTTTGTCATCGGCTGTATCATGCTCTGGTAGCTGGCGCCATTTATTCTAAAAACAAAACTGAGATTCCTTTTATCGTCCTATTTACAAGATTATTGTTCCGAGTCTTTCTGGGGAATCTCTATGTTATGGAATTGGCCATACTGTATTTTTATAAAACCAATGCAATACTTATGGCACTTGTATTGTAATCGGTACTTTATTGGTTTTGTAGGTACTGACAAGGAGATTGTTTATCAATTAATGCCTTGACCATGATAAAAACGGGGTGGGGAACTCCATATATTAAGGACTGGAAACAAAACCGCATATGCATTGTAATCAACATTTAATTGTTGGTACCTCAAATAACTTCAAAAGATAATCTGAAACAATAAAGGAACAAGGATAAACCCGATACATACGTACATCAATG